>NC_138369.1:121324722-121433450 GCF_054177405.1 Leptonychotes weddellii
CCCCTCCGCAGCGCTCCCAGTCCTGCCTCCAGGTCGAGGCATGTCTCTGCCCTTTGTGCCTCTAAAACCACCTGCCGCTCCCAGTTCACCCATGCGACCCCGCCGCTCCAGGTTTTCACCCCGGGGGCTGCCCTAAAGTCCTTTCCCTGCCGCTACTGGTCTGTGAGACTGTGCCCTGTCCACAGCGCACGAGGCTGTCACTCACTGGCAGTGTAGGATCCCCACGGCCGGCACCCTCCCACTGCTGTTTATCCTCTGATATCTGCCCGCGGAATCACGGCTCCCCGCTTCATACCTCAAAACCAACCGCCTGCGATATTCTGTTTGTAGAGATCCAGATCTTCTTACATCTCAGACTGGTTTCGTGGGTGCTCAGAGTGGTCTGGTAGATACCCAGCTCAATTCCAGGGACCAGTTGAAATAGGGTCCCCTACTCCTCTGCCATCTTTTCCTCTCCAAGTAACTGGTTTTTTAAATAAGCTAATGACTGAAAAAAATAGTGGATGCAATTATTTTCAAGACAGAAGCCACATAAAAGTTGACCAAATATATAGTATTGTAACTGTTTGCTTATAAGAATAGAATGAACTAAAATTGTTTAAGTAAAATGACCCAACAATTGAGACATTGTATTTTACTTTGATTCATGTCCAAAGATATTGACAAAATACCCATTTGACAATGAAGGTTGGCTGCCCACCCAACTTTATGACACTCCCCCTTCATTTTTGTAGAATTAATGCTGGAAATTGACTGCCCAACCAGGGGCTATGTTTTCCAATCTCTTCCCACCCACCACTCTCAAGCCTGCAGTTCAGTATGGTTATTTTGATGAGTTCCAGCCTGTAAAGTGTTAAGGGAAATGATGTGTGTCTGTTCCAGGCCTGGCCCCTAGAGCCCTTCCATGCAGTCCCCCTCCACACTTTTGTCCACATCTGACTGACAGGAATGGAGGTGAGGCTCAGGACAGGAAGCACTGGGTTAAAGATAGCAGACCTTCTTGAGTCTGAGAATGACTGCATGGAGAAAGCCATCCTGCTAAAGTTTTCACCTACGGGTACTGCTTCCTGAGTAAGAAATAATTTTATATTGCTTTTGAGCAATTACACATTGTAGGGTTTATATATTACTGCAGCTGGCCTAGTGACTAATATTCTCTAGGTTTGGGGTAAATCGAAATATCACAAGAGCAGGTTTGGCCCATTAAAATTCTTCTGCTTGGCTCTTGGAAAATTTAAAGTGAATATTTTTACACTAAAATTAGGAGGTTAAAAAAGAAGGAAGAAAGGTGAAGGGTTCAGAGTCACATAATAACAAATGATTTCCAGCTGGCCACACCCCTGCACAAAGACAATGAAAAGACTTCCATTTCCAGGAGGGAGAAAAGTATATAGAAAGAAGTTCTTACATGGAGATGGCAATATTTCCATGGTCAGTGTGAGCTCATAGTTAAGTTATAAAGGAGGAAAATTGTATCTGTGGTTTCCTTCTTGGTTCCTTACCCTCTGGCCAATGCACATGCTTCTTCTTTCACCTATCCCCTCAAAAGGGTACTGTCCTGGCAATCAGGAAGTCTAACTTCTAGCTTGGTTTGTCCATCACTTTCCTTGAGCTAGTTACCTCGCCTCACTGGATCTAAACACCTTCTTTTCTAGAAGGAGGTAGGGTCATGATGGCTAGCTGTTAGGTTGAGAATTGTTTCCTGTTCTGATAAACATTGAGCAGAATGGATTAGTTATTGACAATTCAGTGTCTTGGGGCTTACTATCTTAGAGAAACAAATCTCCAAGAGCACACTGAGAGGTCTTTGGGAGAGTGTTGGGCTAAGATTGAGGGTAAGAAAAGCTCATCCCTTGGTGTTCTCTGAAAAAGAAGAATAGATTTTTGGCCATATGAATGATATTAATTCTGCCTGAAGGAGGAGAATCACAGCCAGGATCACTGAGGCCCTCCTGCCAATCTGTGAGAGTTGTTTTTCTGTACCCCCTGCTAGCCAAAGCTCATTCTCAATTTCCGTCTGAATGACCTCTCTTTGAAGATAATAGAGCAGCCTTGGTTATTCTTTATTGTGAGACTCTCATAATATGGGAATTCTGTGCAGCAGCAAGAACAAAGACCATGTAATTCTCATAGGTTAACTTCCTCTGCCCCCCACGATAGCAGCATGAGGTGGCTCCAGCTGATACCAGTGTGGCCACATTGACTGCATGGACCTTTAAGAGCACTTGGGGTACAACTTTACATCTTCCTCCGATGAAGTTCAGAGATATTTTAAAGGTGTGTCACAGCACTTTGAGAGACATCTTGACCAGCTCACAGAGAAGAGATTCAACCAGCATGACTCATGGCTCTCATCAAGGAAATTTTTGGGATATTCTGAGGAAGAGGGACTGAGCTTGGTCTGGTGGCCACAGTGAATTGATAGATCAAGGATGGGTGGATGGAAGCCACAGGGAGACTGATTTCACTCCAGAGGAAGAATGGCTGTCCTTGGGAGGAAATGAGCACCCTGTCCTTAGGGTGCTCATGCAGACCTGAAGAACCTCTCAGAGGACATGAGGCAGAGAGAAGGCCAAGGTGGACATGGAGGAGAGGGAATTTTGGCTCAGTATCAAAAATGACTCTGAGAAAAGTATTTAAAGAGATCTGAAGTGACTGAGGTATTCAGAAAAAAATTCCTCAGTTTGATCAAATATTGGACGATATGACTTCTAAGTTTCATTTTACTCAAAAAGCCTTTAATTCCTTTAATTCTTTTTAAGTGGGATTACTTTTTCAATTATCTTTAAATTTTAAAATTAACACATGCTTCTGATTGAAGTCAAATATCACCCAGAAGCTATAAAGATAGAAATGTCTTACTCTACCTCTTCCAACCTGCCATGCCCACACTCTTATCTCTTATATGTGGTTACCTAGCATTTACAACCCTGAAGGTTTTGGAAGGAAGGTGGGGCAGCTTTGCAGCAGCAAAAGCAGTAGTTTTGCTTGTCTCCTGGTTGAGGATAGAAGTCATAGTTGAAAATCATTTTCCTTCAGAATTTTTAAAACATTAACTTTTTTTTTGCCTTTACACTTCTGGTGTCCTACTTGGGAAGACCACTGCCATGTTGACTCCTAGTCCAGTTTCTTCATTTATCAGTTTTTACTTTTCCTTGGCATTTTAAAATTCCTGATAATGTGTATTGGCAAAGATCTTGTTTGATTCACTGAGTTGAACACTTCGTGATACCTTTCAATCTGAAAAGTTGTAGCTTTCAGTTGTGAATTCTATCCATCATTTCCTTCCCTCATTTTTTCTGTTCATTTTCTGGAACCCCAAAGTCATTTGAGACTATACTTTTATCTAATTTCCTTATCTATTATTTCCTATTTTTCATGTCTCTGGGTGGTTGTTTTTGTTGGGGGGGTTGCTATTCTATTTTTGATAAATTCTTTTGATTTCTCCTTTGGATTCTTTTACTGAGTTTTTATTTCAGATATGACTTTTTTTTTCATTTCCAAGAGTTCTTTCTGGTCTTAAGAGTATTCCTTTTTATTCTTCCTCTTCTTGTTTCAGCCCTTGGGAGATGTTAATTATAAGCTATTCTATTTTGATCTTTTACTCTTTATTGCCTCTGTGCCCTCCAAATTAGTTTTATTATTATTATTATTATTTTAACAGCAAAGTTTTTTTTTAAATTTATTTATTTGACAGAGAGAGACACAGTGAGAGAGGGAACACACGCAGGGGGAGCAGGAGAGGGAGAAGCAGGCTCCCCGCCAAGCAGGGAGCCCAGTGCAGGGAGCCCAAAGTGGGGCTCAATCCCAGGACCCTGGGACCATGACCCGAGCTGAAGGCAGACGCCGAAGGACTGAGCCACCCAGGTGCCCCTATTATTATTAATATTACTTGTTTGTTGCAATCTCTCTCTTACTCATGTTTGAAGCCTTTTTAGATGTCTGGTGTCTTCAGTTACACATTCATAATTTTCTGCAAGTGTGGATGAGTAAGATGTCAACTCTGTCTTTCCTGGGGAGTTCCCAAGCATCAAGCCAGCCTTGCATCCAGAGAGCCCAGATATCAAAATCCATAAGTCTTTCCTCTAAATCCCTTCAGTTTCCTCATAAAAGAAGATGTTCTGCCTCAAGCCTGGGACCCAGCATGAGCTCTTGGAGTGGGGTTTAGAAAGGTGGATGGGAATTCTTGGGTTCAGTTTTCAGATTTTCCCCTTAACCATCTTTGGGGCCACACTTCTCACAATAGCCCTGCACTGAGCCTAGTGTCTCCAGCTCAGGAATTAAATGATTCTGGTTTTCAAGGGAACAAATCTCAGGTCTCCTGTATTGTGGAACACAGATAATTTTCTGGTGGTCTGGAGTAAAGAAGGGAACTGGAGCTCCAGCTATTCTCTTTCTGACTTCCAACCAATCTTTCTTTCACCCCCAGCAATTCTGTTCCTGCTTTCTGGCCCAGGGCTGACTCTTGAGGGGGTTTGTAGGTAGGTTGGCTGGCTTCCTATAGCAACCCATTCCACAGGCCCTGAAGTTATAACTGTCCTTACCCTCCTTTCAGACCTCCCCAAACAAGCTAACATCTCTTATTTTCTGTGGACTTCTTCTCCATGCTCCTTGTCCTCAAGACAAGGCATGTCTGTGCCCAGTCTATTATTTTTAAGGAAGTCCAGTTTTTTTTTTAAGGCATCCTTTGAAACTATAATTGCTTTCCAGGACTTTGTTTTGGAAAGTTTTGGAAATGTCTGCATTTCTTAGTAGAGGCTATTTCCACAATGCCCCCGAGTCTTTGTGGAATCACAAGCCACTAGAAGAATCCTATACAGAAAAGTTGCCTCAGTAGAGAAGTAGAAACAATTAGAAGCTTCTCTTGAAAGGCAAACTGTCAATTGTTTGAAAAATCCAAAGAGTGGATTTGTCCGGGATTTTTCTCATGCCTCATCTTAAGGTAGCTGTAAACATCAAGCTGATAGAAGGGCCTCTTGAACTTCCCACCTCACCCAGGGAATTATTCCACGTGTTGTTTTTCTTATTGTCTGGAGGAGTTGTAGGAGTGCTTCTCTGTTTTCTGGTTTCATCTTTTAAAGTCTAATCAGACTTTGAAGCACTGCCATCCGTCTCTTCCTCAAGGAGATGCGGAAGAGCCTCAGATGACCAGAAAATCTTCCATGTGTGCTGCACAGACTTGTGCCCTCATACACACTTCTAATTATCTAAACTTCCAAGGGCTCTGAAATTAAACAAGTTCTTCCTGGAGAAAATTGGCTTTGCCCTTTCTTACCTACCCTCTCTTCCAACCTCAGCACCTGTACAAGAATCTTAAGGGCACTTCCATAAACTGGGCTGACATCAAAAAGCTTCCTCCACCTAAAACTGACAGAGAACCACTAATGCTGGGAAGCTTTTCTCATGTGGGGCTGTGAATCTCTGCTTCTTTCTCATTAATAAGAGAATTTTACTTCCTTGGGCAAAATGGAACACAGCTGTCAGTTATCCATGACAGAAAAATCATAATATTATTCTAGTTTATCTTCAGCACCCCTCTAACTTCTACTGAGTTATTTTGGGTGCAAAGCACGTTATTTTTGGCTCTTCAAATGTATTAATCTTCATGAGGAGGAAGCAGAATAGCAGAGTGCTTAGGATCTCAGTGTCAGGCACAACTGGATTGAAATCCTGGCTCCTCCATTAACTAGCTATGGCATTTTGAGCATATTACTTAACTTATAATATTTATGCATTATCTATGAAATACATAACAATGGTGCTTTTTCAATAGAACACTGAGGAGGATTAAATGAAAATATGCTTATAAATATCTGAGCATATAGTTTAGCATGTAGTAAATGCTCAATAAACTTAAGTGATTATTGGTATTGGAAAGTTAAAGGAAGAGCACGCACACATGTGTGTGTGTAACTATGTTGGGTGTGTGATACTGAACTGCAGAGGTCTTTTTTTGTTTTGTTTTGTTTTTAAGATTTTATTTATTTATTTGGGGGGGGAAGCACAGACGGAGAGTGACAGGGAGAAGCAGACTCCCCACTGAGCAGAGAGGCTGGCATGTGGCTCGATCCCAGGACCCTGAGATCATGACCTGAGCCAAAGGCAGATGCTTAACCAACTGAACCACCCAGGTGCCCCAAATCGCAGAGGTTTAAGAGATTTAAACCAAGGAATAGTGCAGCTGTGCTGGAATAGACATCCTGATGATTCCACTCCAACATCCATCAGAATTCCTTCACAACTCCCTGCTAAGGAGTGGTCACATGACCTTCCAGAACAGAGCTCACTATGCCTAGAGGTTTCCCATGTCATCTTCAGAAAGCTCAGCTGTTCGTAAACTATTTTGATCATAAGCCAAAAATATGGTTCCCTATCATTTTCAACTGTTGGCTTCTCATTTTCATCTGAGCAGCCCTTTGAAGGCACATGATACAACTCTAATCTGATCTCCACTTCATGGTCCTTCAGGAATTTGAACACAGCTATCAAGTACCTGTATGAGCTTTTTCTTGGCTGAGGCCCTGAGCAAAACATGTTTATTTCTTTCCGGGATTTGTCTCATGCCTTGGTCTCAGGCCCCCCTCCATCCTGGACACTTTTCTCTGTTATCATGAGGGGTACCCAGTACTGAATCTACAGTTGCAGAAATGTTTTCACCAAGGCAAAGCTCATCTCTTTCTTAAAGATTTTTAAATCTCCCAAACTCCATGAATATTCCAAAAAGGCCATGTGAAAGGAATCTGTATGCCAGACAAAATTTTTTTAAAAAATCAGAAATCTAGGATCCAGTAAATTTGAGCTCATTAAAACTTCTTTAAATTATTCTGAGAACTGACTAATTTAACAGTGGGTCCTGTGCCGTTGTTTATCGCGGTATGTGTTGAGAAACTGTGAGGCAGTCTGGAGTCTTGAGGAAACTGGGATTCCTAGATTCTCTTTTTAACTCTACTTTGAGAAACAACCCTATGATTGAAGTTCAAGTTCAACTTCAAGTTCATGTTCAGTCTCTACCCTTCATCAAAAGCAAATGTTGTTAAGTTGTGTGAACTTATTTACCTCCCTAAATTTTAGTTCCTCACATCTTTGAGATGGAGCCAAAATCCCTACCTTCCATGACAACAGTGAGAGACTCAGGGGATCAGTGCTATAACACACTCCATACAGGGTCTGTAACAGGAAGTCTTCTGAGGTACTGCCCCCTAACCACTTCTATTCAATATAGCCTCAAGATTACCCATGTTGCAAGGACTCTTTCTGCTTTCCATTTTTAAAGCAATCTGTTAGAAAGTTAAAGACTATTAGGAGACCTGACTCTTTGAGTAAAATAACTGTGGAATGGAGTTAGGAGTCTTGGAATCTATTTCCACTCAGCTCATGTGACCATGGGCAAGTCCCTGCCTTAGCCAGGATCTCAGTTTCCTTATTTGTAAATGAGGATCCTGGTTATGATTGGAAGTGTGTGTGTAGCTATGTTGGGTGTGTGATATTGATATCTCAAATCTGATATTCTGTGATTCTAATTTACTCTTTCCCTTTCCAATTTACATCATTATTTGATACTTCCTGGAAGTATACTTCAGAAAGCTAAATTTTGTTTTGACTCTAGAAACGTGTTGAATCAGAGAGAATAGAATTCCTGGAAGCATTCAAGCTAATGCCCCAAACAGTAATTTAAATGATTTCTTCTTACTCCATTTTATGACCAGAAGAACTTCGGAGCTACACAGTATGTCAGGATGTGCATCATTTCTACTTCCCAGTGAGGAGTTATTTTAAGAAGGATAAAGGGACAGGTCATTTATCAGTTGACAGTTGCTGAGAAAGAGAGGTACCCTATACAGCTGCATGGCAGGTATCAGGGGGCCAGCTCCCCTAACTAGCAAGCTTACCTTGCAAGTTTGCTTGAGTGATGATGAACCCCACAGTAATATCCACATATCCAGACAAAATGACACATGAAAAGCACAGGAAAAAAAAACAAGAACCCAACATTTCTATAACGCCATATACTTTTCATCGTGTTTACATCTATTGTAACAATATTCCCTAATAGCTCTGTAGTGTGCAAAACAATTTTACTTCCAGTAGTTCACAGTAACAATAATTCTGCAAAATAATGGGGCATGGCAGGAAAGAGCAGGGCTGAGACTAGTATCAATTTGTCTTGGTAGAAAAAAAATGAACTTGAGTGAAGATATAATATTTTGCAAGGTTTTGTATACAGGTAAAGATGGAAAGAAGAGGCAAAATCAAGACTTGAATTTAGGTCATTTGACTCCAATCCCTTGTTCAATTCAGTAGAACACTTGCCTCTCACTATCCGCAACTTGGCTTCCACAGAGGTGTTGAATGCAGAGGATTAGTGGAAAAGGATATCACCATGAAAAGGACATCATGGCGAAAACTGGTAATTCCAATAACAAAGGGGAAATCTGGATGTCAGAACAATGGGGCAGTGGTCACTTACAAAGGAATAAGATTTAGAGTAATAGCAGACTTCCTATCAACACTTCTTGGGTATTAGGAGACAATGAAAATTCTTCAAATTTCAGATAAAAAAGGATTTCAACATAGACCTCTGTACCCAAACCATCAAGCAAATATAAAAACAAAGACACTTAAGACACGTCAGGATGTGCAAAAACTTAAGAAGTTCACTGTCTTTATACTATGATTGAAAAACAATACTTGAGATATGGTTCTCCACCAAAATAGAACAGAAATGTGATAAAGAGGACGAAATAGGACACTGAATTAGTGGCAGCAGAGAATTAAGGGCAAAGGAGACTAGAATCAAGTAAGGGAAGCTGCATTAGATGGGACATTTGGAGGATTCTCCTTTACCCTGAAATATGTTCATGGCATAGAAGATTTACTTCTGTGTGACTTAATCCCTGGTTCTATATTGAATCCCTTACTCTCTGGTTCTATAGTGAATAATATTTACGTAATTATAATATTGTACGTTCTGTTCATTCATTTTCTTTTTTATAATCCATCTATTATATAATCACATAAGATGTATTTACAATTATGGAAGAGAATGTAAATGTAATGTAAACTCTAGCTAATGTAAATGTAATGTAAACTCTAGATAGTATAAAAATACAGAGGAGAGATAAATTAGGAGATGAAGGGGAATGCTATTGTCATTTTCTTTATGGTGGAGTTATAGCTGTCTAAAGTTAAGTGATAAGATAGCGTTAAGTTATTCATGAAGACAACATATAGAATACCCCAAAATAATAATCAAGCTAACAAAAATTAGAAAGTGGACAGGGAAGAAAAAGTGGAGAATAATGTCAGTGAATAAACTCTTCACACATATGTAGGAAATAATAGCTCTATCTAGAGTTAAGACATCAAAAAGTAGGTCTCTGTGTATGTTATATAAAGTTATAATAATAATTACTGGTAAAACTAAAAAGAAGGAATACTGACAGTGACTGTCTCTGGAGAGAGGGGTTGGTGATAAAGTGGAGGATGATTTTACTTTATATTTTTGTTCTTCCTCACTGTTTGAATATTTTAAAACTCTGTGCATGTATTAATTCTATATTTAAACAAAGGAAAACTCAGCTATTTGAATATCAAATAACATGTGGATGAAAATCTAGATGCTGGCTTGATTTGATGCTGGCACATACTTAAATCCATACAAAGAAAATAAAGTGAAGACTGAAAAATCTGGTTTATCTCCTTTATTTTAAAAATGAAGTATTTTGAGCCAAGAGAAAGAAAGTGATACTTTACAGCGCTGACCATAAAAGTCAGATAAATATTCTGTTCAAGAATTAAGTTAAAGAATTATTCTCTTTTTTTTAAGATTTTATTTATTTATTTGTCAGAGAGAAAGAGAGAGAGAGCACAAGCAGGGCAGCAGCAGAGGGAGAGGGAGAAGCAGGCCTCCACTGAGCAGGGAGCCCGATGTGGGACTCAAACCCAGGACCCTGGGCTCATGACCTGAGCCAAAGGCAGACACTTAATGACTGAGCCACCCAGGCGCCCCAAGAATTATTCTTAAGTAGCCAACATTGTACGAATTTTGAAGTACTGTGATTATCAAAATTTGGTAACTTTTGACATAATTAACTACTTGGTCTCAAAAGGAGACCAGAGCTTGACTTCCTTCTCCACCTGTTTCATTTCCTTGGTTATTTAGTCATAAAATGGATGATATCAATACCTGCTTTACTAACCAATAGATCTCCAGGAACTGTAAACCACCAAGTCTTAGATTAATGCTATTAACACCATTTTTATCCTTTGCTCATCTGTCATAGTATAGGGAAAAGTCAACACAGACTTTGGACAGATTTACGCATGAACAAATATATTTTGCCTCTCATGAAGCCTGCCAAAGTGACTTGGGCAGAAATTCCAGGACTTTGTGACCCACTAGGCCTTTGAATCAGATTGTTTCTGTGACAGGTTCTAATCCTCTTAAAGGACATTTTCCCCTTTGCTTATTGACTGACCATGCTGACCGTCATGAACAGGGACATAATCATGCCCCAAACTATTTAGCTTTTCTTCTTCCTTTTTTTCTTCTCTTTCTCCTCTAACAACTCTCCCTGCTACCCTCCTCCTGTTCTTCCTCTTCCCCTCCCCCTCTTTCCCTCCTCCTTCTCTTCCCCTCTTCTCCCTCTCCCTCTTCTCCTTCTTCTTGTTCCCCTCTAGATAACCTCAACAGATAACTTAGCTTTTCAAACCCTTCTTTCTATCAAGTTCAATACCTGCTTAGCCCCAGATTTCTCTACCTGCTCTACTACCCATCTATACCACTGCATGTGCCAGGTTAGCAGACACTTCACTTGTCAGGCTCCACAGAACCAAGTGCTTCAGCACCTCAGTGGGCTTGATCACATGGTTCACTCTGCCAATACCCCCTTCCCCATGAGCCATGTCCAAATCCTATCCCCCGTTTAAATTCTAGCTCATCAATCAACCTTTTCCATTAAACCTTCCTTGATCTCCCTGAACCTAAGCAACTTCTCCCTCCTCTGCTTGCTAGATCTTTTTATCTAGTCCTGTCTTTCAGCACAAGTCTTGTGTACCTCACCCTGGAGTTGTTAATGCATGTGCCTCAAAACCTGACCATTCTGTGGGATCTGTGTCTATGTTCTCTCTCTGCTCGCCTGTTACACAAGGCCTGGCACACAGTAGGTGCACAATAAATATCTGTTGATTTCTACTCATTTGTCAAGGTTTGCATCGCTAGTAAGTGTAAAGTTAGGATGGGAAGCCAGGTTTTTGCCTGCCGGACTTAGTATACTTTCCATCACACCACAGGGCCTCACACATTATGCCACACATTTAAGAAGCTGATCTGAGCATTTTGAACTCTGATAGGGAATCAGGGGGCAGCCACAACCTGTCCCAGCTTGATAGCAATTCAGGCTGACAAGGTAAAGCATAAGGTATGAAAGTGTCCTTGGATGAAGCAAATGTTAGGATTTGCCATTGTGATATTTCATACATAGCGAAAACATGTCAGATTCCATTAGGCACCTTCAACATCTCTTAAAGGGAGGACAGAAGATGTTTGGTGAAGTTTCATGGCTGCTACCTATTTTTTAATCTATTGTCCTCAGGTGAAGAAAATAAACTATCTTCCAGAAGTAACTTGCACTAGAGAAAACCTTCAGAAAGCATTAGGCTTGACATGTGTACTTTGTGATTTAAGAAGTGATTTTGGGAGTTAAAAACTGAGAGGCTAACAATTAATAAATTTGTTTTCCTGGACCAGATTAGAAAAGAGAAGCAAAATTTTGTTTTATTATAAGTAATCATTATTTAACCAAGAAATTCTGGCATCATTTTCATCCTTTAAAAACATTAAAACCATAATCCCCATTCTAAGTTGTTGTTGGGCTTTTTTTGTTTCATCCTAAGTAAGTAATAAACAACAATCCAGAAACCTACATACAACGTGAACCACTAAAGACAGTTTAGCTGAATTTAATTTTTTCTTCTATATTCCGAGTCAAGGAAAACATCTATAGCAACTGTACAATAACATGAAATGCTCCCAATCAAACCTGGATTGTCTGAATCTCTCTACTCTTTCCCAGCACCCAAACAAGCTCATACCCTCATCACCTGTCTTCCTCATTATGCACAACCCACTCACATGAGATCTCTATTATCCAATATAATTCAAGTGCCCCTGTTCTATTTGGAAAATTGAGGCTTGAAGGAACACACTGTCTGAAGTACATAGTGATTTGCACAAAGAAATTTTTTATCTAACACTTAAGTGAAATAAGTCCAGGTACTTGATATGAGAATAAACCTGACTTTTTGCATCATAGGTAATATTTAGACACTTGTAATCACACCACTCTTCTAGGGGTTCAGAGCACTTTATTTATACCCAAGGGAAGGACCCACAGGAGAATCCTTTCTACCATTCATCACTCTCCTTATTTATTCAACTAAGACACTTTTCATTTATTTGGAGTCTCATCCTCTTTGAAATGAGTGTCACTGCTACAAGCAATACAAACATTCATTGGAAAGCAAGGATGAAGGAGCAAGGTCTCATTTGGACACTGTAGTGGATGGAATAATGTCACCAGCCCTAACCCCTATACCTGTGGATGTGACCTTATTTGGAAATAGGGTCCTTGTAGATGTAATTGAGTAAAGGATCTCAGGATGAGATCACCCTGGGTTTAGAATGAACCATAAATCCAATGATGGGTGTCCTTAGAAGAGGAAGGAGAGGAATATTTGAGACACCAGACACAGAGGGGAAGGCAGTGTGAAGAAGGACAGAGATTGGAGTGGGGCAACCACAAACCAAGGAAGGCTAAGGACTGCTGGCAGCCACCAGAGCTCCAAGAGCTGCAGGGAATTGATTCTTTCTTAGGCTTCCAGAAGGAACCAACCCTGCCAATATACCTGGATTTCAGACTTCTTGCCTTCAGAACTATGAAAGAATAAGTTTGTGGTACTTTGCTATGGCAGCCCCAGAAAACTAATACAGACACAGTGTTGGGTAATTAAACAGAAATTACTAGCTTGGCTGGAGTAGAAAAGTATGTGTGTGCATGTGCACATGTGTATACACACACACACCTATATAAATTGGAATCGACACAATGATCACAAACCTCCTACTCCATCATGATAGCGGTGACTAAGAGGCATGTCCAGCAAATACTTGTTCCTTGAGTGAATAAAGCACTTCATCAGAAAATTAGTAGGAAAAAAAAAAGAAAATTAATAGTGCATGTGTTGTATAGATATGGATCAGCTACATATCTTCCTGAGGTTGGAAGAAGAGAACACTCACTTTTTTTCCCAATCTCTACTGGGGATATCAAGAAGAAAAAGCCAACAAGCTCTCCTCCCCAAAAACTCACCTGATCCTTCCCCTTAGCCAGTGGAAAGAGATCTCCTTTACCTCCGAACCCCCCGCCGTTCCCTCTTACTGCCTTGTGTTACAGTCAGTTATATATATAAGGTCTGTCTCATAGTAAGCCTGGGAAGTAAAAGGCAAATCTATACAGTGGAAAGTGGCTGGCTTAAAAATCAGGGGACATAAACCTTGTTCCCGCTATGACCTAGAACAAACTACATTCTCTCTGTGCCTCAGGCTTTTTTTTTTTTTTTTTTTTTGTAAAACAAGAGCAAAAATCCCTGTCAGACATCCCTTATAGTCTTTCTGGGAGTTGTGAATATAATAATTGGAGTAAAATTATAACCAGAAAGAACATGCCAGAAAGTATAGCCAGAAAGAGTCTAAACAAGAAAAACCAGTCCACATTAAAAACAAACAGGAAAGATCCCTCATAACATAGCTTACCACAGAGCACAGCACATGGGGGGCTGAGTATATGTTTGTGGCCTGAACAAGGAGTGTCCAGGAGCGTTATCCTCAGATTGGAACCATGAAGCCTCAGAGCACAGTTTGTTGAAAGCCTTTGGAAACTCAAATGAGACAACACACAACTGTACTCTTCCTAACTCCACCAAGGTCACCTTGGGGAATAACATAACCCAGCACTTTATTTGCAAAGGGGATTGAGCAGCTTTATCCTTGTGCAAATGGAGTCCCATTGGTCAAGGTCAGCCTGACCAGAAGGCCAAGAGACACTCCTTCTCTGAGTTTCAAACTCTAAAAACGATTAGCATGTCACATTTGGCATTTTCTCATTTTGTAGAATCATAATGAGGCACTTTATTTATTTTTGAATAACTGCTAACTGGATTCTGAGTTAATGTAGAATTTGAGACTTATTATTTCTCCCATCAAAGTTCCTAGTCCTACTCTATTTCAGGCCCCTGCTAGAGAGTCTTTTTCTTGCAACAGTATGATTCAGTTCATTTATGGAACGTCTAGATTGTGCTTCTCTAGTTGTCAGGCAAGCTTAGGAAATTTTACTAAAACAGGAAGGAGACTTATAGAGATATTCTTCAGGGGTTTTTATTCAGGAATCTATGGATCCCCTAAGGCCCATGTATAAGTTTCAGGAATGTTATAAGCCCCTCAAACTGTTTACACATTTGTCTGTGTACGTGTTTTTGGGTTGGGCAGTCACTTCCAGCAGATCTAGACAGGTTAAGAACCAGTGAGCTACTCCAACTTGTCATTTAAAGTATTTTTACTAATATGCTACTATTATGATCACTGTATGGAATACTTACCATGGACCAGGCTTGTGTAGGGGTTTTACCTACATAATCTAATTCAATCCTCAAAGCAACCTTCCAACCTCTGTCTTTGTATTATTACTGTTAGCAAAACAATTGAGATTAACCTGACTTAATTTGGCTTAACTTCACTAGGCCAAGGTCACTCAGCTAGTAAGATAGAATAGGATTCCAATTTACCACAGTCTAAGGAGTATTTTTTTTTTAAGATTTTATTTATTTATTCATGAGAGACAGAGAGAAACAGAGGGAGAAGCAGGCTCCCAAGGAGCGGGAAGCCCGATGCGGGACTCGATCCCAGGACCCCGGGATCATGACCTGAGCCGAAGGCAGACGCTTAATCATCTGAGCCACCCAGGCGCCCTAAAGAGTATTTAAAACAGGATTTTTTCCTCTTAACTCAGTGAATGTTTCTCACAGTGAACACCCCCTCTTAGAGTCACTGATTTCTGCCAGGAATTAAAGGTTACCACTCGGTTTTAGTTTGTCTCCCATAAGCGGGGTGAGTGTTCTGCCCCCTTGTATTGCCCATGGCCATAGGTGTTGGATGCTAGAATGGTGGTCTGATAGGGAGAGGAGAAAAGCTCTGCTCCTCTGAGGAGCATGGCACACACATGGGATTTGTCTGACTATGGCTCTGTGAAGAAATGCCACAGCAGGCTGCCGGTCCAGTCCCCTTTGCAAATGAGAATTAAAACCCAGTGAGTGGAAGTGACTTGCCTAAGACACTAATTAGACTAGAGCATAAAGTAACAGAAGTTGTAAAGACTGGGGGGCAGAACGCCCAGGTTCTAGCCCAGGTTTTGCCTTGTTGCCTCGTTGGCCAGTTCAGGACAGACCCCCTGCTTCTCTATTCCTCCATTTCCTCATCTGAAAAGTAAGGAGATTGAATTGTAGGATTTCAAATTCACTTCCACCTCACCAGGCGAGGGACGAACTAAGCTCCACTTTTTAATATGTTTTAAACATGTGCAGCCGAAGTGTGAAGTACTAGAATAATAAATCAAATCTCACATAGCTTTCAAGGTCACAAACAGAGTCTGGGAGGATATTTTTATTTATAAATCACTTCTTTTTTAAAAGGCACATAGAAAGTTAATAGAAGTCATTATTGGTAAAACCGTCAGGAAAAAAAACAGAAGAGCTTGATCAAAGGTAGGCAATTTAAGATGATGGATTATCAACACTGGCTTGTCTCCTGTCAATGCAAAAAGCTTTCTGACAGCTCGCTTTCCATTTCCAAAGCTCCAAACTTAAATAGCTCTTCACAAAAATGATTGAACCAGACAAATTAATATAACTGTTTTTATGAGGCCTAGTGCCCACTAACCATCCCCTGCCTGATCTCCCAACTTGATCTAACATGTCTATGAACAAAGGGAACAGCCATTTGTTGAGGCACTTGCAAAGTGCCAAGTACTACATAGGGTACTTAACATATGCCATCTTATTTAATATTCTCAACAACCTTATAAGAAAGTCTTTAATATGCTCATCTTACTCAGAAGAAAAAGAGCACTCAGAAAAGTTAAGCAAATCAAGAGTTACAAAGTGCTGAAACCGGAATGAGAAAAGGAGACTATAGCCAAATTCACCAGGAACTAAATGGAGGTGAAACTCTTCTTCGGACCCCAGGTAATATACTTACTCATTTACGGACTTTTTACTATCCCCCAGAATTATAGGTTGAATTGTGTCCCCCGCAAAATCCATAGGTTTAAGTCCCCGTAACTCAAAATGTAATCTTATTTGGAGATAGGAGTCTTTACAGAGGCAGTTAAAGTCATTGGGGTGGGCCCTAATCCAGCATGAGTGCTATCTTTATACAAAGGGGCCATTTAGACACAGAAACAGACATGCATCCAAGGAGAACACAATGTGCCGCTGCAAGCCAAAGAACACCAAATGTTGCCAGCAAACCATGAGAAGCTAGGCAAGAGGCATAGACTACATTCCCCTTCAGAGCTCTCAGAAGGAACCAACTCTGCCAGTACCCTGATCTCAGACTTCTGGCTTCCAGAACCAGGAGGCAATGCATTTCTGTTGCTTAGGCTACTCAGTTTGGGGCACTTTGTTATGGCAGCCCTAGCAAGACAATACACCCAATTAGTTGGTTATCAAAGGACAGTGCTGGTTTGATGAGAACATAAACGGTCACAGCCATGGTAGACCCCTCACTTCAGTGCAAAGCTCCTCCCACCCATTTGTTCATTAATGCTCACCACAACCCCAAGAGGGAGTGGGAAATCGCAAGTATTATTTCCTCCACTTGACAGATAAGTAATTAAAGGCCACTGGCCTAGACTTGGTCTCCACTGGTAGCCTAGTAGTCAAGTGGCAGAGCCAAAACTTGGACCCACTGTACAATGTTCACTCCCTGGAGCAATGTGAGGGGACACTGAGCAGGGTCATGTTCCCTAAAATATTAATATCACTACCCATCTTTTCACTTTTTTAGCTTCCATCATTTTAACTTATAAGCTCTTCAAAGATTTGAGCATTCCCTGAGAGAGTGAAGCATAAATAAACCTTGACTGTTTCATTTTTCGAGGACTTCCCCCCAAAAAGCCTGCTACCATGAGGACTTTGTGTTTTGGCTTGGCCAAAGAAAATATTAAAAGGAGTCAGCCAAGAACAGCTACTCCCAATGCAATACACATTTACTGACTCCCTATCATGCCCCTAGTACTGTGATGGGCCCTTGGAAGATGAAGGTGACTAACATGTAGCCCTTATCTTCAAGGGCTTATAACCAGGGAGAGCAGACATTAAAGAGAGTTTTCCAGAGAGGCACTTAACCCAGCCTGATGCCTCAGAGAAAAGTCTTTTAGGAAGGGCTGATGGCAAGCAGAGTCCCACCTTAGCTCTCTCAAGTTCCCTAAAGTCTCAAGTCCTCCATGTCGCCTGGAGAACAAAAGCTTCCAGACACCTCTGAAAGTTCATCACCCAACACACCCAACATGTTGACTTAAAAAGGAAGCCAAATATCTCACTTCCAAATTTATAACTTCTTTCCTTCTCCCCAAAATAGTTCTCACCTCCACCCCAGTGATAGTGGGGAATTTTTATATACTATCAATCTTTTCAATACTGTTCTATATTGTGAATGTTCTTTATTCTTGCACACATACTTTGTGCCAGCTACTTTTCTAAGTACTTTCCACACTTGACCTCATACTATTTCCATTTTATAGTTGAATATACTCCAAGAGATTAATTAATTTTCCATAATCACAAAAGTGGCAGGGCATGAAAGTTCTTTACCCAATATCCACTCTACCCTCTTACCCCCTAAGTGACCCAATTTTGTTCAGGGCAGCAAAACACTCAAAACTACATTCTCAAGTATCCCTTACAACTAGGGTGGTTATATGACATAGTCACTTGGAAGGGGTTGGTCTTAGGAAGCTCTTTAAGGGAGTCCGAATTATCTGGCACATGCTATTGTGTCCCTTTCCCTTTTCCATCTATCTGATTAGAACAAGATTGTGATGGCTGGTGCTCCTGCAACTATCCCGAGACCAGGAAGAGTCACACACACACACACACACACACACACAGGATGGCTGAGCAGCACAAGAGGACCTAGAGTCATCACTGACATTTACAAATGACTTACCAGTAATGCACCACCCACCTCTGGATTTTTCATTATTTGAAAGAAAAATAGATCTCTGTATGTTATTTATGCCACTTTCATTTGTTTTACTCTCACTTGCAACTGAATTCATTCCTTAAGTGAAACACATGAAACTGGTAGTGGTAATATATTCCTCGAGGGCAACTACTGTCCCCAAAATTTATAGCCATCAAGGTTTCTCCTTGAGTAGCTGTAAGTAAAGAGAGGGGAGGACAGTGTATGTTCATAAGGCAGGATTAAACAAGCAGTAAATGGGACACAGGTGAGAGAAGTGTTAGGTATGGGCATGAGGAAAAAGAGCTTGCTGGGAGACCAGTGATCAGGACTGGTCTGTGCCACTGAATGATGGTGCTCTTGAGCAAGTCATACCCTGGACCTCAGTTTCTTCATTTTTACAATGAGAAATTAGGCTAGGACATGGTTCCAACACAAAAGGTCAAGTTGGCTCTAAGCCTCCCAAACCAAGGAGCCCCACATCCCCAGTAATTAGAAATGAGGTTACTGTGAAGAGCTGCCCTGGGGCATTTCATATTCAATGAGAGACTCTCTGAGGCTGTTGGAACTCTTCCACTTATCCCCACACTCCCACATTATTCAGGAAACACCCACGAATGTGCACAAAGAATGTGCAGCCTACTCAGAAGACACGTCCCCATGAGTATGAAGTCTTCCCTGTATACATTAAGTCCTCCCTGAGTGCATGAAATCCCCCCCATGTGCACAAAGTCTTCCCTGAGTGCATTAAGTCCTCCCCTCTCCCATTCTGTCTTCACCATTTGTCTCCCACATACTTACCTGAATCTGGTTAATCTAGTAGATAAGACAATTCCATTCACATAGGACTATAAAATCACATTTTTTATCTGAGAAGTTCAAAGAACTGCACAAAATTATACTTTCTCAAGTGTTCCCAGAAATTTACAGCTATTCCTCTTTCATATGTAGAAATTTATATCAGCAATCACATTGAGATTTTTGAGCTCTGAATTCCCTTTACAGAATGAGACAGAGCATTCAAAAAATACAAAATATAAAACAATTGTTGAGCAGACTTTAGGAATGGAACAAAAAACAAAAACAAAAGCAAGAAATCCTCAGATCAGCACTGTTAATGAATACCACGTAATCTTACACTGTTGCCAGAAGAAGCCACAAATCTGGTTCTGAACTTCCTAGTTCAGGCAAAAATTCAATCAGTTTCAGAGCCACTAACTTCTTAAAAGTTATTTAGTCACATAGCACATTGTAACCAAGCCAACCAGGAAATGCAGGGCCAGAGTCTGGACCCTTGGATTCCTTCCCAGCACTAAACTCTGCCCCAGTGAGCCCACTGCCAATCCCTTACAGGCAGGGTAAACAGAAAGCCAAGGGACAAGACCTCCCTAAAGTCTGCAAAGCAGAGTTGTTCATCCAATAAGCATTGAGTAGGTCAAGCCATCAGAGATTGAGGTCGTTTTTAGAACTTAGTGTTCATTCAGCATGGGCAACCACTGTAGTAACAGGGCTACATTAAGAATAAGAGCAGGGAAGGTGCCTGAGTGGCTCAGTCAGTTAAGAATAAGAGCAGGGGGATGGCTAGTTAGAAATGCATCAATAAAAAAGCATCAGAGAGAATGTGTTGGTACACATTCAAGCAGTACCTTGGAAAGAGAAAGCCATTGGAACCTAGACCTGGAACTTGTGTTCTGTGAGATGGGCAGCCTGATGCTATTATAATTTGATGTGTGAGATTCCTCTTACTATGAATCTAATCTATGATTTTAGGGGCACCTGGGTGGCTCAGTCGGTTGAGCATCTGACTCTTGATTTCAGCTCAGGTCATGATCTCAGGGTTGTGAGATGGAGCCCCATGTTGGGCTCTGCTCTGAGCATGGATTCTGCTTAGGATTCTTTCTCTCCCTCTTCCTCTGCCCCTCCGCCCCTAAAAAAAAAAAAAAAAAAGGAATCTATGATTTTGTACATCAACCTCATGATCTTGGCTAGTCCAGGTCTGCCTTAGGAGAAGAATACACCTCTGGGTGCTTGTAAAATCAGGTTTAAGCCTACAGAATTGAGGGTCAGACACTAGATCATAGCCAATTCTCTGAGAGAAGGAGTACCTCCTTTTAGGACTCTTGGAAGGTAAGTGGTTCCCCTAGAGGCCCTCTCTCCCTTGGCCTTGTGCTCAAACTTCCACAAGGGTAAACATTGAGGATATTCAACTTCCATATCAGTGCTCGGCTTTCTTGCCTCACCTCTTCCCTTACTTATTTGGGTAACCTTGGGTCTGGCCACCAGTGATACATGTTTCTTCTGGAAACTTGTGCCTGCCTCAGACCCTGCATATTGGTGTAAAAAATATTGTCACATCTCAAACAACCAAGTTGCTAGTACTTTATATTTACTACACACATTACCCACAGGCAAATTTGAAAATTATAGCTTTTCTTGGGTGTTTTATACCAGATTTCAAATAGCCCAGCCCAGCATGAAACCACAGGGAACTGAAATGAGGACGGAGATGGAAGGTGGAGCAGAATAGACTTTATCTTCTGATTAGTTGAGATAAAAAATGACTTGAGAGACACAAATAGAATGACAATAACATGGTTCATTGGCTTGATTTCCTGTTGTTCATAAACAGATAATGGACTCCCTGGAAGCCTGTGTGGCTTAAGTCTGTTTGGGATGATCACTCGACTGGCAGAGCTGTTCCCATTTAGGTCTCCAAATGCATCCCTAGGCTAATGTAAAGTACCAAAAAAGGGGGAAAAAAGATAAAATGAAGAATTCATGGTACATCCAGTATTAGAAAGGAGACAGAACAACACAGTTACTCACCCTTAGAGTCCAGTTTTGATACAATTTCCCCTACAGGGCCTTTGCTGAATCTTCTTCCTTGCCCATGATCAGGAACCAAGTTCTAAATTCCTATATCTTTTTTTCTAGCCACCTTATTGAAATATGATTAATATACAAAAAGCTATACATATTTAATGTATGCAACTTGATGAGTTTGGATAAGTGTACACTATAAAACCATCACCACAACCTATGCCATAAACATATCCATCACCTCCAACAATTGCCCACTACAATATTTGTTTATTTATTTGTTTGTTTGTGATAAGAACACTTAACTCTTAGCAGATTTTTAAGAATACAGCACAGTATTGTTAACTTTAGCTCTCTAATTCTTATCTTTTTCTTTTTCTTTTTAAGAGGGGGAAAGGAAGCAGAGGGAGAAGGAGACAGAGAATCTTAAGCAGGCTCCATGCCCAGTGCAGAGCCTGACATGGGGCTTGATCTCACAACCCTGAGATCTTGACCTGAGCTGAAATCAATTGTCAGATGTTTAACTGACTGATGTTAGCCACCTAGTCACCCTTAGGTCTTATCTTTTATAAAGAATTGGAACTCTGTAACCTTTCATTAATACCCCCCCCCAACATTTGCTTCCCTCCACCCCTGGAAAACACTACTCTACTCTTTCCTTCTGTGAGCTTGACTATTTTAGATTCCTTATGTAAGTGTTATCATGTAGTATTTGTCCTCTGTGTCTCTTACTTCACTTAGCATAATATCCTTTAGGTTCACCCATGTTGTCACAAATAGAAGGATTTCTTTTTTATTTTCAAATAATATTCCATTGTATGTATATGCCACATTTTCTTATCTATTCACTTGTCAATGGACAGTTAGATTGTTTCCATGTCTTGGTTTTGTGAAAATGCTGCAGTGAACATGGGAATGCAGATATCTCTTCAAGATTCTGATTTCAATTCCTTTGGATATATACCCAGAAGTGGGATTGCTGAATTATATGGGTAGTTCTATTTTTAATATCTTTTAGGAAACTCCATACTGTTTTCCATATTGGCTGCCTTAAGGAACCAGAAAGAGAAGAACAAACTAAGCCCAAGTTTAACAGAAAGAATGAAATAATGAATGAAGATGAGAGCAAAAATAAATACAATAGAGAATAAAAACAGTAGAATAAATTGATGAAACTAAGAGTTAGTTTTCTGAAAAGATAAGCAAAATTGACAAAACTATAGCTAAACTAAGAAAAAAAGAGAGAAGACTCAAATAAATAAAGTCAGAAATGGAAGAGGAGATATTAAAACCAATGCCATAGAAATAAAAAAGATCATAAGAGACTATTATGAACAATTATATGCCAACCAATTGGATAACATAATAGAAGAAATGAATAAATTTCTAGAAATATTCAACCTACCAAGACTGAATCAAGAAGAAATAGAAAGACTAAATAGACCAATAACAAATAAGGAGTCTGAGTCAGTAATTAAAATACTCCCAATACAAAATGCCCAGGACCAGATGGCTTCACAGGTGAATTCTACCAAATATTTAAAAAAGAATTAATAGCAATCCTTAAACTTTTCAAGAAAGAAGAAGAAGAACAACAACAACAACAACAACAACAAGAAAAAGAACAAGAACAAGAAGAACAAGAACAAGAACAAGAACAAGAAGAACAAGAACAAGAACAAGAACAAGAACAAGAAAATGGAACACTTCAAAACTTATTTTATGGGGTAAGCATCAACCTGATCATAAAGCTAGATAAGAACACTGCAGGAAAACTACACACTAATATCCCTGATGAATGTAGATGCAAAAGTCCTCAATAACATACTAATAAACCCAATTCAATAGCACATTAAAAGGATCATACACCATGACCAAGAGAGATTTATTCCTGGAATGCAAAGATGGTTCAACATACATAAATCAATCAATTTGATGCAACACATTGGCAGAAGGAAGGATAAAAATCACATGGTTATCTCAATAGATACCAAAAAACATTTGACAAAATTCAATACTCTTTCATGATCAAATTTCTCAATAAATTATGTATAGAAGAAACTTAATGCAATAAAGACCATATATGAAAATCCTACAGCTAATGTCATATTCAATGGTGAAAAACTGAAACCCTTTCCTTCAAGATCTGGAAAGAGGCAAGGATGCCCACTCTTGCCATTTCTATTCAACATAACACTGAAAGTCTTAGCCCAAGCAATGAAGAAAGAAAAAGAAACAAAATTCATCCGAATTGGAAAGGAAAAAGTAAAATTTTTTATTTGCAGATAACATGATCTTATCTAATACCTTATTTGAATCATCCTCCTGACACTTACTCCACCTTCTTTACTTGGAGTCATTCACCTGAGTGTCTTACCATCCTTAGTGGATGGTCAGTATTTGAGGGAGGGGCTGGGTCTCTTCCATCTATTTCCATTGTAGTGATGGCTTCATATCATTCACCTTGCAGGTGCTCAGTACAAATGAAGAAAGAAAATGTGGGAGAAACTATGGTGTAATGGGACTCCCTCATGAATGTACAAGTTTTCTAAATGGCTTCACAGATCTGATCCCAATGTAAACCTCCCAAAAGCCCTGGGAGGTTTACTAGGACTATTAAACCCTCTCCTTCAGATTAAAAAAAAAAAATGCTTTAATCTTCTGCAGCCATTATTTTCATGGATCATTTCTAAAATGGGGTTTATAATATCCCTACTTCATAAAGTTGTCACAAAGACTCAGTGGAATAAAAGAATTAATGCATGTAAAGGCACTCACAACAGATCCTGGCACATAGAAAATGCTATATATATTTGCTATTATTAATTGTTATCATTAGTATCATTTCATCTGGAATCAGAAGACAAGGACCTACATTTTCTGTTCCCAAATCTAGGGTCCCTTTTGGCACCGCCAGGCCTCTGGCCAGGAACAAACCAGGTCTGTGCAAGCCACTGCCTGCTGCAGCCCTCCATGTCCTCACCTATGTGTTACAGGCATTTGAAGTGGACCTTCTCTAAGAGCACTGCCTGCCACAGCCACCTATCACAACTTCATGAAGATAAATGTTCTTTCCTTGCCAAGCACCTTCTCATTCTCCTCCACGGCTCACCTCTTCCCTCCCAGAGAAGAGAAAGGCCTTTTGCTCTTCAAGACTATAACCCTTCTAAATTCTAAATAGCCATCTGCTCTCCACCTCGATGTGGGACGGGTAATGCCCTATATGGACAGAAATGCCAGGGCATACTCTCTATCAGAGAAATACTTAGATAAAGTAAATGGAGGGCAGACAGACACACAGTAGCAGTGAAGAGGCCCTGGGCACAGTCTCAGTACTGATGTCACATGAGCTTACCTGTTTCTCAGAGGAAGAGAATTTTGCTGGAGGTGGGCCAACGTGGCTTACACATTGACAGCCAGGTGCACTAGCTGAGCTGTGAATTCTTACTCTGGTTATTAAAAGAGCAAAAGCAAAAAGTTAAACCAGGAAAAAAAAGGCAAGCACCATGTCCTGGGGATCCAAACACAGACATTAGTTGCTGGATTATTCTAACATAATAGAACCCTTTCACCATTCTCACACTTACTTGTCAAGATATGGTTGGATGCCCTGTCATAGAGGATTCCTCTCCCAATCACCCCCCAGCAGGAAAAACAAAAACAAAAACAAAAAACCAAACCAAAACAAAACAAAAAAACTCTCTCTTCCATATGGATGAATTCCTGCATTTCCTCTGTCCTCTACTGAAACATTTAGCTCTTTTTGCCTTGTAAAAACTGTCAGTCAAGATGTGTCTTAGCCTCTTGATCTCAAATACCTCTCCATTATGCAAAATTAACTTTGCTCTCTTGGGTGCCATGGCAGACCCCTCTATATGGCTCTTCTGTAGCATTTATCTCACTTTCTCATTGTTATCTGCTTATACGTCAGTCCCCAAAGCTTCCCTCATCCTCATTTCTGAGTTCCACTAGGACAGAAATGCCTCATACAGTGTTAGTAATTGTCAACTGAATTCTGTGAGATCAGTGACTAAGGTTTAATCATCTCAGAATGTGCCCAGCACATAGGAACTTGCTTATTACTTGTTAATCGAATGGATATTCTGAACTAGTGGCTATTTCCAAGGAAGTAAAGCTCCATTATTTTTCAAATTTACATCACAAACTTAGATAGTAATGGGTATAAGGGATAAAACAAAAGTTTTGATTTATGACAGTCATATTTTACGAAAGCTCATTAGCTTTGCAAAGTGGCTGGTCCTTGAGGTTCATAAGTTATAAACTGGGAAATGGTTTTAGAGCAATGCATCTGGCTCAACTGATAGTTGACTATCCAGCCTATATATAAGCACCTGTAGGGATAAGAAAACACTAGTTCCTTAAGCAACACATTTAACTTTTAGGCAGACATGTTAGAACATGATTCCTGTAGTAGTCAGTCATTACAAATAATAATTAAGATGATTCTGTGGCCCCAAGAAACATGTTTTATATAAAAGCAAGTATACGAAGAAAAAGCAAGGTACAAAAGCCAACATAGGCATCATGAAACCCATGAAAAAAATGTGCATGGGGAGAAAGAGGTGGAAGAAAATACATCAAAATTATAGTTCACTCCTTTACCAAATAGCATTAAGGCCCTATACCTGCGGTAGGCGCTGTTCTCAGTCCTATGGCTGAGTCACAGTGATGGAATTGGACTGAATTTTGTTTATTTGCTCTATATTCCACATTATCTGGCTTAAGCTTATACTAATTATTAAAATCCTATAAGGCTTAAGAAGCCCTTCCTTATACTGAAAGCATATGGAAAAAGCTATTACTCTTGAATCTTAGAAAAAGTATTATATCAATAGCTCTTCCATGAAGATGCTGAGCTTCTGTTGAGGAAGAGATTATTAATTGTGCCAAGGTGATGTGACATGTCTGCAAGGAACTTACCAGCTAGGCAATCCTTTCCACTGCTCTACAAGAACAGATCAACCACACAGTTTTCAAGTTGGAAAGGACCTTCAAATTTATTTATTAAGATTACTTCAGTTAAGAGCAGAGCTAGACCAAAAAATCACAGGATAATGTTCTAAGACCTCAGTGGCAGAGGAAAACTTATAGTTGGATCCTCCAGCCAGTATCCCTAGATATTCATTCAACATCAATTTGAAGTCTTCTAAAGACAAACCATTCCAGATATTTGGTGAAACTATTGCAAAAGAGAAGTTCGGCTCGTTAAAGGTAGCCCATGGTGGGCATTTCTACACTTCAAATAGCTCTTCCTCCATGTTCGTTTGCTTTCTAAAGGCCCTGGGCTGAAAAGTGTATGAACACCTGCTCCCATCAATTATGTGAGATTGGTCCTCATGCATTACTACAGATTTATGTCCTCCCTGCAATATGGTCATGAATGATAAGCAGCATCTTCTTCATAAAAAAGACAAATGACTGCCAATCAAGCCAGGACCACTTTACCTGGCATGCCAGCACAGAGTTTGGGGAGGGAGTCTGATGATCCAGGCTGAAGCTGCCTCAGATGAAATTCTCTGAAAGTCAGTAGAAATATTACTGAAATTCTAAACTCACTAATAATGGAGTTCAACCAAATAGCCTTACTGGCCCATGCTGACAACTTCAAAATTGATTTTGGTTGTTCTTTCTGGGGTAAATAAAACCTCCCAAGGTAGCGAGCTGCTTTAGTAAGCTTTATAACTTGTATTCTCACAGCAGTTTGATGTGAAAGCTAAGTAGTGTTCTTTGGCAGAGAGAAGTCTGATGGAGACAACATGGATTGCCTAGGGAGATGCATGTTTTTTTCCTGTTCTAATGAGATTAGTAATATTATCTTCATTTCTAAGGGATTATATACTGACAACCAGAATCTGTCTCAGAGTCTTGCTCCAAACTTCACAAGATTCCTCCCTCAACAGGCTCATGCCTCTTTTTTCTATTGCACAGCAAGATGGGGTGGGGGGTAGGGAGATCACAGGGCTGCTTAGCAAACATGCTTGTCATGTGCAGGAGGCAGCAAAACTCAAGGACTCATTTGTTAAGATCTGCTTGAAATGTGTTCTTTGCAATATAAAATGGTTTTATTTTTTTAGTTTTTTATCCTTCAACAGTTTCCTGTCTCAACTAATTTACTCAAAATGATTAATATAATTCACTCATACTTGCATAGGCAAGCTCTTAACCTTCTTGGAAATTAAATAACTATTTCCTATTGATGGCATTTCCTTTGAAATGAAAGTTCCCGAAATGGATGTTCCTGGGAGGGTTCTAACTCGTAAGAGTTGAGGAGAGTATTAATTGCCCTCCTGCTATTTATAATAGCAGTGTCACTAAGACTGAACAAGTTGTCCATACAAGTAATAAGGAACAACCCTGAAAGATGCTTACTCTGAGAGCAAGGTCTAGAAAGAACCACGATGCAAAAGATCAAATCTATTTCACAGAAGCTGGGATGGATGGTCTTTTTGCTCAGATTCTCTCAGAAATTGATCTGCACTGTGAAAAGAGTGGAACACCTGACACTTGAAAGAAATCTATTATTAAGCCAAATTGTTTTGGTTGTTCTTGTATTGAGTTTTAAGTCTCCTGCTTCCCTTCCTAGATTCAAATGTGTGAGAATCTCTTCCTGCCCAGCAAACAGCACTATGAAAGAGAGAAAATGCACGTGTTCAATTCTCTACCATGACCCAGGCTAGGTAGGACATGTAAACTAATCAGTCTCTTTGCCTCAATTCCTCCACCTGTGAAATGGGATTCCTGGCATGCCCACCAGACTGTGTTATTGTGAGGATCAAATAAAATAACAGATAATGAAAAAGCGGTATCAACCAGAAAGTGCTCCTATGGCACTAAAATCATATCTTGATTGCATCACTTTTTTTTGTAGGGAAGGAAAAATTTTTTTCCTTTTATCCTCATAGGTTCACTGGTTGGGGCACTTGAATCAAATTGACAAAAGATTAACAAGAGAAAGAATAGTTTTTATAATGTATGTATGCATAGTATTTCACAAGTTAAAATGTGGCTCACAGAGGTGGCTAGACTTTGAAGTTTATATATCATCGTAGGCTAAACAAAGGAA
Source organism: Leptonychotes weddellii (assembly GCF_054177405.1). Classification (NCBI taxonomy): domain Eukaryota; kingdom Metazoa; phylum Chordata; class Mammalia; order Carnivora; family Phocidae; genus Leptonychotes; species Leptonychotes weddellii. The sequence continues at coordinate 121,352,922 of NC_138369.1, forward strand.
AAGAGGGTTTGGGGCTTCTGGCTAGGAGGCAAATTATGGGAAGGTGAGGGGAGGAGATGTACAGTGAATAAAGGTTATCTTTTACGTAGCTAAGAGCCTCTCAGATGATGAGTTGTCTCCCAGAGTAGCTAGGAAGACATTTTTACAAATGGAAATTTCCTTTATAAATGGAAATTTCCTTTACAAGAGGAGAAATTTATACTCTTATTTTTAGACAGATGCAGGGAAGTAAAGAGGTTTTCCTGTATCTGCTGGCTCTCGATTCCTAATTGTCGTAAGTTCAAAATAATCCATATGCCTAAGAGGCATATTTTGGGGTGGCATATTCTGGTAGCTTTCAATATCATAATTTATCTGACACCTATCTGTCTTCCTAATGGACTGTGAGGTTAGGGCTTATCATTTTCCATGCCGAATTAACAGGTTATTTCTGTTGGTATCTTTAAAATGTTGGGGTCTACGTGACACCAAATGTTATATAAAGAGAAAAAAATAATCAATTACTCAGTTTCACATCAAGGAGAACAAAGATCCAAATATTTTATTGCATTATTGCCCTTTTTTGACAGCATGCAAATATTTGTCATATAGTCGCTAACCAACCTGAGAGGGATTTGTCAGCCTTCACCACGGCTTTACCTGGAAGTAATAAGGAAGCTTCCCACACATACACACAGCCTGCCCCAGGGAATAGTGTAAAAAGGCAGCACAGAAAGAGGAGTGTGTGGGCACGGGTGTGCCTATATGTGTGTGTTGAAGGTGTTAAAAAGAAACAATAGGTTCCCAGTGGTATCCCTGTGGCTAAGCCCCAGCAAGACTTAATACCTAACCTAACTGCAGTTTTAGCCTTTTCCAGAAGTGGAATTTTAAATCAATCATTCTAGAATTTCCTTATCTCCACTAGTGAGGTAATCTGCATGACAAGACCCCTCTGCCTTCCCCTAGGGAAGAAGAAATAATCCACTCTTTTCACTTCCTTGTTCCACCCTCCTGCCCATGAAATCCTTCCATTTTGTCCAGCTCCTCAGATGGAGCTTCTTTCTGCTTACTAGATGAGATGCTACCTGATTCATGAATTGTTGAATAAAGCCAATTAGATCTTTAAATTGACTCCTTTGAATTTTGTTTGTTTGTTTTAAAAGATTTTATTCATTTATTTATTTGACAGAGAGAGACACAGCAAGAGAGGGAACACAAGCAGGGGGAGTGGGAGAGGGAGAAGCAGGCTTCCCGCTGAGCAGGGAGCCCAATGTGGGGCTCGATCCCAGGACCCTGAGATCACGACCGGAGCCGAAGGCAGACGCTTAACGACTGAGCCACCCAGGTGCCCCTTGAATTTTTTTCTTTAACAAAAATCCAAACCAAGAGAAAAATGAGGCAGAGCGATTAACACAGTAAAAAGTAAGAAGAGGGGTTTTGCTGCTATTGTTAAAGTAAATCTATCAGGAAAGCAGAAAGAAGGGGAGAATGTGAGTAGCACAGTAAGGGGAAACCCACAGTAGGGTTAGCATCCACAAAGCATCCTCTCATGTCGCATGTAGTCCAACAAAGGTTGCCAAGGCCCTGTGCCTTAGTCCCAGTTTTCTGATGTGCTAAGGTGCAGAGAAGAAAGCCAGAGTAACGTAAGCCACATATACAAAACCCATGTCTAGGAGGTAAACACAGACTGGCTTCCAGAAAGAGCACAGCATCCCACTATTGAAACATTGTCCCCTGAGCCCTGTCATAAAGTACATACTACTGTGGACAATATCAACACACTTCCAATAAATAAAAGGCTTTGACTGTACCATGCCAATGTCAGTAAAAGTAACTCTATGAGTGGCTAAATGCATGCTTCAGACCAGAAGCTCTGTAGCCCAGGGCCCAGCTGACCCTTACCAGCCGGGAGACCTTGGACATATTGCATAATCTTCTTAGGTTGAGTTTTCACATCTGAGAAAGAGGAATAATATTATTTACCTGATAGGGTTTCTGGAGAAAAAAATTCAAAGACAAAGTACCTAGTAAGTAGTAGCTTCCATGAATGTATAAGTCTTCCTTCCCCTTCTGTGAGGGCCCAGCAAATCTGGAGAGAACCCAGGCAGTCCTGGGCCTAAGAGAAAGGCTACCTCTGACTCAGCCTGTGAGTGTACGGTGAACATATCTTTTATGAATCAAGACCTTAATCCAAAATTAGGTTTCCCAAGCATCCTTCATACTCAGCTTTTCTCTCATGAGCCTATTACATTAAGAGTTAATTTATAACAAGTAGCTTCGTAGACCAGCTCTTTGTTCTACCCTCTCTTAATCTGCTCGGCAAGACCACAGGCATTAACTACATGAATAAATTCTGCATTTTGAAAAGAAAAGAAAAAAAACCAAAAACACAAAGACCTGCCACCCCTGGATACTTATCCCTTCAAGGAAGCCTTAGACCTCAGCAGCAACAAAGATGTGCTGTGTGGGACCCCCGCAGGGTTCATGCATTTCAGAGCTTGTAAGAAATTATCTGTTTTGCTGGGCCCTCGCTGGGATCAATCAGCCCCTCAGTGGTTGGTGCCAATTAAGAGCTAGTGTGATGCAAAGAGGGTATTTTAAACACTGTTTGACACCAAATACGTCCCTGTCCTCTTCCCACCCACCTCCCCTCCCTTTTTTCTAACTCTTCCACCAACCACCTTCCAACCATTGTCTTCTTTCATCTCAGAAAGTCGGGAATGTTGAGTGAGTCATGGCACCTGTCCGTTAAGCAGAGAGCTGCCGATTGCCAAGAGGTCTCCCAACGGCCTGCTGTAGGATGGCACGCAGAGTAGCACCACCTCAGCTTCCCATCACCCTTCTGAGGTCCCATCAGCTCTCCACCAAACTGCCAAATCTTCCTCCTGAAGATTAGGTTGAAGCTGCCTTCCTCTGCTTCAGATAAAGCCCTGGCTTCCCCTCCTGGCCCAGATACAAAGCCCTTCCAAGGGCTGATGCCTACCAGCTCAAGCTCCTGTCTCGCCTGCCTCATCCTTTCCCACTCCTTGTAATTCCCTATACATTCAGCTGCTTCTTGGCTTTCTACTCCTCCCTGTTCCTAAACTGCCCATATCACCCTGACCATCTCAGGAACGGACTCATAGACATCCTTGAAGACTCACCTTCAGCATCTCCCCCACAAGAGACCTCACCCAAAGCTTTCAAGATGACTTAGGTGCCCCTGTGCTGTGTTCCCTGGTACTCATGCTTGCTTTGAACATCACCTTCCTCAGACAGCAGTATCACAGCTGATTCACTTGTCTGTCCCGACTCCCCACCTCCAACTAGACTGGGAGCCCCTAGAGCAAGTGTGGCCTTTGTGTATCTCTGCCTTCTTGGCGTCTGGGATAGTGTTTCATACATAGTAAGTAAGCCATGAATTCTCAACCTGGCTGCTTGTCACTGTCGCCTGAGCAAGTCTATTCACCGTGCAGATTCCCCAGCCTTGCCTTGGACCTCTGCCATCACTGTGTCGACAGGGGTGGAGCCCAGGTTTGTATGTTAAAGCATCACTGGTGATGGGTAGACCTGGTTAAAATAATGTGGCAGGAATAGGGGCTAATACATATTTAATGTTGAGAGAATGAATACATGAATGTCTCCATTTTAGAGAGGTGGAAACAACCTTGAAGAGTTGGAAATTTGGCCCAAATTGCACAAAGTCTTTTGGGATACATACAAGGGGGCATGGGCATGGGATAGAGCCTTTCTTGGACTGGAGTTATTTGTTTCCATGTTGATCACCTCGGTTATTCTCTCAGCTTTTGTGGGCAAGGATAGGTCTGGTTTATCTATGGAACTTATTTAAGTCTGACCCCATGTCTAACACATAGTTGGCCCTCACTGTTGAGGTACAAGAGTATAGTGTGAATCAAGGAGTGGTATACTCAGAGTTAGAAGCCTTGAGTAGGCTTAGCTATGGCACTAACTTCTATTTCTTCTAGGACAAGAATGCCCTTGGGCCTTAGATTCCCTAACTACACAGTCAGTGGTAGGCTAAATGATCAAAAGTTGCTTCCAGCTCTGACATTTTTAATCCAATGAATGCAGAAGAGCTGCAGTCTGAATCTCAGCCTAGTGCTGGATGAAAAGGCCTTCATTATGATTAAACAAGATGGTGGTTGAGGCCCAGAGGGAAAAGTAACTCGAATATACTGTACTTTTTAGTTTATCTTGAACGTGGCCAGAATAGAGCACTGCCTTTTGTTCTGTGAAAGACAAGTGAGTATTAAGCCCTAAGCATCCCCAGGGCTTGCCTGAGATGCTCATCTTGGCATTCAGACACCAGCAAAGATCTCCCTCTCCTGATTACATGGAGCTCAGTAGCAGCTGAGTCCCCAGAGGAGCATGACATGTTGGGGGATGCAGAGGGAGATCATGGGCTCTCTGTTACCCACCCAGGAAGAGCAGCAAGTTTGCATATGCATCCTGAGTGATGGCACACAAATCACAAATCTATTACCTCAACCATTTTTCACACACTTACAGTAGGAAAGAAAACCCAATCAAACAAGTATTACCACCTCTACCTTATGGAGTGGGAAACTGAGGCTTGCAGAGTGTGAAGGATTTCTGTATAATTGTGTGGTGATGAAATGGTAGGGACCTGAAGGTAACTTTTTAAACGTATGCTCCTTTAGCTACATCATGTTGCCTTTTTTTCTTATCTTCTTTTTTGGATCCTAATGAAAATTTTCATAGAGAGGAAAGGCAGGTATTTCCATTTCTATTTTTGCAAAGCAGGAGTTTCCTGCTCAGAGGGATTTCCAATATCCCAGTAAGTAGCAGTGATTCCCAGGGCCCTACATTACCACTACTGCTTTTTCTTTTCTTAATTGTATATTATTATGTAACCTTACTACTACCTATCAGAGAGGCAGAACAGGCTGGTACTGCAATCCTCAATTTTCTAATAAAGTAACTGAGTTCCAGAGAAGTAATATTGGAGAAATTTATTCAAGAGGAATTTGTGAGTTTGGGCTGGCATAAAAATGACCTTTCCAACAACTGGAGTTGTCCTCAGTGGGAATGATCCCCCTGTCTAATCGCAGGACCAGAGGGTCTCTCAAACATATGATACACAGGACTGTGGAAGAAAAAGGAATTGGTGTAGATGTCCATGAAGCTCCTTCCTGGCCCCAAGTGTTCATGATTCCATGCCTTAACCCAATTTCACAACCAGGATGTGATCAGTCCAGACCTGAACCCTAGTCCTCCAACTACTACTTTATCCTGTGCCTCTTTCATTCATTCCAGCAACTTTAGACCTGTTTCTCCAAAGGTTTCAAAATCCAGTTGTCCTAAGGGCCACTATAGCTATCATTTGAACATTAGCTAGAGGGAGAAGATCTCTCTGTAGGTTTACTGGGTAAAACATTGATGAGATGCCATTTAACAAAGCCCGAGCATTGAACACAGGGTAACTTTTTGGGCATTCCTTGGCTCTTTCATCCTAATTTTTCTACCAAATTCCTATGGGACCTGGGCAAAGTCACTTTCCCTCTCATGGCATTCAGCACCTTCCCTTGTATAAAATGACTGTTTGGTCAGAGGTTCTTTCAAGTTCACAATATAATATAATGAGGCCACAGATCAAGTTTATCTTTGCTACCAGCCATTGGAAGCTGGCAGAGAAGGAGCTGTGAATAACCAACTCATCCTGGGGCAAAGCAGAGAATGCCAAGTTTAGCAACATTGGCTGATACTTTTTATCAGCCTTGAATCCATTTGAGGTTGGGAAGTAAGAAGTAGCCTAGAAATAATGAAATCACAAAATCCTCTGGTCTCTTAAGTCCTAAATGATGCTGTGTTTTTTTAGTTCTGTCCCCTGGTCTCAGGCAGGCTCTGTCTTATGACAGTAGCTGTAGTGTTGTCCTCCTACCATGGCCCATTTCTATTTTCTGTTTCTAACAGCTTATCCTCCATCTCCCCATACAGGTCTTCCTGCCAATGTTCTTGCCATTTCTTGAGTGACAACCAATTTTCCTACTTGTCATTATCAATTCCACTCATTAACTCTCCTACCTGCCTCAGCTGAGGCCTCCCGACACCAAAAAGCATCTCTGAAAAATAATTTTCCCAAACAGAATAATTGAAACTTCTTGCACATCTAGAGAACTTTTTGTCTGAAGCTCTCAGAGTCATATCTAAATGTCAGTAGAAATGTACATTTTATACTAGGGAGCCAGACTTTGCCCTCCCAGTACAACCAAGCAAAACTACCCAGCAACTAGGTTTTTCTGTTTTCTTTTTCTTTTCTTTGTGGTTCATAGAATGCAAAAGTGGTCTGACTTGCCTTTTTTTTTTTTTTAACTTAATTGACTTGTCATTTGCCTATAGTCCTTTTGGACATGGCCTAAAAAATGGTTAATAACAGAAACGATGACATGTAGATAACAATCATACAAAGACCCCCTTCTGCTTTTCTTCAAGGAGTTCTATGAGCTGCTGAGATGTTAAAACTTGATGCAAGCCTCTAGAATGATCTCTGCAGCATTGAGAGACAGGTGTACACACTGGTGAAGAGCTTAGTCTTTGCTATTAGGCTAGCTGGATTTAAGAGATAGAACAATGGCAACATACGTTTAGGCAATCCTTTACTATTTGTAAAGTCTTTACACATATTATCTCACTCTTCACTTGCTGTTCCCTCTATTTGGAATATTCTTCCCTCAGATATCTACTTGATTTGCTTCTTCTCCTCCTTTGGCCCTTGTTCAAATGTCCTCTTTTCTAGTGGCCTTAAGCAAATTGTAATTACACTTACTCCACCTGGCGCTCCCTCCCTTGATACACTTTTCCTCCATGGCACTCCACCATCTGCCTTACTATACACTTTACATAGTAAATGTAAGCTCTCTGGATGCTGGGATCTTTGTTGTTTTCACTGCTGTATTCCCAAGTCTTAGCACAGTGTCTGAAATATAGTAGTTGCTTAGTTAACACATGTTGAAGGACAAAAGGAATAAATCGATGTATTTGATCCTCCCAAGAGCCTTGAGGAGCAGGGCTCACCATTATCACTACTTTGACATGAGGTGGCTGAAGTTCATAGAAGTCAAGTGGTCAGGCCAAGTGGCTGAGAGGGACAGACCCAGCTCTCCTCTCACTGCCTCACTCTGCTCTCCAGAGATATGTTTCTAAAAAGACACAGAAATGAGTGAACCCTCCTATTCAGGAAGAAGTGCTAAGAGCCTTAATGCTCAGCCCTGTGCTTTCGCCCCTGTAGTAGACCTCTCTTGGCATCCCACCTCACCTGCCCTCCAGGGTGGCCGAGTTCCCAGGCACCCACTCTATTTGATGACAGCCTGCAGGCCTAATCACCCCATTAAGGTAGAGCAAACAAAGAGAAGGATGAAATAATTGCTAAGTCAACAAACCGGAATGGCTGGCCAGAATACGGTCAACACATTAATTGCTCTTCTTCAAACAAAGGAAAACAGGGGGACTAGGTGTTACCACCTAGCTCTTGTCTCTGTCTAATGGAAAGTCTCTTTTCCCAGTTAGCTGCAGAGCAGATCCCTGGGTTGGCAGCTTTCCTACCCCCACTGCCCTGCCTTGTTGCCTTCATTGACAGACGTGGGCCATTACTCTGCACTAAAATTCATTGTCCACACACTCAATACTGACAACACTCTGAAAATTGATCTGCTCAAATATTTTTAGAGCTAAACTAAGGCAATTTGTCCTTCCACTGTGCCACACCAGCATCCCAAGAGACAGAATCATTGGTAAGAGGATAATTCTATTTTTCTGAGAAGGGAAGGAAGTCTTGAGGGAGGGAGGCAATCCAAAATCTTGGTAATATTGGTTATATATGATAAAAGAAAAATGCCATTTGTACTGTTTTGTGGCTTACAAAGAACATTCACATACATTATCTATAGGATTTAGGCTTCACAGTCTGCTGAGGAAGCTGACTCACCATTTTACATAAGACAGGAATAAGAGGCTCATGACTTTCCCAAGGCCACACCCCAGTAAGTGAAAAAGCAAACACCATGTTTTATGACTCTAATGAAATTCTTTATGTCCCTGATGTGGTAAAGCGTATGTGTGTGTGTGTGAGCACATGTGTGCACACGTGTGCATGCACATGGGCTGTGTGTGGAGAGAGAGAAAGATTGATTCTTTCCCCCACCAGCCCCACACCTGCCAAATTATCTTTCCCATGCACTCCTCCTAGCTCCCCTGTCCCCAGAGAGCACTCTCATCTATCAGAGAGCAGACACTCTGGCAATCCCCAGACTGGCTGTCTCCAATGAGGTGCTCAGAAGTAAGACTTGATTCCACAACTATTTGACTTGCCTCAAGAGCATGGGCTTTAGAGTCACAGATGTGGGTTTCAGCAAGAATGGATGACTCTGAACCTTGAGGTCCTTACCTGCCCATAGGGTCATTGACAAAGTTATATGAAAAGGCAAGTATGGTTTCTATCACAGTGCATGGTGCACTGTAAATGTTCAGCACATGTGAGCAGTTACTGTTCATTGCCCTGTTCACTCCCATGTCACATTTGTGAAGCTGGTATCCAGGCTGAGTTATCTCACCTAACATAATTATCCTGATGCATCAACCAGTCATTTTTGCATGAAGACCCAGGGGAGCAATGACATCCCCTCCTCTGAGGAGTTCCAGTGGCTGAATGGCAGCAGCAACATCAGGAGTCACTCCCATTTCCTGAACATTTGCTCTGTGCCCAGAATTGTTCTACATGTACTCAATGGATGACAGACATTCATACTGTCAACACCGCTATTGTGGAAGGACTACTTTTATTCCCTTTTACAGATGAAAGAGAACACCGAGGTAAGGAGAGACTCGGTAATCAACCAAGGATGCAAATCCAGGGAGTCCACTTGGCAGAGTGCAGGCTCCTGGCCATCACACTATGCCACCTCAACAGCACAAAGATCCCATCAGGAAGCCCTCCTGTCTCCCAAGGCAGGGCTTCACCCTTCCTAGTTGCCCTCTCTCACCTGCAGACTCCACCCTGGCCTTCTGCAGCACAAACCCCACCTGGAATCACATAATGTTGACATTGGACAAGCCCAGAGAATTCCTCTCACCTAATAACTCACTCATTTTTCAGATGGAGCCTAGGGTGGGGGCAAACTGCGTGAGGCCTCACAGCTGGACCTTGATGGGAGACTCAGGACTAGGTCCATGGAAATTCTTAAGACACTCTTCATGCCTTGGTTGCTGGAGCAGCCCTGTTGTGCCCCTCAATTACTTTCCTGACATAGTGACTGGCTCCTCACCATCCCATTAATGCAGGCCCTGGTATGGCTGGTCTTGTCTTATATTTGTGCTTTTTAGAATGATATCTGTGCTTTCTAATGTAGGAAACTCAAAACCCTTTGGGGAGGCAGGTGGAATAGAAAGAATAAATAAGTACATAAGTAAGTAGATAACTACAAATTTTAGCACTCTTTCCACTGACATTTGCTTTTCTTCTAAAAATCCTAAAGAATCTACATGCAAGAAGGAAAGCAAATCTAGCAGTGATTATGGCTTATAGACCGTTTTTTTTCAAAGGGAAGAAAGAATAAGGAGAAACTTGGGGCTATTACTTCTCCGTGTAGACAAGACAATGTCTTAAAGTAGTGCTCCCTGCCCAATGGGCAAAGCACAAGCACCAAGGCACTACATTACGATGGCCGTGCAGTAAGTATAGATCACTTCATCTACTTAAGTACTTACCAACCAGGTCCCCAACCACTGCCTTTACTAGGCTTTTCCCGTATTCTCATTCTTTCTGGTCCTGTGATTTGATGAGCTAGGACCTTGGCATGAGCCCTTGTCTGAAGACCTTAGCCCCAGCTGTCCCATCAGCCTGAAACACTCCTGCTGGCTGGTTCTCACTGGTCATTCACAGCTCAGCTTACATTCCATCTCCTCAGACAGGCCTTCCCTGGCCACCAACCACCTCCCTCCTAGCACTCCAGCAAAGCACCTCATGTTCTTTCCATCACAACACTATCACTACCTATTTTCTTCCAGAGTTGTTTATTTCCTCACAAAAACACAAGCTCAGGGAACGATGAACACGTTTCTTTATCGTGTTCACCACTATTTTCTCAGGGCCAGAACTGGGCCTAGCACATAATAGGTACACAAGAATTAACTGTGAAATGAATGTAAATCAGATCACTCATATTGTAGATTGAGTCTAATTCACAGAAACTGGTCCAAGCCCATCAATCCATCAATACTTAGTTGACATTTGATGCGTGCTGGGCCCATTGTGTAAACTGGAGGTAAAGGTGTGGCTGCGGAGATACCTATAATTAGTCCCTTAGAATAAGAAATTTATCCCCTGGTTGGGGAGTTAAGACATATGCATCAAAATATAACTGAAACAATGCAGCTAGTGCTCAAGGACACATAAGCGTTCTGAAAGTAGAGGTATTAAAAGCTGAATACACAGAGAGGAAAGAAGATGTGCAGAAAGGTTCACAGAAGGGCCATATCTGTCAGATATCCACGGCACACAAGCAGCAGAGAGAGGGGACTGCATTCTCCCCGTCTCACCAGCCAGGGCCCTTCAGCTGCATTACAGGGTATCCTTAGTGCCTCCGTGACTCTGAGACCTGGCGTTGGAGAGTTTGACTCACAACCTGGCCCCTGGAGGAAAGCTCACATTGGTCAAATGCTCTCTCGTGAAGGGCACTCTGCTAGCTTACATAGGCCATTTCAGTTATCCTCACAGCAACCTTGTTGCAGAGGTATTATAATTCTCATTTTAGATCTATAAAAATTGAGGCCCTGGCATGGAAACTCTTTCACCCAAAGTAAAACAGCCAATGAGCCTGAGCTACCCACCTCTGTAGCCTGCTATGCCCTTCCCAGTTCACACATCTGCCTCCTTAAGCAGGCTGGCAACTTGCTCAAGGTCACACAACAGTTGGGAATTCATTTCTAGATCTATTTGAGTGCCAAGTAGGTGCTCTTCTAAAATCTGGTGGAGATGAATGAGAGCAAAGCCCACCAATGCTCTTTTTGCCCCAGGGCAGAAGAAGGCAAGACCTTCGGAAGGCTCAGATGTTCAGATAAAAGCAAGAATGGTGTTTAAAATGCAAAATTGTACTTCTTTTGGATTCATTTGGTGCTCCCACCCTTATTCCCCATGAAATGATTCCCTGGTGACAAGCTCTTTAAAGAATTTTCTCTCCACTCCTTTCTGCAGTGCAGAGTAATTGTATGTCATCAAAAGACTAGGAATAGTCAAGATTGCAAAATTCTTGCTGTGCTCTTGGCAAAATCATTACTCACCAGCCAATGTTTAGAAATCAAAATGCTCCCCTTAAATGCCATTAAGCACAAATATTTATCAACGCTGTGCTAGAACGTTAGGTTGACGAAGGTTGTGTGATGGTGGGTGTACATGTTTGTGCATAAGATTCAGGTTTTCAAGGAGTACAAACTGGCTTACTGAAGCTATGGCCTTCAGATACCCACCTACAGGCAAAGGGCTTTTTTGCTCATTTATTTCTCAAAGAAACGTTCAAAACTCAGAAGCATTACCCAGAGATAGCCAGGGAATTTCTGTTTCCTAGCCCTTCTCAGGCATTGTAAAGGGTGCTGCTTATGATAAAATGAATGGTAAGCCTAGTAGGGAGACAAAAATAAAGATGAAAACATAAATAACGGTTCAGAGTAGTACATGCTGATGGATAAATCATTGTTGTAGACTCTGACTAGAGTTGGAAGAAAATGAGGCTCTCAATCTGTCTTCAATTTGCCCTACACGCTGTTGCTAGAGTCAACACCTCCTAAAGCAGGTTAGCACATGTCTGAGGTCAAGTTTCTTAGAGGCTGAGGCTGAGGCCAGGATTCTGGTGGCAGTGGTTTACTGAGGGGAGCACTTTCAGGGTAAAGAGAGTGAGAAAAGCAGGGCAAGGCAGGAGGGGAAAACTCAGTAGGCTCTGGTCTAAGAAGGCTCCCATTCTTTAGAGAAGTGACACTCTGTGAGTGTTGTGGTCAACATACAGCAGCCGGGCCTGTGTGTTTGGATAGCAAAGGCATCTGGATGGGGCACCAAAGTCTCCACTACGGTACTTGTTGCTCTCCTTATGAAGCTTTTCTGTCATCCTTCAGAATAAGGTCCAAACTTTTGAACATAGGATTGGAAACCTTCTGTGTTCTGGCTCCAACCTCATGGTTCTGAAATAGATTTTCTAAAACTCTCAGCCTATTGATAGTTTGTTCAAATATCTATTTGTATGTAGAACATAGCATCAGAGAGGGGTCATGGTAACCACCCCCAGCCCCTCCTTGTCCCCAACCCTGCACACACCACCAATGGCTCCCCCTGTCCTCAGAAGGAAGTTCATTTCCTTCTGTGGGCCTGTCTAGTCCCCCAGCCTTATCTCCTATTACCTCTTTTCACACGGCCTTAGTCATTTCTGAAGATGCTATGTTCTTTCACCTCTCCCTGCCTTTATGACACTTACGATCAATAAAGATAGAATAATGAGGAAAACTGAAACCAAATCCAAGCCATCCCTCAATGTCACTGGCATTATCACCTGAAAGCAGTGTTAATCATTTGGGGCTGTTCCTAAAAAACATCCCTTGGCTTCTGGCCTGGAGAACCAAGTCCTAAATTTCTAGCATGGACTATCCTTCACCTGCTTTTCTGTTGTCATTGTCCCATTCTGCTATCTAGCCCCAGTTCCCTGTGAAGCCTTCCCTAGCCAACCCCAATCTTCCTGTCGCCCCACAGCAACGTGTTGATGCCTTCTCTCATCACTGACTGGCTCTATTTTGCTATGGAAAATAGCGTGTCCTGTAGGTGCCTACCTCCACCATCAGTTTGTGAGCTTCCTAAAGGCAATGTCCTCCACAGCTCCTGGCACCTTGCTAGGTACAAAGCTCACCCCAGTGTGGGGATGTTAACTGGAAGAAAGGAATGTTCCTCTAAAGAATGGGCTCCTGGGAGATGCTTCCCAGATATAGTGAGTGTTCCACAGGGAACTCTTAGCATTTGAAAGGACTTTGAGGATGACATCATAGCAACAACAACAACAAATGTTATGTCTTACTAAATACTTATTATACCAGAATCTGTGTTTAACATTCTATGTAATTTCACCAACTTAACCTTAGTAGGCAGGTACTATTTTATCACCACTTGACAGACAAGAAGACCATGTATGAAGGTTATGTGACCTGTTCAAGATCACACAACTAGGAAGCGCTAGAGCCAGGGTGTCAGTGATAGAATCTAGGGCTTAACTCCATGCTCTTAGCCACTAGTAATCAGTAAGGGAAGATTGCTAACCACCTCCTATTTGGAGCTAGCTGCTGAGGGTGGGAGGGGCAACATGATGCAAGCCACAACAAAAAGCCCTCTGCCTATCCATCCCCTTTTTTTCTTTTAAAGATTTTATTTATTTATTTATTAGAGAGCAAGCAAGAGAGAAACAGCATGAGAGAGGAGAGGGTCAGAGGGAGAAGCAGGCTCCCCACTGAGCCGGGAGCCCGATGTGGGACTCGATCCCAGGACCCTGGGATCATGACCTGAGCAGAAGGCAGTCGCTTAACCAACTGAGCCACCCAAGCGCCCTCCATCCCCTTTTTTTCAAAGGGAAATGGCTGGAATGAACTAGAGAAGCAAGTCCCTGAAGCATACTTTGTTTACTTATGTATAGTTGTTGTTTTGTTTATTTTGCTCCCCGCCCCGGCCCCCAAATCTCTGAATGGGAGTAGGGAAGGTTATTCTCTGCATCTCTTTCCTCATGAGTAAAATGGGCTTTCACCTGTTCTGTTTAACTCAGAACACATTCACATGGGTTCCCCACTCAGTTATAAGCTCCACAAAAGTGGAGATTGTATCTAACCTGCTCATCTCTGTGTCCCAGATTCTAACACAGCACCAGGCACATCATAGGCCCTGATAAGTGCTCACCAATTGAATGAATGGTAGAATGGTCAAGGAGGTAACCCAGTGTTTCTCAGAGTGGCTTAGAGACTACCTGCTCCAGGATTATCTGCAGAGCTTGTTTGCAGATTCCTGAGCTCAGAGTGACTTCTATTTGTTGTTTGGGAGCTGCTGAACCACACTGTGCAAATATCTGTAAACTCAGCTCAAATTTAACAATTTGATTAAATTAAATTCTGGCTAAGTTGTTTTTATGATTTCATAAGAAGAGGAATAGAGAGGAAATCCTCCTGTTTCTCTCCATTTTCCCTTTAATCACCTCTCCCTGCTCTCTGCTTCTTCTCCCTCTTCTCCCTCTTTTCCTCCTGCCAGGGTTATTTATAGCTGCTGGCTCAGGGCAAGGCCTGGGAGAACAGACATAAATGACATATTGTCCTCTGCCCCAAGCATCTCACAGTCCAACAAGAGAGAGGAAACGGTAATTTACATTCAGATGTAATAAACTCTAGAGCCGAAATAAGCTAGGATCACTTGGCTTAGTCACTTAGATCACTTAGTCACTTCCCCAACTTACCAAGGTGAAGAAAGTGGTTACCACTTTGTGGTGGGTTTCTGGCCCTTACATACCAACCTAGAAATGTCGAAGATCAAAGGAACTAAGGTGAAGAGTTCTGTTACAGTTTTTTTTTCAGCTTTACTGAGGCGTGATTAACAAAATTATAAAATATTTGAAGTGTACTTTGTGCTGATTCGATATACATATGCATTGTGAAAGGATTTTCACTATCTAGTTAATTAACACATTCATCACTTCATATATTTGTCTTTTTTGGTGAGTGGGTGGGTGAGAACATTTAAGTTCTACTTTCTTAGTAAATTTCAATTACATGATATCATGTTATCAACTACAGTCACCATCTTATCCGTTAGATCCTCAGACCTTATTCATCTTATAGCTGAAAGTTATACCTTTTACCAACATCTGGGGCACCTGGGTGGCTCAGCCCTGGGGCATCTGCCTTTGACTCAGGTCATGATCCCGGGGTCCTGGGATCGAGCTCCGCATAGGGGTCCCTGCTTGGCAGGAAGCCTGCTTCTCCCTCTCACATTCTCCCTGTTTGTGTTCCCTCTCTCACTATCTCTCTCTGTCAAATAAATAAATAAAATCTTTAAAAAAAATGTTACACCTTTTACCAACATCTTATAGCTGAAAGTTATACCGTTTATCAACTTCTCCCCCATTTTCCCTGAACCCCCATCACTGGCAACCACTTTTCTATTCTCTGTTTCTCTGATTTTCACCTTTTATTTCTTCATTTTAGATTCCACATATGAGTGATATCATAGAATTTGTCTTCCTTGTCTGGCTTAAGTTTTGTTGTATTTTTCCTTATAAAATTCATTTACTCTTTTCTTTAATCATTTTTCTTCCACTCCATAAACACTTGGTTCCTTCCCCTTAGAAACCCAGCACTCTTTTATCCTTAGAATCTGCTTTCCTGGGTCAATAATTCTTCTTTCCAAATAATGTCAATTTTATTTCTTTGTTTTTTATTTGTGCCCAGTTTAAGCACATGATAGGCTAGTAAATACTGGTGGGTCAACATATTTTAGATTGTAGTAAATAGTAATAATCAAGAATGTGCCCTGAAAATTCATCTTCTACATGATACTTTTCTTGCTTTCATTTGTTTTAATATGGGTGAAGTTTTAGCATCTTCATTTCAGGTAGGATTTTTTTTTCTGTAGACTAAATTCTGATTACTCAAACATTTACTCTTTAGCAAAGTTGGGCATGAAGTTGTGTTCATTTTGCTCATGTCATGAGCTCGTCATGTTATATTTATTGTTCAATTCAATCTCCCGTACCCCCAAGGAGGTATTACTATCCCCTTGTATGGAATGGAAACTCCAAGTCCAGTTCCCAACCAGTTAATGTGAGTGGTGCCAAGACTTGTTTCACCACAATAACCAAGACTTTTCTCCCCCATACAATATACATGGTCTACTCAGGAAAAATATGGCATGTACACAACTAATTATCATATCGCATCACTCTTCCCTCTTGACATTCAGCTTCCTTCTCTCTTATTACTAATCTCCATACCTCTGAACAAGGTACAGCAAAGGGCCATAAATACAGTAGCTTTTGAGAAAATAGATACTGAATGGCTGAATAAATAAATGAATAAAAAGAAGCCAATAACCTAGTGTAAGCAACGAGCTCTGGGAGCACTGAGGGTAAGTGGGAAAGTGACCTGAGAAGGTTTCAAAGAGAATGAGATCTTTGGTGAGGGTTGTTTTCGTAGATTATCAGTGTTGGCAAAGGGCTTTCCAGTAAAGAAGCCTGTGAGAAAGGCAAGGAGGTGGACAGAGCCAGGTTGGGGGGTTGGAAGATTGGGGAAATGAGACTGAGTAAATATATATGATGCTTAAGGCACACAGGGGGAGTCAACAGGAGATGCCGTGGCAGAAAAACTGAGGCCGTTGACTGAAGGGAGTGGATGTTGGTACTCCTCCTTAGGAGCAAAAAGAATTGGAAGTCATATTGGAGGAGATGAAATATAACCCAGACGGGGCAGAGAGGGAGGCAGCAACTTAGATCTTCACAAATAAATTGTAGAATTCACTCCGGACGCTGACATCTAGTCAAAAGTTCTCACCATCAGCCCTTAGCTTCAGCTGAAGAAGATGACAAGAATTATACAATTCAAGGCAGAATAAAATGTTTTCCAAAAAGTTATCACACTGCTCTCTCCCCAGCTGAAGGGAGCCCTGTGAACCTGCGCTCTCCCACTGAAGAGCCCCGGGGGCCTTGTCAGGGAAGTGTTGTGTAAACCTCCTCATCTCAGTGAGCAACTGTTTACAAGACAGAAACATCACCTGCTGGCATTTCATTGTTCCAGTGGGCTGCAAGGGGCCCGAAGTCAATATAACAACCAGTACTCACTTCCCACGTCCCCAAGGCCAGGTACAGACACTGTCAGGACAGGGCACTCTCATGACCCTCTCCTCCCTGAGCACCCTTGGGGGTGGAAGATGGCAGGGCAGCAGAAGGGATTTGTTTCTAGGGAAGGTCCAGTATCAGATTTGTCCTTAGATCTCAGCCCTCTCTTTGGGCAGGGGGCACTGGCCACACCAGACTTTTAAAACCTGCCAGGATGTGGTCTGTCCATGTCCTCTGGTGGAGGAGGACAGAAGGAACACTGACTCAGAGGTCCTGAACAGAAACCCGTTGTCCTGATGACAGCAGGAAGGTGAGAGGGACATGACACCAGCCAAGGCCTGCAGAGTGCAGGTGACACTGAAGAAATCTGACAGTTGGCTTTTTCTCTAAGTGTGCCCTGCCCACTGGCCACTTCATACCCTGTGGAGCGCCAGAGACCTCAGGCTCTTTCCTCACTCTAGTATTCTGCTCTCTGACACTGGGGTCTAAATGGCTAAAATGATGGTCCCCCATCACGCCCCTCCACCCTCCACACAGTGGCATTTGGGTTTTAACAATGATCAAATGCCTGGAAGTAGTGGCTCATTTTGACATTAATGACGGTGCCTGAAACCTTCTCTGTGATACTGGAACCTTCCCTGCTCCCCCAGATTGTCCCACACTCATGGATTCATCTATGGTATGAAGCACTGGGTCAGAAGTCCAAATATTTGGATTCTAATCCCACCTCCATTGTGAATGGACAATACAAATTTAGTCAAATTGTTTAGATTCTCTAGGACTTCATTTCCTCAAATGCACCATGGAAATGATGCCCTTCTTCTTCATGTCACAATGTGAAAGCACCATGCAACCTGAGATTCTACTGGGCAGATAACCTCACGTATCAGCAGGGCTCACCCAGCCTATGAGCTCCTACACCTGGTCATCTTCTAGGCAGTTTTTGAGAATAGCTTCCCTGCCTTTGAGTGGACATCATCTCATTGAACTGCTCATGAATTTTCTGTGGCTCCCTGACATCTACAGGGCCAAGCCCATGCTTCATAAATTGGTCCCAATCTACCTTTACTTCTTGAGTCCTGGTGACAAACAACACCAGGTAGTATCTTTTGACCACCTACTGTGGGCCAGACACTGTTCTCTTTATACCACCTTGTCACCCACAAATATATGACCATATGCTCAGGAAAAATATGGCATGTGCACAATTAATTGTCATATCACATCATTCTTCTCTCTTGACAATTTGCTTCCTTCTCTTTTAATACTTTATGTACATCACTTCATGAATCCTTATAAATGGGATTTGTGTATGACTGTAATTTCTATTTCACAGGTGTGGAGAATGAGTTTGAGAAAGGCAAGTGACTTATCTATGAATCACACATTTATTAAGGTAACGCTGAGATGCAAACCAAAGCCAAATCTTTTGCATTAGGTGCAAATATTTCCCTTCTAGGTAGTCCCTGGGTTTGAACCACACTATGCAACACACCATCCCTCAAATGTGCACATCCTATGGGTCACCAACTCTATGCCTTTACTGGTGCTCTCACCTTCCCCTGGCCTGCCCTGTCCTTATTCTATACCTGTCTAGATATCTTTCATCCTTTGGGGCCTAACCCTAGTGTGACCTCCTTCAAGAAGCCTCTCCGACTGATCCCCACCCCTCCTGCTCCCTTGGCTCCTTGTGCCTTTTTATTAGGTATTATATGTCCATCTGGATACTCCATAAGATGGCAAGCCCTTTGAGGACAGGAACAAGTCTTACTTGGCCAATACCTCCTAGAGTATGTCGGGGAGCGTCCTGTGTTCGGACTGCCTCACATCAGGGGCCCAGGTACCAGCAGATTCTGAATCATTCTCTCTCATTGACATAGACTTTAATTTTCACAGCTGATGCAAGGGCTGGTCAACCCTCTTTTACAGATGAGGGATCTAAGGCCCAGAAAGAGAATAGATTTGCTCACAGGCACCAGCCAGAGAGGTAATTGCAGAGACAAGGCGGACGACAACTCTTCCCACTCCTCACTTCCTGATCTTTCTTCTCCATCAGTGTTTGGCCCCTGGCCTCTTCCAGGCATGCAGTCAATGTATGTTGACATTTTTCAGAGAGCACACAATGAGGTGCAGAGATTTCAGTAATGGTGAGAACTGATATTGCTGAGCTCATACAGTGTGACAGGTGCTGTTCCTGAACACTTCGTGGGCTTATTGTTTACTCCAAGCAACAACCCTTTGAGGTGAAGATCATGTTTATCGTCATCCCTGTTTTACACAGGAAGAAACAAGTCTTAGAGAGGTTTAACTGCTTTTCTGAGGTCACACAATCAGAAAGTAGTGGAGTCAGGGTTTAAACACAGAGAGTCTGACTCAAAGACTCATGAATGTACGCTCTGTGCTCTGCTGGCTCAAAAGTCAACAGGCTTCTGAGTCTGGGGCTTCTCAGTCCTGTGTATCCTCAGCCACAGCTGGGTCTCATACCTCATCTGCGGTTCATGGGGTGGTGGTGAGGATTCGTGAGGTAAATGATGCAGGATGCCCCATGCGAGGCTCTGCACCTGGTAGACCTTCAGTAAATGGGAACTCTGAACGTTGCTGTGAAGCATCTCCCAATGACAGAGTCCAGACTGGCAAAAGCTTTTCATGGCAATGGAAGAATTTTGCAAATGGAAATGCATAATTAGCTATTTATTTTCAGGTCACCTCCACGAGTTGAGATAAAACATTAAGTGCATCATTCCAGTTGTAAGAAAGAGGTAGGCAAGAGTCAAGGTTTGACACTGGGTTTTAAAAGCTCTTAAATAATTACAGCATTCAGAGTAAACAAGGCCTTCATGCTTCATTAGGCAACGTGTATTATGGCTCCATTAACACACTGCAGCGCTTTTCCATCCTCCATGTTTCCGAGCACGCTGAGCAGGAAGCTGAAGTCATCATTGTTAATTGATAGCTAACAGAAACAAACTTCCTCATAGGGGCCTGATTTTTAGGTCTTAATTTGATTAATTATTAAAGCTTCTGGAACCTATCTTGATGAGGCAACAGGAAAACCAAATAATGTTACTATTTATTCATGTGAAAACACAGCCTGGTTATAGACTCCGTGTACCTATACCTTTTGGTGTTTTTCTTGATTCTCCCCGGGTAAATAGGAAAACTGGAGTATTTAAAGATAATTAATAATAAAGTACTGTTCTCACTTGAACTCCCTAGAAAATCCAGGACATATCTTAGTTGAGACAATTTAGTGAGATAGATTCTACTTTTGCTCCTCAACTATTCTCTCTCAACCTGCTCTGATGCTTCAATAACCTACAATCTCACTACTTTGGTCCATAATAAAAATACAAGCTTTAATGAATTAGGATGAGTGGTCATCTGAGTGAATACCACTCACTAGCACTTTTATAGTTATAGATATATATGTAGGTATAGAAATAAATAGATAGACACCAATGTAGACACAGGCATAGATGTAGATGTATAGATATTTCAATAAACACATGTAGGCTATTCTGTATAGTGCTTAAGGGTTAGATTCTGAAGGAGATTCCCTGGTTCAGATTTTGACATCATTACGTTCTACCAATAACCTTGAACAATATATCTAAACTTTCTATGTCTTAGTTTCCTCATCTGTAAAATGGGGATTTAAAAAATGACCTCATGTGATTGTTGTGAGATTAAATGAGTGAGTAATTACAAAATGGTTAAAACAGTTTGTGGTGTAAGTGTTTTGCTAGTATTTGCTGTTACTGTGATCATTATTTTCTCTAGGTGCAGGCCCTATTATGGGGGAGATAGGGTCATCTGATGTGGGCGTTGTCCTCAGGAAATTTATCACCACGTGCTTTGAAACATTTGCACAAATAACTAATACTATTTAGAAAACAGCAAGAGTCTCAGAGAGGAACCTAACAAAAGCTATGAAAATTCAAAGGGAGTGAGAACTTCTTCCAGCAGGGAAGATGAGGGACAATTTCCAGATCAGGAGGACATTCTATGGGGAAGAAAGGGTATGAACAAGTGCCTAGAAGAAGGAAAGTGTGGAGAGTTTCCACCAAGAAAAGGGATGCAAAGTACTAGTAAATTGACTTTTAAAACTAAGCAGGGAAAGAAAAAATCAATTTGGGGGAATGGGGATCAGTGGGTAGACAAAGTTTGATGGGCCTTCTTAAGTTCACAATGATGGGTGGTGCCAGGAAACTCTCTACAAAACCAAAGCGGGTAGGGAAGCCACAGACCACCACCAGAAGACAGAATGTGATCATCAGTAGAAAGCACACATCACCTGTCAGCTAAAGGAAATGAGATCTACTTCCTTCTCTTGCTCTTACTAGTCCTGGGGAGACACTGGGCAATTCCCTGTGCTTCTCTGGACTCCACTCACCTTGACTATAAAATAAGAGATTGGGATTTGATAATCTCCAAAAACCCTTCCAGCTTTGGTATTCTGGGACTCTGCAATTCTGCTAAAAGCTGGGGTGCCTCCCCCTCTGCCTTGCTTTCTTGCCCACTCACACACCTTTCCCACCCCTTCAATTCCTTCATTCATACACAGGCAGATAGGACACAACAACAAGCCAAGAAATAACCCCAAAGTGAAACCATCAGCAAAGAGTTAAAAGTATGAAAAGTGGAGGTAGAGATTGAGGTTGAAGACCAGGCATTTAGGCAGACAGGATGGGAACAATTTTATGGCAAGGCCACCTTTTCCGGGCCTTCATGACTTGATAGTAAAGCTGTTAAGTAGCTCAAACCACTCTTTTTTAATGAAGTGGTTCTTTGGACAAACACTTCAGGCTAAGAGGCAATGTTGCTGCAGCTAGAATTGGAGTGCTCTGCAAAGCATTAACACAACATCTCACTGTCCTTTATTCTACCCACTGCATATGAAGTTGAGTTATTTGAATTAGTATTCAGCCAATATTATTTGGAATCCTTGTGTTCCCCAAGTTTCTCAAGATTTGACCATGTCACTTCTATTGACTTTATTAACTTCTCATTAACTTTAATGGAAGCTGTGGGGAGGTGAAGTCCATTTGGTTATCTGGGACTTTTGCAAGAATGTTGGTAAGTTTTGGAGCTTTATTGGGCTCATCGTTATAAATATACATTAGGTAATGACTACTAAGGGACAGTGGCTCCTGAATAAAATGGAACATCTCCATCCAATTCATTTAATAAGCTAATAGATGTTAATGAATAGAAGAATCACAAAGGTCATTGAGTCCTGCCATCATTTGAATCTCTTTTTAACATTCCTACCAAGTAGTAGTCTAGTCTCTGCTTGAACAGATCCAAAGGCTGAGAGCCAACTTCTTTCTAGTGCTCATCATGTGACAAATATCTAAGATGTCACTGTTCTGCTTACCTTAATTTGGGCACAGTCCTATTTATATTCATGTTTCCCAGTTAGCCATGAACAATGCTTTTCCTATGACCCATCTTAAGGTTGCCATTGACCTGCTTGGGTCAAGTCCAGGCTTGGAGAGGAGGACCTTGAGAGTGCACCCGTGCCTTAGTTATGATCATTTGCCCTTCGTCTGTTGGGCAAAATGTAACAATACTCATGGTAAACAGAATAAATGCTCTCTCCAAAGATGTTTATGTCCTAATTCTTAGAAGCTGTGAATATGTTGTCTTACATGGCAAAAGAGACTTTGTAGATGTGATTGCGTTCAGAATCTTGTGATGAGGAAATTATCCTGGATTATCTAGGTGGGTCCAAAGGACAAAGGTCCTTATAAGAAGGATGCAGGAAGGTCAGGGTCAGAGAAGGAAATATGACAATTAGAGTGATTTGGGGGGCATGAATTAACGAGTATGAGAAGTCTCTACATGCTGGAAAAAGTCAAAGAAATGGATTCTTCCCTAGAGCTTCCAGAGGGAACATGACCCTATTGATACTATGAGACTGATTTCAGACTTCTGACCTCCAGAACTGTAAGATAATATATTTGTGTTACTTTTAGCTAATAAAT
Organism: Leptonychotes weddellii; assembly: GCF_054177405.1. NCBI lineage: Eukaryota > Metazoa > Chordata > Mammalia > Carnivora > Phocidae > Leptonychotes > Leptonychotes weddellii. The sequence goes on from NC_138369.1 coordinate 121,375,741, forward strand.
TGTGGTGATTTGTTATAGCAGCATTAAGAAACTAACACACTAATAATAATAAAATCAATTTATGCCTTAATTGGATGAGTTCACCTAGGGGTAGGTCATGTTCTGTGGAACTGACCCAAGCTATCCAAATTCACACGAATCTGAGAGTACATATGACACTAATTTTCTTAATTATGATGTATTGACATTGTTTCACCCAAGATGCCCCATTTCTAGGATTAGAATCCCTGAAAATGCAACTAATCATCAGAAGGTTGTCTAGTGATGGAAGAATCAGAGCAGAGGAAATTAGATTATCTTTTCAGATATTTTTTCTGGTATGGCAAAACTTAATAAATTCTCCCTGGCATGTTGCTGCTCAGGTCTGGAGAACAGATTCTCTCTCACTTAGAAAGTACTATAATCATTAGTCAATTTTCCTTCTCCACTTTTCCTTTATTATTTGCCCTAGGCAGTCACAAAAGCACCTTTCACCTTGTGTCAGTCAGAGTCACATCTAAACACATCTTCCTGATAGGACCAATTAGAAGCTCCAGGCTACCACATATCTTATGTTTGAAGTTGGGATCTTTGAAGTATCTTAGAGAAATATAGGGGAAAAAGCTATAGTTTCACTAGCAATACTCAGAAGATATCTCCAAGTGATTATGTCCTGGAAACATTCTATGTACAATGAATGTCATACATTACTTCTAAATTCAATTTCAGAGAGCAATATTTTCTGACATTCTCCCCAAATCCTTGTGCTATGCCTTGCTTGGTTCTTATGGAGCCCTTGTCTTAGTATAATTTTGAGATATAAAAGAAATCTGTGTGCACACACTTCAGTAAGGAATCTCAGAGTCACCCTTGACTCATTCCTCTCCTTAAGGTCTTATGTCTAATTTGTCATCAAATCCTGTCATCTTTTTTTTCCTCCAAAATGTCTCTTGATTTATTCCCTCATGAGATCAGGCCTCCAATTCTTACACAATCCAACCATCATTTTGGATCTCCCTGCCACCAGGTCACCTTGAATTCAACCAGTGAATGCTGGGATGGGTTTTGGAAGTGGCCTCCCCATCTGCTGGGACCTTTGCCTAGTCCCAGACCTATGCACTCACTCCTCTACCCATGACCCTTTAAGAGGTGGCACTAATTTCACATCAAGTCCAATGTATCCAACTGACTTACAATTGGTTCTCCACCTCTTAAACTTTATTTACCATTATTTACAATAAGTATGCCAATCAAATTGCTTTTCTACAGATCCTATCCAACAGGACCCCCTAGAAATTTGCCTGTGCTGGACATCACTCCTGGACCCACGAAAGTTCAACACAAGAGATGCCTGAGGGTAACGACTCTTATCTAACGCAGAGTTGATGACAAAATATAGTGTTCTGAGGTCAAACATAGCTGGATTCTTGTCCCAGCTCTGTCATAACCTCCCTGAGCCTCAGTGTAAAGTAGGGATAACAATACTTATTTCATAAGGTGGAAAGGATTAAATGAGAGAATCTGTGCTGTTGTTGTTTAAAGTCCAGTGCTCTTTTAACTATAGCATGTGGATTCTTAAATAGAAAAAAAAAAATAAGCAAACAACAGCAACAAAAACTCCCAGGATTCCGAAACTTATCCAAGTTGCTGACACTAAAGAATCTCTTAGATTCAGGATATGTTAATTACTGATTGGTTCCTTATTTTTTTTTTCCCTTACTGGTTCATTATTGACTCCACAGAGTCAATGAGAAGATACTCCTCTGAAAGCCCATACAGGGCTGGAGTAAGCAGAACCCAAGGATGGGTGGTTATCTTGTGAGTCTAATGACAGCAAAGTAGGGCAGCCAGTGATTTTATAACAACAAATTCTTGGAGCATAACAGGGTCATTCTGATATTAAAAATAAGAATCACTTTAATGACAGTCTCTGCAGTGTGTCACCACATAATGCAAAAGAAATATTATCTCATACTAAAATCTAGTAATTAACTCTGTCACTAACTAATCTTTGACCTTAGTTTCAAAATCTGAAGGATAGAAGACAAGGCCCTCCATCCAATGGATTCTTCCATTTCAGTTTCTTCAGGCTTTCAATGCTGCAAGAACTATGAGAGAGAAAAAGAAGGAACAAGGGAGAAGGAGAGGGAGAAAGGGGAAAGAGAGAGATAGGTTGGCTTAGAGTTAAAAACTGTGTACAAGATTGAATTGAAGGCTAAGGTTTATTTAATTAAGTGAGGATAGTAATGACATGTGTAGAATGATCTTCCTAGTCATCTTAGAGCTGCTTTAAATCAGGACTTTCAACCATGACTTCTCCTTCCCATGACCCCTCTCCTTATAAGATTTGGTAACCACATTTTGGGGCTGCCTCACGAAAAATTTTGGAATACTCCAAGCTCTAGGATATCTCCTTTGTGTCAAAATATGAAGCTCCAGGCAGGGTCCCTGGCTCCAATCTTGAGCCAATCTGCCTACTTGAATCAAAAAGCTGGAAGCCAAAGCTGAGCCTATAGCCCCCACGATCCCTAGAGGCTAGAAGAAGGAGTCTTGTGCTCCTCTGAATCAAAAACATTTGAGGGAGGCCAAAGTGTCTCTACTCCAAGAAATAGCCTTAGGCTAACAGATTTTTAGCCTAGTTCTGTTGGAACCATTTCTTACCTGAGTCACAGAGAACACACAGGCTGAAGGCTTGCTTCTCGTCCAGACCTTGTTCTTCCCTTCAACATCTACCTTCTTTCCTTGATGGCAAGATGTGCTTGATGACATAAGAACCTTTGAAATCCCTCCCTTAAAGTCTGAGCTAGAACCTAGTCCTTAGTTCTTGGTATTGAGCCTCCAAAACTGAGGTTCTCTCCAGCATAAGGCATGGTCAGCCAAGGACACTGAGCCCCATGTGGGCAGCCTGGAGAATGGGAGCAATGGGCAGGCAGAACAGCAAGTTTGTGGCACGTGTCTAGTCCTTCTCCAGTGAAGCCTAAGGATTTAAGATACCTTGTGATCAATCTGCGGGCTTATGTCCCACAGAAGAGGAGCTCAGCAGAGTTTCCAATGTCCCTGTAAGTTCCATCTTTTCCGTCATTTCTGCCATCCATCCAGAAAGAATGGCAGTCTTTTCTGCCATCCAGAAAAAATGAAACAAGCAGCCTGTGCCTCAGGCCTTTCTCTTTAATGTTGCCATCAGAAACTAATAAAATGCATCATGGTATTATTACTAGTAAGTTCATTCTAAATCAGACTGGTATGGATGTCTGTGAATATGTTCACTTGTATTTAAGCAAAGAGAAATGTGTATTTGGTGTAGATTGAGATAGAAACAAAAACCCAGATGCTAGAACCTGTGTGCCTAATTCCCAGGGCTGAAAAAGTTTTGGTTTTTTTTTCTGTTTGTCCTTCAGCCTAAAAAAAATACCAAGAGTAGTGGGAGTGCCCTGTATTCATTTCCTGTGTCTGCTGAGCAATTACCATGAACTTGAAAGCTTAAGAAAACACACATTTATTCTCTTATAGTTCTGGAAGTCAGAAGTCCAAAATCAGTTTCAGTGGGTCAAATCAGGGTCTCAGAGAGGTAGAGCTCCTTCCAGTAGCTTAACCTGTGTCTCAGCCCTTCCAGCTTTTGGAGCTGCATTCCTTGGCTCATGGCTCCTTCCTTCCTCTGCAAAGCCAGCAGCTTGGTATCTTGCTTCAGCATCCCTTTGCCTTCCTCTGTGTCAAATCTTTCTCTGCCTCCCTCTTACAAGGACACTTGTGATTACATTTAGGGCCCACCCAGACAATTCAGGATACTCTTCCCATCTCAATATCCTTAACTTAATTAAATCTGCAGAGTCTCTTTTGCTATATAAGAAAAAATTCACAGATTCCAAGGATTAGGACATGGATTTCTTTGGGAGGCATCTTAAGAAGTAGGAAAGAGTGATGAATCTGATACCTTCCAAAGTAAAATTAATCTGAGGGCTCACCAATGTGATCCTAGGTCAGAAAGCCGGCAGACGCTTTCCCAGAGCATCTCCAAAGGTTACTCCAGCAGTGGGTAAGATTTTCATGGAGATCCAGCATAGCCAGTTGGCAAGCAGACACATTCCTCAGGCCATGGCAATGAGCAGGTGGTAGTACTCCAAAGGTCTGTGCAGTGGGACCTCTCACTCCTGTATTTGAGAGTTTGTGCCCTTTCTGGAAAGCCCAGATCTGATGTTAAAGTCCCCTTCTAAACCTACTGACAATTTCTGGACTTTCCTGCTTCTGAACCTACCCTGGAAAGAGTGGAAAATAGCAAGCATGGTGCTGTAACATGTTAGACACTCTGCTCCTGTGCCTGGTTTTGAGCCAATGTCTCAGGGACAACCAAGGGCAGATGCAGGGGTGATCAGGGATTCCAGGGACTCCATCAGATCCTAAAGGAGGTGGACACCATCTTAGTGCTGGAGCCATGAAAATGACCTTCTGGAACATGTTTGGAGGTTCCTGTGTTTCCCCTGGTAACTTCAATACGGAGCCACTTGTCTGAGCTAGTGCCATTTCCAGTAGAGACCCTTAGCCACAAGACCTCCAGAGCCCAGTCCCAGAATCAGGTAGACCAGACACAAAGGAAGGGCAAAAGAGGGCACACCCTTGAGTCAGCTCCCAGGCTGAGATGCCTTCTTCTTGCCTAGTAGATCCCATTTCTGTGGGCTCTTCACATTTGAGATCTGGACCCTCTGCATTCACCCTGCCCAATACCCGTGTTCCCTCCAATGCTCAGGGAGCCTGAGAACTACCAGAGTCTGTGGTTGGTGATGGTATTCCTCCTCTCTACAAAGAGAGATATCCTTGCTCCTGAGGAGCTGTGGTCCCCTCCCCAGTTCTAAAGGCATTTTTTTTTTAACTCCCTTTATCTTTCCCAGTTGAATCTTCTCACTCCTGAAGGTCTAATATTCTGGGTCCTGGGGTTGCATTTAAAACAAGACTTCTGACTGGCTTATTGGGTCCAGCATTTTAATTGCCTTCCTTTCCTACTATTTGATGGCTTCTTTTTATTTAATGACTTCCAAGGGCTCCCGTGGCACCCAGATTATGTTAAGTGTCAGGGCTGGGATAAATGATGCCAGTAGCTTTACGGCCCGGAAGGAAAACATTTAAAGTGAATTTAATTTCATTCTCCTTTTATTCTACCACCCAAAGACTCCAGGAAAATGATGTGAAAATTTTCTGTTTTTCTTGTTCGGCAACAAGGGGAGAATTCGCAAACGGAAAAGCTTTTTTCTAATATCGGTTTATTTATTTTTTTGTAAAAGGCACTCAGAGTATGGAGTGAGTCTGCATAGCCATTTCTTTGTTGTTCTCAATTTGAATATTCCAACGTGATTGCTTTTAAATGTATCTCCAGGGCTTCAGCTATTTTTAATTAGTGAGGTTTCCTTTTCTTTTGTCTTTTCCCCTTCCTTTCTTTCTCTTCTTTATTGTTATCACTCCAGTTGATTTGTTTTCCATCTTCACGCTCCGCCAGTCCCTGCCTCCTCACTTAACTCATCTGTCTCCCCGTCATATCCACCCATGGTTTTATTGACGCTGGTAAACCTCTGCATTATCTGCGTCTCTAAAGATAAGGTCCTCCGGTTTTTCCTCACTGCCCCTCATCACCTCTCATCCTCATGCTTAAGAACAGAATCGAAAGTTGACGAGAATATGTCTTTTCTGCAGTGAGGAAAAACTCAATATGCTGTGCTACAAAAAAGAATCATAAAATTAGAGGTGGAAGACTAAACATTTTAGCCTCTCTGCAATTTTACAGGGAAGGAAACTGAGGTCCAGCCTGGCTAAAGTCACAGGCACACTTGAAGTCCGAGCTGGCCTCTAGGGGGTGCCCTCCGGGAGAGGCCAGCAAGGCTGCCACCCAGCAACCCAGGGTGCCCAGCCCACTGCTGACGGCGGCAGGATGGCAACGACCACACACCTGTTCTGCAGCTTGGGTCACCCCCCGGACCCCCACCTCTCTTTCCAGGAAGGTTTAGCGGTGGCTCTGGAATTTCTCTGCCAGAGCCCTATTGTGGTGTTCCACAGTTGAAAAGGGGCAGGATTGAAAGTGAAAAAAAGGTCAGTTCCAGTCTGACCTTTGACACTGATCAGCCGTATAAATTTGGATGAGTCATTTCTGTCTCCAAATTTCAGTTTCCTCTTTGTGAAATGGAAATACAATCTACCTGGTCTAACAGCATAAGGAATAGAGTCAATGGCTTGTCCTAGCGATGCAGCGGGACGGCTGGCAGCTATATGTGAAGTGCACACAGCGTAATGTGTAAGCTTGTCAAATCACTAAGGGGTACACCTGGAACGAACGTAACACTGTGTATCAACTATACCAAACAAACAAAAACAAGTCTACCTGGCCTATAGCACAGGATGGTGATAAATTCCCTCCCTAGAAATTCTTTATTCTTGCTTCCAAGATACCCATCTTTTCTGGTTTCCTCACCTCCATGCCCGTTCCTTTCAACCTCCTCTCTCAGGTCTTCCTTTCATTCCCTCTTGCTATGGGCTCCCCTCCGAAGGCTGACTAGGCTGGCCCCACTTCTCTGACTCTGCATACTTTTCCAGAAAATTTCATCCCTTGGTGTTAATTACCACCCATGAGTTATGATTCCCAAATCTTATCTCCAACCCAGAGCTCTCTCCTGAGGGGAATATCTATCTTCTAATTTGCTATTCCCCCTCAGGTGGTCCTCAGCACCTTCCTTAACTCCACATGCCCACCACCAACCTACTACGCTTCCCCTAAGCTTCTCTTCCTCTGTTGTTTCTCTTGGTGAATGGCACCTCTGCTACTCTGTTACTCCAACAAAAACGTAGTAATCATGTTAGCTTCCTCCTTAATCCCCAACCACATTGACTAGGCTGCAATACTCTTCTGTCTTTCTCCTGAATTTCTTTCTATTTCATACCATTTTATCCATCCTCATTGTCTAGTCAAGGCTCTGATTGTCTCTTACCTAGACTATTTTCACTACCTCTAACTTTTCTTCTCTTCTTTCAGTTTATTCCTTACCGATTCATCTTCTACCTCACTGCCACATTTAACTACCCCAAACACAGTTCTGATCATACTCTCAGAATGTGTAAAAGTCCCTCATCATCTAAAAAACCACAAAAGGGGTGAAACTCTTTCACAATGTTCTTCATGCCAACTCTCCAAGCTCCTTTATCTCCCCTTCTCCACTAACACACACACACACACACACACACACACACACACACCTCTACACTATACCACTCTTTGGCACTACCAAAAATCTTTTTTTTCTTTTTTTTAAGATTTTATTTATTTATTTGAGAGAGAGAGTGAGCAAGACAGAGCACAAGCCAGGGGAAAGGCAGAGGGAGAAGCAGACTCCCCGTTGAGCAGGGAGCCCAAAGGTGCAGGGCTCGATCCCAGGACCCTGTGATCATGACCTGAGCCGAAGGGGCAGGATTGAAAGTGAAAAACCAATTGGCTCAACCAACTGAACCACCAGGTGCCCTGGCACTACCAAAATTCTTAACTCTTGTTAGAGGTCTCAGATCAGCTTGTAGCAGACCCCTTTTGGATTCTCTTTGCAGTCTTCAAGCTGTTTTCTTTGATGCTTTCACCCATAGTGGAGAGCCTTGGAAACCATCTTGGTACCATTTGATCTTCCCATTCTGGTCATGCTGATAGGGCTGGCATAGATTCTGAACCCAAGCTTGGCCAGGTTTTTATTCTCCACTAAAATTTTTAGAATTTAGATAGAGGGCTATAAATTAGAGACCTATGGTTTGGCAGGTTCCTTTTCTGTTCTTGTTCAATCCCATTATGTGCTTGGCAGTAACCTGTCTTGGCATTGTGGGATGCCCATGGCTCCTGGTCAGACATTTCCATTCTTGTTTAAGCAAGATGAAATGAGTTTCTTTTACTTGCCATTAAATGGCTCTTCTCTGTAGGCCAGGGATGACAGTGAGAACTCTAGCCATAAAAATGGACTCCCTGAATCCAGTAGGTAGGATGAGATCCTGGGATGTAAGGGGCCAAGCGGTGGGGCTTTATCACCAGAGATGAGGTAGGCATGCTTACTATAACAAGCAGCAGAGTGAGAGCAGAAATCAAGAAAATTTGATCGACAGAGGTCTTTAGCATTGTTTAATTGATCAGAGTGTCCTTAAAACTGAAATGGATGGGCAGCTTTACTTGATTCTTCAGAGGAGCTAGACTTAATTTTAAGCTTGTCATGTAAGTTATCTGTGGCTTTGGGCAAGTTACTCAAATACTTTGAATGTCAGTTTTTATATTTGTAAAAAAGCAGAGGCATAAATTTTTGCCCTAATGACTAGCTTATGAATTGTAAAATGTGTGAATATTTAATGAGATAACATTTGTAGAACACTTTAATAAATTGGAAAGTATTAAACAAATGTAAGCAACTCTCATCTTTATTATCAACAGTATTTGTAAAGAAGCTGGTATAGGCCTGTGACATAATGGGGTTTCAAGAAGACACAGTCTAGTAGAGTCTAACCTTTTTCCTCTCAGAACTTTTATTTTAATAGGGAAGCTAAAATAAACATAAATGCATAAATAGCTACAGATATGTAAACAGAGATAACCATGGAATCATATAAGTGTGCATGCCTGCACGCATGCACACACAAACACACACACACACACACACACACACACTGCTGACAATATGAGGTAGCACTACTGTATATATAAGAAAGCTCTTGGTTAAAGTAAAGGAAAACCAAACTACTTTTAATTAATTAATTTATTTATTTTTAAAGATTTTATTTATTTATTTGACACAGAGAGAGAGAGAGAGAGACAGCTAGAGAGGGAACACAAGCAGGGGGAGTGGGAGACAGAGAGGCAGGCTCCTGGCTGAGCAAGGAGCCCGATGCAGGGCTCGATCCCAGGACCCTGGGATCATGACTTGAGCCGAAGGCAGATGCTTAACGACTGAGCCACCCAGGCGCCCCAACCAAACTCCTTTTTAAAAATTAAGAGAATTTATTAGGTCATACATATGATTAGTACAGTAAAAATGTTGTTGTTTTTGTAATTGTTTGGGATAAGCTTCTTACTATACTTCCACAAAGCCACCAATGACCCAATGTCCTTACATCACTCCACTGTGCCTTCTGCAGCCCAGACCTTCAGACAACACTGCCAGTCTCAATATGATCGACAAAGCTTTCACCCTTCTTTATCCACAATCAGCAGGAAAGAGATATCCCAATAGTGTCCAAAAGAGTCTTAAGGTTTACTGTGATTGACCATGTGCCCAACCATGAGCCAATGCCTAGGGCCAGGGGATGGTATATACCAAATGACTTAATCCATTCTAGTATCAATATGGGGCTGGAAGTAGAGTTGATCTTGTCCAACAATTCGGCTGAGAATGCACAGGAGACAGTCCACCAAAACAGTTCAGGATGCTACTGTCAGGGAGGGAATAGGTATCAGAGAAGGACTGGGAGGAGAAAGGAGGAGAAGGACAGCAACAGCAACATCAGGAATCTGCCCCCTGCAATGACAAACAGGTGATTCATAAATAATGTGTTTTGGTAAATCACATGAGAGGAAAAGCACGAGAGCCAGGAAGCTCCAGAAGATACTGTGAGGGTTACAGACCTTGAGTGGTCTTATGAGTACATCATGCTATTCCATGTATAATAACAAACAAAAATGATGATGACGAAGATGTTGGGGAGAAGTCTGGTAAAATCATTGCCTTCTGTCCTTGTTTTGGGGAATGAGTGGGAGAATGTTGATGGGCAACAAGGAAGAGCTATATTCTAGTTTAAATTTGTAAATCTTGACTTTCTTAATGTGTTTTTGTAGTCAATAAATTTATGCCAGGGACAGCAATTCTAAGGTAGTTTAATGCATTCCTTCCTAAAGTGTGCCATCTGACCTTAATGTAGCATTGGAACTGAAAATGTACTTTTATATTTTTTATACAAGAAAGATATAATTAACCAGCAATTAACTGGGAACACATTATCTTTCTTAACTACTTGAACTCTACTTCAAAAGCCTGAATTTCTTTGAAATATTGCTTATTTTAATAGAACTATTTCATATCTGGATAACAATTTCACCATCTTAATGGACCCGATTCTAGGGACGTGTGAAACATAGGGAAGAGAGTACTTATGTTACCTAGAATATTTATCTGAGACCTTGAGAGCTGTATCAGCTTCAGTGGCATAAAAGCCTACTTAGCAAAAGTTGACCTCATTTGTACATTTCAATGAAATTTTTCAGGTCTGCAAATCCCAGCCTCAAGACCACTTTTCACAGGATATACATACAAGAATAGAGGCAGGAAGATATGGTCACTACCCAGTCATAAATGAGGCAGATTCCATGGCCTGTAGAATAAAGGCCGAGACTAATAGATTTGTAATTGCTTCAGGCGAAAAATGCCCAAGCCTGAGTTGTACTGAAACCCATGTGTGAGGAATTGAACAGGAAGAGTGATTAAGCTGAGATTATGAATTTCGTTTGTCTATTCATTCACTTAGCAAAACTACATCGATGATATTAAAATGTGTGAAAAGAAAGATTATAAACAGTTCCTTGGAAATAGTGCCCCTAATCAGGTCACAAAACCAAACCTCAACCCCAGAGCCTAAATCCATTTCTCCTCTGACAATAACAAAGAAGTAATACTCATGTGTGTTATATACAGAAGAGCTAAATTAAGATGGTCTGGAGTGATCTGCTCTTAATTTGCCCAGCAAGTCACAATTTCCCTGTTACTCACTTCTTTCTCCTAAGAGACAGTGGGGAGAGCACTGGATTGGAAATCAGACAACCTGGTTCCAACTCCACCACACACCATCTGGTGACATCTTTGGGCAAGTTACTTAAACTCTCTGATTCTCGGCCTCTTCATACATTAAAGAGTATTAACACTTTTAAAGCCAACTGAGATCATGTTGCAAATGTGTGCCTTAGATCATTATACCTATAATTTATTTATTCCATCTAGAATAAAAGCATTTAGACTTTCAAACCATAATTTAAAAACTAATAAGAAGAATAACTTAAAGAAAGAAAAGAGGGAGTTGTTGACACCTCTCTTCTTTCCCAGTATTCTATGTGAACTTCCATTATAGCATTTGCTCTTTTTTTTAAAAAAAAAAGATTTTATTTATTTGTTTGACAGAGAGAGAGACAGCTAGAGAGGAAACACAAGCGGGGGGGAGCGGGAGAGGGAGAAGCAAGCTTCCCACTTAGCAGGGAGCCCAACGTGGGGCTCGATCCCAGGACCCTGGGATCATGACCTGTGCTGAAGGCAGATGCTTAACGACTGAGCCACTGAGCCACCCAGGCACCTCAGCATTTGGTCATTTTTAATGACTATGTCTTACCTACTAGACTCAGTTCCTGAAAGCAGGAACCTCATCATACAAATTCTCTCCCAGTCTCCAGCAAGTCCTTGACTCTGAGGCACATTTCTAGGTAATGAAAAACTGTACTTCTATAATCAAAGCACTCATTTTCACTCTTAAAGAATTTGGGGTGGTCACAGGTATTTGCTGCCTAATCTTGTAGGTGTGGCTCCTGACTTCTCTGAAGACTACCTCTCCAGGCACAATTCCTTCTCCTTGGTGTGAGTGAGAGTCCCGCCATTTGCTGGGACAGCCTTGGCATCTCCATTCCAAGACAGAATCATTGTTTGCTTCCTGTGTCTAATTAAGCGAAAGACTATCTCCTTTGAGTTTTCTTTCCTCTTAATCAATACCTTTAACTGTTTCTTCCTATGTCTTTCTATAATTATAGGAAACTATTTTGTATCAATTGCCTTGTTCTCTCTCAGATGCAGACCTGCTGTGTAGTGGAAGGTGAAGAAATTTCAGGGACAAAATTATCATTCACATCAGAAACACACCAATTATCTAGAAGTGCAGATTACTTAGGGGCAGTGTAGTAGAATAAGAGGTAAGAGAGGGGGAATTTAGGCTTTGCCCCATCTCTGGCCCATGTCTGCATCTTTGTTACTCCCTGGGTATCTTGGGTACATAGCTTCACCTCTCCTTACGTCAGCCTTCAATAAAACGAATAGTGAGGACCAGATGATCTTTGAGCCCTCTTCCATGTCTGACATTTGGAATTAAAGGTATATTTTATGTCACCATAAAATAGAGTTGTCTGTATATTGAGAATAGTTTGAGCCAAGGCCAAGAAAATTGATCCTGCATTAGGATCAAAAATGAATGTGCATGATCTTGAAATAACAAATGTGAAAGAAGTATTACTGAATCCTTTTCTCTGTAAATGGTTGGTCGATAGTAAAGCAGCCTTACTGGGGAACTTTGTAAGATGGTTAAAGAAAACTGAACTGATTGAAACTTCCAAAATAGGTAGTCTGCTAATCACATGCTACCATGGCTATTAAAATCAAAACCATGTGCTTTATCTTTCTGGTGTCACACCAACATCACATAGAATAGCCACTAATGTCACTTTCCCCTGCCAACTAAAGCATTAAGAAAGAATGTTGTCACCTAGTAAATAGAGATTTGTGTCACTTAAGACTACTCATAGACCATTTATTCTTTAATGAACACTGACAACCTACTATGTACAAAACACTCTATGAGATACTGAGTGAACTATACCTATGAATTAGACATACATCTACTCACTGGAACTTTACACACAAATATTTATTCTCTTACATACATTCATACAGCTATGATAAAGGGGAGGAAGAGATAAATAAGCACCATGGAAGAGATGCAGATTAAGTACTCAGAGAAGGGAGCTATCCCAGTTGAGGGTATAAAGAAAGAATTTTATGAAGCAAGAAGAATATAAAATAAGTCTTGATGGTTGGGTTACATTTGGACCTGTGGAAATGACAAGACACAGCAAAGGCAAATAAAGAGGCACTAGGAAGCATAGCACAGTGACAACAAAATTAACACCACTAACATTCAGTGCTTACCAGCTACTTACTATGTACTATGAACTTTCAATACATGGTCTGTTGGATCCTCATAACTCTAAGGAATTGATTCCATTAGTATGCCTATTTTTAGGTGGGGAAACTAAGGTCCAGAAAAGAAGAGTACCTTACTCAAGCCCTCCCATTATTAGAAGTAGCAGGTGGTTGAGGATTGCTGAAGTCTGTGGTTGTGGCAGGGAGGAAGGAAATTATAATCTAAATGGTTCATTGTGGCTAGATGATAAACAGGCTGGAATGTTAGACTCTTTCAGTGAATCAAACTTAGGAAGAATGCAAATGAACTAAATAGGAAGTAAAAAATAAAAGCTTCCATATATTAAAAAAAAGAGCTATGTCCCATATATTAATTAAAATGTAAAAACTCAGTACCTCTCTGGCCCTTTTGTCAGTGTTGAAGCACAGAATGTCAGTCACATCCAGAAGAGATATGTCTCTCCTTCCCAGTACAACCCTCCACTTGTGAAGGTGGGAAAACCGAGGCTGAAAGATAATTAACCTTGATCAAATGCTCCATTCAATTTAGGCTTTAAATAAAGAATAAATATATATGTGGGCTCATGGTTGCATAATTCTTGCCAATTATTTTCATACTGCTATTGGGAATTGACAACTAAAGATGATACTAAAAAGTTAAGATCCCCAGGCACTCATACAATCTATGCACTGCAAAGAAAACAATTAAGTTGTGTTCTCTTCTGTGCTTTAATCATAATAATGTGATTCTATTACTTCACCGAGTTGACTGGTAGCCAGATGTTCGTAAGGCATTTAACACAGACAGATCCCCTAACCGGACACTCATTAATTCCCTCTTAAATGTCTTGTAAATTAAAGATGCACCAGAACCTGAAAGGGTCTTCTGTTTTCACAGAGATTAATGAAGTGGCTTGGATTTTCTCTTGTTTAATCAGCTGTTCAGGAATTAATTCTACTAAGCCACATTCATATTAAAATGTATATTATCTAACACAAGTATTTTCTATAAAATATGAAGTCCCTCGTGGATGTTTGTATGCTGTCATCAGTAAGCTCACACTATGGGGATCTATGTTGAGTTTATGTATTTATATTGGTTTATTGTTCTACTGCAGCTATTCAGGAATACAGTTGATAGTGAAAACGTACATCCCTGAAGGGACATCTATTTAGAGTCTCTGTGAGTTAAATTAGCAATGTTTTAATCTCTATCTTGAGCGGTACCATTCAGTATGTCATTATAATGTTAATAATAATAGCTAGCATGTATTGAGTGCTTTTATTACAGCTTGCATTTTTATTTGATGCTTTCTCTAATCAAATCAAAAGGCTTGAGATCTTTTCTTCAGTTATTTTGCAATTACGATATTGTGCTCCAATACCTTTAATGTATAGCATTCACTGAGTAAACCAACACACATTTTTTGCAACCCATACTACTCTCACTTGGAAACTTAGAACAAAAGTAATATTTTCCTCTGAGAAAAAAATTTAAGAGCTTACTTTTAAAACATGGGCAGTCTTTTAGCCTTGTTCAGTTATAGAGAGGATTGTCAAGGAAGATCTAAAAGCAGTGGTGTTTTTGTAGATAAATGTCCACAAATAAGAAACAATTTTTAAAGGCTCAGAACTTCATTTTAGCTATTTAAGCCAGCTTCTTTCCTTCAGCTTCTAAATGATTTTTCCCTTCCATTTTTCATATATTTTACATATTAGCCTGGTGGATATTTGGACATTTCAGCCTGCTTACCCACTTACCCATAAATATTCATTTCAATATCTAATTTTAAGTGTATTTAATATGTAATTGATATTTGTGGCAGCCTTTCCCTATAATTACCATTGGATTAAGTTAGAATTCATAGAGTTATTTGAAATTATTTCAGATTGAAATGACCCAAACTATAAGTGTTTCCATCTAGGACAGAACCTTTATTACCACAGGGAATTTTAAATAGTATGTCTGTGAGATTTGGAGTGCCTATCTCAAGTAACTTTACTGAAATCACAACTGAAGCTAATTCCATATTATTGAACAAAAAGATACACAATGAGAAATCAAATTCTTGTTTTTCATAATTTCACCATAATTTTATTTTGTATTTACAGTCTTCAGTTTCTAATGCAAGGGTCTTGCTGAGGACTGGGGGATTAGGGAAGAGGGATGAGGTTTGGAGGAAAGGAATCAGAGGTCTTATATGGACAACAATAATTAATAAAGCTAACAGGATGTGAAAGTCTTCCAGAAGAAATTCTTGCAGCCAGCTTTGCGTTCTCGGGGTGCCATGGCAGGGTTTGAGTTAGCAGATCTCTGCAGTTCCAGCCTCATTTCATCCTGCTCAGCAGCCTGGGACAAATCTTCAGGTTCCAGGGCATCATTCTCTGTCTGGTTGGGTTCAGACAGCAGCTCCGCCAAGAAGTACTTGGCCAGTTCCTGTATAGGGTAGAAAGGACACAGAGAGGGGGGGATGAGGATGGCGATGATAGAGAAAAAGAAATGAAAAAAGCCTAATTTGGAAAGCAGATTCAGCTACACCCAAAACCCAATTTTCATAGCTGTGCACTTTTGTCACACTTAAAATCAGTTGATATAAAAATAAGGGTAGTTGCTATAATCACCAAGTTACATAGAAAGGCTTGAAAAACTCAAATGTTTCTGCAAGTTTCCTGCCTCTATAGACTTAACACACACATACACGGAGAAATAGTAGATTGTTAATACAGTTTTGCAAAGATAAAACCGTGCTAACAGTTTGTTTAATTCAGTTCCAACAAAACTGAATGAGCTACAAACTGGAATTGTTCTTACCGTTTTTGCTAAGTTAACTCTGGGGAATGAGACCTTTCACAATCTTAAACATACTGTGCTCTGTCTGTAGAGTGCCCTTTAGCAGCATGGGAGGGAGGTACTGCTGAGGAAGATAGCCTTCAGAGGTCCACGCTTTCAGCACCTGGGCCAGCACCTCCGCGTTCAACACGGGGGGATGGATGCCTCATCCCTTCGTGCTCAGCTACCCGGGTCTTGGGATTTTCTTGAATGCCAAAGAACTTACCTGAACTGTGACCGACTGCGCTGATCAGAAAAAATAAAAGAGGTAAGAGGAGATTCTGGACTTTGAAAGTTTTCCTGAGAGCTTTGGGAGCGGAGGGACCCAGAAAAGCACCGAAAGTCTTCAGGAGCACCTCCTAAATCCACCCAAAGGGGTAAGGTAAAGGCTAAGAGAAGATTGAGGGATTCGGGAGAGGGAAAAGAAGACGTCGAGGAAGTCTCCTTACCTGCTTCCCCGCGGCAGCAGCCAGGGACTTCTGCAGAAACTGACGGAGTCGGGGATCCGAGGGCGCGCCGGTGACACCGCCCAGAGCCAGGACGATGGACAGCGCGGCCAGCGCGCACTGGAGGCGGCAAGACAGCATCTCGGCGGTGCCGGGGAAGCCGAGCGAGACGACGGTTGGTCAAACTCTAGGAGAGGATCCGCAGGCAGCAGCGATAGCTCTGAAACTCGCGACGCCTAAAGCGGCTTGTGTGCTCTCCACTGGCTCCCCGCTTTTTAAACTCTCTCTCTGACGTCAGACTAGGAGGCGCCCCCAGATCTCACCAGCGCTTTTACGCACCATTACCCTCGTGAAATCAATCACAGAAGTAAGAGGAGGCTACACAATCCAAAGTGGTTTACTTAAAAAAAGAAAAAAATGATAATCCTGCAGCCGCACAGGCCCACATGATTTTACACATACCACAGTATCTATACAATCTTTTATATTCGGTCACTGCTATGCACACACATATTCCATTATTTCACTCATACATATGCACATGCACACACTAAATTACACACACGCTCAAACAGCCTCGGAGGAGGCAAATGCTCCATCACACACCGCTGCAGACACGTAAATGTACCCAGACAGCTCAGTCTCTCATCATATCAAACATTTTAAGAGGGCCCGACAAATGCAGAAGTATTTGCATGTGAGAAGGGGGCATTCAGAATAATTCTTCTAAAAACGGATTTGAGACTGGAATGTGGATGTTAGGAGTGAATCATTTCTTTCTCCATTATCTCTGTAAAAAAGTCTCAGGGATTAAGATGTGATGGATTCTAAAAGAATTTCACTTATCCCTACACTGGAGGAGAAAGTACCTTAGCCTCACCCTCCATCCCTCTTTCTCAGCAGCTACAAGATTTCTGGTCTGCCTGCCTTTCTACTGTGACAAAATATACCAAATATTTAAAAAGTGAGACTGACTTCATTTTGGTGCCTAGAAACCTGGAGCTGGAAAGTGATCTCAGAAACCATCTATAAACCTCAGAGTTTGAGCTGCTGAGTCTAGTGATGGGTAGTGAAATGCTCTGGCCCATATATTGCATAGCTTCAGCTAGGGCAAGATCTCCACACTCCAAGACCAGGGTTCTTTTCACTGAGCTCTAAGGTATCTATCAGATTCCTGGCCAGTAGGAGAAGTTTTAGGTCAGGGACCCCCACTCTGGACATGCAAAAGTCCAAGAACCCCCTGAACATATGTGACCACTATTCTGTGTCTATGTGGGAAAAGAATCAACAGACTCTTGGTTAGATCCAGCACTCCCCTGCTCCCCACACACATAAAAAGGAAGGTTAAGAAATGCTGTCCTAGAATTCTGGTTGTAGTCTGGTTGGATGTTTGGTGTCCAGATCGGAGTTTCAACAGCTCCCCCCCCAACAAAAAAAAATAATTTGTTATCAAGGAAAGACTAGCTAATGCCCTGGCATGGACAAGATGATCTCTGCTGGCTCTTCCAGGGCTGACATTGTATGTCCTTCAAGCTCATAAAAAGCTAAAAAGATATTCTGTGTCTCCAGAAACCAAGTGAATCAAAGAACTTGGCCGATCCTGTCACCAGCCATGCATCTTGTGCATATTCTCAATACTTAGACCAAAACCACAATGTTGGAAGGCAGGAGGGTTTGGGAGGTGTCCTGAATGGCTTGGAGAATTGTCACCATTTCCTTTTGTGTCTATAAGCCAAGGCTATGAGAGAATGCACGGCAAGGAATGCTGAAGTTTCCAGGGCTTGGCAGGTCCAGACAAGGCTAACCACACTGGGGCATTAAAAGGTCACTCACATGTGTTGGAATAGTTTGGGAGAGCAATGAATCTGGGGCAGAAGAACCCAACCTAGGAACTATTTGTTATTTTCTCTACAGATCCTGAAACCTCCTTGGCCCCTGACAGGGGACTCAGAACCTAGTTATATCAGCCCAATTATCCACAGGCACCCCCCCCAATAATCTCACATCTCCTCTGGCCAAGACTTGGCCCTTGGCAGCCCCACTGAGTAGAGAAGGAGTTTTCCTCTAACAGCAGCCGGCCCAGGAACAAATAGCAGCCCCACTCCCTTGCTCTGTGCTCTGGTGTCTCTTTGACCTCCCCTCCCCAGATTCCTGCTCCTCTCCTCCCATGTCCTTATCCTCTTCCTCTGTCCTTGCTCTTCCTCATTTTCCCTAACTTTTCTCTGAATTTCTCTCTCAGGATCTTTCTTATTCTATCTTTTTGTCTTCTCTCTACACCCCCTTTCTCACTCCTCTTTGCAGCTCCCCCTCTCTGCCCTCATTTTCTGACTTCAGTCTGGTTTGATCTGGCTCTTTCTCTCCTTCTCTGCACTTCCCTTCCCACCCAGCCTGGCTGATATCTACCCCAGCCTCTGCCTCTAGCCTCTCCCTACCTCAGCTCCCCCCTTCTTGGCTGCTTCTCAGGAAAAATAGTCTAGCTATTTAAATACTTATTTGGGAATAGTGAGGTCTGGGTTGCTTCCTTCACATGCCAGCTGAAGTGCTGGGACTGTGGATGGATTGACTTCTGGGGTTTGTTTTTGTTTGGTTTTGTTTTATAATCCTTGCATTGTTAGGCATCTAAGAACCACTGAAGAGGACAAGCCAGGATGAAAGGGGACAGGAATTCTTCCTTAAAAGCCCCCATGGCCAAGCTTTGCTTACAGGTTGATTCAGCCCAAAGGTACTTCAAACCTCCCCAACCTAAGCCCTCAGCAGTCAACCCCCAGGGCTTCTCTCCCAAGTTCCAAAGACTGGGAGGGGGAGAAGTTTGTGGTTGTACTGGGGAGCTATTTCAGACCTTGGTAACCAGGAATCACCCCCCCCCCCCATCCTTATGCAGCTCTCTGTGGTTCACAAAGTACTTCCTCATCTGCACATTAGGGCATGCTAGCCCTATCTCCCAAAGAAGAAAACTGAGGGCCTGAGAGCATAAGTGCCTTGCACAAAGGCACGCAGCCAGGAAGTGGCAAGGTCAGAGGGAGGGTGTTACTCCGTGTTAGAACCTTTCACCCTCCCCCCTATTCTTAGGATGCCAGAGATACCTGGCTGGGCAGCCTGCAACCAGGATACAAGTGTTTATAGAAGGCATCCAGGCCTCTTCCATGTGATAGATACATGGAAACGATTTCCCACCACCCTGTGAAATGTACATTTGGGGGTGACTACCTGCCAATATGAGACACAGAAACCCATTTTAATGAGAAACAGTAAAATTGTGAGCAGATATAGACGCTCAATCTTAAGCAAGGCAAGAAAGTAGAAAGTGTCTGTACAGGGAGATGAGGGACCAGGGCTCCAGGTCTGGTTCTGCCGTGATCCAGCTTCCTCTCTGGTCATTGCTTTCCTCACCTGCAAGATAAAAGGCTTGATAGGTAATTTTTGTGGTTCCTTCCAGCCTTGATAATCAAAGAGTTTAAGTTTGAGGAAGTAAAGGGACAAACTAGGCTGTATTGTAATATAAAAATGCTGTTTCTCAAAATGAGGACTGTATATAGAAAAAGAATCTGGCTTTTATGTAATATGAAGGAGGAGGCCAGTGCAGTGAACATTTCACAGGCCTGTTAGAATGAACACTGCCTCTTGAGTCTTGCTTCTCTACTGACCTGCCCTCCCCACTCTGGACCTCAGTTTCTCCCTCTGTAAAATTGAGTCACTCAAATTCTTTCTACAAATAAGTACTGAGAATCTGCACTGCTTGAGTGGTCAATGATTTAGCAGTGAACTAGATAGACAAAGTCCTACTAAGGGAGACAAAACATAACCACATCAAATAATTAATTAATATGTGTCCAAATTGATAAGGATTAAAGCAAGATACAGAGTGCGATGGCTAGGGAATACTCTTCTAAGGAGGAACTATTTAAACAGGTACCTGAACGAGGTGAAGGAGCTAGCCATGCAAATATCTGCAACAAGACATTTCCTTGTCAGGTGGAAGGACAGTCAGTGCAAAGACCCTGAGGTGGAAGCATGCTTGGTACATTCAAATATCAGCAACAAAGTCAGGGCACTAGAACAGAGTAGGTGAATCAGAGAGGGCTAGATGAGGCCAGCAAGGCAGGCAGGAGCCAGATCACATAGAGCCTTGAAGGCTGTGTTAAGGAAACCTTTCCTGGGGAGGGTGGGTTTGAGTAAGGGGTTGACCTCATTTGATATTTTAAAAGTAATACCTTCTGCTGAGTGAAGAATTAATTGTAGGAGGGCAGGCATAGAAGCAGAGAGATAACTTAGGAGCCTAAGAACCATTTAAGAGAAAAGAGGAGTCAGAATGAAAGGGACACATTCCCCTTAGACAGCCGTGGCCCAACTGGTTGGCTTAGCATTGAGGCATTTCATTCCTCCCCAACCCAGGCCTCCTACAGCCAACACCCAGGGTCTGTCTCCTTGGAAGAGGAGGTGGTTTGTGCTTGTTATTGGGGGGCTTATTCTCCAGACTAATTCAGGCAAGGGAAGATGGTGTTTGGGGCTAGAGTGGTAGCCATGAAGGAAATGGGGACTGATTAGGTTTGAAGGACATGCTGATGGTTTGTTTGGATATCAAGTTAAGGAATGAGAAGAACCATTGGTAACCCCAAAAGACTGATCCAGACATTCTCTAAAATGCCTTCAAAGTCCACAAATTCCTGAGAGTGCAGGAAATAGATTTCCGACAAAGATTTCTGGACATTTTGCAAATGGAAAGCCATTTTATTTCTTAATTAGAAGAGGGTGAGAGGAGCGCCTCGGTGACTTAGTCAGTTAAGTGTCCAACTCTCATGGTTTTGGCTCAGATCGTGATCTCAGGGTTATGAGATGGAGCCCTGCATTGGCTCTGTGCTCAGTGCGGAGTCTGTTCGAGATTCTCTTCCTCTCCCTCTGCCCCTCCTGCTTATGTGCTCTCTCTCTCTCAAATAAATAAATAAATCTTAAAAAAAAAAAAAAGAGGGTGAGAATTTCAGGCAGTGGGAGAAGCAACATGGAATAGTGGAAAGAGCCCTGGCTTGGATGTCTGAGGCCCTAGACCTAAGTTCTCAGTTTTCTCCTGCTTCAAATGGGCCTAATAATCCTTGCTTTTGCTAAAATAGGATTTGAGAACCAGATTAGACAATGTAAGGGAAAGTACTTGGTAACCCATAACACATGATAAAAAATAAAGGCCTGTTTTTGTTATTGTTACTCAGACCAACATAGCCAGTCCTAAGCCAAGGGGTGATATTAATGAGCCAGGCTTTGGGAGTTGAGTGTCCCTGCTGATGCTCTGACCTATAAGAGAGGCAGGACTGTTTCACACTGGGGACATGTGATTTGAAGGCCCAGGAAAATCTCTTCCATAGAAATGCAGCACAGGGGTACTGGAATTCATCCTTTAGAAAATAGTGTCTTTGGGGCGCCTGGGTGGCTCAGTCGTTAAGTGTCTGCCTTCGGCTCAGGTCCTAGGATCAAGCCACACATCGGGGGCTGATCCAGACATTCTCTAATGCCTGCTTCTCCCTCTCCCACTGCCCCTGCTTGTGTTCCCTCTCTTGCTGTGTCTCTTTCTGTCAAATAAATAAATAAAATCTTAAAAAAAAAAAAGAAAATGGTCTCTTTTCTTTTGTATACTTGTCCTTGGAGACACAGACATTAAACTCCATAGCTATTAACACTTTAGTGTGAATTCATTTATCGAATTGTCTTTTAGATTTACAGTTTGCTCAAGGTTTGACTTAATTTGGGAGGAAACCGATTTGGAGTAAGTGACCCAGCCAATAGAGGGCAGACATGGTGGCTTGTGGTGTTGGGGATGGAGGCAGTCTACAGTAAGCATGTAGACTTCTTGCTGAATGGTAGAGAACAGGAGAATTCCATAGGGACCCTTCCTTCTATAGCAACCCTACTGCCACGGAGAACAAGAATAAAAACGTGCAATCCCCTAAGGGCTTCTGTTGGGCTGGATTTCAGCTGGAAGAGTCCCAGCTCACACTTCTGCAGATGCTGATGATAGAGGAGTCAGACTTTCCTGCCAAATTGGCTTTTACCAACTTCTACAAAGCCTGGCTTAATGTGACTGCATTAGATAATGAAGGGTGAGAGGATTAATGAATGAAGCCTGTAAGGTTAACTTTTTCCATGAGGAGGAGTGGGTGGTGACATCTCAGACTGGTCTCTTGCAGAATTCCTCTATCTGGTCTCTATCTTGTCACTTTCCAGCTCAAAATTTTTCAACGACTCCCCAGTGCCAAGCAGTTTAAATGCAAGCAGATCAGCCTGACAGTCATGTTTCCTCAGCCCCTGACTTTCCTGGTCAGTCTCACTCTGTGTCACTCCCTGTATCCCAGCCCTCCTGGTATCCCCAGCCACCTGCTCATTCTGTACACACCCTGAAGTCTCTTGTACCCATTTTTATGTGCATGAACGTCCCTCCACCTGGAACATCTCTGTTAACATAAGACAGCTTATTCTAAGATGTTTACAAGAGTCTTTTAGAATCAATATGGCCTTCTCCTGTGCCCCTAGTAGAGACTCTCACAGATCACTTTATATTTCCATTCCTTGGGAGTCCGTAAGAAGAGCAGAAACCTTGTCTCAGCTGTGTTTGTATCCTCCTCAGAAACCATAAAAATGTGAAGTAGAGTAGTCCATAAAAAATAAGGGTGAAGATATACTTCTTTCTCCTTATCTGTGAGGTCTCTATGGATTCTCCAGGTAGGATAAACATCATGAACCTCACATAACTGATGACTATTAGAAAATAGTCTCTTGGGGTGCCTGGGTGGCTCAGTTGGTTAAGTGGCTGCCTTTGGCTCAGGTCATGATCCCAGGATCCTGGGATCAAGCCCTGCAACGGGCTCCCTGCCCTGCAGGGAGCCTGCTTCTCCCTCTCCCTCTGCCTGCTTCTCCCCCTTCTTGTGCTCTCCCTCTCTCTCTCTGTGTCAAATAAATAAATAAATAAAATCTTAAAAAAAAGAAAAGAAAAGAAAATAGTCTTTTTTTTTTTTTGCATACTTTTGCATACCCCAACCCTAGACTGCTGATACTCTCCGCTTCTCATCTCCGAGCTTCAGAAAGAGAAACCTTTAAACACTGCTCAGTATAATTGCTCCTATATGCTAAGAGTAAAGTGAAGGCATAATACAAAAATGTTAATATAGTCACTGAAAATTTAAGAATTTTTACATCTCTTGAAAGGCTAAAGAGGACACATCCATGACCACTGAAATAGGCATCTGTCCCTGGTACACCATAGGAGTGAATAACAATGCAAGCTCATGTCTGTGTAGTGTCTCACATTTGATGGAGTGTGTTAGTCGCAAGTGGACAAGGTAGCAGAGGGCCCAGGTTACGCAGTGTGCAGCTGGGCTGATGTCACAACTCTTTATGCCACTCCATTTCCTCTCCCACTAGAGGCAGATAAGGAAACTTTGCCCCTAATTCTCCTCTCAATTTCCCTTTCTCATTGTCGGTCCATCAGCCTTTCCAGAAGCCTCCCACTTATTGATCTATGATTTCTGTTCAGGGCCCCCAGTGAAATGACATTGAACTGAGCTCTGCCCCACGGTGCCACCCAGAGAACATCTCTCAGTTCTCTTTACCTTTTTCCCCCCTAAAAACAGGGTGTTAAATCTGGGGTCTTCCATGCATTTTTCCCATGCAGCCATCCGAGGAGGAGCTGGGTCTCAGAAGTGAGGCGAGAAGCCGGAGCCCTGTCCCCTGAAATAGTGCAGAACAGATGGTGAAGCTCCTCTCCGGACTGATCCTAAGACCTGCCCTTTGAAGCGTTTGGTAGGGGCTATATAAACACAGAGATGCCCTGTGGAGGGCAAGTAGCCCTACAGCTGCTCCAATTTCCTCACACTCAAATTTATGAGTATTAGTCTAGACTGATGATTCTTAAGCCTGGCTTCACACCACCATTGCCTAGGAAACATTTTCAAAGCCTAGATGCTGGGGTCCCATCTACGAAGTTTCTGATGCACAGGCTGTGTCTTTCTTCCTTTTCTCTCCTCCCCTCCTTGCTCTTGCCCCTGTCTACCTTCTCTCTCATCCTCTTTACTCAGTCATCCCCAACAATCCTTTTCAACTCCTGTGCCCACTTTGGGCAGCACCTGAGCATTGTGGGCGTGGCTTTGCCTTGGGGGCGGTGCAAAGCACCTGCTTCATTGTCTTTCCTGACATCATCCCAAGAGCTGAGGGCAGAGGCAGAACGGGCGCCAGAATTGGACCCGACCACACACCAGGACCTTCAAAATCATCCGGTCTGTTTACATACGGAAAAACTGAAGTCAAGAGAAGGGAGAGGTCTCTCTCAAGGCCACATGAGTGGTTTCAGAGTCACAACCTCTGTTCTCTTAGTTCTATGCCCTTTCTGTGATATCAAGTGTGCTGTGAAGTTCCTTGAATCTCTTCTACCTAAGTGGTTGAAGTCGTTTTATAAAGATCGGCAGCTCCTGCCCTGTCTTTGGGGGTTAATGTGTCAGGCCTTCGTGCTTTGTGTCTCCATCCTTTTCTGGTTGTGCATTTCCTAATCCCATAAAACAAACAGACCTGCTCTCCCCGCTATGGCTGAGCTTGGCTGCTTTGGCTCCCGGGGGAGGAAGATCTTGTTAAACTGAACTCTTCTGCCCTCTGCTGGCTGCATTGGTACACGACAGCTTCACCTACAATTTTAGGGCAGGATTTTATTCAGTTAGTCCACCAACTTTTAAAAAGCGCCCACTTTGCAGAGAGCACTGTACTGGTCCCAGAGTTGCAAAGAAGTAGGCAAAAAAGACCCACTTTCATCAAACACTCAATTATTGAACACTTTGTGGCAAGTGCTGTGCTGGGGATTCAGAGATGACCAAAATTCCATCTTGGCTTCGAGAAGTCACAATCTGATAAATGACACAGAATATTGTCTGAGCCATAGAATCAAAGAATTTGTACTGGAAGGGACTACAGACACCTTCCTAGCCAGTGTTAGTCATTACAGGCTTCCCAAATTAGGCGTAGGGCTTGCTGCGCACAGGCTTCAGGGACTGCCAGGACAGGGGAAGGGCATGTTGCAGAGATTCTGTGCCTCTGCACAGGATTCTGCCACAGAGTTTCATAGCAACAAAAGGCCTGAAGGGAAAACTAAGTTTGAAAACTGCAGATCTAATACAAACCATCCTCCTATATGTTATCTGAATGCCCTCCAACCTCGTGAACTGTACTCACAATCGACATCCCATTTACAGCTGGTCTCAGAATCACTGACCTACCTAATCGCCCTTTTCACCCACTTGTCAGTGCCTTTGCAAGGTCCCTCCATGAGGGGGAGGCCCCCCGAGGATATCTCACGTGTGTCGAGAACTCCCTTTTGTAGCTGTTCCTGCCATCACTCACTGCTGTGTGGGTTCAGACCCATCTTTCCCAATGTTATGCCCAGAACCAAGGACACTTCCCTGGACCACTGCAGTTCCATGCCCGAGGCTCTTATACCAGTGGATCTCAAACTTTGGCTGCAACCAACATAAGGAAAACATTTTACGTCATAATCCAGTGCACACATACACCTCTGCACACGTTTCTCACAACAATACTTACCTTTATTACTGGTAATAAACTCTGGGTATTTTCTATTTCTTTTTGTCTTTAATGCTGGTCATGCCCTATTAAATTAACTGTGCAACTCACTCTGAGTCGTAAACCTTGGTTTGAAACACACTACCTTGGACCATGGCCCACGTGCACTGCACTCTGCCTGGACCCTCGGAAATTCCAGGTTGCTGCTTTCTCCATGGCTGCACAGCCTCATGGAGCATGAGACACCAGGCCCTGCTGCCCTGGGGGGCTGGTGCTCCCCTCTCGTCTCCTTCCTCACCCTCTGCCTTCCATCTTTTTAGAAGGTCTTACTGCTGTTTTAATAGCCAGGAGTCTACGCTGTTAAGCAACTTGGCCCCTGGCTGTAGAAACAACAGTGTTTGCTAACTATAGTGGGTTGAATGGTGGCCCCTACAAGCTTATGTCCACATCCTAAACCCCACACCTGTGAATGTGACCTTATTTGACAAAGGGATCTTTGCAGATGTAATTAAGAATGTCAATATGAGATCATCCTGGATTATCTGGGTGGCCCTAAATCCAAAGACAATGAGAGACTTAAGAGGAGAAGACACAGAAAAGAAGGCTATGTGAAACAGAAACAGCGATCGGAGGGATGGGTCCACCAGCCCACGAGCCCCAGCAGCTACCAGAAGCTGGAAGAAGCAAGAAAAACAGGACCCTAGACCTTTTGGAGGAATTGTGACCTGACACTTGGCTTCCAGACCTCTGCCCCTCCAGAATGGCAAGAAAATACATTTTTGTTATTTGAAGCCACCAGTTTGTGGTCATTTGATCCAGCAGCCATAAGAAACTAACAGACTAACCAAGCCTCTCTTTTCCCTCAGCTTTGAGGGGACCAGACAGAGCAGGATTCAAGTCACAGTTACCCTTTGTACCTGCATCCCTCCTCCCGCTCCAAACCTCAGGCCCCATCATAGAGTCAGGCTCATCCTTCCAGATGTTTTCTTCCAAAGGGTAGGTTCTATTAAGGGGCTTTAGAATTTCTTTTTGCAATTTGGCTGCTATTGGAAGACCCCACCCCACCCCCCTTCAGACAGACATATCTGAATCAACTGAATCCCACTTACATACACAGTGGAATTTTTTCCCTGGGAACTTCCTCTATGTCCGAATAAATCAGTTGGTCAAACTGGAAACCAGGCCTAGTGCGGCCGTAGGAGTGGTGGGTGGGTGTGCTGATAAAATCCTGGAGGAATGCAATGATTTGCCCAAACCTCAGAGTGAATTGGTAGTATGTGGGTATTTATCTGAATGCTGACAACACAAATATGGAGGGTTTTTGGGTTTTCTCCTTCCCACAGCATTATGGGAAATCCACTCAGCTTTCAACCTTTTTATACCATCTTCTTCTTTTGCTGTCTTCCTCTCACCCTACTTCTGCACTTCCTAGTCATAAAGCTTTTCTGGTAAACTGAAGAACCAACGCCATGCCCTGGGAAAAAAATAAACCCTTTGGCTAGGCAACATGTAACAGCAGGGGTCAAAGGCAACAGAGTCAGCTCAGGGCTCCTAAAAGAGGACCAGTGCAGCAGGAAAGCTGCATTCTGAGATCCAAGGAGAGGTGAGATGAGCTCTAGTAAGAAAAGATTCCTGCAACCAGCAACATCCTTCTAGGACCCTTCAGTCCTCAGATTCCATGCCCACCGAAAGCTATGTCTTCCAGATCTTTCCAGAATCCCATTTTCTTCTTTAAAAGAGGTTGGGAATTTCTGCATTGATGTACTCTTGGCAACTCCAGAGGATTGATGCAAACCACATATGGCTTTTTCCTTCTAGAACCCATAACCCAAAGGGGCAGACCCATACATCTAAATTTTCCTGAGACAAGAGGACTATCTGTGTGTTGTTTTGTTTCATTTCATTGTAGCAATTACCTCATTGTCTAGCAGTAGTTTGTTTGCATGTCTGTCTCTTTGCAAAAGGGTTTTCCTCAACAGTAGAGACTATGTCCTCCAATCTTGGTCTACCTAAAGATTGCCTGGGACATATGAAGTGTTCACAAAATTTTGGTCAAATATTGAATTAATGTTGACCCTAGTGTCTTCAACTATCACATTTACCCCAATAATGCCTAAATTTACCTCTTCTCATATCATATTTCTCTCCCTCTCCTTTTTGATGGCACATTTAAGTAATCATATCTTGTGAATTTTATAGATATGTGTTTCTTTTCTGTTTCTCTCCATTGTTGTCATAGTGGGCCACCACTCTAATTCAGGACCATACTATGTCTGTTATGAACTATTTTAAAAAACTCCTAAATGGCCTTCCATTGTTGGCTCTCTTCCCCAACCCCCAACACAGTTCCTTCAAATATATTCTACATGCTTGGTCTGATTCAACTTCTAAATACACATCTGATGATATCACTGTTTCCCTTCAAACCTCCAAATGCAAATCACTATCTTCTAAAAAAAAAGTCCATACTCCTTGTTCAGGTTTTTGAGGCTCTCAGGAATATGGTTTCAACTTCTTCAGGTTTGGTTCCCATTGATGTTTCACCCTCCAGAAAATACATGTGCTCACCAGTCCCTAAATTGACCGTACACTTTAGTCTCTCTTGAACTGTGCATCCTGTTCCATGTGTCTGCAGTACATGCATGCACATTTCCTTCTATCAATGTCTACTCGCTCCTCAGAGAACATGTCCCATTTCATATTTTCCAGGAAAAAATGAATCCAGAAGCAGAGCCCTCTTTAAAAAAATAATATAAAATTATGAATGCAAAATTCTCTCCTATCATCATGGAGAGAGTGAATAGGGATTCATAGAACAAAATTATTGAGCCTTATTGAGCATGAGGGGCACTGAAGTAGATGCCATAGAAAACTGCCAAGCAAGAGGACAATAAACATAAATGCAAAATGCTCCTTATGCTCAAGAAATTTACAAGGCAGCAGGAAATTCCAAGATATGCTAATAGCTCTCATCCAAAACAGCATGGATTTGTTAAGTACAGATTCACGAAACAGGTTGTGGGAATGTGCGGGATGATGTCCTTAATTCTATCTCTAGGCATCTGAGACAGCTTCCTAAAAGATGAGAATTTTTTTGTTGGACTTAAAGGAAGAGAATAAGCCAGCCGTTGGTGAAGAATGAGGACCAGAGAATTGCAGCCTTGGAGATCTGTGTGCTGGAGATCAGGAACAGCAGAAATACATGGTGTGTTTGAGGAGCGACACATAGTGCCGTGTGGCTCAGATGCCACTGTACAGACCAATGAACTCAGGTGCCAATGTACAGACCAATGTACAGACCAATGAACACTGATGTGTTTCTGGTGGCCAAGTTCAGCTCCAAGTGACCTAAACTCAAAATAGTAGTGGGTGGCTTTAAGCTAAGATGTTTATTTCTCTGGTGCATAAAATTCTAGGTTGATGATCCATGGCTGAGAAGGTACTTGGTTGTATTAGGTACCAAGTAACTTCTATCTGTTCCTCTGCCATGTGTGGTTTTGGCCTCATGACCAAAGATGGCAGATCTGTGTTGAGGCAGCTGGATTGAAAAAAAAAAAGGAAAGATGAGGAGAGCAAAGGACACATGGTCATTATTTGTGGGAGACCAAATTTCTCAAAGATGGCTCTAACAATAGCTCCCACGCCATATGTTCTTCTTTTGATGTGCCTTTGACACACTCCTATTGAAAGGTGAGGTCTTTGCCCTCTCTCTGAAATTGGGCAGATTTTGTGATTGTTCTGATTAGAATATGGTACACTGGCACTATGTGATTGCCAACCTAAGTCATAAAAGAAATGTTAACCTTTGCTTTCCTCACTGGGATACTCATTCTTGACACCTTCAGCCACCAGGCAGTCTGACTGCAGCCCTGCTGGGAGGAAGGCCAATAACCCACATGGAGGAGACCCAGGACTACATGAAAAAAGTTACCCAGCCAGCCCTACATGCTTCAGTTCCAGCAACTGGCTGCAACTGCGTGAGAGACACCCAATCAGAAGCCCTCACTTGAGTTCTTTCTGCTCTCAGCAGCCATGAAAGATAACAAAGTGGTTACTGTTGTTTCTGTAACCTAAACACTGTCTTTTAAGGAAGTTCCCCCAAAGCTTTTCACCTGTAACTTCTGTGTAACTTATATCCTATTGGCCAGAACTTAGTCACAAAACCATACTTACCTGCAAAGGGGTCTGGGATAAGCAATCTTTATTCTGCAAGTCTGTGTGGCCAGCTAAGATCCTATTACTGTGGAAAAGGGGACAAAGGATTTTAGGAGAGAACTAGTGCTCGGCCACAGCTAAGAAAGGAACTCTTTGAAGGACCAGAGATTCATAAATACAAGGTACTAATTTTTAAAAAATGGTTACTTAAATATCACCTAATATGTATCTAAATCTATCTAGGTTATTTATTTACGCTATCTTGATCTAGTGAAAATTCAAGTTAGTTTACAGGAGTAGATTTTTTAAATCCAAATTAGAAGTTGTACCTTCAGGTTCAAGGAGATACACGTCAGCCAATGCACCTATTCTCAAACCTTCTAAACTTTCCAAATTCCCTATTGGCATAATCAAATGCAAAGTAAAGAGAGATCTGTATTCATTGGGAACCACAAATGTTACATTCCCAAAATGCTGAGAGATATAGGTATGATACAGTAGCAAGAACAATGCCACTGAATGTGGACCAATCTGTGTATCTCCATATGCAAAAAAAAGTTCACCTCAGGAGTAAGAGGAAAAGACCAGCTCCCCCAGCAGAAGAGCACTAACTCATCTTTCCAGGCCTGGAGTGGCAAGGCAAACTGGGGGCAAATCTCTACCCCACCTCTGGAACTATACCAGGTCCCTACACAGGAACTGTCTAGTCACTGCACTAATTTTGGATTAAATTTGCAGAAATGTAAAGCAAGGGGGTGCCGCCTAATAAAGCCAACTTCTTATAAGGTATTCATGGCAGTCAGTGAGAGAAGCGATGATCCTATGACTTGATCTATAACAAAATACAGAAAAGGACTGTTTTGCCATGCTCCTATGGCCATGCAGGGTGGCTGCATCTGAGGGCGGCTCCCTCCCTACCACCCCCTTGTTAACATGACCTCTCTTCCAGTAAACAAAACTTCTGGGAAATTAGGCATTTTTCTTCTCCTTTTGTCAGAGACCAAATAATTTGAATAGACATGGCACAGTCTCTAACAGAACACTCCCCCCATCTCCCTGCTGCAAGCATCAGCTGAGAAAAGTCATTAAGTGTATGAAAAATTATAGTTCAAACACATAAAGACAATCTAAAGAATCAGAATAAATGCCTCCCTCTCCTCTGTGAATGACGTTACTACAAGAAATAAAACAAGCAAAACCTTAGAAGCTCTCTAGACTGTATTCTCTACAAGATTTGTGAAGCTATTGTACACACACACACACACACACACATTTTACATTACATCAGGCAATGTAAAAGAAAAGAAACATTAGATTGATAACAAAATTTTTCTGTCTCAATAAATTCCAGAAGACACTGAAAAATGTCACCACGTTTTGAGAGAAAAAAAATAAAGGATTGTGATCACAGAATATAATACTTAGCCAAGCTATTCTGGTGAAATAAGAGCAACAGAAATCTCAGACAGCCAAACCAACCACAGATCCTCTCTGAAAATATTTCTCACAAAAGTACTTCAAATGAAAGGAAGAAAATAAATCAAAATAAAGACCTCAAAAATGGAGTGGGCTGGCATAAAGATGGTAAGGAAAAATAAAATTGTAGAATTTAAAAGTCAATTCCTAAATTAATATTATGAAACATAATGCATGTGTCTAATGTAATTCTTAAAAGAAACCATATAAGCCATAAAGGATTTTCTTAATTTAGTTATAAAATACTAGATCATTCTAACAAAACTGGAAATCCAAGTTGGCAGGGAAGAAGGTATGTGAAATTTCTCCCCATTTTACCAAAAGAATTAATAGCTTATGTAACATTCTTGAAATAGATGTAAGAATATGGTAAAAATACATTTTCCAAAAATGTGAAGATAATCAGTACTAGAAGAGACACTTGTTGTTTAACTTTCTTTCTTTTTTTTTTTTTTAGAGGAAGAAAGAGAGAGAGAGAACATGAACAGGGGTAGACGGCAGAGGTTGACGGAGAGAGAGAATCTTAAGCAGGCTCCACACTCAGCGTGGACCCTGACATGGGGCTCTATCTCATGACCCTGAGATCATGACCTGAACTGAAATCAAGAGTCGGATGCTTAACCGACTGAACCACCCAGGTGTCCCTACTGTTTAACTTTTTGTGGGAAATATAATTTTTAAAAGTCTACCAGTACTATAAAATAAGTTGTTAAGGGATTACAAAGCATGAAAACAGAAATAATTTTTACATGAAGTTACGCTCCTTAATTTCTAAATAAAGGCAAATATATATATTTCATTTTTACCCTAAGATTTAGAAACACCCTTTTAAAACTAAATTCTTAAATTTTATTTTACTTGGTTAATTATTTGGTTTTCTCAGTTAAATATCTCACAGTCAGAAAAAAATCTTTCTGTATATTTTTGTTTTTGAGTTCATGGAGACATCTGAACACCCCATGGACTCCTTGTCAATTTCCTTTAGCCAAAGACCTCCAAGAACATATATGTTACTAAACAAAGTTGGGTTTTTTGACTCATTGAAAAGAGCAAGGATTCACTTAGCAACCTTGAAGCATCTCAGTAAGAAGGTATTAGAAAAGATACACTATAGCACTGGGGCATGTACCAAGTAGGGGAAGGTTGGTGTAAGTGGGCTGTGCTCTGGAATGGATATTATCAGAAAGTGGGGATAATTCTATGATGGGGTATCTTAATTATTCTTATCTAGAAGGCCAGAAGGTATGACTGGTAAAGAAATAGCAGCCATTCATATTGGCCATGATAGGGGGTTATTTGGTCATTTTTTGAAGTTTGGACAATGTGCATGCTTCTATTTGTATTCAGATACAGTTATAGAGTGGTCTTATGCTTGCCTTGATCCAGCATCACCCCAGAGTGATCTGGTCGATGTTGGTGTTTTATGAATTGTTTATGTTCAACAGGTTAGCACCACAGCCTAACTGTGAGGGTAACGTCAGCTCCCAGATGTCGGAGACTGCTTTTCTCTTTCTTATCTCTTATATAAGCACTTATTGATATATGAACACACACACATTATCAAAAGTTTTGCATATTTTATTCTGTTAGAAACATTTATTCTTGGGGCACCTGGGTGGCTCAGTCGTTAAGTGTCTGCCTTCAGCTCAGATCATGATCCCAGGGTTCTGGGATCAAGCCCCACATCAGGCTCTCTGCTCCACGGGAAGCCTACTTCTCCCTCTCCCACTCCCCCTGCTTGTGTTCCCTCTCTCGCTGTTTCTCTCTCTGTCAAATAAATACAAATCTTAAAAAAAAAAAAAAAAGAAACATTTATTCTTGTTTAATGCTTCTATAATAGATATGGACATATGTATATTTAAATCTTTAAGGAAGTAATTTATTTTAATTGTAGGAATAAAAAGGAACAAAAAAGCAAAAAGGAAAATAATTTGTACCATAACTGTCCTCAACATATGTGAACAATTGGCAGTGGAAACAAATTGCCTACTTTCACTGATTATTAAAATAGTTAATTGACCTTATTTCAGTATTGAATAAACAAAGTTTTCTGTGTTACTTGACAGAGTTAATAGTTTTGTGATTTGCAGCCCAGATTCTCATTGCCCACAGAACACTTGAAGACATCATTCATGCCCATCCCTAAAGTGGAAGCTGAGACTCTTCTCAGCTGCTGGAGAGAGAGAAAAGGATAGATGGAGATTACGGTGAGGGGAGACTGAATGCTTCCTCTCATTCACAGGTGGTGCCAGGTACAACATCTTCAGTCATTCTAATGCTTATAGGAGGCACTAGGGTAGGATTGCTGTTCAGTATTACCTTTTCAATTTCTTTTATTTTTTTCTTTTATTTTTTTTTTATTTATTTGCGAGAGAGAGAGAATGAGAGACAGAGAGCATGAGAGGGAGGAGGGTCAGAAGCAGACTCCCTGCTGAGCAGGGAGCCTGATGTGGGACTCGATCCCGGGACTCCAGGATCATGACCTGAGCCGAAGGCAGTCGCTTAACCAACTGAGCCACCCAGGCGCCCTACCTTTTCAATTTCTTTTAAAGACAAGTTCTAAAACTGACAATAAAACGTCTATCATAAATCAAAACGCTCCTCCCTCACTCCTTACTTGAGCCAAGAAAACCATCTTCACGCAACTCCAGCCTACCTTGTTTTTCCGCCTTATTTCTAGCCAATGCTCCCAGATTCCTCTTGTGCTCCATCCTCCTGACTTCTCCTTGGTACTTGGTTGCTTACTGCTTCCTGGATATGAAGTGAGCTTTGCCTTTGGGTTTTCCTTTTTCACTCCAGTTGGGATGAACTTGGCTCCCTGCCAGCCCTAGCCTTGACCTCCTGACCACTTCCGTACATCCTTCAAGACATACCAGCTGCATGACTCCTCTTCTAAGAAACCATTCCTAGCCCCTCACCCCTGAGGTATGATTAGGCTGTCCCCC
This sequence comes from Leptonychotes weddellii, assembly GCF_054177405.1. NCBI lineage: Eukaryota > Metazoa > Chordata > Mammalia > Carnivora > Phocidae > Leptonychotes > Leptonychotes weddellii. Next base: position 121,410,059 of record NC_138369.1, read on the forward strand.
CCCCCCAACACAGCATTGACTAGTACACAATATGAGCCCTCCAAGTCAGGGACTGTGTCTGATTATCTTTGTGATCCTGGAACTTAGGACAGGCAAGGAATCAAACAGAATAGATGTATGTTGACTTATGGATGAAAATGGAAAGAATATAGCTGTATAACTATAGCATATACCTCATACCATTTTTTCCAGGGGTAGTAATGGGTTTATATTGATTCATTTCACTGTATCCTTGGACTGGTACCCAGATCTCGAGTCTTGACATCCTATTCTTTTGCATGCCTTACTGTACTCTTCATCAGGGAGTCTGCAGACTGCCAACCAGCAACCAATGAAAGCTATCTGTGCTTACTCAATGGTGTAAAATCAGCACAAAGATGCACTTGGGGGTTATAAAGCATTGTATTCTTATAACTCCTATAATACAGTTGTAGTTGTAGGATATACGCAGACACCAAATACTACTAATAATAAGAAGCATCTCTTGCCAGGTCACAAAGGTCACATGAGAGGTGGGGTACAAATACTCATTCCACATAACAGCATCAAAAGTACATGAGCATGGGGTTAATCTTACACTGAATGTCTATAAGAGTTCCCCTGAACTTCTTGTCATCTATTCCAGTAGACAAGTTTTGTACATTTTTCAGACTTCTCTGTTTCCACATTTCTAGAAATCCAGCTTCTCTTTCTTCAGCTACTGGTCTGAAGTCCAGCTGTCATCCAGATGTTAGTGGGTAGCTGTGTTCTCTGGGCGAGGTGCTGGGGTCTCAATACCTGTCATGTTTTAAGCCTTACAGGCTTATTTAATTCTTCATTTCTTGGCCATCTGTGCTCCTATACCAGATTTCCACTAACCAGCTCTCAAGCCTTGCAAAACTAAACATCTTGCTAAGCCTCAGTTTCTCCTCCATAAGTGTGGATAATTACAGTGCCTATCTCAGGACTTGTTAGTAAGGGGAAATTATACTTATTAGCTGGCAAAAGTCAGCATGTCCTTCCCTCCCAGGTTGGGGGTACCATAGTCCACGAAACATACACAGGATAGTTCTTGGTGGGAGGGAAGTTGTGGGAGATTATATTGCATCCAAGACAAGAATTTAGTCCATCAACCTTCTGATTAAGTAGTTACTTTGTGCCAGGTACTGGGGAGAGGTAGGTGAAAAACAAGTGAGAGTGCTGAGCAGACACACAAACAGCAGTGACAACACAACATGACAAGTGCAGTAGCAGAGGGGGGTGAGAGGCTAAGGCTGCCTGGGGCTGTGAACGAAGGCTTCACACAGGAGTTAAGGCTCCAGCGGATACTGACGAAAAGGCCCCTGAAAGGCAGATGGGGACAGGGTTCCCAGGGAGTGAACATCTCCGTATGAGGAGCACTGGTTTGGTGGGAGTGGCAGGATAACATAGTGATCGAGAACTGAAGTTCTGAAATCAGAGAGACCCTGGATTTCAACCTCAGCACTGGGACCTACTAACTGGGTTCGCATGAACCAGTGTCTTAACCTCTCTGAGCCTCAGCGCTACTAAAGATGATAATAACGCCTGCCTCAAATGGTTGTTTTCAGAATTAGATGAGACAATGCATACAAAGCACTTAGCACAACACCTCATGCACTGTAAATTATTATAATAGCAACTGCTTACTGAGCTCCTTCTCAATAAATGTTCTGTAGTATTATTATCTGGAAAATGAGGTGTGCCTGGCTAATGAGACTAAGTTTTGTCCATTAGCAGGAAAGATCTCTGGAAGAGTTTAAGCAGGATAGTGAGCTAACTATATCTGATTAATAGAAAATCACCCCTAGAAAGTGGTAGAGTGCAGGGTGGGCTGTACAAGGGGAGGCTATAGGTGTGATGATTATTAAGGAGGCTGCAGAGTCAAGGAACACCAAAGGATGATTCTGGGCAGTAGGAAGTGGGAAGGAAGGAGAGGAGACCAAGCCAGAGGTACTTGGGAAGAACAATCAACAAGACACGTTGATCCATTTGGCGGGGAGGGGTAGGGCGGTCAGGGAGGATCAGGAGATAACTCCCAGACTTCTGAGAAGTGGGAGGAACAAGTTTGGATGGTAAAGTGAAGACGTCAGCCTTGGTCATGCTGAGGGAACTCCCAGGGATTAGGTCGATTGGTCTGTGGGCCTGGAGTGTGGTAGCAGGCCTCCTAGAGCTGCAAAGACTGGGAGTCCCCAGGCATGAGAACCTACTATGTGAGCAGGTACGTGCTACCCAGGAAGAACAACAGAGAGCCTCCAGGGGAACCCCAGCGTGTAAGGGATGGGCGAGAGAGGGAACATCACAACAGGGAGGAAACAGAAGGGGGAGGATGAGGAACAAGTGCTGTCACAGAATCTTCCAGGAGAGGGTGCAACATGCAACATCCAGAGCAGGTGACAGACAGGCAGAAAAGTGGCTGACCCCCAGAAGCTACCACCTGTCTGCAGTTGAGCAGCACCCTATAGGACACACACTCTGCACAGACCCATTTGAGCATTCTCTGTAGCTAACAGAGGTGAACACAACTTCACGTACCCCCAGTTCACAAATGCTCCAGTCTGCTGCCCTTCTTGTACCTGTAGCATACCCAACCAAAGAGAGGTAGATTCATCCAGGTTACCGGGCTCTCTGCTCCTACAAGTCCAGAGGGGGAATCCAGACAAGCCACCAGAACCCCCCTGCTAAAGCTGGAGAAGAGTAAAGCCAGTCTGACATACAGTGGGCAGGTGGGACACAGTGTCCAAATCAGCCCACCACTGGAAACATAGCTAGTTGGACACACCAGCCTTGAACCTCATCTTCAGTTCTCAGGGACCACTTGGGATAGATGCTCTAAGGGTGGGCTGTAGAAAGTTGTGAATGTCAGGAAAGAATTAGGAGTGTGAATAGGAGAGTTTCTGTTTCCTATTCCAGACAATAATAAACACAGGGTCATCTCACACCAAACCATGAGTCAAATTGCCCAAGTCACAGCTATGCCTAAGGGAATGGGCACAGCAAATCCATTCCTTGTAATGGGGTAGTCTCACGGACTCAGAAAAGGAGAACATTGCTAGAAGACAAGTACTGTCTGCCTCCACTACTCATGCTTCCCCTTGGTCCTCACCTCCCCTGAATGGAGACACATAACTCCACTGTCACCTGAAAGATTCCAGATCTGCCTAATATGCCCCTTCTCAGGAGCCTTCCCCAGGAACAAGGAGATCCATAGAATTGGCTGCAAAGGTATTTTCATTAAGGATGACAGAGGAACATCTCCCTGCATTGTGTAATTAGTGATGCTGTAGCTCACACATTTCTTCAAAACACGGGAATGTATTCTCCAAGACACCCCCCTCCCCCGCCCACATACACACAGTGAAAGCAAGAGAGATTGAGAGAGAGTGCCATCATCTTGTAGTGAATTTCAATAGGTCCTCTCCCAGGAAATAAGTTTAGACAACACTGGGACCCACAAATTCCAATCCACTGACAGCCAGAAACACAGAGATTACAGCTTTATTTGTGTATCTCTAACACACCACATCCCTACCTGTCCCTGCCCCCAAAAGGCTCCATGATGCACCCCTTTAAACCTGAGTCCCCCTCTGATTTTTATGAGATCACACACATTTAAGTGGGAATTTCAAGATCTAGACTAGTGCTGTCCCGTAGAAATTTCTGTGATGATGTTCTATATCTGCATAGCACAGTATGGTAGCCACTAGCCACATATGGCTACTGAGAACTTGATACGTGGCTGGTGCAACTGAGGAACTGAATTTTTAATTTTATTTCATTTTAATTAATTTAAATTTAGATAATCACACATGACTAGTGACTACCAAATTCGACAGTGCAGTTCTAGCACCAAAGTCAAAATCTGAAACTTTCAGAATGGTGGGAGCAGACTCTCCAAGACAGGGACTAAATCAAGATGCACTGAGTATTGATGTATAGGGTGGGATCACTGCCTACTCCAAGGGGAACCGTGGCAGGGCAGAGGCAGCTGAACACGAACTTGAGATGAGGTCAGGGCACGACAGGATCTACTAGGGTCCTAATGGGGTGTGGGAAATGGAAATGGAGTGAAAGGTGGGGTAGAGATGGAGGCGGAGGAAGTGGAGGGAGAAGACTAGTACTTCCACCAAGCCTAAATCCTCCTTAGACCCTCTTTGTAAATTTTAATGGAAAGACCATGAAATATCCCCTAGAACAAACTTCCCATTCTGCAGAGGAATACACCGAGGCCCAGAGAGAGCTGTCTCGAGCATATGTTGACTCTGCAGAAGAATCACAACCAGAATGGTCTCCCCCACTCCCACCCCACATGCGCGGCTCCACTAAAGGAAGGTAGAGCCGCGGAAGGAGAACTGCAGGTAGACAATGAGCAGGCAGAGGGAGGCCCCAATTAGCCACCAGCGAAGGGAGAAGAAGTTGTAGCCCGAACCCTCCTGGGCGCTTGGCTTGGAGGCTCCTGAGAAGGTGTAGGTGGTCGCCTCCTCCTCCAGCAGCTTCTCGCTGGGCTTCCAGTGCACGATGCCCTCCTGGCAGGCCTCGCAGAACTCACTGCGGTGCGGACCCCCGTCCGGGCGGCTGGCCACGTGGATGCGGTACTGGCCGCCGTCTTCATCGTAGCACTGCTCCCGCAGGCTGGTGATGAGGTTGTCCACCAGGCTCTCGATGTTCTCCTCCAGCATGCTCGACTCATCCAGCCGCGCCGTGCCGCATTCGTGGCACAGCTGCTTGAAGACGCGCATGCGCACCGAGCCCGCCCGCTGGGCGCGGTCCAGGTGCATGTGGAAGAGGATGACCACGTGGGGCGACTGCCAGGTGTGCCAGCACCAGGAGCAGTGGAACCTGCGGGGAGGGGAGGGAAGGATGGAGAGGGTCGGCCTCCCTGCCAGCGACAGCCTGCCCTGGAGGAGCCCAGAAAGAATGGGTCCTGCCTGCCTGTGCCTGGAGGTAAAGGCTGCTTGTTGGTTGTCCCTTGGGTTCCTTAGCGCTCCACAGGCTCTGCCTCCTCCCAGTGAGCTCCCCTGGGCCTGGAGCAGTGTCCTCAGGAGCCTGGCTTCTAGCAGTCTCTCCAGCCTGCTTCCTGCACACCTTCCTGTGGCCTCAGTTCCCCTAAGCCTAATGAACTCAAGCCATGCACCTGTACGTGCACAGGGCTCACTCCCAAAATCTGGGCCTTATTTTGCATCTGTGAATTGCAGGGTGATGGTGTCCAGTAAGGCTCTTTTCACTCAGACCTTCCCTGCCTCTACCTGTCTCACTCACGCATCCTGCCTGCTCTGGGGAGAAAAGGAGATGCCTTGAACTACTGAGCACAGGCCACCAAGAATAACTCAGAGACTGACCACCAAGAATCCACCAGATGGACTGGTGGATGGGTGATGGGCCAACAGGGGGAGGGCTACGGAATTTGGTCCCTGTACCTTCATAAAGAACACTCTCTTAACCCTTGACAAGTCATCCCTAGACCCCACTCTAGCCCTGCCACAGAGCCTGGAAAAGAGGATCCTAGTCTGCATCCTCCTCCACACACATTTACATATGCACACTTACATACACACAGGCCACACTTGAGACAAAGTGGGCCCCCTAGAGTCCCAGCCTCAGGATAATGGAAGGAAGTAGTCTGGGACTCATCTAGCCAGGCCCCACTCCCTCAGCCCCCGTCCGGTGCTTGCACACCATCAGTGATGGAGCACTCATTACCTTCAGGCCAGTTCCTTCCATCCTGAGAGGAACTCTTCCAGAACCTGTTAAAACAGCTTTACACTTGAGGGTCTACTGGGCCAAGTTTGCCCTCACTGCTGAATGTCTCTGGGTCCCCTGTACAATGGCCCAAAGGACCTCTGATGAGGAATTCAGTTCAGTCCAACAGATACCACTTAGCACCTACTTTATGCCAAGCACCACATAGTCCAGGCTGTGGGGGTAGAGATGAAGCCAAGCCTGCCCCTGAGGCCTGGATCCCACAGACAACATAAGCACAGAACAATACCCAGCATAGGCCAAGGCCAGGCTGGCCAGCAGAGCAGCTTGATTGGTCCTAAGCCAGAAGGGGGTCCCCACTCACGTTGGGCCAGAGTTGTGGGGCACCAGGATTAACGCATCCTACGACTTCCAGGGAGAGTGAGCCTGTGCACAGAATAACACAACAGCAGCAGTCCTGAAGGCCTGCCTGAGGCCAGCTGAAAGCCACAGGCCACCAGCCAGGAGCAGGACCAGGTGAGACCTGAGGCAGGGAGCAGCCACGAGCCCGTGGAGCTCAGCCCCTCATCCCCTGGGCCCCTGGCCTCCTGGGCCCAAGTTCCCAGCCCTTTGCATTCCTCTCAACAGACAGCTCAGGAGCTTCATGTGTTCTTTCTCCTTCTTCTACATCTTTTTAATCAAGCCAATCCAGAGTTGTTTCCTCTCCCTCAAGCTAGAACTCAGATCTTAAATTTCAAAACAGCAGACCTAGTGCAAGGGGACTTTAAGGATCATCTAGTCAACCTCATTTTATTGAGATGAAACGGAAGCAGAGAGGAAGAGAGCCATCCATGTACAGCTAGCCAGAGACCGAGCCAGGACCCAGCATATAACAGGTGCACAATAATGTCTCTGGAATTGATGCAAATTGAAATTAACCAACCAACCTCTGCCTCTCTGTCTTTTGTCCCGAAGACAAGTTCACTCTAATATTTACAGGTCTTAGAACAAGAGTACAAACAGAAATAGCCTGCCTCCTATTGCCACCCCCAGCAGCATGCTGCACCATACAAACATGCATGAACAACCCAGTGTGTGTGTCCAAGTTCTGTGTGTCCACACCCCCAAAACACAGCCACCTGTTGGCCTCCCTGGGGGCCTTTGGGGTACTATCTGTCCTTGAATCAGTGGACTCAGGGAAGAGGACTGCATAGGCCCTGAAGGTGAGTCTGAGGCAGCTTGGGCAGGGAATTCTGTGGTCCTGATTCCAAATCACAGTCTAGAAGAAGGAGAGGCATGTGGGCTTCAGATGGATATGTCCCCTTAGCCTCAAGGACTCCTTGCACTGTGGAAAACATGAGGTTCCTGTAAGGTGTAGGACACTGGGCTTTACAGACCTAAGGGAAATTGTGTCCAAAGCTAAGTCTTTTTGTCACAGACCCATAGACAATAAAGCTGGAAGGGTCTTAACTGGTCACCCAAGGCCAACTTCCTGGTTTTGCAAATGTAAAAACTGAGGCCCGGAAAGGGAAAGAGACTTTTCACAAGTTCACAGAATTAGTTAGCCATAAAGGCAGTTTCCAGAACATAGCAGGTGGACAATGAATGTTTTTGTATTCAGATCAAATTGGACTGAGTTGACTAAACAGACCTAGGACCAGAGCACAGGCCCCAACCCTAAGCTAAAAGGTTTTCTCAGTGGACCTCATGGCCTCCTCCCCTCAGGCCCTACCATTCTTTAAGAGATTATGAAAATGTGAAAACATCTAAAATGTCAGAGATTGTAGGGACATTATAGCTCTTCGTTTAGTAGAAAACCAAGACCCAAAGACAGAACACAACTTGCCAAGGTCACCCAGGCAGTCAGTGGTACAGCTGGGATTAGAACCCAGGCCTCTTTGACCTGCTTGGAAGTTCCCTCTCTGCCCCCTAACCTGAGCTGACCCCAGGACCAGGCTCCATGTATCTCTCTGCCTCCCCTTAGAAGATGCCCCCAAGGCTGCCTGCAGGCGTCTCCCGTCTGGGCTGCTCACCTGCCTGAGGCATGCTGCTCCAGGTACTGCTTCCAGCCTGGGGCCAGCTCGTTGGGCTTGAGGTTGGGATCTATGATGAGTTCCCAGCTGTCGGCCGGCTTGGCCACCTCCATCTTCTCATAGAAGACTTTCTTCCATTCACAAGTGGTCAGGCTGGTAGACATGGTCCTGCTGGCAGGGATGGAAGCTTGAATTCGGCCTGAGAGAGCACACAGAAAGAGCCCAGGTCGATGCAGAGCAGTTCAGTCTCTGTGGTCTGAAAATCCTCATCAACAGGACCAGGAGGAAACAGGACCCAGCACTATCTTTTGTCACCTGGCACTTGTTTCCATGGCAGCTGAGCCGGGAGCCAAGAGCCAGGACTGGGGAGGAGGGGAGTCCCAAGAGAGAGTTCTAGGGCCCAGAGCTGGGCTGGGGAGGCAGGGCTGGGTAGTGACCCTGAGTGGAAAGGGCAGGCTGGGAGGCTCAGGCCCAGATCACAGCCACCCAGGCCTTCAGGGGTCTCCACCCTCCTGCTTCCCCTACCGCTTCACCCTACTGCTCTTCCAAGTATCCTGCACATTGTGTGCTACAGTAACTATGACACCCTAGGGAGCCAAGGATAAACAAGGGCTGAGGAAATGCAGAGCCTGCAGCTTGCACACCCCCTGATGTGTGGGGACCATCATTCACTATTCACAATTCACCAATTGCTTGACCTATGTGCTGGCCAGGGTGGGAATAGCTCACCCTTCATCCAGATCAGGAAACGGAGGTTTACACGGCTCTAAGAGCCTCATCCAAGACTCAGATCCAGGCCTTCCAAAACCAAGCTCATTTGTTCATTTATCAGAATACTGCTGAGCTCTTAACATGTAGGGATTGAGATAGAAGTGAGATGCCCTTTGTTCAGAAAGATCTCAAGCCAGTTGTGAGATAGAATGCAATCTGACAGGCTGTAAAAAACACAATGATAACATTTCAGATTCCTAGAATCTTAGAATTGTTAGAGCTCCCATTTGGTTCCTGGTCCCAGGCCACATGGAAGAAGATGCTGGAGGAATAAGTTTGTTCTGTGCTGCAAGCTTCCACTGTCTCAGCTGCTGCTGAAAGAGGCCAGGCAATGGGGTACCCACAGTTCCCTTATTCCCAATTTGAATACCTTAGAGACTAGGAGGGAACCTGACTCCAGATTTGCATAATCCAGATGAAAGCACAGACAGCAGAGGGAGGCGCCGGGGCAGGGAAAAGACCAGGTGGCTTGGCACTTTGTCCTGCCCGGCTCTGCAGCATCTCTGCTCGGCCTCAGACCCCAGTAGTTTCCCTCAGTGGACTTCTGTCTTCCCACCTGCACAGGGGAGGCTGGCTAGATAGTAACTAGGGCCTCTTCCAGCCATAATCTGCTTCTGATTCTTTAACCTGGAAACCAGATCCCTGGAAAGATGGAGGCACACAAAGGGAACAGCATGCAGCGTGGAAAAGGTTGCTAAGAACTGGAAAAGACTTTTCAGTGTTGAGTTCCAGTCTTGGCACTTGTCTCCAAGTGATTTTTGCATGGGGTGAGGTCGGAGACAACATCATTGCATCATCTCTTAGAACTGGGAAATGTTCTCCACTAGCTTTGTGCTAAAGACCTCAGAAAGGACAAAACCATGTCTTAGAGTCCTTGACCAAGAGCTCTAGAAGAGACTCTTCCTAGAAATCTGATTTCTTCATTGGCTTCTTTATCTCTTGACATTGAATTAAGACACCTGAAGTTCAAAAATGGGAAATTACTTGGCCTCAGGACTGGGTTACTCACACGTCCCTGGGGTCAGCTACCAGCCGAGGTGAGATGGGGGACCCATGAGTTCCCAGGAATTTAATGACTTGAGGAAATTATGGCCCAGGCTGGAGCCACATGCCAGGAATGAATCTGAGAACAAATGACAAAGAAGGAAAAGCAAAGGGTGAAAATTGCCAGGGTTTATCTGTTTGCTTTTACCCAAATAATACAATCCCCTTAGGCCTAGCATCAGGTGTAATTTAGAGTGGGAGCCCTCTAAGCAGAGACCAATAGAATTCATCTTTCTGTGCAACGGCCCTGTTTTCTCTCAAGAAAAAAATGTGCTTACGATCCAACCAATGAACAAAATGACTACCTCAATTTTCTGCGAGGGCACTGGATTGCTCCAGAAGCCACAAATTAAGAGCTCGCTAATGTAAAAATGTGTGCAGCTGTGGCCACATCACGTACTGGGCGTTTCATTATACATTGCTGCTGTCTTTTTAATCTAGATAATATTTTTTTCTTTAAAGATTTTATTTATTTATTTGACAGAGAGACACAGTGAGAGAGGGAACACAAGCAGGGGGAGTGGGAGAGGGAGAAGCAGGCTCCCGGCCGAGCAGAGAGCCCGATGCAGGGCTCGATCCCAGGACCCTGGGATCATGACCTGGGCCGAAGGCAGACGCTTAACGGCTGAGCCACCCAGGCGCCCCTCTAGATAATATTTTTTAATAAAGGAAATTTTATTCCTTTATAAGATAAATTACTATGCATCTGTATTGTGCAAACAAAATCAGCAAGAGGGAGAGGGATAAAAAAAAAAAAAACCTAGTCTCCTCTCCAATTTGGAATATGGGTTAATAAATATTAATAAATACTTTTGTAAAATGTTCATTACTCAAATGTTACTTATTTGAATAATACGAGGGATGGCAATGTAGAGTCTAGAATATGAAGGTAATAAAGAGTTGGGGAGGTGATAGGTATCACTTGAAGTGTTTTGGAGACTGTATGTAACCCTTACCCCACAGGTTTCAATGCATGGTGTTGAGGGGGGGATATATCCCCTCTACCCCCACTCCAGGGGTAGAACCCCTCCGGGAAAGAACCCCTATCATTGCCAGCCATTGTTACTGATGGGAATATGCTGTTCCGGAGGGATTTGAGGGCCCAGGAAGAAAAAGAAAGAAAGTTAAATAAAAGTGAGTTAGTGCAATTATGTTGGCTAATTGAACATAATAAAGAAAAAAAAAAGTGAGTTAGTGGTTCGGGATATTTCTTAACTAAGAAACAAATCCAGAGGAAATGCAAGCTATGTCCAGTCTTCTCCTCTCTCTCCACAATTCAAAGATCCATGGAAGGTGCTACAGGACAAATCCAAGGTTCCCAGGGCATCTTTTTTTTTTTTTATTTTTAAAGATTTTATTTATTTATTTGACAGAGAGAGACATAATGAGAGCAGGAACACAAGCAGGGGGAGTGGGAGAGGGAGAAGCAGGCTTCCCGCGGAGCAGGGAGCCCGATGTGGGACTCGATCCCAGGACCCTGGGATCATGACCTGAGCCGAAGGCAGACGCTTAACGACTGAGCCACCCAGGCGCCCCCCAGGCGCCCCCCAGGGCATCTTTTTGAAGGGTGGTTAAGAAGGTCTCTCCATCCCCAGGCTGCAGCACTTGGAGGTAGCACAGCCCAAACTCTACTCTTTGAGCGGGGGTTGACTCTGAACCTCGGGAGCATTCACGTGGTCAGAACAGCTCTCAGTGCATATAGTGAGACTACTTCCAGGAAATATTTCATGCCACTCTTTTAGCAATTGGCAGCAACTATAATACCTTCAGGCAGCCTAGATCCTTTTCCTGCTGGGATTCAAGGGTCCAAATTCTATGGGCCATGCCTCGGGCACCCCAAAGTCTGTATTAAAGGTGGCCATATCTACTGTTGCTTTTTTCAGGACCTTATTATGCTAGGCAAAAATTTCATGAAGAATTGTCACACTATGTAAGGGAAGTACATAAATAAAAAGAGTGCTCCCTGCTAGGGGGAAAAAAAAAGAGGATGGGGGTTGATTATGTGAGTTAGTGGTTCAGGAAGGAAGAACACAGAATTCTCCACTAAAAAGAGACAGTCAAACTCAGAGAGTCTGGAGATACTTTCAACAGATAAAGTCTATGCTGAATTCTGTCCAAGATGTTGAAGGCCTCCATCAGAGTTCCTTAGCTATGCTCAGAGAACCTGCTGGTTTCTGATGAGCTGAAGCTCACAACACACACACACACACACACACACATAACCATAGCTCCTCTCTGGGACAATTCCAGGCATCATGACAGAGTGATAAAGAAGCCTGGGGAAGCTTATGTCAGCTGTTAAAGCTTCTCTTCTAAAATGACATTCATCACTTTCCCTCATATTCCATTGGCCAAAGCAAGTGACACAGCCAATCCTGCAAGGGTGCAGGGAAATAGATCTTGCCAAAGGTGAGGTGGTGGGGGGTTGCTTTAGGGAGTGGCCCTGAACATTATGAACAACAATAAAATCCATCACAGCACCCACCTGAAAAATGGGCGCCCTCCTGGAACAACAGAGTTGAACAGGTTCTATGGTGCAGGGTAGTTATAGATATGACACATATTTCTTAAAAACCAAGAAAGTGATTACCATTATGTCAAGATAGTAGTTATCTCAGTGCGGAGGGGGAAAGGTGACTGTAATAGGGGATTATTATGTATTGTGGATGGGAGGGTTTCCAGGGGGCTAGCAAAGATTTCTCTGACCTGGGTGTGCATTATGCAAGTTTTCAGTGCGTAATTATTCATTAAAATTGTATGTGTATGTTTTATGTACTCTTCTGTATATATAACCTATTACACAATTTTAAATAAAATGGATACCACCTCTGCCTCTCCCCTTTCCTCAGATTGTCCCAAAGTACCAGCATCTAGAAATGGCCCTTCTGAACATTTTCGTTAAGATGGTCATAGATCATAAAACTGAAAGAAGCCTAGAGAAACCATCATGCCCTTACCCTGAGAAAGGTATTAGATAGATGAGCAAAGGAAGGTCAAAGAAAGAAATTATGAGAGACAGTATCTAGTAATAGTAAGCTCTCGGTAAATGTCCCAGGATCTTGAATGCACTTCTTCTATAGCACCTGCCATAATATCATTACATTCCCTCCACAAGACTGTCTTACTCATATTGTATGTTTTCTCCTGTATCAAAACCTGAAACTCATAGTAGGTGCTCAGTAAAATCTTGTTTAACGAGTGAATAGAGGCAAAACTTTACTGTGTGTATCCTTTACAATGGAGGCTGACTGTGAATTCTAAAAACACAAGAACCATATAATAAGTCTCCACAGACCCCATAGCATATGGATAGGCACATTATAGAAGTACAGTAGGTGCTGTGAATTTCATTCAGTTCATAACAACAAGGATTCATTTAATATCCATGACATGCTAGGATGAATATTAGTGCAGAGAGGGACACATTAATACATGATTTGCCCATGAAGGTACCCCTTAAATTGTGGGACTGAAGGGGAATTCCAGCACTCCTAGCTTCTTGGAATTAGGTTTACAGTCATAGGTCTAGTCTAGAATATAATGTTTTCTGGCTTTATGATCTCAACATAACGCCGGTTATCAAAGAGAGAGGGAAAACCCTAAATCTACCCAAACCAACACTCAAGGAGTATATCTAATTTTTAAATAGACTTCTTACTTCACTCAAACATATCAGACACATCAGGCATCATTTTAAGAAATATCAGAAACCATAATCTGTATGCTGGGGCTGCAGACCAGTCATGTGCTGGGGGTGATGTTATTCATAAACGACTTAAGGAGATGAGCTTGAAAAGATATATTTCATTAAGTCATAAGTTCATACTGATATTTTCCAATGGGGTTTTAACATTGTTGCAAAAGTATTTTTATCCCAACTATAATTTCAGTCTTTTCTTCTTATGAAATGATGCTATAAATTACTTAAACTAATATAAATAATTGTTTTGTCTGTCAACCATAAGTTCATTAGCACTAGATACTGCCATTAGCACTGACTATAAAAGCACTAGATAATTAATAATTAGATTACATCATTAATTTTTTGTATGTCCCACTGATTATGTACACTCAAATCACTTTATTTCAAGTGAGTAGTGATGAATTATGTATGCCTTGGTGATTTAATCACTTGTATGACATTTTGTATGCTTTAGTTTTATTTATCCATTCAACATTCAATAACCATTGCTAGGTTTCCATCCTTTTCTAGGTGGTGGGGATAACACAGTGCAAACAAGACAGAAATCCCTTCCGTCATGGTGCTACATTCTACTGAGAGAGATAAACAATAAAATAATACTATGGTGGATGCTAATAGGACAGTTTTTCTTTAAAAAAAAATCAACAAGAGAGGGAGATGGAGAATGTATGGATGGAGGGGATTAGGGAGGATTATGGTTTAGACAGTGTGGGAAGAAAAGGTCTCAAATGAAAGGCATATCTGAGAAAAGCACGAAAGAGATAATAAAGGGAGTCCTGCTAATAGGAGCAAGGGCATTCCAGGCAGGGCAAACAGCAAGTGCAAAGTCCCTGTGCTTGTTTCCTGAGGCCGCTGGAAAAAATTACCACAGACTTCGTGGCTTAAAATAACAGAAATTTATTGTGTCATAGTTCTGGAGGCCAAAAGTCTAAAATCAGTATCACTGGGCCAAAACCAAGGTGCAGAGCCACACTCCCTCCAGAAACTCTAGAGAAGAATCACTCCTTAGCTTGTGGCCTTATCACTCTGGTCTTGGAGGCCAACATCCTGAAATCTCTCTCTGATCTGTCTTCACATTGCTTTCTCTGAATGTAGTAGAATTTCCCTCTGCCTTCCTCTTATATATGTGATTGCATTTAGGAACCCCCGCTCCCAACCCAGATCATCCAGGAAAATCTCCCTGTCACAAGCTTCTTAATTTAATCACATCTGCAAAGACCTTTTTGCTATGTAAGGTAACATCCACAGGTTCCAGGGATAGGATGTGACTGTCTTTGGAGGCCATGTCTCAGCCCTGCACAGCCCCTCAGTGGGAGTACCCCTGTGTGTCCAGGGAGCAGTGAGCAGGCCAGCGTGGCACTGTGGCTTGCTCACAAGCCAGGGTAGGAGTAGGGGAGATGGACCACCGCACGCACACCAGGCGAGAGCTGGACCACACACACCCTGCTAGGCCCTTCACGAGAGCTGGTAAGAAGATTCAGGGCAGCAGAGTAACAGGACCTAACTTAGATTTGAGTAGAATCACCCATGTGCCAATCTAGGAGTTGATTGCAGGAGACAAGCAAGCACGCAGGGGAAGAAATCAGGATGCTCTTTCAATATAAGAGAAGACTGAGTCACAGCCGAGGTGACAGAGCGGTGTGGTCAGACTCTGGTGATACGGCCAGATTCTACACATATTATAACAGGATGTACCAAAAGATTGAACGTGGAGTGTGTGAGAGAGAAGGCAGAGTCAAGGACAACCTGAGCATCTGAGGGGCCATTATGGAGGTAGGAGTAAGGAGGAACAGGTTTGTGGGGAGATTAGGAGCACAGTTTGGAAGATGTTAAAATCTGGGAAACCCAAGCTGATATGTCAAGTTGATAGTCACATGTACTTTGTTTAATTTATTGTACTATAAAGGCTTCAGAATTTTAACCTATAATTCTTACATGGCAAAGGCTTCCAGTTACTGCTCTTTAGTTGGTCACAACATTCAGTTCCTGGAGGGTAAGGAAAGATGCTCAGAAAATGCAATATCTCCCCATGGTGATGTACGAGAGCCTTTCCCACTCCTTGTCTGTAATGATTCAACACACACTGACACGTTGAAGGTTTATCTACGGGAGTCCTTGCTGCATAAACCCCACCTGGCTCTCACTGTCTAGAATGGACATAGACCTTCTAGCATTGCTATTGAGAATCTTGCAGATGTAGCATCCAGAGCTCTTAGTTTTAAATGTGGGGCAAATCACCAACAATGTTATAGGCCAAATAAAATGCAAGACATGTGTTGTTGAAACACCCCTTTTTGAATGTATCCCACTCGACCTCAAGTTTATGAAATCCTTTCTCATCGTGCCTTAATATTAAAGTTTTTACATTTATCTTTCCTCCTTTGCAGCACTCCCAAGGGTTTCCTCTGAGCGCAGAATGTATTTGGATAAATACGTGTAACTGCCCATATTTGAAAGGCTTCCAGAAGGAGCGCTGCATGAATAAAGCCTTGAAGAATCAGCTATTGCAGTTAAACAAAGAAGGGGAATAAATGTATTCTAAGCAGCAGGAACAATCAGCAAAGAATTCAAGGATAAAATAATCTAGAATCATTCTGGACGCTCTGTATCATCTAGGATATCTGCATCACAAAGAGGAGTGATAAAGGTTGAGGCCTGAGAAGTATGTGGGAGCGGGACTGTGAAGGACTTTTTAAAACTTTTTATTATTTTTATTTTTTTCCAGTTTTATTCCAGGTATAATTGATCTACATCACTGTAGAAGTTTAGGTGTACAGCACGACACTTTGACTTACATATAGTATGAAATGATTACCACTGTAAGTTTAGTCAGCATCCATCATCTCATACAGATGCAGTAAAAAGAGAGAGAGAAAAAAAAAGAAAATTTCTTCTTGTGATGAGAACTCTTAGGATTTACTCTCTTCACAACTTTCCTATACATTATCCAGCAGTGTTAGCTGTGGTCACATGCTGTCCCTTCCATTCCTAGTGCTTTTTTTTCTTCTAACTGCAAGTTTGCACCTTTTGACCACTTTTCTGCTAGTCTCCTTCCCCCTTCCCCTGCCTCTGATAACCACAAATCTGATCTCTTTTTCTATGAGTTTGTTTTTATGTATCTGTCGGGGGCTTTTTTGTTTGATTTTTTTAAGATCCACATATAAGTGAGATCATACAACATTTGTTTTTCTCTGTCTGACTTATCTCACTTAGCATAATGCCCTCAGCATCCATCCAGGTTGTTGCAAATGGCAGGATTTCCTGATTTTTTAAGGCTGAATAATATATTTATATGCCACTACTTCTTTATCCATTCATCCATTGATGGACACTTAGGTTTTTTCCATGTCTTAGCTATTGTAAATAATGCTGCTATAAGCACAGGGATGCAGGTATCTTTTTCAGTTAGTGTCTATGAAAGATCCTTAAACATTATGTGAAGAGTTAAGATTTTGTCCTAGAGGAAATGTGGACTTAGTGATTGTTTTAAAGCTGAAGTATGTGATCAGATTTGCACATTGGTAATGGGCCGTTTCAAGACCTCGCTCTCTCTCTCCCTTTCACCCATAAATTGGCTGGAGTTTCCAATGCTGTTCTCATGACACTCTAACTCTGGGTCCTGATCTACTTAGCTTCTTGCAAATCCAGACCCCTCTGTAGGAGGGTGGGAAGAACCTCCACTCCATCATACCAAAACAACACCGTAGAGAGTTCTGTTGCGCACAGCCAATTGAGACCTACTGGATTAAGCGTTGAGCAAATGAAGAAATAAATAGTCTATCGTGCTTATATTGGAAAGCAATTAATACTCAGAATTTGAATATTACATATCTTTAATGACTTTATTTTGTCAATGAAACTTCTATGGACCATTTTCCTGGAAATGAAAACACTATCGTTTCTAAGTCTGCATTTGCCAAATGG
The DNA here is from genome assembly GCF_054177405.1 of Leptonychotes weddellii. Taxonomy (NCBI): domain Eukaryota; kingdom Metazoa; phylum Chordata; class Mammalia; order Carnivora; family Phocidae; genus Leptonychotes; species Leptonychotes weddellii. Next base: position 121,427,210 of record NC_138369.1, read on the forward strand.
ACAGACACTCTCAGGAGATAGCCATCAAATTGCCTTAAATCTCCCACTTAGTTTTAAAAAGATGATACAGAGGGACAGGAAAAGCTTAATGTGGATTCATGCTGGTAGACGGGGAAAAGGGGGAGTTTAAAAAGAACTTAATAAATAATATACTGGAGAGTACATTCTATGATAAGTAGAAACTGCAGTTGCCAGAGGTGTAACAGTTAATCTGTGTCGCTCCTTGCAAAGGTAATTAAGCAAAATCCAAGAGGGTGAAGAAACTCTAAGATCCAGTCCAGAATGGTTTCAGTGTCCAGGGGGACCTACTGATGGAAACTGGTCAGAGTATGACACCAAGCTCACGGATAGCTGCAGTTTCCACATGGGAGTCCAGGTCATTCTTCCAAGAGACTATATGATGCAAGAAAAAGCAGAAACTGCAACCCACTTCTGGAGGCCCCAGGAACTGGGCAAGGAAACAGCAGATTATTTCCTCATCTTAAAAACTCATTGGGAAGAAAATCCTAATAAAATTTTATTATTATAAAAGTGAATAGTGATAAGATGCTGACTTTGCATCGTGAGTATTTCTGAGTACTTTACGTATATTCATGCATTTTGGCACACAAGAACACTATGAAGTCGGTACTGCAATTACTATCCCCATTTCACAGGAGAGAAAACTGAGCACAGAAAGGCTAAGTCGTTTACTGGTGGTTACATAGTTACTAAGTGACGGTTCCAGGATTTGAACCCAAACAATGTGGCTCACGGGCTGGATGCATTTATCCACTAAACTTTCCCCTACATCCAGTTTTAAAAGTAATAAACCCCTTGTAAAATTTCAAGCAATACAAAAATACAGTAACAAAGAAACAAAAGTTCCACATTCTCTTTACCCCACCTCTCCCTGCCCTTCATTTTTTGTGGCAAGTTATTATGGATGAACATTTCGAATTTATTTGGCTATAGAATATATTTGATTAAAATGGATCATCACGTTTTGGGGTCTATACTTTGTAAGGCTATGTGGCACTGATATCTTTCCAGGGCAGCACACGATGATTTCTGAGACATGGAGCCTTGCTGTGAGCTTGCGTTAGTACTGGGCGCCCGGCTGAGGCCAGCTCCACACCTCGGCAGCTGCCCCCCATCAGAGCTCCCCTGCGTGACTACAAGGCAGCGCCCTGTGATGCCACCACAATACTGCTTCTGTAGGAAAGCAATCCCTCGTCAAAAGAAGGCGGAAACTGCTAGAAGTTGAAAAAGCAGTGCATTGGTGACGTGAGGCCATGCTTTGGCAGCCCATGATGCTCTCGAAAAGTGACTCCAGTAAAAACCAGAAAGCCTTTGCAAATATTTCTGAGTTCTTGACTCGGGATCCAGGAAAATTGAGGCAGTGTCCACTGTGGGGACTATTTCTAAATGGCGTCCATTACTAAACAGTTGTTGACTCTACGAGTACAGAGTGTCAGCTGAGGCTCTGAGACTATTGGGATGACCAAAACACATCACCTGCCCTGCTGGACTCGGTCCGGGCAGCACAGTATCACCTTTGTTTACAGCCTTGAAACAATCACACCTTCACCTCATGGCATCCTGTCCATGAACCCTTGCTCCCTTGCTAGAGTAAACTTCTATCTTCTTCTTCTCTGACCCACAAGTTGTTTAGGGGTAGAATTCTTAAAATTCACACACAAATGAAATTTTTCCAGCTCCCATTTTATTATTTGTTATTATTGATTTTTCCCTTAATTTCATTGTCTTGAGAGAATGTGGTCTGTATGGTAGCAATCATTTGACACTTTCTGAGGCTTCTGTTGAATTATACTTTTCTGTGTTTATTTTTTAAAAATTTATATTGAATCTATTTAGAAAGGTAGCATAATATTATAAATAAAGGTTCAGACTCTAGAGCAAGATATGGATTTTAATCTCAGCTCTGCCAGTTACTGTCTGAATAAAATTACGTGAATATCTCAGTCTCCACATCTGAAAGTAGGGGTATTAATAGAAATCATTGCAGTGGGTTTTTGAGGGAATCAATGAGCTCATAGCTGTACAGAGCTAGAGACAATTCCCAGCTCATAGTGAATGTTCAATACATGTTATTTACTATTATTATGCCATTATATTATATTGCTATTATATTCCATGTATATAATGTTCTTTTTTAATTTTTTTTAAAGATTTCTTTATTTATTTTAGAGAGAGAGAAAGAATGCATGAGCCAGGGGAGGGGCAGAGGGAGAGAGAGAGGGGAAGCAGACTCCCCATTTACCGGGGAGCCCTATGCAGAGCAAGATCTCAGGACCCCAAGATCATAACCAGAGCTGAAACCAAAAGTCAGACACTTAAGCAACTGAGCCACCCAGGCGCCCCTCCATGTATATAACAGTCTTTTTTTTTTTTTTTTGGTCAAGGTGTATTCTCCAGCGTTTGTATTTATTTATTTATTTATCTATCTATCTATCTATTTATTTATTTATTTATATTAGTTTCCGAGGCAGAATGTAGTGATTCATCAGTTGCATATAACACCTAGTGCTCATTACATTACATGCCCTCCTTAATGTCCATCACCCAGTTACCCCATCCCCCCACCCACCTCCCCTCCAGCAACCTTCAGTCTGCTTCCTGGAGTTCAGTGTCTCTTATGGTTTGCCTCCCTCTCTATTTTCATCTTATTTTATTTTTCCTTCCCTTCCCCTACGTTCATCTGTTTTGTTTCTTAAATTCCACATATGAGTGAAATCATATATTTGTCTTTCTCTGACTGACTTAGAACATTCTTAAATGACAAAATTATACAGATGAAGAACAGTGGTTGCCAGGGGGTAGGAATGAAGGGAGGGAAGAGGATAACTGTGCAGGGGTAGCACGAATCCGTGAATCTACACATGAGATAAAATCACATAGAACTACACACACACACACACACACACACACACACACACACAGGAGTACATGCAAAACTAGTGAAATCTGAATAAGATCTGTAGATTGTACAAACTGTGTTGACTTCCTGGCTTTGATACTGTGCTGTGGTTATGTAAGATGTTACCACTGGGGGAAACTGGAATGGGAGAAGGGTACACAGAACTTCTCTGTACTATTTGTGTAACTTCCTGTGAATCTATAATTATTTAAAAATAAATTAAAAAAAAACCATCATGGGACATTGTGAATGTTCAAGAAATGTTATTTAGTATTATTATTTTTGTCATAGCAGTTTTTCTAAGTTTTTGTGCATCTAACATACATTAATTTTTAAATAAAACAATGTTATTTTTTTAAAAAAGATTTTGCTTTAGCAAAGTTACAAATTGGTTTTTTTTTTAAGATTTTATTTATTTATTTGACAGAGAGAGCGCACAAGCAGGGGGAGCGTCAGGCAGAGGGAGAGGGAGAAGCAGACTCCCTACTGAGCAGGGGGAGCCTGACTTGGGGCTTGATCCCAGGACCCTGGGATCACGACCTGAGCTGAAGGCAGACACTTAACCGACTGAGCCACCCAGGTGCCCCCAAAGTTACAAACTGTTAAATATATAGGAACTCATGTTAAGTAGGTTGGAGTTTGTGATAACTAGTGTCACATCGTAAGCCCCTTCTGAACTGTGAAAATGTCGGGAGACATGGGTAGGGAAGCCCCAAATCCTGGGTCTGTGAATGTTCGTCCAGTGGATGCAGAAAACACCGGAAACAATAGATAAGAAAGGGCGGTCCTCCAGCCATTAGCCCTCTGTGGTCTCCAGGAGTGATTTCTATTCCCAGGACGCCCCCAGCAAGAGCAATCACTGTCTCCCAGTTACTTTGGCTGGGAAAGTCAGGGTCATGGTTTCTAGAAGGGGCCTTGGATATTATCCTGTGCAGTCTTTTCATGTATAGTCAGAAGCTGAGGACCAGGGAAAACCAGCTTGCTGACTCAGCCAAGGGACCTTGGCTCAAGGCCAGAGCTGCTTGCCCAGGATCTCACTGCAGGGGCCCAGGCCAGCAGGGTTTGGATGATACCCGTCCACCCTCATGTACCCAGGGTCACTTGAATATGGTTGGAAGAGAAAAGCTGAAGGGGCAACCCCAGCTCTCAGCATCGAAGGGGAGTGACAAGATGTTCAGGGTACAGCCCATCCACACCTGGTACCAGGCATCCACAGCTTGGATGCAGATGTGGAGCTGTGTGACTTGCCCTGGTGTCTTCCTCTCTAACATTCAGAATTGGGGATTTTGACCCAAAGAGAACTCTAGCTCTGAAATTGTTTTTTTTTTTTTTTTTTAAGATTTTATTTATCTATTTGAGAGAGCAAGTGCGCTCGCACTAGCGGGGGAGGAGCAGAGGGAGAGGGAGCATGGAGCTGGACGTGAGGCTCCATCCCAAGACCTGAGATCATGACCCCAGCCAATGGCAGACACTTAACTGAGCCACCCAGGTGCCCCTCCAGCTCTGAAATTCTAAACTCTCTCCTTAGACTGTGCTGTGCAGTTGGAAAAGCCGTGCGCTAGGGTGCATGAACAAAGGGGGCCCTTTTTGTTAATTCGACAGCCGACACACAAAAGTAGCTCCTGTGCTAGCTATGGCCCAGCCTGCAAGTCAGAAGGTAAAAGTTGCATCCCCGGGCTTGCCACTTACTAGCCTGTGTGCTCTGCTCTTAGGATGTCCGCTCTGAATTCCAGTTCCTTCATCTGCCAAATGGGATCTTTTCTTCCTTAACTGGCAAGGTGGTGGTGAGGATTAAGAGAGCTCTTGGTGGGGCGCCTGGGTGGCTCAGTCGTTGAGCGTCTGCCTTCGGCTCAGGTCATGATCCCAGCGTCCTGGGATCAGCCCCGCATCCGGCTCCTTGCTCCGCAGGAAGCTTGCTTCTCCCTCTCCCACTCCCCCTGCTTGTGTTCCCTCTCTGACTGTGTCTCTCTGTCAAATAAATAAATAAAATTAAAAAAAAAAAAAAGAGAGAGCTCTTGGCAATGAAAGCCCCTGGAGATCTGTACGTTCAGTTCTATTTATTATTAGTGTCATCTCATGAGCCCCTGCTCCCTCCAGCGTTCTACTAGGGATTGCCTGCTTTTGCCTGGGAATGGAGATCCGACCTCTTTTTCCCCAGGAGAGCTGCAAACCTGAAACAAAGCAATGGCTTTCGGAGTGGAAATTCACACACCCAAGTAGGTCTCTGAAGGAGAGATCTGGGGGCCAGAGGACCACAAATCACATCCTATAAGCCACCCGCCGATCCCATGGGATGGCTTCGCTGAGAGGAAGAAGAAGGTTATAGGAAGGGAGCAGGCACAAAGGCCCAGGAAACCAACTAGAAGAAATAGCACTAACCCCATCGACACCTTCCCGCTTCCCTGGAACCAGAAAGCAGGGCCTCAGCCTTCAGTGCGTGGTGTACCCTGCCACCTTGTGGCTGTTTGCTAGACTGCCTCAAACACGTAGGCCCTGGAAGAGCTATCAAACCAACTGGAACCCTGATCACACCTCACTCTTTCACTCCACCCTCCAACAAACCTGTACAGATGCCCATGGTGGTTTTGGCTGAGGAAGTTCCTGATGGCTGGTCCCAAAGGAGTTCCTGGGGTGGAGTCCTGGGGGAGAGTAGAAGGAGAAAAAGGACATGCTAAATAGAGGTCATGGTGTATCACAGACTACAGCCTGGATTGTCTGGAAGGGATGCATTTCTCCACGTGACTGAAGGATAGGGACCCAGGTAGAAGTAGTGGGAGGTGAGGCACAGTTCCACTATCAGGAAATGATGTGTGCGAAACCCCAAGCCAGGGTGTGTGCTGGGAAAAAGAGATGGACGAAAGCCACCCCTGGAATGCAGCTCAGTTCAGGGGCACAGGAGCTGTCCAGCCCTCCACAAAATGGCCCCAGACTTGTGTGATCATGCCCTTCTTTCTTGAGAGTCATAGCAGACCCCTACTCCTGACGTCTTCCCATGATCAAAACCAGTTTCTAAGTGGGATGGGACCGGAGAGAATCTCAAGCTTGAAAGGGGACCTTAGAGGCATTTAGCCCAACCCTTTCCCCACGTCAACATCACTGTTAACTTATCCTGCATCTTCTGCCTAATCACCTCAGCAATGAGCTTGGGAGCCCACCCAAAGCCCCTTCCATTCTTACACATCTGTTCAGAAATCCTTTCTTTTACCCAGTGGAGTTCTGCCTCTTTATAATTCCTACCAATGGGTCTAAGTTTTGCTCCCCTAGGGTCATACCGAGGAAGTGATTAGAAATATGAAGATATTTGAGGAAAGGAATCATTCA
>NC_138369.1:121433950-121551135 GCF_054177405.1 Leptonychotes weddellii
ATTAGACTATTAGTCTCCCGTTCTTGTTAAGGGACTTTTATCAAACTTGTAATGGTCTGGTATACACATCCTCGGTAATTCCTATTCCATAGGGACCTACATGGATCTAGATTTTTCTCCCTTCTGCTTAACCAAAGTGTGGTTACTGAGCACAGTTGCTTTGTCCCCTAATGTTCTTCTGATGTGAGACCCACCAGAGATATGAAGAACACGGTTGGGTGGAGGAGAAGTGGAGAAGCATTGCCTGACCTCAGCCAAGTGACCTGGTCTCTCTGCATCTCATCCTCCTCACCTGTAAGAGGTCACTCGAGCCCCCCCGCAGTGGGCTGTGGTGAAGGGGACTGAAACCATGAGTGCAAACCCCGGTGCCGGGCATCGAGAACATCCTCCAAATCTCAATTCCCTTCACCTTTGGCAGCAGGGAGAAAGTGCAAAGGGAAGGTGAGGATTGTGCTCTTCTGAGAGCATCTCACCATCCCCTCTCCTACCAACAATCCCTGTCATGGGTTGAATTGTGTCCCCTTAAAATTCGTATGTTGAAATTCTAACCCCCAGAACCTCAGAATGTGACCTGATTTGGAAATAGGGTCGTTGCAGATGTAATTAGTTAAGATGAGGTCCTTAGGGTGGGCCCTACACCAATTTGATTGATGTCCACATAAAAACTGGAAGGTGGGACACAGGGACATACACGCAGGGAGAATGTAAAGGTGAAGACAGAGACCGAGGTGATGCTTCTACCAGCAAAGGAGTGCTAAGGATTGTCAGCAAACTGCCAGGAGCTAGGGGAAAAGACTGGAATAAGCTCTCAGAAGAATCCAACCCTGCAACACCTTGATCTGAGACTTCCATCCTCCAGATCTGTGGGACAATACCCTTCTGTTGTCTGGGCCACTCAGTTTGTGTGACAGCAGCTGAAACTGAGCCAACTCCAGAGGTGGCTCCTATTGGTGACATCAAGGAGGACAGCTCTTTCTAGACAGCAGGAGGCACTGCAGTCCCACAGGAAGGAGGGAGACGTGTGAAAGCCCTGAGAATGGTCCTGCTTGGCCTCCAGCTCATTAGGCTATCGGCCTCCTATGGCCTGAAGGAACAACTTGACATTCTGAACACCACCCTGTTCAGGACTGTCACTCATTAGCCATAATGTTATATCTCTGTGTTTCTTTGTGATGTTACCTCCATATTTGTCCATGTTTTGTTTTCCCAATTTGACCACACACTCCTTGAAGGCTGGGATGATGCCATAAACCGAAGTGGAATCAGGGGCCCCTGTTGATAAAAATTCTTGGCTTGGGGGTGCCTGGGTGGCTCAGTCAGTTAAGTGTCTGCCTTCAGCTTAGGTCATGATCCTGGGGTTCTGGGATCGAGCCCCGAGTGGGGAGCCTACTTCTCCCTCTCCCTCTGCTACTCCCCCTGCTTGCGTTCTCTCTCTCTCAAATAAATAAAATCTTTAAAAAAATTCTTGCTGTGACCTTAGGGACGTCCCTTCTTCCCTCTGCACCTAGTGTCTTCATCCGTCAGTTAGGAGCATAATCTCCAAGGCCCCATCTAGTCACAATATTTTGTGACTCTGACTCTTAGCATCCTTGTTATTTAACCAACCTGCTTGCTTAGGATGCAAAAGGAAGGGAGACTCAGGAAACTTATCTTGAGATGTGCTGACAAGCCAGGCTTTTGGGGTTAAATGTGTCAGACTTATGTAATGAGAGGGCTAGACCCCAAGACCCCGGGGGCCAACATAGTACTGTAGGGGCTCCCGGCCCCTTTGGGTCCCCTTCCTAGACTCGGGGCTTCCCGCTTCAGCACACGCCTGTCTATAAGGCCTCTCCCTTAGTGACTGTGGATGCTTCATCCTCCTTCAGTGATGCTATACTGCATGTTCTGGACCCTGTGCCCACAGCAGGGCTGGGCTCCAGGGTACCTGGTAGAATCCACCCGTGGCTGCTTTGGGGGCTTGGGGGAACAACACTGTCTTTCCGAGTGGCTATAGAATTTTGAGTAGCTCACTTGTCTTACCTCTGAGGGATCACAACATGCCTCAGCCTCCACTAGGGAGAAGCCTAGACCCAATCTAAGAGTCTCTAAGGATCTTCCTAATGGCAGATACCCCAGAGGCCTGAGCAGCTGGGTAAATCGCACTCTTCTGGTTCCAGAAAACAGGGACTCACACAAACCAGTCCAAGTAATGGCAGGTGGTATAGCGGTGGAGGCAGGGACCTGATTGACAAGTGCTTATAAGAGGGATGGACTCTTTTAGAAATCTAAGATGAGACACTCCCACTAAATGACAAGCTTCATAGAACCAGGTACTAGAAGGTCATTCTACTTCCAAGCTTCCTCTGGGGACCTCACTCCAGTGCTCTGCCATTAATGCAACCCCAATACCCTCCAGGGATTCACTTCTGTCGGCATCTCTCCACTTCTCACCCCTGTAGTGTTCTCTGAAGCATGCTTCTGGTAGAACACGAGGCAGCGGAAGTGAAGACACATGAGTGAACATTTTTATTTTGAATGCACTTAGTACTTAATTTAATTTAATTTAATTTATATTTGGGGAAAATGCATACCTAAGAAATATATTGATTTAAAGGAAAACAGTACATAAATAATCAGGGTGTGATGCTATAGCAAAATCATGGAGGTGGGTCACAAATGACCAAAGTCTGAGAAACACTGGAGTGGCTGCCTGTCTCTACATTTCACTATAAACTCCCAGAACACACAACCTTAGTGGTGGCCCAACTCATTAGCACCCCTATTTACATATTTACATCACACTTTAGGTGCTGTAATAGGGCTGCAGGCCCTGGGGGGGGCGGCTGGCAGCCCTTGGATCCAGTGTCCGCCCTTAGACAAATCAGTGGTGGTGGGGGGGGTAGGGTTGCATGATGTGCGATATGGCTGCCCAAGTTCTGGCTCTTCTCCAGGGGCTGAGGACAATTTTCTTCGGGAAAATTTTGTGGGCGGGTGCAGCTTGAGGTGTTATTATGGACCTCTAGGTTGAGTTGTAGCTCTGGGGGCACTGTCTGGGAGTGTCTGAGATGGGCATGTGGTTTCCAGCCGCCTGTAACCTTACTCTGAAGGGTGACTGTGAGAATTGAATGTGGTCATTTATAAAAAGGCGCTTTGAAAATCATCCACACCAAGAGAGGGGACAGTAAGCAACTTTCCTCATCTCTCCTGCCTCAGTCCCTTCATGGGGCAATGACAGATTTGAGTTGGGTGATCCTTACTATCTCATCCTTTCCAGCTCCTTAGTAGTTCTGCTTGATTCTAAGTTCCCTGCCTCTCCACATTTTGCCTCCAACCACCAACCTGGTCTCCAGAAACTCTTCCTCCAAAATTCCAACAATATAGAGAAGAACATCATGAGCCCCCCCTGTTCTATAAGTTACATATTTGTAAAACGTGACATTCATGTCATGCTTGCCTTTTAAATAAAAATTCTGTATGTCCTTGGCCTAGCTTATCTGTTTAGAGATGTTTGCTTTTTACTTATTATTGATTGTCGATTGGCTCCAGTTACTCTTTGATCTTCCATTTTGTTTGAACTTGAACGCCACCCACACTGTCTGCCCTGGGCCCATCGTCTCTCTATTAAACAGTAATGACACATAAACGAATTCGGAGGCCCTCTGGGAACAGAGGGGCCTGGGCCAGCCGCCCTCAGGCCTGTGAATTGTCATTTCTGAAGCCGTCTGTTTTGTAAGTTCTTTTGCCAAGTTTCTATGGGAGCAGAGGGATCATCTTCTCCCTTTTCAAAGAGCAGGGTGAGCTGAGGCCTCGAGCTGGCAAGTCCTCTAAAGTCATTTTGAAAGGAAACCTGAACCAAAAGGCCATGTGGCTGGCAGAGGGTCGTGTGACTTTGTGAGGCTCTCTCTGGGGCTTTGGGTGCTCAGCCCCCACAAACCTCTCAGCACATGCCCGGAGCCTGCTGCAAAGGTCCTGCCAGGGGCCACCTCTGTCCAACTACCGGCCAAAGGGCCCAGGGAGGGGCTCCGCTCCACGGCCCCGCCCCACAGCCACCCAGGAACCAGAAGAAGGCAAGTACGGACTTTCTCCTCTGGGCCGGGGCCCAGGACCGCACTTGTCCTCACTGCTCTTAGGTCTCATCCATCAAACTTGAACCTTGGGGCTTTTTGAGGTGAAACAAAACTGGATGCCAAAGCAAGCTAGGGTGAACTTATGTCTGATTCATGGACTCATAAATGATGTAGTTAATCTAATCCTCTCATTGGACAGGTTGGGAAAGGGACACAAAGGGGAAACGGTTGTCCCAGGTCACACAGGAGGAAATGGCTGCCTTCCACCAAAATTCTCTGGACAAAGAGCACTTCTCCAGGGATGGAGGTTTGCTTGGCTGGTCGCCATTCATAAAGCTTCTGAGTCTATACATACCTGTCAATCGTCAATCACACAGCAGGTACCAGGCTGAGAAATGTATGATGGGGCCAGACCTGACTTCGTATTGTCCCCTGGACCCCAGCAGAGAGAAATTGTTTATGAAGCCAGGAGGCAAGAGGAGCCTTCACAGAATGGGCAAATTCTCCAAGACACAGAGAAGGAAAGGACGCCTATACCTTCATGTCAGAAGGGCGAGAAGGGAAATCACGAAAGCTCAGCCTAGAGCTCTGAGTGAAAAACAGACAGAAGCGAGAACCAGCCAGAAAGAGAGGTGAGAGGCGGTCCATCCCACACCCCCTGCCGGAGCGCCTCATGACCAGGGTCTGGAGCCTGCAGCCCGTCCCAGTCTGGGAGTCAACAGTGGGTCCCTGCCCAGCGTCCAGGAGCCAGCCCCAGCCTCAGCCTGCCCGAGACCCCAGCAGCCACTCCTCTCCATGAGCATCTCCCGTGAGATTCAGAGCCGAGGAAACCAGACCCATTCCAGTCCTGATCCCAACACAAGGAAAGACCTCTGGAAAGAGCCCACTTGACTTTTCTACATTTTATTCTCGTATTTGTACAGCTATATTTTACAACGCAGTAATGCAGTTTAGACACAGCCAAACCCTGTCTCCGGAGTAGTTCTAACACAAGCATGACGCAGAATGTGATGAGACAAACATTCCCAAAGAGAGCTTAGTGAGCGACAACTTCAAGTCCCTGTGTCTGCCTACACTTCAGAAGGGATGGCGCGCTCGTCCATCACTGAAAACTTCCATGAAAAAAGGCACCGTAGGACACGTTGTACAGGTATATACAAACTGAAAACTAGAACAAAACTACACATTTTTCCTTCGGTAGCTTTTTTTTGTTCTTTTTGTTTTTTTTTTTAATACACACTTTGTAAATTGTAAACCTTCACTTGCAAAAAAATACAAATACACTGAGGCATTTTAGACAAAATATTTTCTTACTTATACAGATGCAATACTTAAAATATTCTCTTAAGTGCTCTTTCTCAATAAAGATTCTCAGATCCGTGTCTGCCTGCAGATACAAAATCGAGCCTTTAACGCAGTTTTATATTTTTAATATATCTTTTTTAGGTTTATATATATTTATTTTATATATATATATATTTATATATTTACAACTCTGCCATATATTCCTTCACCTTTGGTTAAAAAAATTAAAGCCCTCTCTTTGATAACATACTGAAGTCTCTTCTTTTAAAAGAATGCACATTTACATACAAAAGAAACATCTGTCCCCACAAAACATATACATTCCTCATTTTGCAGACCAAGTCAAGTCAGAACTTTTGCATACTCCCCCACTTTGATATATAAAATGATTTTGCTTTTTGCTGACATGGTTTGCCTTACACATAGGAGAAGAAGCAATATTATTAATGTTTTATGGCAGCGGGGGAAGGGGAGCTGCCTTGGCCCCCAGTCCCCACGCCCCCTCCCCCCACCCCCACCCCAGCTATGATTTGCACTAGTGGATGAAAGAGGCACTACATCATGGGATGAACATTGTAAAGTGTTACAGTATCCTTTGGGTAGATTCTGAGAAGGGACTCGAATGGAAAGCATCAACACTCCATGCTTCAGCAGGCTTTGGGGAGCTCCGGGGGCAGGTCAGTGGCGGACACGCGGTATTGCACCTTGGTGTTGGTGATGGCCCCATGCTTTTGGCGCAAGTGAAGACGCAGCTGGCTTTTGTGACGGAAATGCAGGTTGCACTTCTCACACTGAAGGGAAATCAGAGGCAAACTGTTAGCTGTCACCAACCCCAGGAACGTATCCTTGCTCGGAGACCCAGAGAGGGAGATTCTCCCTGTGAGGGATCTGGGCGGCTCTTCCCTCTGGAAGGCCAGGTTAAGAATGCAGGCTCCAGCTAAGCGATAAGTAAGCTTTGCGCAAATGTCCCTTCTCTGTTTTCTAAAGCGGTGAAGTGTTGCTACTGCTCTTCCCCAGCCAAGCACATCATTTCTCTCCATGGGCCTTGGCTTTCCCTTCAATGAAGGACTGAGTCGACACGCTCTGCAGGTCACTCTTAACTCGACATTGGTGCATCTAAACTTCTAGCAAATATTTATTGTACTCTACTGTGTGCCAAAGACTATCCTGACACTTGAGCGAATTTGTTAACTGAATACAACGACTCCGTGGGATAGGATCGTTTTACAGATGAGCAAATAAGGGTATCGAGAGGAAAACTAAGGTGCCCAAGAACAAAAAGCAAGTGAGAAGATACTCAGGGACTGATAAACAAGTGGATGAAAATACCTACATTTTGCAGGTTCCCATTTGTGATATGGGTTAACCATTCATTGGTTCGTTCTTGTGTCCATCACTATCTACGGTGATACCACAAACCCACCAGAGCAGTGTCATTGAACACAGTGGTTTCCACCGCCTATAAACCGTAGGACTCTCTTTTCAAATTCAATAGAAACTCAAAAGGTAAAAGAGGCTGTGGGGTTGACTGAAAGAGCCCAGTCTGAAAACTGCTCACCTACAGCATCCTTATCCTTTTACACAGAAAGAAAATTGTGGTCCCCTGAGAGAGGGTCAGGCTTGCCTATGGCCCTAAAAAGGGTTGGCGTCAGAGTCAGAATAAGAACCAGATACCCCAGCAGCCCGGCCAGTATCTCTCCCCTCTATAGCAGAGATAGAAAACTATTTTTAACCGGGAAAGAGCCGGATAGTGAATATATCACAATGATGACTCTGCGCCTGTGGTAGGAAAGTCCCCATGGATAATATGTAAACAAATGGACATGGCTGTGTCCCAATAAAACTTTGCTTATGGACATTGAAAATTAAATTTTATGTAATTTGCACATGTCACAAAATATTATTTCTCCATCTTGTAGCCATTTAAAGATATTAGAACCTAGCTCATGAAATGCTCAAAAATTAGCCCGCAAGCCATGGTTGGCTGAAACCCTCCTCCAGAACACTAGGATTCCAATGGCCCATTCATGGTACCCTGCTGTGTAGCTGGCCACCTGCTCCTTCTTATAATGGCCTTTTCCCTGCCTTTTTTTTCTTCTATCACCACATTTTTCTGATTCTCCTCCCACTCCTATGGCTGCCCCTTCTCAAACACCTTAGGTCCTCTTAAGTGGACATCTAGTCCAGCATAGAGGCATACTGTAAGAAGCTAATTAGTGTGGAATGAATGAATGATCCCCAAATCAATGTATCTATAGTTTGGAACTCTTTCCTAGGGCCCAGATCACCTAGCCCAGTATCCCCACTTTACAGATGAGCAAACTGAGACACAGCCAATGTCCAGCAGCGTGTCTGACAACCAGCCCTAAGCCAGGTCTTAGGGCCATTAGTTCAGTGGTCATCCCACTGTGTGCTTGAGACTGGAGCAAAGAGTTCTGCTGCCTGCCCCTCCCCGCCAAGCCCCTCCCAGGCCAGCTGATGGCCACAAGAGGCTCACATACATGGTAAGGTTTCTCTCCTGTGTGGATTCGCAGGTGGCTCTTCAGAGTCTGAAGGTGCCGGAAACGAGTGCCACAGATTTCACAGGGATAGGGCTTCTCTCCAGTGTGGATGAGCACGTGGGCACGGAGGTGGGCCACCTGAATGGAAGAGCAAAGCGTGAGAGGCTCTGTTGGGGTGGGCTGTGGCCCCCTCCCCCGGGAACCCCCTCTTCAGCATACAGAGGCTGAGGGGTCTTTTCCCCATGGCCCTGCTCACTTGTACAAATCTGGCTCCACAGGTTTCGCATTTGTAGGGCTTCTCTCCAGAGTGAATTCGAGTATGGGTTTTCAGGTTGGCTGGTCGGTTGAACTGGGCTCCACAAATGTTACAACGATAGGGTTTCTCACCTATTCCCGAAAGAAAGGGAACAAAGAAAGCTATATCTGACGGAGGTCTCCACAGTCGCAGGTCCCTGGATCTCAGAGCAAACTGCCCTTCCTGGGCCACCTCAGCTTTCTCTCCTTTGGAAGATGTCTGAGAGAGGATCCAGGGGGCCTACCACTTTCCTGCCCTTGCCAAGCACACACCATACCACCACAGGCTGCAGGCAGCCAGGGTCAAGGAGCAGGCTGGGGCAGGGGGGACGCAACACTGGGGGTGGGACAGGGAGTGGGGGGAGGTTCCAGGAGGCCTTTGAAACAGCTATGTCATTAAGATCATCTAACTGCAGACTTGGACAAGTCACTCTCCTTCTCTGGACCTCAGTTTCCCTCTCCAGAACTTGAGGGGTGAATTTAGATGACAGAGTCAGTCTCTTCCAGCTCTTCCCTAGGACTAGACTGATTCAGGAATCAAGCCCTTCACCAGGAAGAGACAATCAGGCTGCTCTAGTTTCTCTTTTAGAAAAAACATGCTTTTCCGCTTGTGGGAACGACAGCTGGATTCCATTTGCAAGAAGCCTGGGGCCTGAGTCAGAGTAGATGCTCAGGCTGGGGAAGCCAATAGAAGGGCTGAGCCTTCCTTTGTGGAAAGTTTCTGGGATAATGGACACCAAGAGAGGGTCAACTGTGGACAACAGTCGGGTTATTAGAAGCTACCTGGTAAAGGAATGTGAGTTGATAAGGAGCAAGCCCTGAGAGGAAATCAAGAGGCTTTTAATTTTTTTTTCTGGGGTAACAAGAACCCTATCTACTTTGCCTCTCTCAGCCTTGGTTGCTTCACTTGTGCGTTGGGATTAACAATTCTGCCGCACAACGCTAGAGAAGCAGGACAGAGTGCCTCGGAGAAAAGACAAAGAACACAGGGAGTGGAGGAGTCGCCAGGCAAAGACAAGACAGGGTTAGGCCCACATCCAGATCAGAGCAGGGCCTGCTCCCCGCCCGCCGGGGGAACAAGGCCCCACACTGCTTTCTCTAGGGTCCTCCCCCCATCCCGCTCCCAGGAACCCTGCCCAGCTGTGGCGGGGGGCGGGGGGAGGGGGCATACCCGTGTGGACGGTCTTGTGGCTGGCGAGGTTGCCCTTGTAGCGGAAGGAGGCCTGGCAGCGGTCACACTTGTAGGGTTTGTCACTGTGGGTCTGCAGCGTGTGTCTCTTGAGTGAGGCCTCCTCAGAGAAGCGGCAGTCACACTCATTGCAAAAGAAGGCCCCGTTCTCTGTCGGAGGTGGGCGGGGGGACGGGACACCACCGTTAGAAAGGGAAGGGAGGTAGGGCTCTAAGGCCACTCCCCTTTGCAGTTGCCCTCAGGGCCATATGGAACCCCCAAGCTCCACCCACCCGACATTCCGGGCCTGTGTGAGTTTTATTTTTCTGAGCATTTAGAGTCTCTGTCATGGAGGAGAAAGGGGACAGAGTTGAATACTAAGGTACAGAGGGGAAACTCAAACCAACAGCTACCCATATGGCCTGTGCCAACTTCAGGAAAGCTCAGCAGGGCTCCTCCTTCTCTAGAGAGCTCTGGGAACTGACTTTTCTTCTCAGTTCATTGTTTTATTTACATCCATACACAGGAGCCCTCAAGCAAGACCCTTCACCTCTCTGAGCCTATCTGTGTCTCTATCTCCAGAATCAGGATAGTCAACCCCCAGGCTGCCCACCTCACAGGAGCATACTGTATATCACAAAGTGTTCTAGGAATGTGAGGTATAAAATCCAATGGTACGTGGAGGCCATTGAAGGAGGAAGTAACCGTGAACAGGGTCACCCTGTATCTCTCTGGATTTCATGTCCCCCAAACACTTCTATGATATTGGGAGAGCCAACAAGGATGGAAGTAGAAACGGCAGCCCAGAGAAAAGGGACTGGATGCAGAGAAAGGGCAAATAGCCAGGGGGACAGACGGGGACAGTCCCTGCTCTCCCAACTACACGTCCACAACCCTGTGCCAAATCTCACGGTGTAAGTAACTGATTTTTCCCTTCCGTTAGAACATTTTGAAAATGACATGTCACGGGGGCTCACCCCCGATTAGGCATGACTGGGCTATCCTACCGCAGCCAGAGCTTGAGGAAAAAGACAGACTTTCTTATCTAATAAAAACTGGGGATGCCAATCACAGAGTGTCCAAAACTTCAGTTTAATAATTCAGCTCAACTAACCTAATTCAGCTAACGTCAGCTGAGCACCTACTCCATGTTAGAAACTCCCTCGGACCTATGGGAGACACAGGCACGAGGAAGGTCAGGGGCTTGTCCTTACAGAACGCATGGCCCAGCAGGGGGGGCCGACCCAGGTCAGTCCTGGCAGTTGGGTCCCGAGGCACTGAGGAAGCTCTGGGAGTTAGAGCCGCTCCCCCAGGCTACCTTGGCTACAGTGCAGGTGAAAAGGGGGTCATTCTCTGTTACCCCAGACTAACTCCCATACCTCATCCCTTGCTCAGATCAGCCTGGTTCAAGAGGTCAAGAGAGGGGGGACGGGCTGGTGATTTTAAGGGCCAGTGACCTTCCAGTCGGGGACTTCTCCCAATCAGTGACAAGAGCATAAGTGAAATGGAAACGCAAACCCCACAGAGCAGAGGCAGGGGCCTTCCTTCTCCCCGGGAAGGGACCCACCACAGCTGGAATCCGAGTACTCAGACTGGGTCTCTCCCATCTCCTCGGGGAATGTGGGGCCAGCGGTATGGAGGCACATCTCTGCATGCTGCGGGGACTGAGAGCCGCACGACGTGCACTTGGGGGGGTGCAAGTAGAGCGGTGAGTGGCTCTCGCTGTTGCTGCGGGGGGAGCCTGTCAGGGACCTGTGGGCAGGAGGAAAGAGAGCCTCAGCAGCTGGAGAGGGTAAAGCACTCCACCTGGCCTGGATGCTGCCCCCTCCTTCCCATGCGCAGGTGAACCCAGAGGCCAGAGCTGGGCCACCTCCCTCTGGATTCGGGGCCACAAAGTTATCCTTGAGCCCACCTCCAAACAGCGTATGCCCTGAGATCCCTGATGTTAATATGCTTCCTTACTGAGGTCAATTCAGTCAGTGGATACTTACTCCACACCCATAATATACCCAATATTCAGGCAAGAAAGGACACAGCCCCTGCGTCCATCGGAAGAAGTGGCCCCCGTGGGAAGCCCTGACCCCAGGCCCAGACCCCCTCTGAAAGCACCTGTTGACGATGTTATTGAGCCGGCTGGCCTGTGGGATGGTGGAGTGCTCCCCGCTGACACTGAGCTTGGTTGGGGACTGGAGGTCAAGGCTCTCGGGCTCCATGGGTGGCTGGCAGGCCGGTGGGGCGGTGTAGGCTCGAGGGGAGAGGCGGCCCAGCTCAGCCTGCTCGGGTCCCTCTGGTTTGGCATTCTGGTTGAGGCTGTTGAGCACAATGAACTTGTATTTCTTCCAGTTGCAGGCTTTGGGGTCGGTGGGGCTCTTGGCTGGAGGTGAACCAGAGGTCTGGAGGATGCAGGCATTCTTGCTACTGCAGGACTCCGTGGGCGAGTTGGGCTGGCAGTCGGACTTCTGGGGGCTCTGGGGGCTGACCAGACCCTTGCGGTTCAGGGGTGCACTGGGGGGCTCAAAATGCAGGGCGATCTCATCCTCTGAGGAGGGCCTCTCTTCCTCCTTGCCAGCCTTGTCACAGGGGAAGTACGGGGCATTCCGGGCCGAGGGGGCGGCAGGCTTGGGGCCCTCGGCCACGCCGTAGTGCATGTCACTGCGTGTCTCCTCTGGGGCTGCCTCCTTGGGTGAGTAGATGCTGCTGTGGCATACACTGGGAGTTCTCTCCAGGGCTGGCCGGCTGTAGTCGCCAGGGACGGGCCTGGCACTATCGCAGGGGTGGGCCCGCTCCTTAGGGAAGGGGTTGGCCACAGGCATCCGGGCATCCCGCAGCTCCTCGTCAGAGAAGAGGAAGCTGCTGACAGGGAGGTGACTGTAGACGGGGTAAGAGGCCGGCGGGGTGGACAGGCCGCTGTACAGGCTAGGGGCGAAGGCCCTGCTCTCGCACCCTGGGGCATTCCTCAGCGGTAGGTTATTCTCCACCACCTCACGACCCCGATAGGCCATGATGTCTTGGGGCATCAGCATCCGGCTATTCAGAAACTCTTCACGGGGAGGCTTGATGGCAGGAACCATCTCTGCTTCACTGCAGGAGAAAACAGAGAGGAGACCCGGGCCTCCAAATGAGTACTGCTGAACAGAGGACTTTCTGAGCGACACGGGTGTTAGGTAGCCGCATTTGTGCTTGGTCAGCTAGACATGAGGGATGTGGCTCTGGAATAGGGAAATCCTTGCAGTCACAAGGCTTTTATGCTAGAAATCTAGCAAGCTAGCCCGCAGTGCGGGAGACTGGACCCAGACAAGGGCAGCGAGTCAGCCCCACAAGCTGTGCCCGCTTAGACATGCGATCACATGTTTAAGCCACATTCTGTGTATATGTGCGTGAATCTGTAATTCTTCAGATATTACAGAATGTAAAGCTTTCAGAGCCCTTAGTTCATCCATGCAAAATCCTGCAAAGGAAGAAAGGCATTACTGTCTCCATTTTACACACATGGAAATGGAGGCTCAGGGAAAGAAGTTACACAGTGCATGTTCAGAGAGTCACAGACAAACTGGTGGCCCATGGGAGAAGGGACTCAGTCTGTAAGCTGCCTAGAGTCTTGGGAGGAGTTTTCTTTGGAGGACCGGCAGCAGCCAGACCTGCTCTCCAGTCCCAGTTGGGCCACTTAGCGGCAATGGGCCCTGGAGCAAGTTGCTTCACCCCTCCAAGCACAAGGCCTGACCCAGAGAAAGTACTCGAAAATGACCGCAATGATAACCTCGCTACCATTATCACCCACAGGAGACAACAAGCTCTCGCTGCACATACTTGAAGGGACGTTATGTGGGGGAAAAATAGGCCAGCTCACCATGATCACAGTTAACAGAGCTGGGACCAATGAGTGAAGGTTAAGAGGGCCAGATTTCAACTCGCCATCAAGAGGAGCTTTCTAACGGTCCGAGGTAGTCAGTGCGGCTCTGGGAACACTGGGTTCCTGGCTCCTGGAGGTGATCAAACAGAGGCTGGAAACCCTCCTGTTTCATAAGGGAGGCAATCACCCTAGAACAGCTGAATCAAATGGTGCTAAAAAAGTAAAGCCCTGAGTTTCTGTTCCACTTAGCAAAGCCCTTCACTTTGTGGGCTCTCAGGATCCCCCCCCTTTAAATGATGGTCATGTCCGACCGGCCTTCAAGGACGAGATTAGACCCAGTGAACTCAATTTAATTCAATAAATGTCCTCTCTTGTAGGAGCGGGGCAACATAAAAGATGAGAAAAGCAGCCCACAGTCTGGTGGGGGAACTAAGGCACATATGCAAATCATCATAATAGAAGTCTAAAGGAGAACTAAAACACATATGCAAATAGTGAAAATGGAAGGAAGGTCTGAAGGACAGGCAGATGGCTTAGGGATACAGAGGGAGAGCTGAGGGAGGAAGAGTGGCAATTGGAAAACGTCCACAGAGGAGCCCGCTTCCAAGCTTGGCCTGGTGGGATGGGTGGGAGGAAAGGGCCCATCCAACGAACGAAGAAAGCAAGAGCGGAATGAATGCACAGGGCATATCTGGATAGCAGAGCAAGAATTAAGAAGGCAGAAGTGTGCAAAAGCTAGCGGAAACGTAGGCTGTGGCATATTGTAGAGGATATGCATGCATTATCAAGGATTTCAGATGTCTTCCACTCCCAAGGGCTTCTCCCTCCATGGCAGCTCACCTGGCCTTGATAAACTTCCGGCAAGTGTCCACAACGTGCTCCATCTGCAGGTACATTGCCGTGGCCATCACGGCCATGATGTTGCCCTCCCGCAGATTGAGCCGGGACGTGTACATGAAGTCCAGGAGGATGCAGAACCCCTCAGGGTTGATCTCAGGATCCAGGTTGATCACACTCAGGTTACACTTCAGCTGGTCCGTGAAGATGCTATAGAACAGGCCACTATAACACAAACACACGTGTCACAAGAACGGACAGGACTGGCAATCAATTACAGTCAGTGTCAAGGCTCAGCTCCTCTTCCCTGGGCCTCGCTCCAGAACTTCCACAGCAATTAATAATAACTGCCATTTACGAAGAGCTTACTAAATACCAGAGAGTCATTAAGCACTTTACATACATTATCCTGTGTTCCTCACAACCTTGCAAGGTAGATATTATCACTCTCCCCTCTACAAGTGGGGGAACCAAGATCAGAAGGTAAATGATGTTCTCAGAGTCACAGAGTGAAATTTAGCACTCATTTGCAGTAACCATTTTTAGTCTATAACTTTGGAATAAGCACTTCTCTTCCTATTCCAACACATGATCCTTATTTTTAAAGTGTCATTGTCTGTTTTTAGAAACAACTTGGGTATCGACGATAAATAAATAAAATGGTGCCTACATCTACAGTCTACTGATTTTCTAAAAGCCCACAGACTTCCATAAGGTCAATATTCCTAGGAGACACAAGTCAAACCTCAAGCCGTGCCTCCAGGGACCATGTTGTCTGGTAGAGGAAAGAAGGCTCAATTACAAGTCAGGATTCGGGCTGGCATCTCAATGCTGCTCTTTCTGAATGGGTTGCCAGAAGTGAGCCAGACTTTAACCAGTAAGTAGCTGTGCAACCTTGGGCAAGCTACTTAACTTCTCTGCACCCTAGTTTCCTTCCCTGCAAAGCAGGAACAATAGAGTCTACCTGACAGGGTCGTGCATGCCTGGCACAGAGTAAGCTCTAGGTTAGCATTTTCTGTTACTTTTATATCTCTGTAAACCTCTGTTCTCGTCACTACTAAAACACAGGCGTTTGCTGTAGAGCTTGAGTAAGCTCTCTTCTGGCAGTAGAGACCCCCGACTTTACATCAGCTCACCTATCTGTACCTTCGTTTTATTGTCTATAAAAGGGAAGTAATTATGCCTCCATAACACAGAAGGCCACTGCAGAGATTCAGGGAGATGATGTAATGTGAACTAGCTCCAAAAACTTGAAACACTCAACAATTAGGAAGAATCGGCCGGCTCTCTCTCCCTAACTTACACACATAGCCTGAAACACCCATAGAAAGATAGCCACAGGATAAAATACATGCAGTTACAGAGTAAAAGGGCAAAAGACTTCAAATTCACTTGCTTCAAATACCGAAAAACCCCCTTTCACTTCTCCTTTCTTCACTGGTTAACTGAAGTTATTCTCCGTGTTTGTTCCAAACACATCCTTTCTAGAGACAGTCTACCATTTCTGCTCCCTCGCTTCCCACAGAACAGAAACTCTTTCTTCTCCAAACGTGTGTTCATTCATTCATTTCCTGGGAACCTACTCCACCAGGCCACATGCGCTGGCGGTCTGGAGACAAACTAGACGTAATTCTAAACACAGCAAAAGGCCCACTCGATCTGCCTTGCTACCTGCCCACACCATCGCGCCCTTCTATACAACCGTCTTTCCCCTCCCGGCCCCTCACCTGCAGGCCATGAGGACTGTCTTATGGGCTCTGAACTGCTCACGGCTCACCACGATGACAACATCAGTCAAAATGTCACGGCTCCGGAGGCGATTAAGGTTGAGAAGAACGTCACTGGCATGGCGGGTGAACTGGATACAGCTGTCAGCCGGGGATGCCATTTTGTCTTCACCTGGAAAGAAAAGGGTCAAAATCTTGTTGAATTCTCCAGAACCTGATTCCTGCTCTACCAGGGCTGTGAAGACAGGTGGCGCAGCCTGCTAACACACCAAGGTCCCTTGTGTTGGGTCTTTGACCCATTTGTGGGCCCATCTCTGGGCATTACTGTTCACATCTGTAAGATGGGAAAAAGAACCTTTCTCTAACAAGTTGGAATAGAAAGCCCTTTTGGGGAAAGCGGAAGTGAATGAATATTTGTAGAGTGCTTTTCCCACATACCCAGTACTCCGCCAAGTGCGGAGAGGCAGTGAGGGTGAGAAACCACGATGTGAAGGTTAGCACGCCAGCTTTATCTTTTGCTAGCTGTGTGACTTGGGGCAGATTGTTTACTGTTCCTGGGCTTTGGTTTCCCAAAATGGGAGCAGTAATACCTATGTGGTTGTAAAATTTAGAGATCTGTGCCTGGTCCATAGCAGGTTCTCAAAAATCGCAGCTATTCTTGTCAGGATCTCATTTCATTATCCCAGCCACCATCTGTTTCTTCCTCTTTTAGGCTTTACAATTGTCTGAATGTACTTCGAGCTCCTGGCACATTGCTCGTGCATAGTAGGTGGCTACATTGGCTCAGAACTAAGACATGAGTGAGGGTATGAATGATCACAGCACAGCTAAGATAGTCTAACAGAGGGGTAAATGGGTGAGGGAGAGGGAGCCGGCCATCCTTTCTCTCATCTCACGAAAAGTGGCCAAGTTCACAGCAACACATGCATCGGCAAAGTCAAAGGAAACAGTTTGTCCACAAAATTTTAAAGCATATAATTAGATTTACTTACCCAATGCCTTGATTCACAGTCCAAAATTTTGCTTAAAATCTGCAGGGAAGAGAAAAAACCAAACAGAAATTGATTCCATGAATGTTGGATTGTCCACTATAGTCTTATTTTAGGACGCACGTATTTAGTTTTCCTTTGATAGCTGCAGCTTGCCAGCTGGAGCGGTTTTACCACA
Organism: Leptonychotes weddellii; assembly: GCF_054177405.1. Classification (NCBI taxonomy): domain Eukaryota; kingdom Metazoa; phylum Chordata; class Mammalia; order Carnivora; family Phocidae; genus Leptonychotes; species Leptonychotes weddellii. Next base: position 121,450,846 of record NC_138369.1, read on the forward strand.
AGCTAGCAAACATTTTTCCAGCTCTGCTCTTACGGCAACAACAGGCACCCGAAGCTATGCGATAGTCATGTTTTTGCCCTGAGTACTGGGAACACAACTGCATACGTTAATTATATGTACACATACACATGTAGTTCCTTTGTCAAAGTAGAAAATGCATACCATCCAAAGGCCACTTGTGTTCATGGGAAGAAAAATAGAAGAAAAGTGGTTCTTTCAATATTAATGAGAATGGTCCTTCAGGGGCCTAAGAACTCTGGACAATCTCCAAAACCTGCTAAAATATTATCTTTCGAGTCTTAGAATGATTTCTCAAGGTCTACTGGGGTCAATATCCGTATCCCTATTTCACTGATGACGAAACTGAGGCTCAGGGGTTCAAGTGGCTTGGGTAGGACAAAAAGCCAGGCAATAATTCCTGATTGTCTGAACATTTAAGACTAAATACAGGATCTGCAGAATACACCCAGAGATGGCGTGTCTATGCTTTCCTTGAGTATCTTTGCTTTTTCAAAGTTTCCTCTTCTTTCCCTCCTGGGTCTAAGACTAGATAGAAGGCTACAAACTTCCAAGCTTGTGCTCTCCCTGCTGGTCAAAGATTTAACTGCGTGCTTTAGCTAAGAACTGGCCAGAGAGCACTCAGGAAATATGTACCCGCTCCAAATTTTTGTTTCCCTAAAAGAAAATAATTTCAAAGCACAGGTGGAAGACTCTCATTTATGATCACATGTAGGCTGCAAAACAAAACAATATCTGAATCCTCTTCCACTCCCCCCACCTTTTTTTTTTTAAAGCATAGCTCTTTAGAGCTATTTTCCGGGTAAAGGGGCCTGAGGCCAGGGAGGTCATGTTGGGCCACGTAGATGGTTAGTGGCCCAGCCCTCGGTCTTCTGGCTCAAATTCCTGTCCCTTTTCCAAATCAGCCTACGTGCTGTAGAACATGCAAGACAGCACCCTAATGTGGGTGAATCTCATTTTTAAGTTCTTTCCCCCACACAAACACTTTGCCCCCATTTCAGGCTGCTGAATCTTACCAAATGAGCACTCTAAAATGAGAGGTTTCCTTGAGTCTGTAACCAAACACTCTGACATTTCTCTGTGGTCCCAAGTGCCAGTCACTCAATCCCATCGGCTTCAAGGTTAGCGTGTGCATGTGAGTGAGTGAGGATGAGGGAAGGGGATGGCTGAAGGGAGAGGACAGAAAGAGACAAAAGAACCTATTTCCTCCTCTCCCATCCTAACTCAAGATGGGCAAAGAGAGATACACTAGATCGGTCCTAACCAAAGTTCAGTGATTGTCTCTGTTGGAAAAGAATGCTAAAGACACATGAGAGTTTCATTTATAAACCATCTCCTCTTCCCCCATGAAAGACATCCCTAAACACTTCTGGAATACCTAAGGCTGTCCTTTAGCCAGCTTCAACCACTTGTGAATTCCCAGTCACAGACTTTTGCAACCATGGGAAGCCCAGATTTGCCATTTCACCTCGGCAAGTGGCAATGACTCATTCCATATGCAGATTGAAACAAACAAACAAAACATTCCCCATTCCCAGGGGTCTACTTGTCAGCCTGGCCCTGGGGTTGGGCCATTTTCATCCTCCACCTCTGCCTGGCTTGGGCAAAAACAAATGCACATCTGCTGAGGTCCACATCCCTATTAAGTCCACTCCTTCTTCAGCTAGCTCTAGCTTCAGAGGCGCGCCACAGTTAGTGAGTGTGTGTTATGGTGGATGTGGGAAACCATGCCTCGCTCTAGATGCTGCAAGTGTGGAAGCACCTAGCAGCTGCTTTGGTTCTTACAGACCACTCAGCCCCTTCCCAACCATTACTGTATGGGATCCTTGTAACAGCCCTGATTAACTGAGAAGGTCACTAAGGCTCCACCGGATAAGCCTCGCCCAAAACTGAAAGCTAATCTCCAGCAAAGTCCTGGACAAACTCCGTCACCTAGCTTCAGCCATCCCACCCATGCCACGCGCAATACTCATAACACGAAAACACCTGCCAAGAGAGCAGGGCTGTCAAGAGAAACTGACAACTGCAAGGGCCCAGACCTGGACTCTCGGGATCACCAATCCTGCCCCAGCCGCAGTAACCACCAAGCCAGACCTAAACGTGGTCTTTCCACCCACACACTTTCTCTCTTCTGCCTTTTCAAAAATCTCTGGATTTGCAATTAGGCACCTTGAGGAGAAGGCAGATCTTTTAAAGGAGCTGGAGAAGAAAAAAGAGGGACCCTTCCCTCTAAAAAAGGCAGAGGGAAGAGAAGACAGCAGAAGGCGAAGGCGGAGAAACAAGAAAAGAGGTGAGAGAAGGACGAGAGGCGAGGTTAAGAGCTAGAGTGAGCCAATACGAAAGCCCCCATCCATCCTTTTCCCCTGGCTCCTCCACTCGGCGGGCACTAAGCAGCCGTTTCCTCTCGCGCTCGCATACAGGGACACAAACCCGAGGCCTGCGCTCCGCGGCAAGCCTGGGCTAGATTCGCCCACCCCGACCTTACCGTACCTATCCGCCAGGGACCGCCCACCCCCGGGCGTTCTGCGGGCACCGCTGCCCATCTGTCGCGAAGCCCCCGCAGGCGCGTCGGAGGCCCCGTGCTGAGATCGTGGCAGCCCTTAATTTGGCTACATTCAAATAAAACGTTTCGTGCACTTCGGTAGCTAACATTGTGTGTGCTTTTTTTTTTTTTTTTTTCCCTGTTACGCCGTCAAGGCAGGGGGTAGTGAGCGGAATGGCACAGCCCTCTCATTCCCGGAATGTAGTCGATCTCAGCTCAGCGGATTTCACAGAACACTCTGTCTATCGCCGGCTCCAAAGAGAAGTAACTTTCCAGGAAGCTGCCGGCCCTCGACGGCCGCCAGGATCGCCGCCTGCGCCGCGAGGGCCGCCGGGGATTCACCCGGGGGAGGCGGGGCGCGCCCGGGGAGGCTCGCGGGGAATAGGCACACTTTCCCCTAAATCCCTCGCCGGCGCCCGATCGAGGACTCAGTTCACCCGGGCCAACCCTTACACATAACAGTTTTTATAAATGGGGAAAGTCGCACAAGTCAGTAGCAGAGCCAGTCTAGAACCTAGGAATTCGGGTCCAATCTGAGGTTCATTTTATGACTTCAAATTGCCCAATTCTGGCCTCTGTTTGCCTAATGCGTCATTTATTTATTTTTGCTTTTTGCTTTTAGCTTGCCTCCGCCCCCTTTAAGAGGGTGGTTGGGTCAGGCGTCAAGGTCAAAAAGATGGGAGTCCCTAGGGCTGAGGGTCTCCATCCAGCGCGCGCCAGACGACTTGTAGGAAAACCAAACCGAAAGCCCCTTCCGCCTACGTTGGCAAGTCGGGGAACCCTGCTAGCCTCGGTTTCCGCCCAAAGTCTTTAGAATAGGAGCTCCCAGGCCGAACCTGGCCAGGTTTCGGGATTTCGGAATCCGATTTCCCCGAAACCGTACAGACCCGGTAAGGATTCCGCAGAGGCCGGGGTGCTGACCCGAGCGCGCACGGGCGCGCTCCAAGGACGCCTCGCTTTCTCTGGGCCTTCCTTGGAATTATAACCCCTGGGCGCCCTCTCCTAATGGGTCCTAGTAGTGGGCTCCGAGAGGAATTTTCCGGGGCTGGGGGCTCGAAATACTCGGCGCCTAAGGCCGCAGTCCGGTCCTAAAAGTGGCGGGTGGCGTCACACTGCGCCGCGCATCCTATCAGCGGCGGAGGCGGGGTCAGGGCCGTCGGTAAAGACTGGGCCTCGGCGGCCTCATAAAGTCCTACTTTGAGACTTTCTTACCCCTTCGCCGGGTGGAATAAAGGTGAAAGCGAAGGTTGAAATTTAATATGGAATGGGGTGAGTATCTAGGAAGGGAAGTTAAAATTACGTACATGCACTTAATGGAAATTAGGATTCCCGTGGTTCCGGGAGCTCAAACCTAATCATGTCTTACCGCTGCTAAACACTAGAGAGAGCCCTCCATCAAGGCTTGAAACCGACAACCCGCATGTAGCCCCGCCTCTCCTTCCCATTGACCTACTTTAGACACAGTCTCCAGCTTTGGAGAATGCCTTTCGCACAGCCTCCCCCCCCACCCACCGCGTCCCTTCTCTAATCCCGGCCCGCCGTTGGATTATTGGTAATCTAATAACTCCAATAACTCGCCGAGAAATCCAAAGAAGAATCTGGAAGTGCAAAGCACTGTTTAGGGGTAGGAACTAGGAATTTTAATAAGGCTGGAGCTGCCGTAGTGAAACCAGCATCAGGGCTCCTGCCCGAGCGCTCCCTTTCTGCGCAGCGGCTCAGCTAACTAGCTGCTCCAGTTTAGCCACGGTGATCCAGCGGTAGGGGGTGGGGTTAAACCGCGCCGCTGTTTTTAAGAGTGAAACACTCTTCGCTCTCTTGACTGGAGGGCGGGAGGGCGGAGGAGACGACAATAAATGAAAGCGAATTTGATAACGCGGTAGCCTCGGCAGTCGCTTTGGGTGACCGAGGTGTTCGGGGACATTATGTCCTGACTTTATTTCTATCACGTTTCCTGCCAGTAGAGCTCTTTCAAGCCTGCAAGCTTCTAGGAAATGCAATAAAATAGAGGGATGTGTTTTATCATCAAGATCTGAAGAGGAGCTGCAGAAGGGACGCTCCCCATGCGCCCAGCTCGCGACAGCCTTCCAGAAAGAGCCAGTAGACAATGCCAGCAAACCACGTCCCCGAGCAAAGATATCTCGGCCATCCGGGCTGGACTGGGCTCTGCCTTTGCAAAAAGGCTGCCGGGGGAGGGGAGCGGCATGATGTCCCCAACCAAACAATGCCTTTAAAAATCCGATCTGGACAAAAGTCAGCCGAGGTCTTTATTCACGTTAATGAAGATGGAAGGCACTAACTGTCCTTGGAAAGCGATGAGTCAAACTTGACCACTCTTCAAACACATCCCCAGATTCGTTTCCAACCCGAACAGAGGCGCGTTTCTCCGACGCGGCCTCCGACTGCTCCCGCAGTGGGAGAGGCTGAACTCGATTTCCTCGGACCGGGGCGGTGGAGACCGCAGCATCTACCAAGAGTGTGCGCGCCGGCGGTCGTCGCTAGGGGTCGCCGGCACCCCTACGCGCCTTTGCCATCTTAAGTTTTGAACTCCGAAAAAATAAAACTTTGCTTAATAAGAAGCTATTGTGGCCCAAATTCTATGAGGATTACACCCTGCCTGTCCATATGACCCCCACCCCCCCACCCCCGACACACACACACACACCAATTGATCTCTTGCCAAGCCACTAAGCAGTTTGGAAGGAAGGGGAAGAGGGTGATTTCAGAATCCAAATGTGAGCCTCGGGCTCTACAAGTCTAGGGACTGGGATTTAATCATCCATTAACCCAGGCACACCCCTCAAGATCTGGGACCTCCACCCCTCAGCACTGCGGTAGGCTTCCTGTATCTGTCACTGAAAATCTTATGCCATATTTTCTAGAATTCCTCCAAGACATCTGGGGAGCTGTTCCCAGCTACGCTGATGTGAGACATTAAAATCGTGGGTCTCTCTTACTGCTGCTCCTTTCTCTTAGATACTTCAAGGGAGCGGAGATACACTCGCCTTTGACTTTAAGTCACTGGCCTGGAATTCAGAAGGTAAAAATCTGGTCCCAGTTAGGGTACTAACTCACCAGCAACAGGCCCCCCTCATGAGGCTGCCTGTTTTCTCAACTGTAAAGGTTTATGTCCTAGAGCCTCCAAGCGTCCCTCCACTACCCACTTCACCCAGGGAGACACCACAGTGACAGAAAGATAGTGTGTTCAAAACGGGTTATCTTACTAAGGTTCTCTTAGGGAGGCACATGCCGCTCGCTGAGCGACCGTGGACAGGGCAAGCATCTAGAGGCTTCCGAATTTTCATCCACCTTACCAAAATTTTGGGGGTCAGATGTCATCCTCATTGGATGTTGCCCTCCTCTGTCAGTCCTAGCACCTAGTAGGGATACTTGGAGATCCGAAGGTGACAGGGTCGGTCCACCGCCCCAGGCGCGGGGGGGGGGAACTCTGCTAGGATCTACCACTAGGTGGCAGACTCAGTCCGTTCGAAAATCACCGCGCAGCCACAGCCTTCCACAACCGACTGCCCCCCACTTTTTTTTTTTTTTTTGGATCTGTTAGCGGGAGGAGGTTGGCCTCTATAAGCAACGCTGCAAAACATTTAATTTACTGGATGTAATTCCGTTCTTCCCGATGCTCACTCCTCTAGTAACCACAACGCGGTCTCTGGAGCAGGGTTCATGTATTATACGTTGATTTTTCCAGCCCGAAAGGCTGAATGTATTAGAAGGGAAGGAAAGGGTGCGCTTGTCTTCAAAAAGCAGAAGGTATTAGCAGAGCTTCTTGCCAAACACTGGTCGACCAGCAAAGAAAGTCGGGAATAAACTCTTGATCCCCACGGAGGAAGGGGGCCCTGGAGGCCAAGGGCAGGGTTCCGCCCAGGTTTACAGGGCTCGCTAAAGGCGGAGGGTGGGGAAAGGGGGGCTGAGTTTTGTCTTTTGGCGGGGCTGCTGGTCACAGACTGGGAGGCGGGGAGAACTGGGAAGAGCCATTCCTGGCTTCCAGTAGGGCGAAGAGAAAGGGGCCGGCTTCGCCACTACACAGCACCCTTGCTCGGATCACTGCGGCGGCATTCCCACTTGTTGCGCAGTGCAGGAAGCCGGCACGCGCCACACTACTTCGACTCCCAGAAGGCTCCAAACCCAGCTACGGACCAGCCTACCATTGCCCCACGCCACAAACCTCCGTCCCCAACCCAGCCCCCAGTAGACACCACCATCACCGACAGCAAAACTACAGGACTTCCCATCACTGGTTTGTTTTTACACCGAGACATTCCTGCTTATCTCAGTGTCAGACTAGCAACAGAATTCAGGTGCTCTGAGAAGTCAAGTCCAAGGGGGAAGGAGGCTACCTCCGTCTGGAGAACTCACCTACTTCAAGCCAACTAGGCAACCCTCCCCGACCGCGCACGCGCGCACACACACACACACACACACACACACACACACACACACACACTCGAACTTCTTTGCCTCTTATGACACTCTCCTAGCTGGAAAGCAACGCTTTTCCACCCCATTTGAGAAATCAACTACAACCTCCTTTTTTTAAAGTTAGTTTTATCTCCCCTTTCTAAAGAAAAAAAAAATCCTCATAAGGTCATTTCACAATGTTTTTCAAATATTTGACTTTTGCAAATAGAGTTTCACCCACCAAGGGGTGGCGCTGCCGCACTACCTCCTTCAAGTTTTTCACAATAAAGTGGGTTGTGAGTGTGGCTACCGGGCAGGGGAGAGAGGGAAGGAAGGATTTTGACATCTAGTCCTGGCTACCATTTACTCAACCAATAACTGGAACTCTTCAAGGCTCAGCAAACGACAGCTTAAGAGTTTAGAGTCCCATCCCTGTCCAGCAAACCCAGAATAAATTGGAGAGTCTTTTCAAGAAAGCATGGGGTAAAACCCTTCACAATTGAGCACAGAAGAAAAGGCCAATTGGAGAATTCCCTGTTCTGGCTTCCTTCTCCTTCAAGCTGCCCAGTTTACCAACAGCTTCTGGCCTTATTGTCACTATCAACAGACCCTTAAAAATCAGCCAGTGCTTGGGCCTGCAGTATTGGAAAGTCTTCCAAATAGGATATTGGAAACTTCTATTTACAAGTGGGGGAGGGGGAATATTTCCCATCTACAGGTTTCTATTTCAGCCTGAGGACCCAACTGGAGTCATTTTAGCAAGGGAATGCCCATCTCCTAGTGCCCTCTTTCCATTTCCTCCTACCCCCAGAGACAATATTCTTTCTCCATACCCCCCCCAAAGGTATATATTTTAAAGCAAGAATGTGATTTCACCTCATTCCTTTGAGCTCATGCTTGCTACCTCCAGGAATAGCATGTGGACTAGGGCCAGATGAACTTCAACTTGGGCTGCAGATTTACGAGGCTCTGTTCCAGTGCCAAAGGCTCTTGGTAGTAAATAGTGAGCAAAATAGATACCTGTCTCCTGACAGGTCTTGCCGGCCCCCCTCTTATTTTTTTAAGTTATTTATTAAAACCACACACACCTTGCAAAGAAAAAGGGAAACTGGCAGTCTCTGTAGAGGAAGCTGGTGGCACTGCTCAGAGCCACAAACTGTATTTCTAAACAGCCCTTTCCCTGGTTCCCTCTGTCCTGCCCAGTTTTTTTGTTTTTTTGGTTTGGTTTTGTTTTGTTTTTGACAGAAAAAAAAAAAAAAAAGCATCTATTGATACTTTACTTAAAAAAAAAAGTAAAGAGTTACAAGATTTTCCTCCTGGAAACTATAAACTGAATGAGGGAAAAAAAATCCATAAAAGATTAAATCAGTTTCCTGTGGCTACTGGTGGTGGAGGAGATGACCAGCTCTCTGTGGCAGTCAGGAACCCAGTAACAGCTCTGGACTTTCAGTACCCTAGTTGGGGTCTTTCTCCCGGTTCAGCTGCTGGACCCCCACCACCACCTCTTAAGCATTGCAAAGGGGGGCACCCCATAAAAGGGGTCTTTTTCATTCTTCTTCTTCTTTTTTTTAATCTATTGGGTTGTGTTTTTGTTTTCCATGGGGGACCTTTAAAACTCATTATTGTAACACTAGATCCATTTTTCGCCAGAGTTCCAATAACACGGCATCAAAAGGCAACGCAATCCACAGTTCTCAAGACACTGACCACGGTCACTACCTCTCGCAGCGGGGTGGCCCCTAGCTCCCGCTGCCCAAGAGCGCAGCCCATTTCCGAGGCTCCAACTCCTCACCGGCTCCCGCCCCGGGCCGCCGCCGCCGCCGCTTTCCCCCATTCTTACTCCCTCGAGGAGAGCCACAGGTTGCAAATCCAACCAATCTCGCAATCCGTTTTTGCAAAATCACTCACAAAGATCTCCCTTTCGCGCCCGCGCCCCCTCCTCCCGCGCCGGGTCCCTCATCCAGGGCCACAGCGTGCCCTTCTCTCCTCCCGGGTCTTGCACGTAGGAACGCGGGCTGGGGCTGTTTGTTTTTCCCCTCGCCCCGTGCAAGGACCTCGGGAACCTGAAGCCTGACGTCGGCTACTCTCCGGTCTGCAGTTGTCTTTTTACAAAGCTCGCACCATGGGAAAAAATAAGACAAAATTTAGGAGAGGCAGGGGAACAGCCATTGGGAGCTAACACCGAGTCACGCAGCGCCCAAAACACAAACACCGCGACCGCCAGAAATCCCGCCACCTTCCCGCTTGGCTGGGCCGTCCTGTGAAGGTTCCCGGAGTGCCCGCACGCTAAACGGCACCGCAGGTGCAAACGCGCACCCCTTTGCCACCCACCCCCCAAATCCCTGTCCCGCCACCAGCCTCTCTCCTCAGGACGGGGAGAGGGAGCGCGCGGGGTTTCCCGACTCCCTCGACTGCAACCAAGAAAGAATAATTTTCAAAGTATTCAACATCCCCGCCCCCAGGCAAGCTAAACCTCCCCCAAAACACAGGGTAAGGGGACACCAAAACACTCGGATCTCGTTAGGAAGATCGCGGCTCTAAAAGGAAATAGTAGAAACGATACTTCAACTGGGCTTGGCGGGGAGGGGGGGGGAGGGGGGGAGAGAAACAAAACCCGAGGAGTTCGCTTGCATTTTTCCTCCCAAATCTCGGCTCCGAGGCAGGGAATCTAGAGGAGCGAGGCCGGTGGAAGGGAGCCAGCGGGGCGAGCGAGCGGGCAGCCTCCCTCCTCGCCTCCCGGAGTCACCAAGAAGGACGGGAGAGGAGAAGGAAGGAGAGGCGAGGGAGAGGAGGGAGGGAAGGAAGGGGAGGCAGGAGCGAGGGAGCGAGGAAGGCAGTTTGCAAGCGAGAAAAGAGGGAAAAAACAGCCGCCCGAATCCAGCGAGATCACAAGCCGTACGCAAGCAGCAGCAGAAAGAGCGAGAGCGCGAGCGCGCGTCCTCTCCGTCGTCTGGGGCCAGACAGCCCCCAGACTTGCCCGGAGCACCCCCCAAACACTGTCTCGTCCTCTGGGCTCCGGCCGCCCCCTAATTCCCCTCCTTCCTCTCCTCCACCTCCTTTTCCAAAACCAAAACAACACAAGGGAGGGTGGCAAAAGCCTCCCCAAACCGGCCGATGCACTCAAAGACAACAAAAATAAAATAAATATATAAAAATCTATATCCTAGAGTGGGAGAGACGTGGGACTAATCTTCGGCATTTATTTTAACACCTGACAGCTAGAATAAATAAATATATACATTTATATCAATAGATACACATAGGAAACTTGGAGCCAAAGCATTTGGCAAGAGCGGAAAAAAAAAGAATTAAAAGGTAAAATAATGATCATGAGCAGCGGCGGCGGCAGCGGCACCAGCGGCACCAGCGGCGGCGGCGGCAGCAGCAGCAGCGGCAGCAGCAACAGCAATAATCACCTGGTGTCCGGCCTTTCCTAGAAACTTCTTGCATCACCACTTCTAAGAACCCCAGTTCTAAGAATCAACAGAGCTCAATTCTCGGAATTTGAGCTGCGGACTTTACCACTGCTACGTGGCAGGGGAGGACTCGGTGTCAGCTCTCCGGGACTTTTGCCTCTTTGGTCCCACGGAAAGCCCTCAAAGCCGCAGTGTTTTTCCAGTTTCCGGCAGATTTCGAGGTCCTCGGCGGCTGGGCGTCTCGGATTTGGAGGTTCCGGTTCGAGGCTCGAGGGGCCAGACGGCGTCCCTCCCTCCCGGGGCCCCGCACGATGGTACGGCCTGCTCCGCCAGCGTCACGTGGGCGCCCCCTCTGTGACGTCGGCGTCTTCGCTGTAGCAAAGCTCGGCCTCTGGAATTCTGAGAACTAATTTGCTATTCGGTGACATAAGAGGGGGAGTGAGCTTTGCTTTCCCGGGGTCTGGGGCTAATTCCTCCTCTCTTACCCATAAACTCAGCTCCTCGAGCTAAATACACAAAAGGGAGCGAGAGGTTCGACCCGTTGGAAAAAGTCTGTTGTATATAGTAGCTTTAGAGGCGAGTAAGAGGAAAAAAAACAATAAACACCACAGCTCTTTCCAGCTAGAATATTAGGCACCACGAGAAAAATATTTGCCAAGCAGTTTTCGGTGGGTTCGTTTGCTTTATTTTATTTGGGACGTTTTTTGGTTTTGTTTTGTTTTTTCGTCGTTGATGTGGTTGGTTGGGATTTTTGGGTTGGTTGTGTGATGATTTTCGGATTTTTTTTTTTTTTTTTTTGCTTCTGATTTTTGCCTTTTGTAAGTTTGTGGTGTTACGTAAATAGTAGGATCCCGCATCGGTTGGATTTTGTTTCGTGTGTGTGTGCCTTTTTTCCCCATCTAATCTCTCAAGCGTTTTAAAGAGGATGTGTTAAATATTGATACTATTGAAAGCAGCTTCAATTTTTGATCGCATGTAACAATCCCAACCCCCACTTTTTTTGGGGGGGTGCAATTTTCTCCTTCTCTTTGGACTTTTTACTGAGAGGAGGCTCTCCTGCGCTTGAGGGACATGTTCAAAGGATTTGTTTTGGTTTGGTTTGTTTCTTTCCAGGACAGCGAGTGGTGGGTTTACTCTGTCTGTTACTGTTGACTGTTAGGAAATTTTTGGTTGAAGGAAACGTGTGTGTATTTGGGTATGTGTACGCATGTGTTCTACAAAATTATGTGAGCCAAATACGTGTTTGTGTTTTGCTTTTTCTTAAGGTCTTCATCCCCCGCGCCCCCCCTCCACCCCCCCCCTCGTTTCAAGGTCGTTGTAAAAAAAATCTCTTCTGTCTGTGTTTAAGAGATCAGCCGGAGGGAATTCTCAAGGCCTGCCGTGCCAGTATCACAGAAACTGCGTGTATTTAGAACAGCCTGTGCTACAACTACAGCGCTCGGCACGCGGCACAGGCTCCTTAGCTTCGGAGCTCACTTGGGAGGAGGAGGAGAAGGGGGGAAGTCGTTCTTTCTTTCTTCTTTCCTTTCTTTTTAAAGGCAAATGCAGTGCAGAATCATTTCATTATGGGCCTTGGTTTGTTTATTCAGAACTGCCAGTTTCCCTATTTAAATGTTGGTTGGGGTTTTTTCCCCTCCTACTCATCCCCGAATGAGGGAGACTCTTGTTTCTTTTATGTCTCTCTCTTAAAAGAAGGGTGTGAGGGGAAAATAATATTTCAGATTCCTCAAGAATTAACCCAAAATGTTTGGGCCAGAAGCAGCTTTCAAAGGTCAGGCTGTTCTGAGCCTTGGCTATGAGAGTCCTTCAGGCGACTCATTAAATTACAGATGAGTTCTTAAAGGTTCCACAAAATTTCTGCACATGTTAATTTCCAAAAAAGATAGGTCCCCAAATAATCTACCTCTCCCAACCTCAAATTTGGGCTTATAATGGAGAAGTGAGCAGAGCTACGAAAGATTACGGGCTGTTTCCTGGGGTATTTGGGATCTCTTTCCCAGGAAAAGTCCGTAAGAAGTTCAGATCTGTTGCTGAAAATGTTATTGTCAATGCACCCCCCACTGCCACCACCTTTGAAAGGCTGTGTTGGGAATTTTAGAACCAGAAGAGGTCCAAAGGGGTTGATTATTTTCCACAAGGTCTGGAGCTTAGGAAATATGCGTGTCTGTTCCTATGAAATCTGAATCTTTTAATACTTATTGACAGATGGATTACTGCAGCCTCTGCAGAAAAGCCTGTCTTGTAAAGGATTTTTGAAAAATATACATGGGCCTAATCCTGTCACTGTTGTTGAAATGAACATTTTACCCCCAAAGACACATGATATTGTCAAGTGCAGATTCGTTCTGCCAGAAGGCGGACTATCTGCTTTTTTTATTGTCTCCTTCCCCTTCCTTTTCAGAGTTTTAAATGAATTCCACTGGATTCAAAACGATACCCCGATTTTGCTGAAGTGATTTTCTCCGTACATTTATATGTATGATATTTTTTCTATCTTTGAGAGCAGTAAGAACTAAGGTTTCTCAGGTGTATCTATATATAGTTTGGAATGTGAAATGTATGGCTCTGCCCTATTATTGATCCTATGATGGAGATTACTTTTATGATTTTTGGTCACTTTTCTAATCAAAGTTGCCATCCTGCCTGCCTCATTGGTCTCCTGCCGTTGCCCCCCCAACCCCAACGTTAAACAGTTTGTCCCTCTGCGTTCTCTTTGCCACTCCAATCTTAGCCCCATGGGGGCGCTGCAGAGCAGAGGGAAATCTGCTCCCACTGGCAGTAGAACTAGCCAGAATGGGGGCTGGGAAGGAATTCACCCTTCTTGTACCTCAGACCTTTTTAATTCTTTGCAGGGAGCCCTTGGAGGGAAAACCCACCAGGCCTAGTTTATAGATAATTAAACCCACCACCAGGGACCTCAAACCTTCTCAGCACATTATTTCTGGGACCAAGTGCCAGAGTCCCATATTTCTATGACCGTTGTTTTTTGTTTTTGTTTTTTTGCCAAATCAGTGTTTACATTGAAAGAAACTGATCAGAAGGATGCCGTTAAAAGAAAAAAAATATTGAAAATATTCTAAAGATCGAGACTTTAGGTAGATCCCTTTCTCTCTACTGAATGAACAGTGAGGAAAATTGTGCACCCACCTCTCAATCTCTTTCCAAATCCTAGGAGGGTAACTGTCAAATTTTATACCAGTTGAATTTCTTCCAGACTGTCCTTCTTTCTCTCATTCTTGATCTCTCCCCATCAGTAGCCAGTTGGCATCACCGTGTGGGCTCCCTCACTCCAGCAGTGCTATGTTATAGGATTAAAGAAAGGATTGACTTGAATATATTCAAATTCTTTTAAATCATCCTTAAGAAGCTCTAAAGAGAGTTTCCGTGTCTGGGGTCTTATGAGTGATTCCTGCAGACTTGGAGGGACTATGTATCAACCAGTGCTATGATTTAATGGTCACTGGCTATTAATACTCAGAATAGAGGACCAGGCCAGTCCCTCTGCCCAGTGGACTGGGCATAGTAATAGGTTCCTGAATGCAGCTGCCGGGTCAATATAAGCTTTGTTACAAATAAAATAGCCTGGTCCTAATATTACATCTATTCAGGGAAAGGAACAGATTTTGCATCCAGTTCCCCACAATTCAGTCATAGCTGAAAAGGAAGCTATCCTTGGAATAAATAAATACTGCCTTGTCCTCTTTTTAAGGGGGCTCCAAACAGGAAGTCGGTTTCACCTGTCAAGGAGCTTCTGGTACCTTGGTAGATCTTTAAGCTATCACATCTCAGGATTATAGCTTTGAGAACTGGAAGGAACCTTGCAGATCAATCATGCAACTCCCCTAGGCTTCTCTCTTTTGAGAGGACAGGCTGGCCCTCACCAGAGGCGTGCATGACCCCGGGACGCAACTGAAAATGGGTCTTCGTTTGATGGTCCTGCATCATTTCAGAGAATGAGGGTGATCTGACTGCCTGGCTTTGGAGGAGGGTGTCCTGTTTTCTGGCAGAATTGGGGAAAGCAAGGCTGCTTTGGGTTCCTCGTTAACTGCAAATTGGTCCTCAGAACGAACTCCGGGTCATGATGCTACTACTGAGTTTTGATGGACATTTGGGTTTGGTGATGTTTGTTACCTGTGCTACCGTACTCGACATTCCTTCTGATGGGTGTGGGAGATGCTGTCCACCCGATGCAGAAAATTTTACCTATTCCTTTTCTCTCAAATCCTTCATTTAGAGTTATTGTAGACAAGCTCCCTATACTATCCTTGGAGAAAGAAGGGAGATTTCTTGGTATATTTTAGAGAAATTGAGCAGAAAGTTTTGAGACAGTAAAAGAAAAAACAGAAGACGATTTCCAGTTACTACCTTCTGAAAAAGAAGTGTCAACGTTTAATTTTGATCCATATGCTGCCTGCTTTCAGCCTGTTTTATTCTGAGACTTTTTTTTTCTTTAGAAACCTTTTCTAGCCCAACTCAGACTTTCCCCCCAAAACACTGATTTTCCACACTTTTCTCACTTTTTAAAAATGGAGATAAATATCGGGACCTTAAAATAGAGAAGTGATGGGGGGCGCCTAATCATTTGTTTATTGCATTGGATCACTGTTTTGAATAGCAGGGTTTTCACTTCCTATGAAACTCTAGCATGAAGGAAAGCAGCAGCTGGACCAGGAAGGGATGAAGAGAGGAAAGCACTGGAGTGTTTGTAAACTCTGGGTAGCTGGCCCACCCTCCCTGCGGCAGCCTGCCGGTACTTAGCTGTCTTTACTACCTAAGGCTAGAAGTGGAAAAACTTGATTTGCGTGTTGTGCCTGCATTTTTTTCCCCTTCTTCTCCACACCGCCCTCTGTACACCTGACCGTGCAGAAGCCTATCTGAAGCCGGCTGGCTGGCAGGCAGAGTTGGAGAGCGGAAGAATGTGCGGAGGGAGGGAGCGCTTCGGTACTTTTCCATTCACATCTCCACAGTGGCTTTTCTTGTTTATTTCACCCTCCACCCGCAGAAAGCTTTCAGCTGCCTGAAATTCGAGTCATTACCCTGCTCCCTGAGGTCAGACTACAGATGCGTGGTGCATGTTTCCTACATGTCGGTGTCTATGTAACATATGTACATACAGACACACACACATGCGCACGCGCACACAAACACGTAACTCGCAGGGGCATGGTGTGAGGTAGGAAGGAAAAAAAAAAAAACAAACCTGGATTTGTTGCCAAAAAAACCTTGGCTTCTAATTACAGCTCTGCCTGGAACTCCCTTATGGAACCTGGAGCAGAACCACTTGTCAGGACTCAGTTTCCTCAGCCGTGTGAAGAAATAACCCCGATGATTTGCGTGATGTCTATCTGTTCTAAATTCTATACCTTTATATCAAAATACATCTTTACATAACTTTGAGGTGAGGGGGGCACGGAAAGGAGCTGTACTTGGCATGGGGGCAGGGGTTAAAATTTAAACTTCTAAGTAAAGAAGGCAGTCCCAGAATCTTCACCTCTATCAATTTTTAACCAATTGTAGACCAAAGTCTGGGGTTATGCTGAGTGGGTCCAAAAACCAATTGAAGATTTTTAACGTTGAGCTGGAGGAGACGGGTTCTAAGACCTTGTACCTTTGATCTCCAGCATTCATAATCAGCTGTGACAGTTCCCAAGTGTCTCTTCAGCATTATCGTTCCTTTTTTTTTTTTGCCTTCTGTTTGTATTTGGAAACTGTCCCAGTCAATGATAGGAAGGAGATGACACTTGTAAACTGGGCAGTCTTTAAGCCACTGGGCCCCATGTGGATGTGAAAAATATGTCATAACATTCTCTCTCTCTCTCACACACACACACACACACAAAGGAAGGAAAGAAAAAAAAAAACCTAGAGAGAGATTCCTAGTAAGAAACTTAGAGGTAGATCAGCCATCACTACCTTAAAGGTAATTATTTGAAGTTGGAGGAAATAACAGATGAGGAGTTTGCCCTTACCAAAAAAAAAAAAAAAAAAAAAAGCCTTGATCTTCCAGAACAAGCTTGAAGGCAATAAAAGAGATACTTTAAATCAGTATTTCCTATACTTTTTTTGATCTCCATTCTTTAAAACAAAAGGTTCCTGAAGTTTCTCAGGCCTGATTGTCTAAAGGAAATAAGGTCTTTAACAGACCTCTCGGCATCCTCAGGAAGTAGTAAAACAGCCCCTATTTATTAGCAGTGACCTCCCTACCATCACGATTTCTCCTTTGGCTTAGATCCTCTGGTATATTGCTGTCCACGTACAAGGAGACGAGTCAATTACACTCTCTCAGTGTAGAACTACTGAGTTATAATATGTTAGAACTAGAAGAGTCCTTAGCAACAATCCAATCCAATGCTATCAATGGTATAGAATTGGAAACTGAGGCCCAGACAGAAGTCATTTTCCACATCCATTGAATCGCAGACAGAGCCAGATTTAGAATTCTGATGCCCTGATTCTAAATCCATTGTTGTTTTTTTTTTTTTCCATAGTTTATCATGGAAAGAGGACATAAGGTGGGCATCCCTGCAAAAGAGCCATTTGCTGTGGCCTTACATTCAGAGAAGTCCTCAGAGTTGGACTTTTGACATGCTCTCCACTGAGGTTCTCCTTCAGTCTTAGTGGTACACTGACAGGATTGAAAGAAGACTTCACACACAAGTTTTGTGTGCGGGTCCTGCCGCAGGACCCAGTGTAGGAGCCCTCCCAGTCTCCCATGGTGCCGTGATTTCATACTGTTACTACATCTGGAATTGTCATGAATTGTGTGATTGTATTGTAATTGTGTGTATGTTGGTGTTTAAAATGTAAATTTTTAAATATATTTGGACTAGAAGCAATAGTGCCACAGTAGCAATGAGCACACCTAATGCCCAGATTGTACCATAAAATAAGGATTTGCTAAAAAAAAAAAAAAAAGAAACCAAACAAACACACAAAAAATCCCTGCATTGCTGGGGGCTATTTGAGACACTGGAGCTACCTGAAGAGCTCCCAATGGCCAAAGCTGCAAAATTTGAGTGACAAGATAGAATAATACTAGATTATAACCCAAAGTATAAAATAAATGTCCACAAGTTTACACAGATATAAATAAATTATGGGAAAAATTAATGAATGGAAGAGACAAATTTCCCATGCAGAAGAATTCCAAATGATTTATGTAGATACTCTCCCCTGAGGGAGGGAGAGTATAATTCCCCTCTCCTTAAGTGTGAGCTGGGCGTAGTGACTTGCTTCCCAAGACTGTGGTATGGTAAGGGGAATGGGGGAGTTAATTTTATATGGAGAAACCAGATTAACAGTACATCAGCCAGGACATCAAGGTCAACATCAACAAAGATAAACCACAAACAACAAACAAACAATGATAAACCGTGTTGATTGTATGTACCTTTGATATAAGGTGGTGAAATGGGTCTTTACTACGTGGTCTTCCTCCCATACCTCAGTCTCTTTATGAGAAAAACATCAGACACATTCTAGTAGAGGAGCGTCCTACAAAATGCTTGACCAGTACTCCTCAAAACTGTCAAGGTCATCAAAAACAAGGAAAGTCTGACAAGTTGCCACAACCAAAAGTAGCCTAAGGAGACATGATAACTTCATGTAAAGTAGTACTTAATGGAAAAAGACAGAAGGTAAATCTAAACAAACCTGAATACATGATGGACTTTAGTTAATAATACTGTGTGAATATTGTTTCATCAATTGTTACGAATGTACCATACTAAGGTGAAATGTTAATAATGGGGGAAACTGGGTATAGGATTGTTCTGTGTACTATCTTCTCATTTTTTGTGTTAAAAAACCAGATAGATAAATAGATATATAGAGAGAGATAGATATAGATATTTGTACACACACACACACACACACACACACATATATAATCTCTCTTTCTCTTTCTCTCTTTTCTCCCCCCCATACTAGAAGCCTCCAAAAAGTGACCCAGGCTTCTTTTGAAATCTGAGAGGTCCTGCCCCCAAAATAGAGTCTGGAAAATGAGGGAACCTGCCTTTATTCTTTTAGTTTACTAAATTGAAAGCAATTTAACTAATTTCTGCATGTCATCATCTGGATAGAGAACTGTCTGGGGGCACCAAAGGCCAAATGTCATTATAGTGGTAGATGACCCAAGCCACCTCATCGGTAGGCTTATTCAACATTTTTCTGTGGAGATTCTCTATGGAAACGGCCCTGAAAAAATCTTCACCATCCATCCAAATGAGACACACAGAGCTTGAGGATTCATAACTGAGGTTGGAGGAGCCCCAAGAGCTTCCCAGAATGTCTGCTATTTCATTGTACAACTCCGATAGAACTGTGGATCTCATCAGTGTTGTAACTCTGGGTGTCTAGGGAAAACAGCTGACTGGACCCCATGACTCTGTGACTTTGTCTTCATCATCTGGATCTGACACTATAAACTCTCCTCAGCCTTCAACCTATTAGTTTTACAAATGGTTTGCAAAGACCACCCCCAAAATTAGTGGTAGAGTCGATTCCTGTCAACCAGTCCACCCTGAATCACTTATTTTGCTGCTGTATCCACTTTGGTAAGCTGAAGGCTGCTATTACATTGATGTACATTACTTCAGAATACCTCATTCATTTCTAACCAGTTGTCAGTTACCAAAGGTGTCTAGTTCCCATGCTGTACTGGAGTTTTAAGTGTGTCTTCCTTTTTTTCTCTTTTCCCACATCTATCATCTTCTCTGCCAAGTGGTTATAAAATCTTTGGACCAATACTTATGTTCACTATGGAGGTTAACATTTAAATAATTCTTGATGAAATGCAGTGAGATAATCCTGTCATACTACATTTTGGTTAGCATGACTCTTTCGGTGATCCATTTGGTCACATGTCTCCAGAATCACCAACAGTCCAGCCCTTGGAGTCAGTAATTCTACTTCTAGGAACCCATCTTTGAGGTGCATACAATATATGGGAAAAAATTCAAACATATAGGGGAAAAGTCTTTGAATGAATATAGGTATCTAAGTGTTATATCTAACAACAAAAAATTTGCACAACCTCTATGTCCCATTGTGACTGACTTGAGGGAAAAGATGTTGGATGGAGAATGATGAAGTATAATCTGACTAATTTTTAAAGATTGGAATTGGAAAATACGGTAACAGATAAAGTGAAAAGAAGTAGGATATATATATATATGTATACGTATATGGCATATTCATAACTATGTTTAAAAATACTCTTCATAGAAAATAAATGATATAAACAAGAATACACAATAAACAAAATATTTTGGGTGTCTTAAAGTGTGGGATTATGAATGATTTTCTCCCTTATTTTTTTCCTTATCTTCCAAATTATGTTATGTTTGTGTATTAGTTTGATATATATCTATCCATCTTTATCTATCTATCTATCTATCTATCTATCTATCTATCTATCTATCTATCTACCTATCTGTCATCTATCTATCTATCTCACAAGCACACACCTACGACACTGAAAAGCCCTAAGTGAAGTCTTTTAAATGCAACTAGTTGCCTAATTCATAGGTCTGAATGGCCTCAAGTTAATGCTGCCCACATCTTTAGGACCTATAACAAAAGTAGAGCAGCCCACTCACTCTAGAAGACCTTTCACTCTGGGAGACACTTGTCTCCACAACAACAAACAGTACCCTTGCGGAGCACGTTGACCCAAATGAGATTAGGCAGATATGTAAATCTTTGATCTATCTCCACCCCCTGGGTCTTAGTGTGCGTCTCTTGTTTGTTGGTGTTTCACAGCATTTGCAAATGTCAAATGGTTTCCTTGTTACTTTGCTCTCTCTCTGAGGCCATCCCGGAGCTTTCCTGGTAGGTAAGACTGCCTTCTGGAGTTCTCTGGGGGCTACCAGACATGTATTTTTGATTCTTATAACATGTTTGGCTAGTGAATGCTAAGACAAAAATTTTTTTAAAATAAACTATTCAATGTTTTGTTTTGTTTTGTTTTTCTTCAGAGAATCACAGGCTATTAGGAACTTTGGGGAGTATACTATTATTGAATCACTGGTTTTTGGAAAAGGGCATGGCGATAGACATCAGAATCTAGGGGGTGAGGGTGAGGACCATGCTTCTGATAAGCCCCTCTTCCCTGAAACCACTAATGTCATTCCTCACACTAAGCTCACCCTATTCACTCACTCATTCACTCATTCAAACAACACGCATGTTCAGATAGTCTTTCATGAAGGAGACACTGTGCTAGATGCTGAGGAAACAAATGTGAATACAATATGGGACCCTGACCCCAGGGGGCATACAATCTCCTGAGGAAACAGAGACTCAGAAAGGTGCTAAAACTTGCTTTAAGTCATGCAAAAGATAGTCCCTGACCCAGGACTGGGCCCCAAGTGTCCTGATTCTGAGCCAAACAAAACTCTGTGGCTTCTTCTCAGATGCTGTGTCCTACTTCCCACTCTGCCATCAGTGTGAGGCATTGACACCCCCCTGCCCTTGGGCAGGTTCGGTCTCTGCATTTTTCAGCCCATATTGGTTAGAACAAGATATAACCCAGCCATCTCAAATGTACCATCCAGCAATACCCAGTACCCAATGTGGGAAGATCCCCATGAGCCTGGACACACACACAGCCTCGGCTATCTTCACCCCCACAATCACCAGCTGGGCTCAGTATGCTGACCAGAGCTTTGCCTGCACCTGATTTTTGTATCTTCTTGTACCTGACAGGTTCTACCATGAACAGTCAGATCACCCAGCATCATGCTCTCCCAGAGCACACAGTGTCCAGTAACATCTGCAGCCTGGATGTCAGAACCCAACCGCATTCCTAGCAGGAAGTGCACACCTAATAGATGATGCCTACTTAACAATAAGCCCAAGCTCACCTCAACCCTCTGGGCATCCCAGACCTTTGGGTGATAAACGGGCAGATGATCTCTCCAGCTGCCAGCCCTGCATCCAGACCACTTTCCATGGCACTGTAGTCACCGAGACCCAGCCCACCTAGGGCTGGGCCTATTTGCCAGCAGTTGTAACCATTTCCTCTCTGTGGCCAGGCAAGGATGAACTGGATATAATGACACATGCAGAATACCACCAGACAAGATTGCAGCAGTCGTACCATTAGTTAGTCCAGCAGCGTTCAATGTGGGAACATCAGGGTGCCAAGAACAACCTTACTCTTTGGAGACACTGGCACTACAATGCCAGCCAAGTGTTCAAAAGAAAGTGGGACAGAAAAAGATTACTTCTGACATTAATAAAAGCCAAACTTTGTGAAGGCAGATTAAGAAGACTTGATAGTGGTGATGGCAAATCGAGAAATCAAGTACTTAAGTCCCTCAAATATTTCCCAGTCTTGTCTCCTACAACTGTTTTCTATGCCAGACTCCGAGGACCCATGCACTTACCTCCACCCCACACCCCTGCCTTGATCTCTGCCTTTCTTCAATAGGCTAGATGCTCCTCACGGGTAAGAGTACTTCATTTTTGTTTTCCGAGTCTTGTGTCCAACACATTGCTCACTTAGGAAATGTTGGCTAAATTAAAGTTAGGTAGAACTGAAAGAGAATTTGATGTGAAATCTGATGATCTGGGTTCCAGTTAAAGTTCCATAACTGACTAACTTCTGTGGGTCTCGGTTTCTTGTTCTCTAAAATGGTAATTTCTGTTAAAGGACTACCTCACAGGGTTCTCATGAGAATCAAGGACAATGGGGGTAGGGAAGTACTTTGGATATTATAATGCACAGGTCAAAGTAGTTGTTGAATGTTGAATGAACGGACAAACTAATGAGTGAACTATCATAGTTAAGTAAACCCTTCAGGTTATTCCCTAACAGATTCTGTGACTCAGATTATGTCTGGAGAACAGTGATTTAAAGTGCCCTGTCTTGACTTTGTAACCATCCTTAAATATATTAATTTCACTTCCCAAAATATTTTAACTTTTTAAGTACAGGAAGACATAAATTAACTGCTAAGGATTCATACTGATCCAAAGAGAATAAAAAAGATCATCAGAAAGTCTTTTTGTTCTTGAAATGCAGAATTGGAAATGAACCTTTTCCCAGTAGTGGGAACTGAAATCCAGTATTAGATCCTCCTTTTTGGTACCTTCTTCCTCTTTCTCCCTCCTCCTTCTACCTTAGTCCCTCCCTACCCCTCCCCTGCACCCAAATGGAAAAAATTGTTTTGAGTTAACTTCAGTCTTAGCAAAAGGTATAAACAAAGTCCAAATGTATCAGGACTGTTTTCTAGGATCAACAAGGTGGATTTTTGTACATTTTTCGAGCAATTGAGTTGATGGGTGAGTTACTACAACAAGATGGTTGGATAACTTTCTACCAAAGGGCTGACCTGGGTGACAGGAGGAGCCCTGGGCCAACACCGCCATCCTCCTAAGAGAATCCCTGCATCTAGCCCTCCCATCTCTGCAACAAATGCAGAGTGGATTCACAAATGATGAGGTGAATATAAAAAGGGATTTGGAGCAAGTTGTTCTTGATAGGGAGGAGGAGAGAAAATAGGAGCATGGGTGCTGGAGAGAAGTAAGGCCTTCACTATAATAACAGCACAAAGCAGTAATTCAGCAGATGAAGCAACAGACTTTTGTTAAAGTCAAAAACTACTCAAAAGCCCATATCCTGCTTCCTGCAATCTATAACAATAGGGACATACATGGAAAAAAATACCCAGCGGACTTAGTAGAAATAGGTGCTCAACAATCTCAGCAGGGGGCTGGGGTCAGCGGTGGTAGTGGCAAGAGAAAACTTCTAGAATTGGGAGCCTGTCTGCCCATACTTGCCAGTTTTGCCAGCACCAAGCCCTTGATCAACAGCTCATTTATTTTTGGATTCCTAGAGGTGGGAAGAAGAGAATACTGGATGTATATGGCATTAAAAAAAAACTCCAACGTGGGTGAGCTGGGACGATGTCCAAGCTGTGCAAGGGCAGCCACCTCCCCCATACGGTTCCTTTTTTTTCCCTTTCCACCCCTCCTGTTCCCAACACCTCTCACCCAACCATACCTGTGGAAGCCACGTTCCTGCACAAAGCTAAATGTGTCTGGGGGAAGGGGGGAGGCAAAGCAAAGGAACATTAACACCAAGATACTTCCCTTCTCAACTCCAAAAACTGGGAAGTTTTAGTAAGAAAATGGGTGAGTGCTGGAAGGTTCTAGAGGTTAGGAACTAAAAAGTTTGGAGAAACAGGACATAGTCGACTATATTTCATTATCTTATCACCCATTTGGTTGGACTTTTTAGCATAGGATAAGCATTGTTGATATTTTCAGTTCTGATCAATATGCAACCACAGAAATTACAAATTTAGCACCTACTGTGTGCTAAGCACTGAGCTAGACTTTGCATATACAAAGAACAATTACAGACTTGTCCCTGGAGGAGCCCATAGTCTAGTTGAAGAGTCAAGCATTACACAAGTAAATCCACAGGGGAGTATTTATTATAAATTATGATAACTGAGATGCAGGAAATACATAAGGTACTGCGAGGTGGGGGAAGGACATCATTTACTCAGGGTACAGGCCTCTTTATTAAAGTAAGCTTTAAGCTGAAAAAGGAGGATGGGTTAGCGAGGCCAAGAGTGAGGGGTAGAGTGTACTGGGCAGAGTGAACACAGGTCAAACAACCATGTAAACCCCCGGCGTGGTCAGAGGCCTGAAAGAAGCCAGCATGGCACAAGCAGAGAGGCTGGTGGAAGATTAATTTGGAGGGAGAATTAGGAGCTAGACCACAGGGGTCTTTGTAGACCATGGACAGGAATTGAGAGTTGGTTCTAAGTATATTGAGAAATCACTTCAGATTTTTAGGGAGGGCAATGACATGATCTGATTTATACTTTGAGAAAAGCACCCCAGCTATCATATGGAAGGTGCATTAGAAAGGGGCAAGAGTAGATTCTTTAAGAGGCTACGGTAGGAGTAGTGGTGAGAGAGGAAGGGAGATGGCAGCGTAGATGGGGAGGTGGGCAAAGATTTGAGGCATTCATTGAGGGTAGAATTGACAAGATTGAAAGAAAGATTGGATTGATCAGGAGTGGGTGGTAAAGGAGAGAAGGGTATTAAGAACGAATCCCAAGCTTCTGATTTGGGCAATTGGGTGGATGTGTTTCCATTTATTGAGTTTGAAACACTGCAAAGTAGAAGTTTGTGGGCAGCAGTTGCTGGGAATTAAGAATTTGGTTTTGAACATCCTATATCTGAGATGTCTCTGATGTTAAGGTAGGAAGTTGGATATGCAAGACCTGAAACCGAAAGATAGGTCTGGTTTGGAGATATAAATTTGGGATTCATCAAAATAGACATACTATTTGAAGCTAGGAGAAAGGATTGGTTTTCATATCAGGCCAGGCATTAAAAAATAGATAAAAAAAAAAACCAAAAAAACAGGAAAGGTGGAATGATCCTTAGAGATACTCCAGACCAAACTCATTTCTCAACTGATAGCAAACTGGGACTAAAGAAGTAAATCTCTTGGTGGAAGTAGAGTTGGTGCAAGATTAGGTCTTCTTCGGGACTAGCACTTTGTTTGTTTGTTTTACATTGTTTTATCAACACTTGACATCTATATAACTCTCTAGATGTGACTCATGGTGTCACCTCCCCTGGCTTGTAGTCTCACCTGCAGTATGTAATCCACTCCACCCTCATTACTAATTTGCTCCCCTCTTCCTTTAGTCAACATAGAACCTTTTCTCTTGGTTCCCTACTTATTGAAAAAGAAAGTGTTGCCATCCCAAATGGACATACCTGTGCAATTTAATATCGAGGAAGTCTAAGGCTTAGAGCAGTGACTACGGGGGCTGAAGGCATGTTCCTCTAAAGCTCCATCCTACTCGGCTTAGCACCTACGGCCCCTGTAATTATTTAGCAACTAGACTCTCTCTCCTCTTGAATATGAGTGCCTGAAGATCAGGAGCTACTTTTCTTCTCCTTGGTATCTTAATCCAGCAGCCCCGGCTCCTAGGATAAGTGACTTATCCATTAAATATATGTTTTCAATGAGAGGGACCCAAGAAGCTGAAGCCTTTCATTGGACTCAAGGTACCTTTAGTAATCTTTCCATCCTTCCAAGGAAATACATTTACTGAGCATTTACTATGTGTCAGGTATGGTGCTAAAAGGTTGCAGTTGTGTTCAGTCTTTAAAATAGAGTTATGTAGGGGTTGTTATTAAATATACAGTATATTTAGGTATACATTTGCATACCTTCCATCCAAGTCAGTAAATATTTAATGTACATTGACCATACGTACAGAGGTACAAGAGGAAGCCTTGGTCACTCAGGGCTTTAAGGCCAGTGCAGGAGAGCGATATCAACAAACACACAAGCAATGACAGGGCCTATCACTGAGCTGCAACTGGTATATTTTGGTTGAATATGGGAACATGATTGCTTCAAGCCAAGAGATCTAGGAAAGTTTCTTGGAGGGGTAGAATTTGAACATCATAATAAAATAATGTCGGGGCGCCTGGGTGGCTCAGTCAGTTAAGTGTCTGACTCTTGATTTTGGCTCAGGTCAGGATCTCAGGGTCATGGAATCGAGCCCCAAGTCAGACTCCCCGCTCAGCCCCGCTCAGCTCAGAATCTGATTGAAATTCTCTCCTTCTGCCCCTCCCCCTGTTCTCCCTCTCTCTCTCTCTAAAAATAAATAAATAAATAAATAAATCTTAAAAATAATAAAATAAGAATGTGAAAGAATGAACATATTCTTGAAATAAATGTTAAAATTATAAGCATAGCTTTGAAATAATAAAAACTAACATATATATGGTCCTTAGTATGTATTGCTTTAAGTATTTTACACTTGTGAATTTACTTAATCCAACGTTGTAAAAGGGATGCTATTGTCATCCTCGCTTTACAGACAGGAATCTGAAGCACAGAAAGGTTAAGTAACTTACTTAAGATCAAACAGCTAACAAACAGCAGAGTTGGGATTGGAACCCTGGTGATTTAAGTCTTTGCCCTTAGCCATTATGCTCTACTGCCTTACGAATGAGGAGTAAAACTTCCACGAGGGTTAGGTTAGGAAGGGGTTATGGCAGGTTAAGGAGAGGAGGTGTGGGGAACGAGTGTATTCCAGACAGAGAAGAGTTGAAAGAATGGCACAGAGATAAGGTGTACACCTAACAGTACTTTATTTTGTCTAGAAAGCTGTCTAGTTTACAAAGAAGTTCTTCAGCCATTCCTTAATGTGCTTCTCCTCATGACCCTGTGAAGTCATGATTATTATTCTAATTAGAAAGACAGGTAAATGGGGACCCAGAATGGGAAGGCACCAGCTGGGCTGGTAGTTATAGCTTGAGGTTCAAAACCTGGTCATTTAACTGCAGACAAGTGCCTTTTCCTGGATTGAAGTATTAGCAAGTAAATACATTCATTGCTCCTACTCTGAGCAAGGCCCTGTGCTAACCCGTTCATATATGTTCTAATTTCATCCCCACAACAGCCCTGAGAGGTAGGTGTTGTTACATTTCAAAAAAAGAGGAAACAGTTCAAGTCTGCCTCTACTGGACTTTTTTTTTTTTTCTTCTTCTTCTTTTTGGAGAACAATTTCCTATGAGGCGTGTTGGTTTTCAGTTTCATGCCTTGCCTGCTCTTTGGTCCCTGGGAACCCCTGAGGACAGAGTATTACCTATGGGTTAGCACATGCAGCTTTACTGAGAATGGAAAATCCCAATTAATCTCCTTGCCAAAATCTTCAGTCACTCCTGCTTTTGGCCAACCTTTCCTGTGTGCTGCAAGTCAACATTTAAATATGAAACTCAGCTTTGGTTTCCAAAAATTTAATTGCATTATTAAGAATTAGTTGAAACTGGGCTTTGTGAATCTAGGAGGGGAAGGCTGGGAAGAAGGCTGACCAGACACTGCAGGCTGGCCAGCAATTCAATACAATCATGGAAAGGCTCGATGTAATCTGCGACTGACCTGGCTGGCAGCATGATCTCCAGCTCAGGGCACATCCGCTGTGTAAGGCATAATTCTAGCCCCTCTGGGGGGAATATAAATCAGAGGCTAGAGAAAGAGATGGGCTTTACCAGGGATCCAGAGACAAGTTATGTTAAATGCCAAAGAAAGACAATCAGGCAAGAGCCAGTTAAAATTCACAGCCTGGGCCACAGCCTCGGGCGCAAAGGCTGGATTCCCGGGCATCCTCTTTGTTTGTGCATGTTCAGTCTGAGAACCAGGTATGGAAGACTCTGTGTTCAGTCCTGTTGCCTTCCGGTTTGGATTAACTCTTAGGAGGGCCACGATCTTAGCCTAGAATGGCAACCTTTAAAAGGGACAACAAAAAAGAGAGATGACTAAAGCTTTCAGGGCAGGAGGAAGGAGAATGGATGGAGTGAAAATTGGGAAGTTTCCACTTGATTTTCAAGGACGGGGTTATAATAAAGGGCTTTGTTTTGTAATGTTGTTGTCAACCCTTTCAAAAGAGTCTCTCTGCAAGCTGGATGCCAAACCGGAGGTCTAGTATGATTTCTCTCTATGCCTCTTGCCTTGGTTTGCTCCTTTATAGAAAGGGAAAAAGCTACTGCTACTGCAAGGTATTCTTTTGAGGATTGAATGTCATAAAGCCCAGTCAATGGCTCATTAATATAAAATGTATAGAAAGTAGGCTGTTTGATGTACTGTCCGGCTAGCCCAGCCATATGGTAAAAAATAGAACTAGACAGTTAGTATCATTGAACAGAACCTTAGAGATCATCTGGCCAACACCGGAATGCGGTAGACGAGGGGAAGGGAGAAGGTGGTAAGTGCCTTTGCCCAGGGGTGTCGAGGAAGTTCGAGGCTGATGGAGTGTTTGCGGGTGCGGGGAGGAAAGAGATACTGAGAACTTCTGTGAGCCAGCTACTCTGCTGAGCCCCTTACAACGTAACCTTATTTTGTACTAATGGGAGACATAGGCAGGTGTCTTCATCTCCTAAAGCAAGGGCCAGAGGTTCTGAATGGAAATAGCCTCCTGAGGTCAAAGAGCTAATAAGTAGATGAGGGGGATTCACATCCTGGTTGAGTGAAATCCAAAGCCCATGCTCTTGGCCTTACACCATCCCACCAAGTTTTCTGCCTTGCAAAGACCCATTTTTCAGGGTTTCTAGGTGGCTAGGGAAGGGGTTGTTTATATTTTTATTTTTTTAAATGTATGTCTATGAATCGCTGTGTAACCCTCCTTTATGCAGTTCAATCTTGCAACCTAAAAAGGCTAAGTGCACAGGATGACCTAGGCCTCTTTCACTCCTAACACTCTTGGTGCTTTACACCAAAGAGACAATGGCTCTTCTTTGCCTCCAAATCCAAGTAGTTCTCACCTACAAAAATCACTTATTTAAAATTGTATATTTTTCTTATGGCTGAGGCCAATGCAAAGAGATATGCTTCCCATTTCCTTCCATCAGCACCCAGTAGGTGCTCAGTAAACTTTCTGGTACATAAATGTTTAAAGCAAGTATTCTGTCAGCATGTTATAGGCTTTTTTTTTTTTTTTTTTGCATTTCTCCAACTTGTGGGTCCAGTATCCATCCACCTGTATATCACCATTGATCCAAATAAATTTATATACATAATTACCAAAACCATACCTGTTACTGTGCATGTTATACATACATATAGAGATACCTGAGTATATTCAGTGAACATTGATTAAATCTCATTATGTGGCAGACAACAGATGAGTTGCTGTATAAGTATTACCAGTTAAAATCTAGACGGGAGAAATAAACCCACACCTATACGGTCAGTTAATCTACAACAAAGGAGGCAAGAATACACAATGGGGAAGAGTCTCTCAACAAATAGTGCTGGGAAAACTAGACAGCTCCATGTAAAAGAATGAAACTGGACCACTTTCTAACACCATAGCCAAAAATAAACTCAAAGTGGATTGAAGACCTAAATGTGAGAAGGAAACCATAAAACTCCTAGAAAAAAACATTGGCAGTAATTTCTTTGACATCAGCCTTAGCAACATTTTTCTAGATGTATCCTCAGGCCGGGGGAACAAAAGCAAAAATAAACTATTGAGACTAGAGTAAAGTAAAAAGCCTTTGAACAGTGAAGGAAACCATCAACAAAATGAAAAGACAACCTACTGAATGGGAGAAGATATTTGCAAATGACCGATATGGGATTAATATCCAAAATATATAAAGAACTTATACAACTTAACACCAAAAAAAAAAAAAAATCTAGTTAAATAGACATCTTTCCAAAGAAGACATACAGATGGTCAAAGACACATGAAAAGATGCTCAACATCACTCATCATCAGGGAAATGCAAATTAAAACTATAATGAAATCATACCTGTCAGAATGGCTAGAATCAAAAAGACAAAAAATAGCAGGTATTGGCAAGGATGTGGAGAAAAAGGAACCCTCTTGCACTATTGGTGAGAATGCAAACTGGTGCAGCCACTGTGGAAAACTGTATGGAGGTCCCCCCTACCAAATTATTAATCTAGATAGATAGATAGATAGATAACAGAATATTACTTAGCCATAAAAAAAATGAAATCTTGCCATTTGCAGTAACATGAATGACTGCAGAGGATATGATGCGAAGTGAAATAAGTCAGTCAGAGAAAGACAAATACCATATGATCTCTCACATATGTGGAATTCAAGAAACAAAACAAACAACAACAAAAAGAGACCAACAGAAAAACAGACTTTTAAACATAGAGAAAAAACTGATGGTCATCAGAGGGGAGGTGGGTGAGAAGATGGGGGAAATAGGGGAAGGGGATTAAGAGTACACTTATAGTGATGAGAACCGAGTAATGTAAAGAATTGTTGAATCATTCTATTGTACACTTGAAATTAATATAATGCTGTATGTTAATTATATTGAATTTTTAAAAATGAAAAAAAACAGAATTACCATATAATACAGTAATTCCACTACTGGGGATTTGCCCAAAGAAAATGAAAACACTAATTCAAAAATATATAGGCACTCCTATGTTTATTGCAGCTTTATTTACAATAGACAAGATATGGAAGCAGCCCAAGTATCCACTGATAGATGAATGGATAAAGAAGATGTGATACACCCACACACCCACACCCACACACACACACACACACACACACACACACACACTGGATTATTACTCAGTCATGAAAATGAATGAGATCTTGCTATTTGCGAGAACATGGATGGACCTAGAGGGTATTAGGCTAAGTGAAATAAGTCAGACAAAGAAAATCAAATACCTTATGATTTCACTTCTATGTGAAATCTAAAATCAAAACAAATGAATAAGCAAACAAACAAAAAGCAGAAACAGACCTAGTAACACAGAGAACAAACAGATGGTTGCTGGAAGGGAGCGGGTTGGGGAGATGGGCAAAAGGATGCAGGGGAGTGGGAGTTACAGGCTTCCAGTTAGGAAATGAGTAAGTCATGGGGATGAAAAGTACAGCATAGGGAATATAGTCAAAGGTACTGGGATAGCGTTGTATGGTGACAGGTGGTAGGTACACTTGTGGTGAGCAGAGCATGACATCTAGATTTGTCCAATCACTATGTTTTACACCTGAAACTAATGTAACATTGTGTGTCAACTATACTCCAATAAACAAGCAAACAAATAAATACAATCTAGACTGGGATGCTAGTCATGTCATTTCTTACGCCACTGCTTTTTTTCTTTTAAATTCTGATGCTTAGCAAGACCTGTGGGCATTGTTCCCCAGCTATATTATTCTTCTGCTCTTACTGAAAGTTTAGCTCAAAATCCTGGTTTCTTCTAAATGGTTACCATGTACTGCCTTGAGAAACCATTCACAGCACAGGACAGTGGCCTAGAAAAGAGTTTGGATTCATACTTGGCACATGGACTTTCCTTTTCACTTTTTGAATTATGTTTAATAGCTTAGAGTCTGTTATCTGTGTGGGCGCCTGATGTTTTAGACTTGTGTGTTATTTACTTGCCCAAATTCAGGCCACAGAGGCAGCACTGTCAGCTGCTCGATTCATTGCATCAAGGTCTCTGAAAAGGCAGTTTATGGAAAGAACAAAGAAACTCTTAAAACAAAGCTGGTTTCTTTGGATTCTGACACCAAATACATATGTGACCCTGAGCAAGTTACTTAACTTCTCTGAACCTCAGCTTTCTTATCTCTAAAGAAGGTGGTAATAATACCCAACTCACAAAGGTATGTAAGGATGAGAGGAGACGTAATCTCCAGAGCCTGGTGCACAGGGAACATATAGCATCTCATTTGGACATGAGCCATGAGCTCAGGAAGGCACATCTTCCAAACCCTCCTCCCATGTCCCTCCCGTATTCGAAAATCCAGTTGAAGTGTTTCTGAATTAGTCACCAATTTGGAACTCCTTCTCCTCCTTTCCTCGTCACTGAGGTAGATAATCTATATGTGAGTCTGAGTGCCTATTTCAGTGATATACTCATGCATTTCACTAATCCCTACTACATGGTCCAGCTTTCAAAGTGTGAAGCACTTTCTATCCGTTACCTCATTTGATCTTTACAACAGCCCCCCTCTCCGCCTTGAGAACACAAGCCATTGTTGTTTTCCTTCTTTGACAGATGAGCAAGCAGAGGTTTAGAGGGGTCAAGTGGCTAGTCCAAGGTCATGCTTCTAGATTTAGGTCTATGACTCAGAATTCCATCCATGAGCTTTCTATTATACCAAACAGCCATGGGATTTTTGCTACATATTTAAAGACAGACACTAGGTGCTCTGGAAGAAATAAAACCAGATAGGTAAAGGCTGATAAAGAATGAGTCAGTTAGTCTGGCCCTATCCGTCCCACGGGGCTCCACTCAGGCTCTGCCCAGTATCCTTCTCTCCTGAGCACCCCTTTCTCAGCCTCTGGTCACTCAGATCCTTCTGTGATTCAGAGGGTCACTCAAACTCAGGTTCCTCCATAAAGCCTTTGGCCAGCCACCCTACCCATTTCTTCGACTAATATTTACTGAATGCCAGGGACTGTGCCCCCCTGTCCTTTGGAGTTTCTTCCAAAACAGGAGGGAGAAACAGACAATACACTCGATAGTAAATATGCAATAGATTTGACGATAATAAATGCTAGAAAGGGAAAAAGCAGGGAAGAGTGACAGGGCATGTTTTGGGCAGGGTGCGGTATGAGATAGGGTTCTGGAGAAGGCGCCACTAGGTGGGTGACACGAAAGACTGAGAAAAGATGAAGGAGAGAACCATTTGGATAGCTGGGGTAAGAGGTACCAGACAGAGGGAACTGTGAGCACCAAGGCCCCGAGCTGGAGCATGCCCACTGCGTGAGGAACAGCAAGGGGGCTATACACCTGGAGGCTGGCCCTCTTGCAGGTGCCACTACAGCAGAGGGAAGGAGGGCAGAGCAGTGAGAGAGGAGGACAGGGAGGAAAGGAGGTATGTTATATAAACCCCATTGAGCTCTGGAAGCACTTTCTATTCCTCTGGACGAGATGGAAAACTATTGACAGCCTGGACAGGATCCAAAGTTTATTTTCACAGAATCCCTCTAGCCACTCTGTTCAGATAGGCAAGGTAGGAGCATCGAGAGCGTTTAGGGAGTTATTATAATAATCTTGGAGGGAGGTGATGGCTTGGACTAGGAAATGGTGAGGAGTATTCTGTATATAATTTTTAAGGCAGAGCCAATAATGTTACTGGTAGTCTGGATGTGGGTTGTGGAGAAACAGAAATCAAGCCCGGCTTCATTTTCTTTGGTCTGAGCAACTATAACAGATGGAATTGTTATTTACCCAAAAAGGAAAGACTGCAGGTGGAGCAGATTTGAAGGAGTTCGGAGCACATCAGGAACTCTAATTTGGATGGCTCAGTTAGAGCAGCCAAACAGACAGTCAGAATGTGGTGCCTGAGTGGGAGCTAGATTTCTGAGGCTGGTGTCCCAGAGAGAAATCTAAGCTAGAGATAGAAATCCAGGAGTTGTCAGTGTTAAGATTTTATTAAAACTGTGAAACTGAATAAGATTCCCCAGGGAAGTGAGCACAGAGCAAGAAGAAGTCCAATAGCTGAGCCTTGGGACACTCCTCATTTAGAGGTTTGGGAGAGGAGAGGGCACCTGCCAAGGTGAATGAGACATGGTCAGGGAAATAGGAAACAAAACCTTAATTACCCTTTCTGTGAGATCCTAACAAGATGTGTCTATGCTCTTCAGGTCTTGGTTGATGTTTCCTTGATGGAGGCAGACAGGAGGCATCTTTAGAGTGAGACTCCTGTCAGTTTACCACTCCCCACAGGGCTTAGCTTCTAGGAGCCCTTCAGTTAAAACCCAAGTGGTTGTCGTCCAACTGAATCATTAAATGATCGAGTACAAGAGACCCAAAGAATCATCTGGCTTTGTGATTTCCCAACAGTATTCTTTGGAGCAAGTCAAGGAGCTATTTTCTCTCATTATTGAGAGACCTATAAAGCTGTGACCCTGCTTCCCTAGAAGGGCTAATACAGCCCACAGTCAAAACCTCACCCCTTTTTTCTAAGAAATATTTGTGATTTTAATCAGACCTTAGACATTTCAGAAAGCTCCAAGTGCATGACTCTAGTCAAGAACATGCACAGGGCAGGGGAGCCAATGGAAAACACACTGTACTCAGAGAATCTTGGCCTTGTTTCAGACTGATAGGAGAAGGAAAGACACCGTCTGCCACATTCCTGTCTCTAAAGACCAACGGAAGGCCCAGCTCCTAGACAGGGTTATAGAGATCATCTAGTCCAACCACCTCTTAGATAGATGAGGAACTTGGGTCTAGAAAGGTCCCAGAATCTTTGTTCAAAATCACACACCAAGTGTGTTTGATCTAAGACTAAAAACCAGGTCTCAACTTGAAACTTTATGCTCAGATTCAGATTCAACTAAATATATGAGCATTTACTATATGCCTGGAAACATGCCAGGTGCTTTTAGATGTTGTCATTCTTAATCCTCACCACAACCTTTAAGACTGATACTATTATCTCCCTTTTATAGAGGAGAACACTGATGCTCAGACAGGACAGTGACATATCCAGGGTCACATGGCTGGTATGTCGGAAGAGTAGGCTTGGAGCTCAGGTCTGTTTGACTCGTAGTCCAGTGCTCACTCCAGCATACCTGCTGCCTTCGTCAGCAGGGCTCATCTCACAAGGTCATGTATACCCACAAGCCAAGTGACTGCTCCAAGACCCTGCCCTTCTACCAACAGGTGAGGTGTCTCCAGCTTGGTGTGTTAGTGAGTAACTTAAATTTGACCCCAGAGCATGGACTCTGGAACCAAACTGCCTGGGTTTGAAGCATGACTCTACCACTTATTAGCTCTGCAACTTTGGGCCGTGTAGCTTTCCTAAGCCCCAGTTTCCTCATCTATAAAATGGAAACAAGTATATCCTTACCCCCAGGGAGTTAAGATTAAGTAATGTAGTACATGTAAACCATTTACCATAATGGCAGACACATACAGCAGATGTTCAATAAATGTTAAATGTAATAGCCAATGGGTGACTTTTAAAAAACCCTGGAGCTCTTTGGAACATACTGTCCAATGCCTCAAAATTCTTCTCTGGAGTATGTCCAGGTGGGGAAGCCAGTTCTAAAATTCAGACCTGACATGTTTTAGGAGTTTTGGCAACATATTCTGTATCAAACAGGGTTCACCTAGGAAGGAGAGCCACCAAATTGATATGGAATTATAGGAATTAGATCTTTCACAACTGATAGAAGACAAAAGCGTATATAGTGATGATAAGTCCTAAAACCCATTTGAAATACCAATGACAAAATATTGATAGTAAACATGCATGCATATGTATAAAAAAAGGACTGGAAGTATACTCACCAAAATGTTCACAGTGGATATTTCTGAGTGATGGGATCACAAGAGGTTTTGTTTTTACTTTCATTTATTTGTTTCTCATTTTGTACGCTACACTGATATTCAAATCAGACATTATTTGTTAATATTTATTGCTCGTTTATTTCTTACTTTACCTAACAGCTTTTTTCTCTAAAAAACTTTAGTTATAAAGCTAATTATGGGAAAGAGACAGGGTGGAAGAGTTAGAATGGACATAGAATAGGAACACAGGGTAGATAATCACTGGATTTAAGTTAGTAAACTTAATCCTCTGGACTCTGAGAGTCCTGAAAGAAGATATTATTCAAGTGAGAGCTTAATACACACACACACACACACACAGACACACACACACACACACAGAATGCAGGCCCATCTCAGGGACTGACTGGGTCTTACACTCCCTGTCTCCCTTTTCTCCTCTCTAAAATAAGAGCCCTCCACATCAGGGCTTTCCTGTTGTGTCTGTGTGCTTCATTTGCCGTAGCTTAAGGTCATTGGCAGAGGGAAGGACTGGAATTGGGGGGGAAGCTGGGTGATCACAGTGAGACCTCTAACTACCATGGGGTAGAGAGGCAGCTCCCCTGTTCATGTCATCATGGCAATTCTGGTAAGACAGAGGCAAATCAAAGACAAGAAGCTTGGGCATCTTTTGGCATTCTTGGTCAAGCAGGTTTAGACCAGAATCTGATATTCTAGAGAGAATCGAAGAATGTCAGGTCTGGAAGTATCGAAGACCATGCAGTTCAACTCTCCATTTGATAAATGGAGAAGCTAAAACCCACAAAGTCAAATCATTCGTCTGAGACCACACGAAGCCTGGAGAGAAACAGGGACTTCGCAATCCCAGCTGAGTATGCCATCCACCATACTTTGATCTCTCTTAGGTCTCAGCCATGGCTGATTTTATGATGCTGACAATGAGTGGGAGAGGAGGAGAGAGGGGAGGAAGGCCCCTTAAATCCATTCTTATTTGGTAGGAAGGAAAACATTAAATTGGTTAGTTTTCTTCAAGATCCTGGACTTCCCACAGTCGTAGACCCAGTTTCTGACAACAACCGTTATATTTTCTCCCAGTACTCCAGAGGTGATCCAGGTAGGTGGTGATCAGTCTATACTCTGCGAGACAAAGCTTTTGGGCAGAGCCAGTCAGCTTGATGTGTGTTCTATCTCCCACCCTCTCGCTGGTAACAGATGTGTACTTGCCTAAAGTTGCTACCTGGATCTCAACAGAAACCTCATAACCAGTCGTTGCTCCCAGAAAGCCTTCCTACCAGTAAACTCACACATAGCTGGCCACTCAGCTAAGATAAGTAAGGAGCCAAGAAAAGCCAAAAAAAGTGTGGTTTTGATATACAGGATTTTACTCCTGGCATTAGTCAGGTACTCATGGGCCAGCAAATTTTCAAAGCAGTCTTAACAAATAATCCTTTTCCTTGATACTCAGACACTGTGCAGAGAAAGAAGGATGAGAATATAATCTTTTCAAAGCTTCATTTTGTTAGTCCTTTTAGTAACTCCATGGACCCAACTCTCGAGCCTAAAAACTTAATCTTAAAAGATCATTATGTGGGAAGAGGCAGCAAGGTGTAGAAAAAAACATGCTGAGCCTCAAGTCAGAAAAGTGGCTCTGTTTTGGTGCTTCTGTCTATCAGGTATCAGACCCTGGACAAGGCATTTCTCTTCCTGGCCCTGCTTTCCTCCATGAAAAACTGGGATATTGTCTATACCTGTCCTCTCAAACCCTGCTGTGTCATTCATAGGATCAACACAGTGGCTATAAAAATGTTTGGATATTATTATTTGCATTCCTTATAGCTTTAGTGGTAGTTTTCAATAGCATTAGCCTTCTCCACAAAATGAAATTGGTTTCTGGGTATCAAAGGCTTATATTTCTGAATGGATTGGATAAAGAAGTTAGAATAAGCAAAAATAAATAAATAAAAAATAAAAGTCACTCTTTTCCTGGAAAGCTCTATTATTTAATCCTCTTCTTGGAGTGAAAAATCCCAGCCACACTGTAAGTACCAGAACACACTTCAGTGATGTCACCACTCACGCAAGGGCTGGTATCGCTTCCCTTCTTTCACTAGCAGATTCAAAACC
This sequence comes from Leptonychotes weddellii, assembly GCF_054177405.1. NCBI lineage: Eukaryota > Metazoa > Chordata > Mammalia > Carnivora > Phocidae > Leptonychotes > Leptonychotes weddellii. Next base: position 121,488,164 of record NC_138369.1, read on the forward strand.
CTTCTATGCAGGCTTCTCTGGCAAAAGGTTCATGAAACATGTAAGTCCCCTGCTTGAAAATGTACCATAGTCTAAACAACCATAAGGAAGACAGAGGTGAAGGGAGAGGAGATAAGGCAGAAAGAGAGAGATGACTGTATTCTTGGGAAGGAGCCTGGTTATGGAGACTTATATTTTAGTTTAGAGCCAAATAGTTTTCTTCAAACAAAGAAGATCACAGCAATCCCAGACAGGAACAGACAGGAGCGGAAACATAAGCCTTACTTTCCAACTAATGGTGTTACCACCCATTTGTGGTTCTTCAGAGAGAACGCTGGAGTGAGCCAGGCCTTCACATCCTGCCCTACCACAGCAAACATGAACCTGGCCTTTCAGGTACAATCATTCTAGGGATGCCTATCTCCCTGGCCTTGGGGTCTCCTGCCTGGAGCCAGGGTGAGTCCTGAAAAGATTCTGAACCCTTTGGATCCACACAGACCAAGCTGCTGTGCCTACCAATGTCGATAGTACTACTCCTTAACCCAACCTGGCCAATCAACACAAACCTACCTGAGTGGTGGGAACCAGTAAAAGGAGGGGGTGGGGGGGTACAGAACCTTCGAAAGAGCCCGAGAGGAGAGCTAGGGCAGGAAACCTCTTCAGTAGCTCCTTTACTATGCCATTCTTTAAATCCTGAGTCACTCTTCACACCCCATAGTTCAAACCACTCCACCAACTTACCCGATCTGGACAGATGCCGCAAAGGCTTCCCTTCATATGACTATGACAGTTTGACACGGTGTTCTCCCAGCTGCATTTCAGATCTTCCCATGCACCTCCTTTCAAGTGGTCAGTTCTTAGCTGGATTAAGAAAGACCAGCCTGGAATAAGACAAAGCCAGCGATCATTAGCCAGTGTTTAGCCTCGAGCAGTGCCTGTGTAATTATACTAATCGGTTGATTAATGCAGGTTTGGTTGGGAAATACTACATTTTAAGGAAGTGCAACCTTTTAACTTCTGAGTTGGAGCAGGCAGCAGGCCAAAAGGAGAAGGACTGGATTAAATTACAGAACAGTCCTTTGAGCCATGGGCACTGAGCTGGGTACAAACCAAGTCAGGTCTAGGAATTCTCAGAGGATCCAGGGAAAAGTGAGCAGGAAGGTAATTGTCAGGTACCATATCAAATACGGGCAAGGTGATCTTGCCCCCTCCTGTTTGCCAAGTCCAAGTTTGGGCATGCCAGTCACCTCTACTGAACTTTTTTTTCACAGCGCTGCCACCCACATTTAATCAAAATTTATTACCCAGAACCCCATGGCTCAGAATCCTGGAATATTGGTGTCATTAGCATTAAAATTAACTCAACTAGCCTATGTATAGATTTGACTTTTTTCTCTTCCTCAACAGGGTTGATCCACTCATTTCCTTCTTTTTTTTTTTAATATAAATATGAAGGTAAAACCCATCACATACATTCCCAGAATTAGCCTGGTAAGAGTCAATAGAACCAGAAGAATCATAAAATTTTGGAGTTCAGAAGGTCTTTAGAGATCACTCCTTATCTGAGTCACTGACATAACACACCTAACAAAGTGCTCATTGAACTCCTTCCTAGAAAGCTCCAGGCTGAGAGCTCTCTTCCTTCCAATGTGGCCCATTCCATGGTTAGTTAGATTTAGAAGTTGGACCATTTAAACCTAGATTTATTTAATGGTTTGATTATAGGAAGGGATTCACCACAGCAAAATAGCACTTACCAAAGATCATGGTGCCCTCAGTGAATCCATGACCACAAACTATACCCCAAATCCCAATGTATATGTAAGGCCTTGGTTAGGACTGTAAACAGACAAAATTGTATTCTGTACATAGTGTACACCTATTGCTAGGATTAGGGAAACATTTGCAGCATTTCCCTATCATCTTGGTCACAAGGAAAGGAACTTGATCTGATCTACTTTAATCTTAGCTTTTAAGAGAATGTGTAAAAATCAGGTCAATATCACACTTTTTCAGACATGAGATGAACAGTTAGTCTCTCCCACCACATTAGTCATCTCTACCAGTTTTCTTCCTCTTGAACCTCTGCCTAAGTTGGAAAGTCAGAGATTCGGGTACCTAATACAGTTTTAGAACTAGAAGATTTCCAGGTGACTTCCTCATCTCCAAACTAGGAAACTGAGGCCCAGAGAGAGAAGGCAATTGACCTGAGGTCATAGAGCTCTTTTAAGAAGGAGCCAGGACGAAATCCTAGGGCTCCCTACTTCTAGTCAAGTGCTCTGCTCTTCATTATTGATGATAATATGTTGACTATGCACACAGATGCACAGAGAGTGATGGTCTCTCCAGTGTGCTTTGGAACCACAGAAAATTTTATGGAACAGGAGAATGTGCCAGCCTTTCTGAAATCCCTGTAGCAGCCTCGTAGGGTAAGGACTGCTAACGTGCCTTTTAAAATATCCATACACTACACATAAATACACTGAAAACACTATCTAATTACATCTGTACGTGAATATACCAAAATTATCCACCTCATAAGAACTGCCAGTTACTGAGCATCTGTAATATTCTAATGCTCCTAATGACTCTGTGAGGTTGGTATTAATATGATGGTTTTTCAGGTGAATAAACTGAGGCTCAGAAGGCACAGGGCCAGTGAGGCAGAGTCAAGATTTGGGGCCCAGTCTTCCTGGCTCCAAAGCCAATGCCATGTTCACCATACTCCCCACCTTCCTATGGCGTATCTCAAACCCATTCCTGTGCTTCACCCACCAACAAGCCCCAAACATTTCAGATGGCTGCCGATGGTATGGAATGAACTTGAGATATTGGTGTGAAATTCCTTGACTATTCAACTTAGTTATCTCATCAGTCAACTTGGGAAGTATCTCCCCCATTTACTGATATGTTCTTCCTACCTAATGCATCTTATAGAAAGCATGGCAAAGGAAGACCCTAGCATTTGCTGGTAAGTTACAATGTTTGATATGTAAACATAAATAAACAAATAGAAATAATACCATTCTGAAACTACTTATTCCCTAGTCATAATTTTTAAAACTGTTGTGCCAAAACATGTTTATATTAAGAGATTGTCTGAAAATCTTTTAAGTGATAACATCTGAGTCGTCTAGAATATGATTCTTACTCTTTGCAACGGAAGTATTGAATTAACAAAAAAAGGAAACATACTTTATTATCAACGTAAAAAAATATACAGGATGAAAATCTTGTATTGTCTTTGACAGCACTTTCAAGAAATCAAAAGAGTTGTCTTGCTATTTTTTAATTTATGTCTTTGAAATTAATCTTGGCTATTTAAGTGTTGCCAGTAGAAGAGAGCCATTGCTTTCCTGATCAAAGCCTATGGAAAATGAGAGATCCTTTTTTCGCGTATGACAGAACCAATCACTGAAAAAAAAAATAAGACTAGCTGCAAAATTTAAAATCAGAACTTTTTTGCAGTAAAGCTAGATATAGCACTTGGTTATAAATTCTTTGCGTAAATAATTTTTAATGCATATATTTTTTAAATGTATTTTTTGATTTTTTTAAATAGGAAAGAAACACATGGATTAAGTCAACATTTGCCTTAATAAAGAAATATCTATTTTCTAAGTTAGAGTAACATTTATATACCAAACATGGATCATGGATTCTGATAGGAGCCATGGTCTGGTAAAGTAAAAGAAAATGTAACTTGGTGGCTTTAGTAGAATCCCTCTATGCTCCTCTTAAAGTCTGGTGGTAAAGTACACAAATGGGAAACATCATGATCCATTTGGAGTTCTGCTGTAGGGGACAATGATATGACAGTTCAGAGAAGCCAGCCTCCGGCTGATGGAAGAACTATCGTCTTATGAACAAAGTTTTCATAAAATGCAAGATGTATGATTTATACTCTTATTTCATAGCCAAGTGAAATGTGAGCATCTTCTCTTCCTTCTAAAATTCACTGGGGATTTTTCAGTTCAAATATACAAACAATTAAAGTCAATGATAGAAGGACAATAAAAATAGCTAACGTTTTGTGAGTGCTCCCTATGAGCCAAACATTGCCCTATGTATTTTACAGCTCCGTGGAAGAGGGATTGCTATTACCTCCACTTTTATACATGCCCAAGTTTGCAGAGCTTCTACACGAGGGAGCTTTTGTTCAGGGTGAGGCAGTGCCTCCCAGAGCCTGGGATCTCCTACCACAATGCTGCACTGCTTATGTCCAGCCCTGTCTAGTGAACAGGTAGGTCCTCCACTCCACACACTGTAGCCCAAGGAGCAAGGGTGAAGCTGTGGTAAATGTTTGAGCGGGATCTTTGTGGTTTCTGCCACCTAGATGCCACCATCTTCCCTACCAGAGAGAGCTTCCTATTTTGACGGTGAGTCATCCAGTTATTCTTCACGATCTTTAGCTGGATTTCCTCTTTAAGGGAAGGCTTCTTCTTGGTTGGCACCAGACTTACCCTTAGCAGTCGCCTCCGAATGTTATGTTGGTCATTCTCTGAGCTTCAGTATCTTTACTCTGCCAATGTCTGTTCTTAGATTTGAAAAACACCAGTAGATTCTCATGGTATCAAAATGTAAGCACCCAAAGACCAGGACTCATGGCTGACTCATTCTTTATTCCTATACTATCTGCCCTTTACATAGCAGCCTTTTAATAAATGTTGAAAAAAATGAATGAATGATGAGTAAGTGCTGAAAGAATGAGTGAATGACTCCCTTTGAGAGCTTTCTGGACTCAGCAGTCCCCAGACATCTGCCCTAGGACTGATTCCTTCAGTCATTAATTCATCAACAAATGTTCACTGAGTGGCTACTACCTGAAAGAGAAGGTGAAATCCTGTGCACGGAATGGGAATGTTTATGCTTGAAGACTTTTTTTCTTTCCTTCCTTCTTTCTTTTCTTTCTTTCTTTTTCTTTCTTTCTTTCTTTCTTTCTTTCTTTCTTTCTTTCTTTCTTTCTCTTTCTTTTTCTTTCTTTCTTTCTTTCTCTTTCTTTCTTTCTTTCTCTCTTCCTTTCTCTCTCTCTCTTTCTTTCTTTGTTCATTTACTCCATTAATTAGTATTTATTGGGTACTCCCTATGCTAAGAACATGCAGTAATTGATGGCATAGATATGAAAAATGGATTTAGACTGGAAATCCCCATTTTCCAACTTGACCACTTAATAGCTGTGTTCTTTGGCAGCTTTCTTAACCTTTCTGGCCCCCTATTTTCTCATTTGCAAAACGAGGAAAATATAAGTATCAACATCCTCAGTTAGCTGTGAGGATAAAGGAGGTCACACATCTTAAGTGCTCAATAAATCTTAGCCACTGGCTAACATCATTTCCTTGGTAGGTGAAACAAAGAAGAATTAGACATAATCCTTCTCAAGGAAACTGACAAATCACAAGCATATACATTATTAGAATATGAGGCACAAATAAAAATGCTAGGGGTGCTCAGATTAAGTAGACATGACTTACAACAGAGAAAATCACAGATAACTTATTTCCTGAAGGAGGCTGCTTTTAAGCAGGTTTGGTTGTAGAGCCATATAGGGGAAAGGCATTCTAGGAGGTAGAAATAATGTAACTAATAAATGGAAGTAGTAAAGAATAAGCCCATATCTGGGCTCTTGAGTCACTGGGTGATTAATTTGACAGGACTATAAAAGACATAAAGGGTTCATAGATAATTCTAGACAGAAGGGTTGGAAATATCTTGGGGAGGACTTTGAAAACCAGTCAAGGGGTTTGGGTTCCATTCTATGTAGAAGGGTGTTTATCTGTAAATTTTTATGCTTAAGTCACTAATTTCATTTTTATTTTCAACTGTGGGTGGGTATGGACATCTGTATTCAAACCTTTTACATTTTAACTCACTCCTTCATGTTTGCAAATTTGATCACCTCCCAATGTGCATTTGTCATGTCGCCTAAGTGACTCTCTAACCTGTGAAGTAGGCTACATGGGGAGACGAGGAAACTCACATGAACAGGGAGGATGACCTACCTGTGCCAAGAGCTGCTTGGGTGGACTGGGATGTCAATATCAAGGCTTCTAATTCCAAGACTTTGTTTTCTGAGGTGGGGAAATGTGAAGATACTACGAGAGGGGAGCCAAGGGCATGTTGCCTGAGTGGTGGAGGAGAGAAATTTTGATGACAGGGCCCTCCAGCCAGGGGACAATTCTGCCACCTCTGGCTGCTTTCTTTTGCTGTGATGCTAAAGTAAGTGCTATGCAAAGTGAAATCAGCTACCCTTCTCTCCTGGCTTGGCCCAGTGGGTACCTCTCTGCTGGCCTCATCCCAGGTTTCTTAAAAGGCTTCAAAAGAAATTGCTATTGACTGAACTCTGGGGTTATTTATAATGGAAACCCAGTCTCTCATTCCTCCCGTCCTCCACGGAAGAGTTGGGCTCTTAATCTGAACCTTGGGGAATCAGAGGCCCAGTTTGCTTTATTTAGCTTTCAGGACATTGGATTTTTTTTTTTTTTTTTTTTGCAAAGAGCTCAAAGTTCTACTGAAAATAAAAGTATCTATGTCCCAGTGTTTTGACCAATTTAAGTAACTCACCTTCTTCTCCAAATCCTATTCTTTTATTTCCCAATGTTGTACATTCTCCCTTATTCCTTTCCTTAAACAGTTGTGTAAAAGAGCAGTTCAGGTAAGAACCAACTTTTGAGCACATCCCAGAGGCAATTTGCTTAAGTGGTACACACACACACACACACACACACACAATAATTCAAGTACATTTATCTGACAATTTATCTAGGACTTCATGAGGTCCAAGGGGGAGGTTTGGTGACTTTGTGTTCTTATTCTGTAGACTTGAACACTTGTCTTTGTACATAGTAAGTGCTCAATCATTTGTTGGTCAATGAATCAGTAGTGTGCAATGTCTCTAGGTGAAAAAGTGCAGACCTACACTTTGTGGTCAATTACAGTGGTTTTCTTTAGCTTAAGTTTTTATATGTGTTTTTGCCTGTTTCCCATCCCATCTCTGTCACACACACACACACACACACACACACACACATTACTAGTCAGTTTTTAACATTTTGCCTATGTTCTATTTTGCTAGATACCTTGATGACCAGCCACTCAAGTTTTTGACAAGTTTTATTTTGACAAAGGTGATATAAAGTAATGTCAAATATACTGTGTATACCTCTAAAAACTTGTCATTTTCACTTAACAGTAATGTGACCTAGGTCAAGTCACTTAGATGCCTTGAGCTTCAGTTTCCCCATCTATAAAATGGAGATAGTAACGGTACCTACCTCTTTATAATTAAATGAGATGATGAGAAATAGAGTATTTAGCCCAGTCTTGGGGCACAGAGCGTGTGTTCAGTAAATGTTTATTATGATGACAACAGTAATTTTTTTTTATGTCCAGGAAAAAGGAATGGCATCATGATATGTATGCATTTATAAGCTATAAGCCAACTTCTTTTTGGTAAGAGATGAGACAAAAAAATCCAATAAAATATTTTAATTATTCATGCACTTATTATCTTAGACTACCCACTTAATCAAAGTATTTGAGAAGGCTTATAATAAAATAGTGTAAACAATATCATCATTAACATTTGGTTTGAGAAAATCACGAGTTATTTATTGAAACCAAATAGTTATATAGTCTTTTGCAGACTACCTGATATTTTCCCAAACATCATCCATTCTAATCCTTAATTTTCACAAATCTTGTTATGGAGGCATTACTTATCCTATCTGAGGGGGAGTAAAGTGACTCACCCTAGCTTTTATTGCTTAGTATGTAGTTAAGAGATTCAGAAATGTTGGGGAGTCAGGGATCATTGTGCCATCTTTCCCCCACTAGGAGAAAAGCTAGGAGTCAATTACCCTTTGGTATTTTCTTAAACCACTGGGTTCCTTTTTCCAAGGTCAGGGCTGTGCCAAAGGGGCAATAAGGCAATAATCAGTTCTGGGATTAGATCTGATATAAATCCTGGCCCTACTACTTTCTAGCTGTATAACCTGGGGCAAGTAAGACAGTTCTCTGAGCTTCAGGTGGCTAGTCTGTAGGGTCGGAATAATGACACCTTGCCGATTCTTGTGAAGATTAAATGAAACGGTGCTTACTGTGGGGACAGAAATGTAGAGCACAGGGCACATGATACCTGACTATCTGCAAGCCCAACTTTGAGACTTGAGAGTCTTAGCTGTAAGAAGGTGCAACTCAAAAAGAAGGTGTGTGGGGGGAGGAAGGGCGGGGAAAGTGGGAGGAATATCTAAACTTAGGTAGAAGGAAGGGGGGGAGCTTATAGAAAGAATACAAGCCTGTGGCTACCCATCCCATTGGATCTGGAGGCTAGCCCAAAGGGTAGGGAAAAAGAATGGAATGAGAAGGGTGCCTGGGTGGCTCAGATGGTTAAGCATCTACCTTCGGTTCAGGTCATGATCCCAGGGTCTTGGGATCGAGCCCCGCATGGGGCTCCCTACTCAGCAGGGAACCTGCTTCTCCTTCTTCTCCTGCTCCCCCTGCTTGTGCTATCTTGCACTCTCTGTCAAATAAATAAATAAATAAAACTTAAAAAAAAAAAAAAGAATGGAATGAGAATCTAAAGATCAGTGTTCTAGACATTTTGTTGCTAATTCAGTTGTATGCCCTTGGTCAGATTGCTCCCCTTTCTGGACCATAGTTTACCATCAAAAAACAAACAGACATCAAATAATCTGACCTCTAAGATTTCTTTCTACTTTGATATTCTGTCATAAATTTTAAGGAACCAGGGCTTGGCTGGAGGAAGAGAACAAACGTGAAAGGGTTGAACCCAGAAGTTGTAGGTGTGTCTGTTTTGTTCCTAACTTTAATCAATTTGAAATATTGAGCATTTTATATTTTGTGTCTAAACACTTCCCCCACCTCCAGTTAGATTCAAACCCTTAGGAAATAAAGATCATTATTCCCCTTCATTCAGTTCTATATCCTATGTGTAGCAACAGACTGGGTAAAAAAAATGTCATCTAAGTCAGGCCAGGGTTAGATCCATGAGCAACTCTTAGCTATCATGTGACACAATAAGGAAACATGCTGGATCAAAGATATCCAACTAGGCTGTCACTTTAATAATCAAACTAGATCCAGTTAATTGTGAGAATGTCTCAGTGATGCACAATGGGGCCTCCTGCCAAAGCAAAGAGAGAACAGAGAAAAGGAGAAGGAGCAAAAGGGAGAGAAGCAGAGGGGGTAGAAGGAAGGAAAAGAAAAAAGAGGAGGAGGAAGAGGAAGAGAGACAGAAGAACTGACTCATGAATGGCAATTCATAGTTTACAAAGCCCCTAAACAAAATAATATCCCACCTTGATCTTCATAATCACCCCGTGACTATTATACTTTTGCTGAAGATGAAACTAAAGCCCAGAGAACTGAAGTGACTGCCAAGGCTGTGTGAATTGATTTCATTCCAGGGGTCTTTCTTTTGACAAATCTCTTTCTATGTCATATGACAGGTTTTGGGGTATGTGTGTGTGGTCTTCCCCACTATTCTGTGTGAGCACCTTAAGGACAAGACTGGATTACGTTCAAGTCTATTCTCCCTACAAAATCTGAGGTTCAACACCTCCCACATTGTAGGTGCTCTGTAGATGTGTTGTGAGTGAATGAACAAATCCCCAAGTAGAGTACTTAAAATCTGATGCCATACGACTGGTCTTCTTTCCCTAGTTCCATTCTCTTGGTGATGGGCAAGACAAGGTGGGACCATTTACTTAGACATGCCCTTCCGTCTTTTCAGGAATCAGCCTAAGGACTCAAGTAATGGCATTTAGCCATTTATGGAGCAGTTAGCATGGAGTTCTATATACCTAGAGAAATTCTCACACTGCTTATTTCATGCCATGAGGTGGCAAAGCAGGAATTGTTTGTGACTCATGTTTTGCTGAAGAGAAGACTGCAGTCTGGGGAACTTAAGAGGCCTGCCTGGGCTCACCCAGTGTGAGGTGGCTGAGCTCAGATTTGAAATCTTCCACGGAAGCTCTGGGCCTTGTTCTCAGTGTTCTTTCTCTTGTGTCCTTCTGACACTTCACGATGTCTCAGCCAACTGAACAAGGATACAGCCTGCCCATGCCCAAGCCATCTGATAATGTGAATGCTCATAGAATCAAGATAATATGACGGCCTTCCTATCTAAAAAAGATCTTCACATCAATGTAATCACTTTCATGGATGACACAGTTAGCACTTCTTTCTGTAAAATTGCTTAAGTTTCCCGCGTGGACAGGTAAACATTGGTTATTTGTACGTGCTCTACAACTTGGTAGAAATGGCCCCATGGTGGGTGATGGGATAGGACTTCTGGCCCTTCACGTTTCCTGAACTTCATCCAGTTGACTGCTCACTCGGCCCTTCCACAGTGCCCTGAATTTTGCCATTATTGGTAATGATCTCAGAGGGACGTTTTTGTGGTCATTCTTTCTATATCTGAGAAAAAAATAAATTTTTAAAATCAAATTGTTGTGTCAGAGAGAAGGTACATTGTCCAATAAAATAGTCAATATATGAAGAAAAATAGTTCACTCTGAATATTTTAAAATAAATGTTTATTGAATGCCTACTATATACCAATTCTAAGCACTAGAGATACAAGAAAGGATGAATCCAATAGACAAAATCTCTGAGCCCATAGAGTTTATATTCTAGCAGGATGAAATGGACAGGAAAGACACAAACAGGAAATATAACTGGGTGCTGAGCCTATGCAGAAGAATCCATCGGGGGAAGGGAGATAAAAAGCCATGGGTGCACAGGGTTACTATTCAGTAGAGGTGAGATTTATTTTTTTTTAAATTTTTATTGTTACATTAATCACCATACATTACATCATTAGTTTTAGATGAAGTGTTCCATGATTCATTGTTTGTGCACAACACCCAGTGCTCCATGCAGAACGTGCCCTCTTTAATACCCATCACCAGGCTAACCCATCCTCCCACCCCCCTCCCCTCTAGAACCCTCAGTTTGTTTTTCAGAGTCCATTGTCTCTCATGGTTCATCTCCCCTAGAGGTGAGATTTAAACCAAGGTCTATGGGCAGTAGCACACCTTACTCCTTATTGCCATCTGGAGGGGAAGTGATGGAGGGAACATGATCTGAAAAGATCTTGTCGTGGGAGTGTGCTTGTGTCCTGGGAACAGCAGGGAAGCCCGTGAAGCTGGAACGGAGTCCATGAAGGGAAAGCGGTAGGAGATGAGGTCTGAGAGGCAACAGGGGAGCCTACTGGGCATGTCAGGGCCTGAGCGGGATTATGGCTCTGACTGAGTGAGACAGGAAGTCATTGGAGCATTTTGAGTGGAGGTGTCACATGACCTGACTTAGGTTTTAAATGACTCACCTAGCTACTATGTGGAGAACAGACTTGGTGGGGTGGGCAGCGAAGGGAGGTGGGTATGAGGAGGAGAAGGGAGATGGATAAATAGGCTATTCCAAGAGTTTAAGCTTGAAATGATTGTGGCTTGGGCCATAATAGTCTATGCCGTTGGTCCAGAATAGAGAGAAATCTCTGGACCAAATTTAGGGATAATTTATCTTTAAAGGCTTGAACTATAGATGAGAGTTCAGGAAAATGTAAACTCAATTTAAAATTTTGTGACCATTTCTACCTCTCTAGAGTAACACAAATAAATATTATTTTTGCTAAGTATATAGGCAATTTTTCCTTCCAGCTGTGAAAAAATAAAGTAACATTGTATATCATTTTTCTTGGTTCTTGTATGACTTGAATCATTAAATGGGTTGTGAACTGAATAATTAAGCCAATTGTTAAGTTGATAAAGACGCAAAAGAAGTAACTGTCAGGACTCCACAGAAGTTAATGATAAAGCTGAGTAACTGAGGTCAGAAAAGTTGAATTTCTCTCAGGAATGTAAATATTGTTATCTTAAACTTATGAAAGAGGCACGGGTCACTAGCTGTGGAAGAGAACCCATTTTGTTGATAACGAAACTGAGACTCAAAGAAGATAAACTGTCCAAGTGTTACAAAAGTTGGACCAGAACCTGATCCAAACATGTCTCACATGTTGCCTCCTCCATAAAATGTTTTCCTTATAAACATACCTTGTTGCTAATATGTTAGAGGGGTTCAAGTAGATTGTTTATGGCTGCTCCAATTAAGAACCCTGGGCTTGTCCATTTCTTCAGCACCTAACATGAATTGGCTCCCATCTGTGCTGTCCTGACTGCACTATCTTGGTTCCTTGATCTCCTTTCTTTAACTCACCCTCTTAGCCTCACATAGCCCCATGGGAATTCGAGTTTTTCAGCTCTGTCTGCTTTTCCTTGGGGAATCTCTCTGCCTGGCTTGTTTCTGCTCACTCTACAGAGAGGGAGAAGCTAAGGAGATAACACCTGGATGTTCTGGTGAGTTGGGAGAACCCCCAAACTTTATTCTTTTTGTTCCCTCTCGAAAAGGATTTACATCTTCAAGCCTTGGAATTTCAATATGTGACTTTATTCTCACTAGTATATTTTTGTTTGTGGATTAATTTTCTGAGCAAAGAACACAGTGTGAATTTGCATGTCAAAAAACACATAGGATTCTTTTTATTATGTTTTTGGGTACCACTACTTTGAAAAACAAACTGAGAGCAAGGATTGGCCAACTTGGAAAGGCACTAGAAAGCTACCTGGCTCTAGGATGCGGTGGCCTTGACACTTCCATCAATGCCATTTTCCCCCAGGGCCTCTGCTTTCGGACCTGTGCAACGAAGGGGAGACTGGGGCTTTGCTGGACAGATCTGCCGGGGGATCCCAGACACTCATTCCTAAGACGACCGTGCCCCTGCCAGACTTGTTCTTCCTATCTCCAGGCCCTTTATGAAGTCCCATCCTCACCCACAATCCCAGCATCCTCCTTCATAGTCTCAAATTCTGTGACTCCCGTTCACACTGATAAATATTTACGGAGACCTTCTCTTGTGCTCACTGCTAGATCAGGCACCATGAAGCAACAGAAAAGAAACATGTCATTTCTTCCCTTAAGAAAAACTAACTGGAAAGGAGACCGGTGTGCATTAGTGAAAAGTTGGCATTATAGATTTTTTTTAAAGGGATGAAGCTGTAGTGTCTTTATGCACCTTTAGTCATTCAAAATAAGCCCAGGAAATGCCGCTTAGGAAAGCACTTAGAGGAATGTTTGAATTAATCTACCAAAATGCTTTGAAATTAACAAATCAAGGGCTTCTTTGTAAATGGGGGGGATCAGAAACTCAGAAAACAATTGATTCTCTTCACTATTTTAAACATTTTTGTCATAGTTTTACAATATTAATTTGTTCTGTTACAAGGGGAAAAACAACAGTCTAGAGATTTTTTGAGGGATCACATTTTCAGAATGATTGGAATCTAAAATCTGAAGAAGTACAATCCCTCTGCCTGGAATGCTCTGCTGCACCTCTCTACTTGTCAAAATTCTAAAGATCTTTGATGGCTGAGCTCAAAGATTGCTTCATTCAGAATAATAGTAATTCCATGCGGTTGCCTCTCTGCACTCCCTTCAAGCACTCATGACCTGCACCTTGCTTCACAGCAACTTGAGTGTGTGCCATCTCTTGTTCCAGGCTGGGCTCCCCGGAGCAGGGAGAACGTCTACTTCACCTGCTCATCCTGTGTCTTGTGAGTAGCAGGTTTTTGGATGATGTTAGAGCAGTGGTCTGGTTGCCATTCTGTGATGGATGACTCTGTCAGTTCAGATACAGGTTCAGCTGTTTCTAACAGAGACCCCAAATGATAATGGCTGAAACAAGCTAGGAATTTCTTGCTTGTTTACATAAAAAAATCACCCACAAGGAGACTAGGTCTAGCCAGGTAGCACTAAAATATTTGGAAGCCAGGCTCCTCCGATCTTGTTCCTCTGTTATCTCTAGTATGTTGTCCTTATCTATGGGTTATAAAGTAGATTATCTACCCTCTTTGTATTCCAGACCATTGGAAAAAGAAGAAGGGGGAGTAGAGGTCCCCGACTTCCATTGAAGACACAACTGGGCAGTGATATACATTGCTTCCACTCATATCCCATGGAGAACCCCATCGTATGGTCCCACCTAGGAGCGCTGTGCTAGAGCCCACTTCTATGGCATGTGAGGGCCCCGTGTGTACATTTCCTCCCAGCTCCATGTTCTGTGAGTCATGCTGAGTTGCTTAAAATTGGTTATGGGAGAATTAACACTACAGATAATAATCAGGGATTTTGTGTTTTTCTTCCAGAAGAGCTGATTAAAATTTACCAGTAATCCACAGCACCTAGCTGCAAGAGAAGCTAGAAGATGTAGTCTTCCTTTTTTTTCTGGACAGCCACATTTCCAGCTAACAATTCCGTATGCGGGAACAAGGTTTTGTAGTTCTATAGAAGCTACAAATGGATATTTGGAAATCATTAGAAGTCTCTGTAAACATGACATCATCTGGAAACAGGAAAAGGAAAATTGGAAAACCTGTTTTTAACTGTGAGAAAACAGATCTACCTGTAAGTGTGCATAGGTGAGGCTTATTGCTGCCATCTCCAGACGTGGAGCACCGTGCGAGACAGAAGTTCAGCTTATTTGCGTGGACTCAAGTGTAGACATCTGGGTGGAGGTTGCATGAGTCAAATTCTGCCCTGACTGTTGGCACTATGCAGAAATGCAGCACTGGTTCTCTCCATGGCAAGTGTCCAGGCAGGAGCCTAATGATCACTTACAATGTCTCCAAAGAGGTTACCTTGCCCATCTCCAAGTTCATCCTTCAGCCTCAAGCACGATTCTCCTGATCCCTCGATTCTTAGGGCTTCCAGTACTCTCCTTTGCTGCACTCACCACAGTTGTAATTATGAGTACAATCATTTGGCTCACGTCCGTCTCCTCTACTGGAGTGTAGAAGCGACCACATGTGGCCTCGGTCCCTAGGGTCCTAGTCCAAGAGGCTTTCCTTGATTTTCCAAGACTGTGTAGGTCTCCCATGGAACCCTGTCCTCACCCCACGTGGCACTGTCACCAGTGTACTTTAATAACCATTGTGTCCACTGTGTGTACCCAGGAACACATGGGGGGGAATGAGGGACAGATGCTGGGCTTGTAAGCTTGTAAACGGCTCACGACAATTATTCTTTAGAAACAAGGTATTTCGATACAAAACAGAACAGAAAGCAAGTGAAGGAAGTGGTACGAAATACTACCAGACATTGAGGGGAACTGAACTTGATTCCAAGCTTCCTGGAAACGAAGTATAAAAAGAGAACATCCTGGGTTACTGGATTTTCTTTTTCTAATAGGACAGAACATGTGAAGCCCTCTGCAGAAGCCAAGTTTTCCCAGTGATTGATTAAAATGAGACTATTGTTTGCTCCCAGTTAATGTGTAAGCACGATCGAACCTCTCCTAACTCCAAACAAGACAGAGAAAGAAAAGAAAGCTCCCTCCATCCCTCTCAGTAGCTGTCCTACCCACCCCAATTCCTTCCTACACGGGTTGCACTGGCTTGGCTTCTTCATCTCCCATTCATGGCTCGCTTACTGCACCTTGCTTCGGCTCTCCCCGCTCTACCTGAGCTGCCATCATGTCACGAAAGGCAACAGCAAAGCTGTCCGGGCTCTGTCTAAACTCCCATCTTTATTGCAGTTGACATTTCTTAATTAATTTGAAACTCTTGTCCTCGCTATATTAGGTCCCTTGGTTCTGTGACATCAAACTGTTCTGATTTTCTTCCTATCGTCCTAAATGCTCTTTCTCAGTCCCTGTGAAGGACTGCTTGGGTTCTGTTCCTCTATTAATGTTGGCATTCCTCAGGTTTTAAAAGTTTTTTTTTTTTTCTCTGACCCTTTCATTTCTCACTCCACATACTCTCCCAGGCAAATTTTATCTGCTCTAATGGCTTTAATTGCTATCTAGATTCTAATGACTCCCAAATTTAGATCATCAGACTGGATTACCCACCCAAGCTTCAAACCCACATATTTAACTTCCTTGTGGATACTTTGTATGCTCCTCAAACCCAGCATGCCCCAGTATTTTCCCTCCTTTTTAATCTTTTATTCTTCATGGAAGAATAGAAATCTTGTCATCAGCTTTAACTCCTCCCTCTGTCTGACTCCTCATCCCCTCACAGTCAGCCACCAAGTCCTGTCAGCGTGACTCCACTGATCGCTATCATCAGTGTCCCCACCTTAGTGCAGGCCCCTGGGTTTCTACCACAAATCTGACTTAAGCAGCTATGCCCTGGACTTGCCCTCCAGAGTGGTCTTTCTGAAGCAACACTTGGAACTTCTACCTGCCCTACCTCACACTTATCAGTGGCTCTCCATGACCTTCAGGATAAAGCCCTGACTCCATAATGAGGCTTTGCCAGCCCTGCCTGGTCTGGTTCCTCTTACCTTCCAGCCTTACCTCCTTCTCATTCCCAAACCCCACTCGGCCAGGCCACACCCCCGCCGGCCGCATCACACCTGCTACCCACGGCAGGCACTTGACGCTCTCTTGCCTCAGGGCCATTGCATGTGCTGCCCTCTTCTCTCCCCAGCCCTCCACACATGTCCTGGATTACTCCAATCACTCTTCCACTCTCACCTTAGAAGTGACTTTATTCTTTCATGCATTCAGTAAATACTTGCTGAGCAACCTACTGTGTGCCCGGCACCACACAGACACTTAGGGTACAACAGGAAGCAAGGCACGTGTGGCCTCTGTCCCTAGGGTCCTAGTCCAAAGGCTTTCCTTGATTTTCCAAGACTGTGTAGGTCTCCCATGGAACCCTGTCCTCACCCCACACGGCACTGTCGCCAGTGTACTTTAATAACTTTTAAACTAGGGCATAAACTAGATAATAATAATCTGTAGAGGGACAGATGACAGACAGCAAATATATTTGGCTTTGCAGGATATACAGTCTCTGTCAGAACTACTCAACTCTGCAGTTGTAGCTGGAGAGCGCCATAGATAATACACAAATGAATGGATGCTGCTGTGTTCCATGACTCTATTCACAAAAGAGGAGGGTGAGCCAGCTTTGGCCCATTGGGCAGAGTTTATTGACCCCTGCTCTAAAGAGCTAAACTACGACGTTCTTATTCACCTTTGTTTTATTTTTTTAATTATTATTATTATTTTTTAGATTTTTATTTATTTATTTGACACAGAGAGAGAGAGCAAGAGGGGGAACACAAGTAGGGGGAGTGGGAGAGAGAGAAGCAGGCTTCTCGCTGAGCAGGGAGCCCTGCTCGGGGCTCGATCCCAGGACCCTGGGATCATGACCCAAGCTGAAGGCAGACGCTCAACGACTGAGCCACCCAGGTGCCCCTCTTATTCACCTTTGTACCCACAGTGCAAATGTGGTGCTCGACATAGAGGCTTCCTTATGAAAGTATGTTGGATAGATAAGTGAATGGTAAGTGAACAAGTTAGGACAGATCTGTGTACTCTTTCTCCTGTGGCCATATCTCCTTGGTCACAACATGCTCCACATTCACTCTGTGTAGTCAGTGAGCCCTCAGTGGGATAGTTTATCTGTTGTGCTTAGCTAAACACTTTCATTGAGCAAATACCGTGTAAAAAGTTTTGGTTCTTTTGGTGGTAGTGGTCAAGTTTCGAGTCCTTTGTCCCTTGCTACCCCCCAACCATTGTTTACAGCATGGTGGTGGGTTTTTTTTTTTCTAGATATGATAGTTAAATGTTGGAATATCTGGATATACTTCATTAATTCATTATAGGCTTTACTCATTTTATTTGTGTGTGTATAGATGTATTCATTCCTCTGTTCCACAACTACTTATTTAAACCTACTTTAGAACTTTTCCGGAGCAGATAGAATATTAGAAAAAATTCAGTTAAATCTATGCACAGAGCATCTATCATGCATGGGGCACTAGCAGAAGCTTCAGCATGCAGTGGGACAAAGATAACTCAGATAAGGTACTTTCACTAAAAGGCTAATAGCGCAGAGAGGAAATAGGAAATAAGTAGGTGAATAAATAATTCTGATTCAATGTAGAAAGTGCTAAGTTCCCTGAAGAAGGTATCAGCAAAGTGCTCTGGGACCTTCATAGGGAGTAAAATTTATTTTCAGCCAGAGATCAAAGAAGGCTCAGAGGGAGAAGTGTGTAACCTGAACATGGAAAGGTAGATATTTGGATACTGATAGGGCACTAAAGGGCCTTCAAGAGAGAGGAAAGTATAGGCATACCCACAAGTTACTAGAAAGCAAGTTTTAATGAAGCTATGTCCAGGGACTGGCTGATAAAAGTGCAGCCAAACCCCTTCAAGAAGGTGCCAAGTCCATTCTGGTCTGGAATGCATTGATAATTGGGACATTATGCTCAGAGACTGCAAATTGACATTCTGTCGTCATCCCTCTTGGAATAGAAACCCTGATCCTTTAAAGTAATTAGCACCAATTTGGAGCATGGGTGCAAAAATAAATCACAAGTGTCCAAAAACAGATACATTAAGTTCAGTGGTTAAGAAGCAAACGACATTAAGTTCAGTGGTTAAAAAGCAAACGTTCTTATTAGCCCCGCCTACATAAACAAAATCAGAAGCAATTAGCATTTAAAAATAGAAGAGAAAAGGAGAGTTCACAGCTCCCACTGGAAAATTATTATTTATATAAATGTCCACGATGATGACTTCCACTCGCCCTTTCTGATCTCAGTCACGTTATTTCAATGGCTAAAGGATCAGTGTTCTTTCTTTGGAGTGAGGAGAGAGAATGGTGATTCTATGCTTGTTTTCCTGGTTGGAACTGAGAGGTGTGTGTCTGCTGGCAAACAAACAAGTAGAGCTTCATCTCCTCTGTCCTACCCCTTCATTGTGCCTCACCCCATCCTCTGGATAGATGAGAAGAAGATTTGCTGTGTCTCGAGATCATCAGCTGATCTGCCCCCAGAAGCCCACTCGCACAAAGCAGAGTTGGCCTTTGCTAACGGAACACCTGCCTGTTGGAGAGAGCCCCAGTGCCCCGTCCTGAAGAAGGGTAGTGGTTCCCATGGACTGACCAGTGCATATTCCAGAGTGGCCCTTGACGTGCTCTCTATAACATTGCATGCCTCCGTCCAGATGGAGCCTCTCTGCTGACCCTGGCTGTGAGGATGGAGGGGCAAACTGGTCATGGAGCACTGAGGCAGAGATGTGGAGATGTTTGGTGAAATCAAGTGCACCAGCCGCTGGCTCAACAGGACTCTGAGGTGAACTATGTCACTAACTTGCTATGGAAGCCTGGCTGAGCTGATTGCTCTTCACAGCCAAATTTTCCCATCCTTAAAATTAGGGGCTGAACTGGGTTATCTTCTTGCTTTATTCCATATAGTTTTGTGGTGACTGATTTTTCCCTCTTAAAGACATAATTCAAGTCTTTCATCTGCCTCTTTCCATCCACTTGCTTAGAAAGATGTGGAGAATGGAAGGTTGGGGGGTGGGGTATAGGACTCAAGTATTTTTCTGTTCCTCATATGTAAAATGTGTGAAAATCACCCCCATTCTTTCTTCCCTGAAAGACTGTGGCTCTAGGAACACAAGATTGACCTGGAGAACACAGAAGCTCCACTTGGCAGGGGTGTGGTAGAACCCACCCGACTGCTATCAGTCTGAGAAATAACCATCACATTTAAAGTTGGAATAATTAAGGGCTAAAGAAGAAAGCATTTGCTCAGGGTGGCATGGTAAAAGCAGCTATGGTTCAATCCAATTTCCGCCATGTCTTTCTTCCTCCAGCTTTGGGATGTCTGACCAGGAATCGGGGTTGAGGGATTGACGAACATATGTCCACTTCATATAAAAATATCAGCAGAGTTTTGTGGTGGTGGGAGGTAGAGAGTGGGTTAAATCTTTGACCATTAGTTTTTATTAGGGCTTCTCTCATTTTTTCATACTTCCTTTTCCCCAAGTTTCTTCTTTCCCCTTGGATTAATACCAGTCACCCTGGCCACCTTGCACATACAATTTTTTTTTTTTTTTGCAAAATTTAAGAGCTCAAATATCTCCTTCTTGTGTATCTTCCCATCTGCCAGTCAGTCTCTATTCCAACACCTCATCCGTACTTTCTTTAGCAATTACCTCAAGCTTTTCTAAGTTCCCTGTGTAAAGGTCCATCTCCTCTGTTAAGCTGTAGCTATTTGAGAACTGGAAACATCTTTGTATCCCTATTTCCAAGCCCAGAAATTCTGCTCAGTTGTTTATTGAATAAGTTAATGGAAGAAAGAGGCATTTCATCTGTATTCAGATTATGCCCTAGAAGCCCCCTGGAATGATGATACGCTTAGTAGAAGCCTCCATTTTATCCTTTATAAGGAATCAGGAACAGTCAGAGAATGGGAAGATGGGTCTTAGATGCATCAGATCCCCTCCCCTTTGTCTCTATGGCTGTAAACTCAGTGCTCATCCATGACCACTCAGGTGTGATCAGAGTACACAGAGGGATCCTGCCCAGGCTTGAGATGGGGGAAAAGAGCAAGAAACCAACTCCTAAACTTTGGGTTGCCAGTCTCAGCATGAGGGCATTCCAGAGCCAACCCCTCACTGGCTTTGACCAGGGGCCTGAGTCTGTTTTCTGTGCATCAGCATTGGTCAACCTGGCCACTGGCAGGGGATCCTGGCATGGGTCCAGCACAGGCATGGTACCTAACACAATTTTGTATAGAGTGGGAGACTGTATGGCCTCTTTGCTCAGAGGTTGGAGGAGGAGAAGGAGGGGGATATAACACAAAAAGTTATCTGACTTCTGTCCAATGGTTCAGGCAGGAGAGCAAAGGGGAGCCTTCTCTGTTTTTTTGTTTTTGTTTTTGTTTTTGTTTTCACAAATGTTGGTGAAAGAAGAGTTGGCATGGGGATAGGGAGGGAGAGGAAGTCCTTGTGGACAGGAGAGAGAGAAAGTGTCTGGACTGAGGGTGGAGGAATGAGAGACAGTGATAAGAAAGAGAACAAACCAACAAGGAAAGAAGGGAAGGAAGGAAGGAAGGAGGGAAGGAAGGAAGGAAGGAAGGAAGGAAGGAAGGAAGGAAGGGAGGGAGGAAGGGAGGAAGGGAGGAAGGGAGGAAGGGAAGTGAAAATGAGAAAAAGAGAAAGGCACAGACATCCAGAGAAGCATCAGAACTAGATTGGGAATGAGAGAAAAATTGGGGGATAGGAAAGAGAAGTGGGGAAGCAACGAAGGAGGGTGGGTACATGCACAATGTCAGCCTGACTTGCTCAGCTCAGGAGACTTTCTTTTGTGAGCCTGGCACAGGGAAGATCTATACTCAGAGGAAAATGTACTGACTCCTGCCCAAGGCCTGTCGGAGGAGAGAACAGATCAATTAACCTGGGTGGGCCCTCCTATGCCAGGTCTGGCACGGCCAGCTCTCAGTGCCTGGCCAAGCCAGGCCGAGGACTCTCACATGATCGCTAAGCCATTAAAGGGCCAACAGCTGCAGGGAAGAATCAGCTTTTTGCTCTGAGAAAAACCCTCTTCCTGTGCTGATGTCAGACCTTCGCTGGCCCGGCCACCACGGATCTGCCAGGCCCAATCTTGCACCCAGTTAGACCACACCCTTTGGCCTGGGGAAACTGAACAGACTTTGAGGACCCTCTGGGGGCCAGCAGAGCCTCGCACATCCAATTGATGGAATGATCCTGGGGCATATTTGTAGGTGGGGCGGGAGGCATCTGGAGCAGAATGTTCCCACAGATCTTGGGGGTGGGGGCATGACTGATTCCATTTCAAGAACAAGCAGGTTTTCCAGGAAGGGCACGTTTGAGCACAGCCTTAAAGGTTGAGTGGGATCTACCAGCAGGCAGAGAGAGCTGAGGGATCCTATAGCATGAGAAGCTCAGGTAAAAGTGGAAATGTGTATAAACACAGGAGGCTCATCTGGAAGACGAATGGTAGAAGACGGGCAGGCCTGGCAGCAAATAGGGCTGGGCTGGTGGTGGGTCCAGGTAGGGACAGACAAATATAAAGGCACAGAGACAACATTTTAGTCAAAAGGGAGCTTAGAGATGATACAAATCATTTTTCTCATTCTCTCTCTCTGAAATAAATAAATAAAATCTTTAAAAAAAAAAAAGAAAAGGAATTATGCCTTACATATTGATCTGTTTTTTATTTAAAACTATATTGTGAAAAAATTTCCAACTCCATGCCCCATATGTGGTGTAGTCCATAGACTAGATACACCATAAGTTGTCAACTATTTTTTTGTTAATAGACATTTATGATGATGATTCACCCTGTTAGCCTTTACCAGTGATGCCTCTGCAAACATCCTTGCACGTGAATCCTTACGTACTGTTGCTATTATCTCTATAGGATGGATTCCTAGAGGTTAGGTTGCTAAATCAAAGAATACGCACATTTTACGTCTTACTAGGAATTACAAAAGGTTGTACTGGTTGGTACCCCAACAAACAGTTGAAAGGAGTGCCTCTTCCACACTCACCCTCCTGCCCTGAAACTGCCTCGTCACTTGATGGATGAAAAGATGCCACAGAGGTAAATGGCAGTTGTCTAATAATACCCACTTAGGTATTGGCCATGCTGGTGCCAAGATTTCAGATCTGCGGTCACTGTACAAGATAATGCATGTAAAGTACTAAGGACAGTGCCCGGCGCAGTGAAAGTGTTCACTAAATATTGGTGGTTGCTCTTATTAGAGCTCGCTGCCGCGATAGGGACCTACCAGAAGCTTTCACAACGGGTTCTGTGGAGAAGATGAACGGGAGAGGAGAGAGAACACAGGTCAGGAGGCTCCAGGGAGCCCCGCCCAGACTGAGGAAACGCCCCTTCTCCTGTGCTCCTAGCACATGCTTACCTCTCCACATTCAATGTAATTAGTTGATTCATCATCCACCATAATACTGTTCCTGGAGGACAAGAGGTATGTTCTCTGACATCAGAGAGTGATGACCTGTGGGCTGGGATGCTGTAGTCTCCCTCAAACCCTCAGAGGGAATTTGAAGCCATAAACTTCTGAGTTTGAGACTCTCTCACTCTATTAGTTTTTTAATGCCTGTGAGTTACCAAGGAGAAAGAGACAGCCATTATACCGTAAATCATCATGTGAGTCTCCTCTCCTTAATTAGGACGCAGCCTCTTTAAAGGAGGAATCGCATCTCAAACTTCTTTTATCATCTTTTCCACCATGACTACTAGTGGCTGAGGAAGCACACAGGAGGCACTCGATACATACAAAGTGGGGAAAGGTAATGGAACTGGTGTTTGGTGTGATGAAAGGAAACCCGTCCCTTTGCTTTAGAGTCATGTGTGCTTCGTGTTGATTGATGAAATCACCATGTGGCTCTTTATCTAAAAGGCCATTTCACCTTTGCAGAGTGTTGACGGCCCTGTCAGGACTGCTCTGAGAATGGGGCTGGCCTTCGCTGCACGCGCTCACCAGGGCATGCCCCACAGTCTTCAGCGGCAAGTTGTGTGTCTGGGTGGGCCAGAGAGGAATGTCTGGGGAAACGGGATTGTAGAAGGTAACAGCCACTAGGAGAATTTGGCCCCAAAGCTGAGGACTCTTCAATCAATATGCATGACTTTCAGAATTCCTATTTTAATCAGCGAAACGGAAATGAAATTCCAATGTAGCTTTTAGTTTAAAAAAAAATTACAAGTGGTATATGATATTCATGCATACCATTTCCTCTGAAATTCTTTTTAAGAATTGAAGAAAATAACCATATAACATACTGGAAAGAACACTAGCCTAGGCGTCCAGAGATTTAATTTCATGCCCTAAATTTATCACCTAGTAGCTATGTAATCAAAAGCAGTCACTTCCCCCCATCTTACCTCATTTCACTCATATATAGAATGAGAGGTCTGATGCTGTGTAAGCTCCTCTTCAACTCCTGGTAATAAATGAGTCCATAATTCCCTAATTAGTGTTGAAGACCCATCCATCCCTCCATCCATCTATCCTTTCCACAAATATTTATTGAATTCCCACTTGTGCTATATCCATGGGATTCAAGCCTTCTTCTTGAGTTGGTAGATTGATGGCATCATCTTCCTTCCAAGCACCCAGATTCAACGTCTTATGTAAATTCTGACCCTCTTGCTCTCTCACCTGCTTCACCTCCAACCAGTCTGCAGTGTTTGTTCTTTCTCTGTGTCTCTCTGGTCCATCCCATTCTTTCCATGCCCGCTCCACTGCTCCTCCTCCAGCCTCCCCCGCTCTCACTTGAGCTGCTACAAAACTTGCAAAGTGATCTCCCAGCCTCAATAATCTTCCTTCCCAATCCACTCTACATGCCACGCCTAGAGTTATCTCCAGTCTTATATGTTAATCAACATCTTTTGAGGTTTGTTGAATGTAGACACTGTGCCTGGACCCTTAAGGAACTCACAATCCGTAGAGGAAGGCAGACAAAATCAAAGGATAAGGACAATATGATGCCAGGCCGCCATGATGGAGGAGCGCTCAGAGGGTTAGATTTCTTCCTTCCTCCTCAGTTGTTCCCTCTTCTGTGCATCTCACGGCACTTTTATTCATGGCTTCTAGCATCTCAGTCATCACATCCTTTTACCATTCATTCTCCACTTTCTCTCCTTAACCGGGCTGTGAGCTCCTCGATGGCAGGGATCTAATCAACTCAAGTGCTCCTTCTAAGTCACAAACCTTGGGTTGCTCCCTTTTGCCCTCAGGGGGAAATCTAAACCTCTATATTGGATATTTAAGGCCCTTAAGTATTTGGATCTATCTTTCCAATTAACTCTACTAATCAGTCCATATTTGGTCCCATCCCAGTCCCAAACCTGCTTCCTCCCACCCTGAGGTAACTTCTAGAATCTCCTCCCTTAGGTACACAGCAGCTTGACCACACCCAGGACTTTCACATTCACTGCCTTTGGGTAAGCCTGTTCTCTCTTCTGAGAATAGCCAATACACTTTGTCCCCCCTGTTCTCCCTGCCTGCAGGGATTTGCCTGGAGGGTCCTATCCTCTCTTTAAGGTCTAGTTTAAATTCTGCTTTTTTCAAGAACCTGCAGAGAATCAGATCTACTCATTCAAAATTAATTTTTACCTGCTTTCAAATATTCCTTACAGCAAACGTTCTAACACATGGGTGGTCTATCATCTGCAGAGATTTTTGTGAACCTTTCTGTGCATTTCCTATATTATGAGCTCCTGGGAAGAAGTGCCCATGTCACCTGGGTATTAGGATCCTTTGTAGCACAGATCCTAGAGCCTGACACAGGCTCACTCCGAACTGAGCAGTTGCCATATGCCAGGTACCGCACAGGCTTTATGACATTTCATCCTCACAGCAGACTAGGAAATTGGGCTCAGGGAGAGGCTAAGTAACCTGCCCAAGGCACCAGCAGGTACATGATACAATTTAGATTTGAACACAGGTACCTCGTAACAAGCAGCCTACACGGCTTCTCTACAAGCAGGCACAATAAATGCTGACAGTTTTGTAGCCATTTAAAGGAGAGGTTGAAGATATACTTAACAAGCATATCCTGATTCCCCAGGGAGGTTTCTTTTTTTTTTTTTAATTTAAATTCAACTTAATTCACATATAGTGTATTATTAGTTTCAGAGGTAGAGTTCAGTGATTCATCAGTCACATATAACACCTAGTGTTCATTCCATCACGTGCCCTCCTTAATGCCCATCCCCCAGTTACCCCATCCCCGCCCCGCCTCCCAGCGACCCTCGGTTTGTTTCCTACAGTTGAGAGTCTCTTCTGGTTTGTCTCCCTCTCTGTTTTCGTCTTATTTTTCCTTCCCTTCCCCCTGTTCATTTTCAAAGAGTGGTTTTGTTTTTTGTTTTTTTGTTCTTGAATGAGTTGGCGTCTGATGTTGCCCTTGAAGACGGAGTAGAAATTTGACAAAGAAGGTAAGAGTATTAAAATTTGAGAATAAAATTTGAGCTAAGCCCCTGATGAAGTGAATAAAGAGTGTTTGGGGGAAAAGAGGGAGCTATGTACTGACTCACTTCCTCAGCCAGACTGTAAGCAACTGAGGGAAGGACACATCCTGGTCTTGCTTGGGGCTATACTTCTATTGCCCATGGCAGAGTCTAATGCAGAGTACATGCTGAATCAATATTTTGTATAAACTAACCTACTCAATAAGTACTATCCAATCATTTTCTGTGTTCATATAATTTTAAACTCACTCTTGGCTAGAAAGCTGCACCCCTCCCTGCCTTTGTTGAAGGCTTTAAAAGCCCAAACCCAAACTTTCAGACTCTGAAAGTGAAACCTCCCGGAGCTAGAAATTGCACTGACCAACCCAGTTTCACTGACTGCCTGAGTAAAAAACAAACATAAACCCAACAGAACGAGCTATGAAAAATCAAATATGAAAAAAAAGAATTCAGTTCCAAGAAACTTAAGTATTTTCAGTAATGTGCCTCCTACAGGGAAACCTGAGGGCTTGGGTGGCATGTCAGTTTCATTTCCAGCTTTGACCTTCTGTCTCCTCACAAGAGAGGAAAAGCCCCTCCGCCCAGCAGCTGTGCAAGGGCCTTGGGTCTGGAGACACAGAGGGAACTGAGGCAGAATCTATGAGGTTCTTCTCACACTGTTCTGTTTTGTATTAGAATGAGCTGTAGGCAGGCCTGGATCGGTGAGCATATTCAGATCACAACATTTGTTGAATCAGTGAGTCAGAAAATGGCTTAAAGCAGAGCTAGTGAGCAGGGAATTTAGCATGATCAAGTAGAAAATGTGTTCAACTTGGGGCCGCACGAGGCTGTACCTTCTCCACCACATATTAGCTGGGCGATCCTGAGCAGTCCCCTTCCTCCTCTGGGCCTCAGTTTCTTCTTCCAGTTCTGACATAGTTGGCAGATCTTCATCATGGTAGAAGGGAAAAAAATGCATGCATGCAAAACATCTAGAGTTGTTTTTAAAAAGGAGACATTTCTGGAAAGCGCTCTATGTGCATGGGAATCTGGCTTTCCCCTTTACTCTAACCCAAGGCTTCCCAACTGTGGCCCCGTTAACATTTCGGGCTAAGTACTTCTTTGCTATAGAGGGTCTCCTGTGCATCGGGGGATGTTTTGCGTTGCCTTTGATCTCTTCCCACTGGATGCCAGTAGCATTCACTTCCCTCTCCCTAGCTGCAGCAACCCAAAATGTCTACAGACATTGCCAACTCTTCCCTGGAGGCAAAATCATCCTCTGTTGGGAACCACAGCCCCTGAGCTGCATTCCCAACCCAAACTGACAGATTCCTTAGAATAATGTAGCCGAGGATGGACTTGGGAGGGTGTGGAAACCCGGCACGTGGCTTCCTCCACTCCTAAGGACCTGGGGATGAGGCATCCCTGGGAATTCAGGAAAATTAGAAGTGCATGCAGTCTGGAAGCTGGAAGGTGGCATCTGTGTCCCTGCATTATCACTCACTGGCTTTATGACCTTCATTCTACTGCTTAACCTCTCTGAACCTCAGAGTCCTGTGGATTCAAAGGAAGTGATACCTCTCCTCCGTGAATCTTCCTGCCACCCTCCCCACCTCCCCACCGAAAGGTTGTTAGGAGGACTAAAAGTGATGTATGTGAAAGCACGGTGGACTAAAAAAGCACAAGACAAATATGTATTTCACTCTAAAGATTTTTTTCCCTGAGAAAGCACAGAAAAAGAACTTTATACCTGGCTAATTTTTTCTGTCAAGAGAAGTGATAGGGACATTGCAGGTCCCACCACAGCAGTGATGAAAATAAATAATGGAGAACATTCTCAAGCAATGCTTGAGTACAGTACGAGCTTTAAGGCTTGATATCTACTGGGCCATGAATTAGCATTTTTCTAGTGAAAGTGAAAGACCTCCTCAAAAAAGGCATTATACTGTCAGGCCAAGGTGAGAATGTGCCATCTGTCTCTTCACATACCCGGAAGTAACTGAGCCCATGCTAGCTCTTTCTTCAACCCGGCTGTCAACCTGGAAGCTGCCCAGGTGACTCACGTCTGCAGCAACGGAGAACTTCAGAACTAGAAGGGGACTTCTGAATGGTGGCCGGTTCCTCAGAGTGGGCGTCAAGGAGCTCTAGTCCCAATCAGGCCTAGAGGGGGCAGCCCTCCCGATGGGTCACAGCAAGCCAAATCACTCTGGGTGCAAGGTTTGAATGGTACTCTCCAGTTGTGGGAAAGTTCACACCTAGAGTAGCATCCTCACAAGCAGACGAAGTACCAGGTCAACAGGCTGATGACTGTCCAGGATGCTTAATTAGCTCAGAAATAATCTAGAATTTCAGATCAGAAACCTCTAGGGTCCAAGGAACAAGTTAGAAGGGATAATATAACTCACACTGGTAAATGCTTTGGTTTATGGACCACTTCTTCGTCCTTTGAAGGCCGTGCAGAATAGTGGCTCAGGGTGTTCACTTCTGAGCCCCAAGTGGGTGTCCTGGCTCTGCTCCTGGCTAGCTGCATGACTGTGGGCACCCAGTGGGGACTTTGCAAATGCTAGCCATACCTTCGACCTGCTGCATGGCCGACCTCTGAGGTTGGTCGGTGATGTAATTGCCCTCACACTGCAGATGTGGAATCTAAAGTGCATCCCCACACAGCACCCCCACGCCCCTTTGCCCTACTCTTTCTGTTAAGTCACTCTTCCTTCCGTCTCTGCTACCTAAATGCCACCGGTCCCTCGAGTCTGCTCAAAGGCTAGCCCCTTTTACAAACTCTGCCTCCAGAACAGAATTAATCTCAGCTTCCTGCAAGCTCCATAGCACTTTGTTCGGGTCTCTCCTGCACTGTGGCCCTCACCGGGCCACACCAGGCATGAGAAAGGACCAGGATAAGGACATGACCCACGCCCCACTGCACACTGTGGTGACGACCCGAGACAGACACAGGCGGCAAAGGCAGGTTTCCTCCCTGAAGCACGCGTGCGCGGCTTCTCGCGTCCCACCGTCTAACACATCATGGGCCTTCGCAATGCCCTGCCCACATTCTGGTTCCAATCAAAGCTACCTCCACATATGCTCTCCCTTGCCAGATGGACTGGCTTAAGGGGCGGAACGGCTCAGAGTCACCTCCGCCCCCGCCACAGCCCCTGGCCGCAGGCTGCAGGTGCTCAAGCGTGTGGGGGGCACGGAGCGGAGGAGAGCCGGCCACGGGCTGTGTGCTGTGCTGAGTGACTGCAGTGCGGAGCGCGGTAACACCGAGGTTACCTGAACCGAAACCCGGCCGCCACGAAGGGTAATGTGTGCACCGTGTTTCACTATGACTGAGTGAACAACAAGGGATCCACGAATCAGACCTAGAGACGTGGCCCATTCGCTGGCACACTGGAAACAAACGGGGAATGGAAAAGGCCTATGGGCGAGGCCTATCTTATCAGCTCGAGCCTGATCTATAGATTATTGCAGCCTGGGCGTGTGGAAATACTGTTTTCCCTGCTGGTTAAAAAAAAAATGTCACTTTTTTTTTTTTTCAAGATTTTATTTATTTATTTGCCGGAAAGAGCAAGCCAGCATGGGCACACAGAGGGAGAGGGAGAAACAGGCTGCCCACTGAGCAGGGAGCCTGATGTGGGGCTTGATCCCAGGACTCTGGGATCATGACCTTCGCTGAAGGCAGAGGCTCAAGACTGAGCCACCCAGGTGCCCCCCAAAACCTAACTTTTTTTTTTTTCCTTAGAGAGAGAGAGAGCACAGAGGGAGGGTGAGAGGGAGAAGCAGACTCCCCTCTGAGCAGAGAGCCTGACCCAGGACTCGATCCCAGGACCCTAAGATCATGACCTGAGCCGAAGGCAGACCCTTAACCGACTGAGCCACCCAGGCGCCTCCAAACCTAACTTAAAAAAAAAAAAATTATTTATTTATTTGACAGAGAGAGCGAGAGAGCACAAGCAGGGGGAACAGCAGAGGGAGAGGGAGAAGCAGGCTCCCCGCCAAGCAGGGAGCCCGATGCGGGGCTGGATCCCAGGACCCCGGGATCATGACCCCAGCCGAAGGCAGATGCCTAACCATCTGAGCCACCTAGGCGCCCCCAAAACCTAACTTTTTAAATCATTGAAAAAACTCTATTGTTATTGTTCATTGAGGAAGATGCAGAAAAGGTCCAAAGGTACAGATAAGAGAAACCATCTCATCCTGAGGAGTTAAGTCCTCTTATATTTCATTACTGTTCCCTTGTCTTACTTGGCTGATTTTATGCAGTTGAGATCAATCTGATCCCGTGTATCTCACAATATGTTTTACTTATTTTTGAATAAATAACACATGCAGAAGGTACAAAGCTCAAAAGACACAAAAGAGCAGGGAGTGAAGAGTCTCTCTCCCACTCCTGCCTTTTACCACTCAGCTTTCTCCCAGGTCCCTCATACATCCTTCCATAGGGGCCCTATGCCTACCCCTGGGCAGTGTTCTGAGTGAGTTAGCAGCCCTAATCCTTCAAGGTTCTCAGGAACCAAACATTGTCCCTCATGTAGCATCTCTGTGTTGGTAAAAGAGAAAATTTTACTACCTCTGTCAGTTACATCACCAGAATTAGATAGTGCAACTCCTTAAAAAGAGTATTCTTAGCTGACAAAGGTGGTTGGAGGTACTCAACCAAGATACAATCCTTTAACAAGTTCCTGTCCCAAAGATTTCCTGAGATGTTCCCCGTGCCCTTAGTGGTTTAAAAGAATGTAGAACTTGAAATCGGAGTTTGTGTGTGTCTGGGTTGTAGTAGTCAGAAAGACAGGAAGACCAGGCGTGTTCCTAAAGGCAGGCCTCTTCTTCTCCCCAGACCCGACCTGGCAAGGACTTCTTCACTTTGTTCTGCCCCAGGGTACTAGGCTGAGAGATGTGGGAAGAGTGGGTGGGAGAATTCTAGTTCCAGTGAAGCAGTTTAAAGAAAGTCATTTCCACAAACTCTAGATCAAGCTAGAGAGAACCATTCTATACTTACCCAAACTTTGTCCTCTTCCAACTCACCTCCCCACTCCATGTACAAGGAAGTGGGGGAGTGGTTCTCAGAATTTCCCTTGAGATCTGGTGCCCTGCGCTGCCCCATGGGCTTACATTGTCACAGATCCTCCTACCCTGAGCAAGCACCACCCACCATCTCATTGTGGATCTTCTTCCCCGTAGGCAGTTTCCAGAGTTTTTCAGGAATCAGGCTACAGTGTGAAAGTTTATTTACCAGTGAAGTGAATTTCTATCTGTCTCCTTCCTCTCCTCCCAGTACCCATCTGAGAAAGTTACAGAAGGCATCTCGGATTCACAACACCCCCCGCCAACCCCCCACTGAATAACACGTCGTCTGGCAACAGGAGGCGTTTGATTACATTTGGTTGGAACGCCTGCATCAACTCCAGTTGTCCCCGAATTGGAACTGATGGGCCTCACGTGCCGCAGCCAACAGTTTGCCTTCACCCACTCCCCTCTCTGAAATGAACCTTTCTCTGGGAAAACAAGAAACCTACGTGCCATCCTGGGTGAGAGACGAACAAGAGCTGTGTCCCGGCGTCGCATCCCAAGCATGGCAGGCAAGAGCACACTGAGGGCTTTCCAACAGCGAGCTGTGCTTCAAGCATCTCTGGAGAGACTCTCCAAACCGGAGGACGCAAATGTTCTCTCCGGGGCGCTGCAGTCCCTGTGTTTAATTCAGTACATGGGCATTGAGTCCTCACTGTGTGCAGTGTAAGGCACCAGGCTGCTATCCCCTTGAGCAAGCCTCCATAGTCTTCCTCCCCACACTCTGCCTTGGCTCAGTCCCTGCAGCAGGCAGAGTAATGGCTCCCCCAAGATATCCACATACTAATACCCAGGACCTGTGAATATGTTGTATTACGCAGCGAGGGGGAATTACAGTTGCAGATGGAATGAAGCTGGCTGATCAGCAGACCTTAAAATATAGAGACTCTCCAGGATGATCCATGTGGCTACAATGGAATCACAAAGATCCCCAAATAGGGAAGAGGGAGGCAGAAGAGTCAGGACCAGAGTGGTGGCATCAAGAGAAAGACTCGACCTGCCGTTGCTGGCTATGAAGATGTAGTACGGGGCCATGGACCAAGGAATATGGGCCAGAAAATCTGAAAAAGGCTAGAGAATGGATTCTTCCCTGGAACTTCCTTGATATTAGCCCAGCGATGCCAATTCAGACTTCTGACCTCTAGAACTGTAATATCTGTGTTGTTATACAGTAATAGGAAACTAAGACAGTCACTGTGGACTTGCCATGTGCCAGGCGCCAAGGGAACATTCCCACAGCATGTGGTTTGTACGGTGTATTGGTCATCGGGGTCCAACCAGGGAGACAAACCACTCTATGAGTCTAAACACAGCGAATCTAATGCAGGTCACTGGCCATAGAGGTGATAGAAGAAGTTGAAAAGTCAATCCATCTCTTAGCAATAGCAGGGGTTGCTACTAGGCTGGGCCAGAAGGACATAGAGGGGAGGCCATATTACCAGAATGCAGAAGTCAGGGTTACCCAGTGGAAGATGGACCACGGTGGGCCTATCCAGCAGGAGCTGGGGTCATGGGTGGGACAGAGACCTGATGTAGATGCTTCTGAGGCAGAAAGGAGGAGAGAGATACCCTAGTATCCCCCTTTCTCCTGACCTCGAATCTCCTGCCAAGGCCTCCCACTGGCGGTTCCCGGATAGCAGCTAGCTGCCTTGGGAGCCTGGGATATGCAGGGGTCAGCTCTCCTGCAGCACAGAGCAGAGCTGGAGAAGAGCAGTCAGTGGATGAATGGATCGGAAGATGAACAAGCCCAAGACACCTCCTTTCCGCATTGATCACCATGAATCTTGAAACACAATTTATTGTTGAAAATCCAAATTCTTTACCTGGCTTCTGAGATGCTACGGGATCTGGCCCGTCCCTATCTTCTCTGCCCTCGGTTCTCCAAAGTTCTCCCCTTCTTCACAACACTCCCACCACACTGGCCTTTGCTCTGTTCTCCACATGCCAGAAAGCCTCACCTTGGGACCTTGCACTTGTTTGTTGCAGCCTCTGCTGGAGAACAAGAAATTAATGTGTTTGATGTGGAGTCATTACATTAGCCTACCCAAACTAAAACAATACCCAATGACAAAGAATTCTCAATGCCTGGTCCACAAGTGGCCCTCAATAGTTATGAAGTGACTGAATTTTATTTTATTTATTTATTTTTTTTTTAAAGATTTTATTTATTTATTCATGAGAGACAGAGAGAGAGAAAGAGAGAGGCAGAGGGAGAAGCAGGCTCCCAAGAAGCAGGAAGCCCGGTGCGGGACTCGATCCCAGGACCCTGAGATCATGACCTGAGCCAAAGGCAGACGCTTAACCATCTGAGCCACTCAGGTGCCCTGAAGTGACTGAATTTTAGACACGCAATAATTATGCGCTCGATGATGCAGTGTCTTTTTCTTACCCTCCCTCTTGCCCCACCAAGCTGTCCAAGGAAAGGGAAGTGTTACGTTCATCTCCGTACTTTCGATGACTCTCATTGAACCTAGACCTTGGTAGATGCTCAAGGGGTGTGTGCTGCTCTGAGTTTCTAGGCAACAGAGGGAGCCATGAGTGGTACAGCTCGGTCTAGAAGTGCGACTTCTGGGAGTAGTTCAACATCGCTGTAGCTCCCAACGTTTGTGCAGCTCGTTTGAGTTTGCCAAGGGCTCTCCACTTGGTCCTTATACCGACTCTAAAAAAAAAAAATGACTATTTTGATTCCCACTTTCCAGAAGATGAATCCGAGCTCACAGGGGTTAATTATCTTGCTCCAGATCTTACTTTTTCAAGCGAGGAAGCTGGAATTAATTCATTGTTCCAAAAATATTTACGGAATGCTGGCAACGTGCTAGCCCCTGGCTCAACCTTCTGCACGTAGTAGGGGCTCAGGAAACACAGGGACTGGCAGTTGCAAAGAAATTGGAATGACCTCCCAGAAGATAAACGGGAGGCCCCCAGTTGCAGCCACAGACTGAGGACCAAGACGGTCGCCTGTGTCCCCCAGGTGGGGTTTGGCGGGACGCTGCCGCGGCTGCATTGTGCATTTAGCACAAGTTTCTGGGTGGTCGGCCAGACGTGCCTGGATGCAACAACACCACAGCAAGCCCTCAGCAGCTCTCCCACTTGCCCAGGCTAACAGCCCTGGCGTTCTGAGTCGGCCCTTTTCCATATATTCTTTCCTCTTTCCCGGGCCAAGATTTCAGGAGACGATTTATAGTGGGTTCCAGGCCATTTAGCTCAGGCAAAAATTTGGGTGAAAGTTTCCTCCCAGCCATCCCAGGCCACAGATAACCCATCAGGGCGTGACAGCCAGGGCGAAGGAGGGGGAAGAAACACCAGGGAGGTTTTCAGTCACAGGACTGGAGCAAAAGTTTCTGCAGATGCTACATGTGTCCGCTCTCTTCTGGCTGTACCAAATGTGTCCCAAATGGGTGGGTTGGAAAACTCCAGACAAGATGCCAAAGAGACAAATCTTGTCTCACTGGAGACGGCAGAGGCCCCCAGAGGGTTGCCTGCAGGCCGGGCTCTCGGCCAACGCGAGGAGGGCGAGCACGGGTGTAGGAAGGGGCAGGTGGACGAACAGAACAAGGGAGGCTAGGTGGCCAGGTCTTTGCTGGGGCCCGGGCCTTGCCCAGCCTGACGACACTCCTCCCGTGCTTGGGCGCCTCTCTCTGTAAATAAATCCAGGCTGCTCTTACAGGGCAGGATGTCCCACATACCGTACATCTGAGGTGGGGTAAAATACAAATATGCCTTTTCATAATAGCTTTACACCTGGAGCAGCAGAGGACCGGTTTATTACCTTGGTAAACAAAAGTTCGAATTCAAGCAGAGTACAAACTTTGCCCAAGGCTCTTCTGATGGTGCACCTTGTGTTTGTGAAGTGAACTCGATATATATACAATGTGAAGCAACGGAAGGCTGGGCTTTTTCTTTTTCTTCTTCTTCTTTTTTTTTTTTTTTTTCCTCTCTCTTGTCTGATTTCCAAGGTTTAAAAGTTCATGTGCATGTGGGGTGAGGGTGGGGGGGAGGTGCAGAGAGAGAATTTACTTTGGCTCTGGGTTTTTTTGAGCATTTTGAAATCATGCTGTTCAGTGTGAAAAAAATATGTGAGCCAATTTATATTGTTTTCCAGCGAGAGAGTGTACTTCTTGCTGTTCTCATGGTGACAGTTAGGGTTTGTTGAGGGGGAGACAGGGTAAACCAGTTTGGGGAACACATAAAGGAAACAGGATTTGCATCGAACTTAAACAGTAAAAAGCAATAAATATTTATTCAGTGCCAAGCCCAGAACCATAAACTTTTATAAACACAACCACAGGGAATAGGAATTATGGATCAAAATGTCCACTTTACAGGTGAGAAAACTAAGGCCAGAGTTGTGGAAGACATTCAAGCCCCAGCCTTCTAATTTCTGATTCCGGGGTTTCTGTACTGCCCTCCACTCTCTATACAGGGTTCACAGACTATGTCCTGTCCTGTGACATGTTTGCTTGTCCTTCTTGCGCCCCCTATTTTCCTGCCTCGTTCTCCGCCTGTACTTGGGGAAGCGTCTGATCTCTACTTTTGGATGCATTTCTGCTTGGAGGATTTCTCTACAATGTAGCAGCCACCTGGCTATCTGGACCACTCTCTTACCAACCAGCACCTCCGTGTGTTCACGTGCAAAGGATACAAAACACGCGGACTAGGTTTCTCCTCAAAGCACACGTAAGCTTAAAAAGCAAAGGTAGCAACGGCGAAGCAAAGAACACAGCTCGTGTTTGGTTGGTTCGACGGATGCCGCTGCGTTCTCCCATCCTCAGCTTGAATCATCAGATAACAGGCGGCAAAACCATCTGAACTTTGGCGGTTCTTTTCCAAAACAAGCTTCGGAGCCTGAAGAACTTTGCCCATCTTTGTTTGCATGTTCGCTTCTCAAACGTTCAGCTGGGACTTGCCTGTTGCAAAGCTCAAGCCAGTGAAATGTTAACTCTTTCGTCTGCAGATTAATTCCCCAGGCTTCTACAGTCAGAGTGAACTCATCAGGCTTGGTTTTTAAAAAAGAAGTCCATATGAATGTATCAACTTGTGCCCGTCTTCACAGATGCAGGACTCCTTGCGGGAACATATTAAATGGAGGTTACAGAGGGGTGACGTCATTAAGGCATTGTCAACTCAGCGGTTCCAGGGCCTCAGAGTTATGGCTGCTTGTGCCCAGCAGGATTTCCAGGGAAAGCCCAGTGGTCTTCTTCCAGCTCCTCTATCCCTACCCCTACCCCCTACCACTAATGGATTTTTAATGGCAGCCACTTGAGGAATGCTTTTGGCTTTACTTAGTGTACGTTTTAAAAAACTATTGGAACACAAATACTCATTTCGAGGAAACAGATTTCAGTTGCAAATGGACTAAGCATTATCCCTGTGCTAGAACCCTGAGGTGGGGGAAACGACTTGGGGGGTCTCCAGGCTATGAGACAAAGCCTGGCCAAGGTTGCCTGCTTTGAGGACCCTCCTCGGAAACCCCAAGTAAGCCAAGTAGTAGAATGTGAGCCCTTACATGAACTTTAACAAGCATCTGACCTAACCCCTCTCTTACAGAGGAGGAAACAGAGGCTCAGAGCGGAACAAGCAAGACCAAGGCTAAGAAGCCAGCCAGTGCCAGGCCTCCCAGCTCCTGGCCAGAGCTCATTGCTCTCTGCCATGTTACCTTTCATCCTGGGAGAAAGTGAGATCGGATAAAGACAGACACCTGTCCTAATCCTGGCCTGGATCCACTTAGGCTTTTCCTCACTGCTTGTCAATAGTCATGTGTCCATAGATCGAGTCTGTGGAGAGAGGATTACCCTGAGAAAGAAGGGAGATGGGAAACCCAGAATACTTCTGGAACATTGGTTGGAAATCTTTTTCCAGGTTAAAAGAACTTAGTGTATCCTTACATGGTTTTGATTATGGACCAGATAAGTGATGCTTTAAAGGAAATCTCTATTCCTCTCCGACTTTAGTTTCATTCTCCGGGGCTTTTTTGACTTTCTAGCCGGTGAGTCTAAGTTGGTGTGGGTCCCTGTTATTGTAGTAACGTGTAGTTAGTCAGCCTACGACTGGGTTCTACATTGAAGTAACTGATGGAACGTCACACTGTTAGGGCAAGAAGGAAGTTTAGTGACACTCTGGACCATATCCCTTTGTTTACAGATGAGTATGCTGGAGCTGAGAGAGGGCAACTGACCTATCTGGGATCACGCAACACCTTAATGGACTATGACCATCGATTCTCCCAACCATGTGGAAAGAGGGTCCTTCCGTCTGACTGGTAGAAAGCAGCTTCCTCTATAACACTCGGGTATCTTTTTTGAATAATTGATGGCATGTGCCCAACTCCAGGGAGCTGAACGCTTACTGCAGCCTGGGTCTGACTAATCCACAGGCACCTCCATGAGGTATGGATTGTGAGTTATCCTCGCCATCTTCAT
The DNA here is from genome assembly GCF_054177405.1 of Leptonychotes weddellii. Taxonomy (NCBI): domain Eukaryota; kingdom Metazoa; phylum Chordata; class Mammalia; order Carnivora; family Phocidae; genus Leptonychotes; species Leptonychotes weddellii. The sequence continues at coordinate 121,525,443 of NC_138369.1, forward strand.
GGGAAGACCAGTACACAGAAAACAAGGGAATTTTCCAAGATTACATGATAAATCAGCAAAAGCTCTGAGGCAACATGTTGTTACAGGATGAAGAATCAGAAGACATAAATTCCAGTCCTCACACTCTCTCTAACCACGTGAGAGATCTTAGGCAACTCATTTCCCTTTCTGAGTCTCGGTTTCCCCATTCACGGAAGGGCTTTGCTGGACCACCTCTAAGAACATTTAGCTCTGATGGTCTGTGGCTCTAGCAAACATGACTGTGTGAAGTCAGCAATTGATTGCTATGATGGCACATCCCCAGCATTCTCAAATTAGACGGGATGAATGGGTTCTGCCTCCAAAACAGAATTACGATGTCTTCTTGCAATTTGTATGCAAAAAAAATACCAAGTTCATTTTTCTTCTTATTCATGACTTTTTTTTTCCCTCAAGCTCTTCATGCCTGTTACCACTTACCTGCTTCCAAGGGCAAATATATAACACAACAAAGAGACTAACAATAGACAAATAGCAATAGGAAAACTCAGAAATATGTCTTTATCATTTTTATTTTTTGAGGTACAGTAAGGAAAATAAATAATATTGGACATTTACCATAGTTTATGTATGCCATCTTTTTTAAGATTTTTAAACAATCGGTATTATCATGCCCCTTTTACAGAAGAAGGCTCTGAGGCTCAGATATGAAAGAACTTGCCTGGTATACAGATACCTCTTAAGAAGTAAAGCCCAGTTTTGAAGATTCCAAAGCCCCCATTTTCCAAATTCCCAAGTTGTGAACATAAAACACAGCCATATTACTTGTTAACAAAATTACTTGCCTATGAGAGAGGGAAATTAAATATATCAAGATTCATTGTGTTTCACGAAGAACCATCCCATGGTTTCCCCAGGCTCCAACATCTGAACATCTTTGAAAAATGTAAGGCAAAAAATGCAAGGCATTTGTCTGACTTTCCCCAATAGTTTTGGAGAGAGGGGATAACCATGTCTAGAAATGGTCCAGTCAGAAATATTTATTAATATATCCATAGAGTTAAAGATCAGGTGGCTGTTTCTTTGTTTAGAATTCATGTTACCTCAAAAAAAAATCATGTTACCTCAAAAAAATTCACGTTACCTCACGGTGTCCTGACACCCTCCCTCATTATTCAACCCTGTAATCCTCCCAGGGATATAGGACAAGGTTCAAGTGGATTTGAGGAAACTGTTTCTGATTCAGAGTCTCCCCTACAAGGCGAGTCTCTACAGTGTCTCCCTAAAGTGGCCCATATGCCAATGCCAAACCTCTGGAGCAATCAGGCCAGATCTCACAGGTTCACTCATCCGGTATTTATCCAGAGCCTCGATGCTCCCGACACAGTGCAAGGCAGTGCTACCAAGACGAACACAACTGAGCCTTAACTTGGCCCGGAACACCTAGCTCAGCCCAGGCCTAGACCCCAGGAACAACCACGAGGGGCTGCTTTGTCCTGTGCCTGCCTCCAGGATTGAGAGATCGAAGTCAGGTGATATGGCGAAGGGCCTCACATGTTCTGTTTTGGCTTTCACTGGAATGGAAATTCCTGTGGCCCTTTCGTCTCCTGGTAATTGCTAGGAAATGTTAAGGTCTGATATGACTCTAGAGATTTGGCTATGACTTCAGTTCACATCTCTCCATTTAGAGAAGAGCTTCCAGAGGGTCAAAGTGTTGTCCAGGGCCTCCATTGAGAGTGGGGTTCAGCGGGGAGCACTAACAGGCAGTCTTCTGGCTCAGGTTCACTGCCGATGTCTAAGTGCTGATGTCTAAGTGCCTTGGTGGTGGGCAAGTCTTTAGCCTGGAACCAAAAAAAGTCAGTCTTTGTTTCAAGAAAAATTATGGCCCAGTGTATAGATAGATCTTCACTTCCTCCAGCTACCATGGCTCATGGTTATATTGGGCGGACCGAGTCCATGGCCTCATAAGAACCCTTTATGCTGCAGCCGCTATGAACATCCTAAATACACCAGACCTATTCATGATCTGCACATCACTCCCTGGTTCTGGAACATCCTTCCCCTTCCTCCTCTTTGCAAATGCTACCACTTTCAGACCCAGTTCCGTCACTTTCTCTGGGAAGCTGCCGTGGATTTGCTCTGGGTCAATTTGGGTAAGCTGGGACTATAGTTCCTGGACTCCCTCTCCCTGCATAGCTCCGTAACTATGGAGCTATGGCCACAAACAGCATTTTGCGCAGCATTTGGAATAGAGAAGCGTAGCTACTAGGTTTTAATATTTAGTGGGTTGGTGCGGGGCACCGTGCCCTGCACGGTCACACGTGTTGTCCCTGATCTGCCGGCTTACCTGTTGTGATAGGGCAGCCGCTGAGCCCTCAGCATCTCCAGTTCACACCAGCCCTCCTCTTGCAGCTCCTCCGAATCCCGGACCAACCTGTGGAACAGCATGGGAAGGCCTGTGGGCCTTGCAGCTCATTCACATCATCACCTGGAGGCACTGAGAGGCAGGAACGGGCTCTGGTTTGTCCTCACTGGTAGCAGTCTGTCATTGTTTTCCCCACTTTGTGCCCATTTCTCCTTCCCTATCGCCTGCCCTGCTGACTCCACGTCCAGCATCAACAGCCTCGAGCTGACTGACGAGCCTAGCCAGTCCCTGCAATCGTGAGCCTGGAGCCCCGATAATAAATCTCTGATTCTCTATCCCATGTAGTGGTTCTGCTCCTGTCCTGGAGACCTAACTGATGAGGAGTCTTCTGTGAATCCCCCAGAATCAGTCATTTCCCAGCTGTGCTCTTCTATTAAAACACACAGCGCACTTTCCCATGCTTTAATGATTGACAAGTCTCTCTCTCTCTCATTAACCGCTAGAACTGACATGGATTGCGTGTTTACTTTGTGCCAGGCACTATTTTGAGCACTCATTTAATCCTTACAACAACCTGATGAGGTTCATATTGTTATCATTATTCCCACTTTATAGACAAGGCAAGCGGGGGACAGAGAAGTGAAGTGATTTGCCCATGCTGTGACAGCTAGGAGGAGAAAGCCGCAGGACTCACAAAGCCAGGCAGCCTGGTCCAGAGCTAGCTTTCCTCCCCTCCCTGTGGTGAGCTCTTCAACGAGGAACTCCCTCCCTATCCCAAAGCCTGGAGCCAGAATGAATGAATGATCCACCTACTTCACTTGAGGAAAAAATGACTTGCCTGCAAAGTCACTGGAAGGTTGATGAAAATGGAAGCTTTGGAGTCTAGAATCTTTGAATGCCCTCCTTCCCAGACTGGAAGGAAAGATTATGAAGGGCCCACAGTCAAGGTCTTGTTAGTGGATAAGAGACCTAATTACGCACCAGGTAATCGGCATGCTCTTTGGGAGCAGTAACTACTGGTAATGCAGTTCACCACCAGATGAGCCGGCTTTTCTCCCCAGCCCAGGCCAATGCCTCACTCAGGGTGGAACCTGGTCTACCCTAGGAGAGGAGGGCTGATCCTGGCTGAAGGGAAGAAGTCCCACACAGGTGCCAGGCATGCAATTAGTGTTTAACACTTCACTTTTTATATGTAACAATAAAGTGTGACCTCAAAACGGTCCTTTGTCCATGTAGTAAACATGGACTGGGACCCATATTTAATTTTCAGTGTGATTGTCAATGTCTAGATGTCAAACTAGAATAAAAATTCAAGTTTGGATTTCAAACCAGAGTATCTTGGGCAGTAGAGTCTGTTGTTCAATAGGACACTGGGTGTCACCTTGTCCCCTATCCGGAAGAGATACAGGGAAAATTATGACCTCTATTATATGTACAACACATCAAAAATTTAAAAGAAGAAATAAAGAAAGTAGGAAAGAAAGGGAGAGAAAATAGAAGTATGTGGAAAAATGGTAAGGAACAGAAAAGAGTTGCTACAACAGTTACGTCAAACGCCTATATTGCTCTTCTACGACACAGAGAAAAGGCAGGTAAAGGTCTAGAAGCTTTCTGCAACTTGAAGTGTTCCAGCATTCGCACAAGAAGAGCAAATCCTCATGATGGTCAATGCGTCGTTCATGTCCAATGTCAATACTCTGTGCCTATTCTGCATAAGTCAAACCACAAGAGGGTTGGTCATCATCAAATGCAGGGCTTTTTATTCAGGACCAGACTTGGGGAGGACCTCTGAATTGATCTAGTCCAAAATTTGGTTTCACAGATGAGGGACCTGAGGCCCCGGAAAGGGAGATCCCCCCATTCTCACCTCTTACTCGTGACTTGAGATGAGGCCTAGAGCAATGCGCAGAAGCAGGGGGGAGTCAGCCGAGACCCAGCGCCCCAGCCCCAGCATGGCACCCACGCTGCTGGCACGGATTTTACCAAGCCCCATGGCACCCGGCCTCAAGGATCCGGACTGTGCCCACCCGAGGCCCTGCTGGAAGTAAGGTCCTGTCGCCCAGCCCACGGCATGTCCTAACCTTCCTGCCATTTTAGCCCATGCTCATAAACCCTTTTCATTCTTCCCATTTCTTCTGAGAGCTAGCTTTCCAAAACAGTCCCTGCCATATCCACAAGTCTGCAGACTGGGGCCTCATAAGAGCTCATTTTTCAAGTCAAATCCAAAGAGGAAAAGAGGCCCAAAGGTTGGGGACAGAATCGCTAAGGAGATTTATTTTCCTTCCCCTTAGAAGTCTTCCTCCCATCCAGGAACGTTTTTCCCTGGAATAAAATACCACCAGTGCAGAGGGCAGCTAGAGACATTCCAGCCCAATTCACTTCTTTATTGGATGAAACTGAGGACCAGGGAAGGGGCATACCCTGCCCAAGGGCCCGCAGAGAGTGAGGCTAGCTGGGGCTGGAGGAGGCCTCCCGGGCACTGCTCCTCCCGCCAAGTGCAACTGGCCTGGTGCGGGTGTGCACACAGCGTGTGTGTGCATGCATATGCATGTTAGCACGCATGTGTGCGCATGCATTCAGTGCCAGGAACTAGGATTGCACTGAGAAATGTTTCTATACATCAAGGTTGGGGAGAGTGGAAGAGAGAAGTAAGTATGTTTGCAGATGGGCTCAAAACAACTTGCATATGGGGATGAAATTTCTATCTTCAACTGAACCAAAACTGAAGAGTCCGCCTCACGATTTTGCCTGCTGTGTATTTTGAATAGTCATTAACTTAGAAGTAATATATGTTTTTTATAGAAAACTTAAACGTTAAAAGAAATGCAAAGGAATTAAGACTACCCATAATTCCATGACCTATAAACAACCTTTGTCAAGATTTTGGTTTGTATTCTTCAAGGTCTTTTTTAGATACATGTAATTATATGGCACATTCTATTTGGTAATCTAATAATTGTATATTCCAATGAAGCTTTTTTTCCCCCTAACACTAAATACAGTTCTATAGGACTTTTTTTTTTTTTAAGATTTATTTATTTATTTGACAGGGAGAGAGTAAGCAGGGGGAGAGGGAGAGAGAAACTCAAGCAGCCTCCTCACTCAGAGGTAGCGCAAGCTGGGCTCAATCTCAGGACCCTGAGATCAGACCTGAGCCGCAACCAAGACTCAATTGCTTAACTGACTGTGACACCCAGGCTCCCATCCATAGGATGTTTTGAATGGCTGCCTGATTATTCTGTTCAACTCATTTATTACTGTTGGATAATTTTGTAACTCCTGTTTGTTTTTTCACATCACAAATGATAGTGAGATAAATGTCTCTGGGTCTCTGGTTTTTTCTGGATGAAATTCTTAAAATAGAATTGGTAGAACTAAGACAATGACACTTTTAACATTTGACATATGTATTTCCAAGTCATGCTTCTGGAAACTCGGGTCTATTTACATTCCTAATAACAGCATAGTATACGAGCATTAAAAATTGGGAATGTTCACAATGACTTTTAATGCCTTCCCATGTATTTTATAATTCAGTATTTTAAATGTAGCAGTCTTTAAACTGATATCATTGAATTTTTATTGAATACTCTAAAAAGAAAAGTGACAAATATTTTACAACAGCAATTCGTATTCTCTTCTTCCCATTTCTATATTATCTTTTGCTTATCATTTTCTGGAATTCCAAGGAAATTTAGAAATTATTTTAATTACTGGTGGGCTGTGATTCACTATTTCCACTTTTTTTTTTTACAAAAATCATAAAACTAAGCAATACTATAAAATAAGGGACTGATCTAGTTCTATGTTTACATTGTCTGAATTTGGTCTTTCTTTAAAAAACGAGTTTTCACAGAATTATAACTAAGTAAATGTAGGCAACTTAGCATCCTTTCATATAAATATTTCTATAAAATGTTATAATGTGCACTTGACATTTAAAACTGTAAAAGATCTTTAAGGCAGGCGCTGTAATGATCCAAAGTGTATATGTCCTGAGGTTTGGTGAGCCAGGACTCTATTTTGAGTGTTTGAGTTGTTTTCAACTTGATCCGTATTAGTAGGTAGAGAGTCTGAAGACTTTCCTAGTTCCTGCTGTGTGTTAGTATCACACATTGAACTGAACTCTGTGCATCCCTGGGAATAAAACCAGCCTCCATTTTTGCTTCGAGATGCCAATTTTTGCAAAATTCTCATTTTGATATGAAATAACATTTTATTCCACCCCATCTCTTTTTTACAGTTTTCTGTGATCATCCAAAAGGAAATTAAAAAAAATAAGGAGGTATTGAAAATAGAGTTATGTATTTATATGTACATTTTGAACTTTTTAAAAAAGATTATATTTATTAATTTGACAGAGAGAGACAGCATGAGAGGGAACACAAGCAGGGGGAGTGGGAGAGGGAGAAGCAGGTTTCCCGCTGAGCAGGGAGCCCGATGCGGGGCTCGATCCCAGGACCCTGAGATCATGACCCGAGCTGAAGGCAGCCGCTTAACCGACTGAGCCACCCAGGCGCCCCCATTTTGAACTTTTTAAATTATATGACTAATATATGTTATATGTAGAAAGTTACAGAATAGAAATAAAAAAGGAAAAAAAATAAAGTAACTTGTAATCACATCATGCAAAGATAAGGCTGTTAAATATGACAATGTTAATACCTTTCCAGCTTTTTTCCTATGGAAATATATACATATAGTTCATACTGCTTGCTTTTGTAACCTGCAATGATATATTGCAAATGTATTATCGTGCCAATCTGCCAACAAGTACATACTTTTAAACAGCTTCCTAGTCTGTGCCAGGCACAGTGAGAAGCAATTACAAGCAAAAGATATCGGGTCCTCAGGGAGCTTATAGGCCAAACTATAAACAGAAGAGCGGGAAAAACATAGACATCCTGAGCCCGGGTCTAGCAGCCTTTCTTCTGGTTTATTCTCATTATGGGGTCAAACTTACTTCCTTAGCATTCTTTTATTTTTTACTTTTTTTTTTTTTTATAGTCCTAGCAGTTTTAAATCACAGTTTTCTTTAAATTGTCTTTAGGACACTGTGTCCTACTTATTTACTTTTGATCCATAAACAGTTAAGAGTCCTGGTCACACTGCCTTTTGTAGTCAGTGAGTCCCAGCACAGTTCCCAGGAGCTGTGGAAGCACATCTTTCGTGGCAAGTGCCACCAGGAGTAGGACTTCAGCAATGGATCGTTCTTCTTACAGCAAGACAGGGACTCTCCTGCTTTCACAGAGGGCTTTCTGCTCCTTAACACCAGCTGTGTTCTGCACACACTTCAGTGAAGCGGATCGAGCTGGCCAGGAAGGGAAGCTGAGGCTCAGACGGGGAGTGACAGAGCCTGGCAGAGACAGAGCAGGGCCCAGATGAAGCCCAGGCTTGGGAGGCCAGCACAGCACTCTTACTGCTTACTCTTCCCTACTTCCATTGAAGGTATGGCTGACTCGGCTGAAGAATCTGAACAGGTCAAAGATAGGCTGCTACTGTCTGCTCGACTCAAGCGTGTGCATGTGAGCACACACACACACACATGCACGTCCACACATGCACCACAAACACACAAATGAACACACTCACAGAAAAACAGGCAATCCCAACCAAAATGCTCCTGGGCATTCTGTAAGTGCTCCCAACCTGGAAGGATCTGCCTTGTCTTGTGGTCCTTGCACCATTGCCAGAGTCTGATTCACACTTAACTATTGTTTTGACCAGACCACCCACAGCAAAAGGCCATTTCCAGACAAGCCAGGATCTCTTCCACTGGGAATTTCCAACCCTGCATCACACACACACACACACACACACACACACACACACACACAACCCAGGGGCATGCTTTCCCCAGCAGGTGAGGGAGTCCCAGACAGCAGACTCCCAGTGAGCACCTCTGAAGAGCAAGATGCCGAGCGAGGCTGTGAAAAGAACCCTGGGATAATATAACACTCTAGAAAGCGGTCCACATGCACTGGAGTAATATTATCACACCATGTATGTCCTGTGCTTTACGATTCCTAGGCATTGTCTCACCTGCATGAGCCCTGCATGAAGGATGTATTATTAGTTACATTCAATAGATAAAGATACTGAGGTTCAGAGAGGCTTACTAGTGATTAGCATAGCTTGGACTTAAATCCTGTTTCTTCTGACTCCAAAAACAATGTCTTCCCCAGTCCCCTCAAACATTGACCTCAATATGTTACATGATTCTTTATTCTCACTATGACCCAGGAGGTCAGTTTGGTGGGGCTTCCTATCCTTATTTACTAGGTGAGGAAACAGGCTCTAAGAGGTGAAGGGAGTTAGCTGTGGTCACTAGGGGCCTTCTGGCTTCATGTCTGGTGCTCTTTCCTCCTCACCTGGTTCCTGCTGTGGAGTAGCTCCCCAGAAAGCAGGAGACTGTGGACAGACTGTGAGCTCCCTTGGAAAGTTGCAGGCAAATGTTTGGGGTACATTTGCAGACAACTGCCCTGGGGGAGCCACATCCCTGCCCAGTGGGCAGGTGTAATGTATTTTGAGGTCATATCTGCCTCCTCTGGGGGGCTGTCGCTTGTGATCTTTCCCCTGATGTAGGCCAGGATGCCACTTTCTATTGACCAGGCAAAGAGTCCTACTTTAGAATGCCCGACTGTTGTTCAGCAGTGTGGTTTCTTTGAAGAAAAATGTGAACAGAACAAGGTGGGGAGGAAGTTGGCAAGGGAGGACAACCACACATTGGCATTGTCCACTGTCTGTTCTTGGAAAGAGTTGAGGAGCATTCGACATTGGCCCATCCTTTCACGATGTATAGAGCAGAGTCAGACACACCCTCTTCATTTTATAGAGATGCTGGTGGAGGGAACAGTTGGGAGACTATTGCAGAAACCCAGGGGGACGTGATGGGTACTTAAAAGCGGCATTAGGGTCAGGAAGTAGACACAGACTGAAGAAAGATTTTAGAGGAAGAATCAACCTGTCTTAGGGACTGGATGGTGGAGAAAGGACAGTGAGGGAGATGAGCTTAGGATGACTTCTGGGTTACTAATTTAGGCATCTAAGAAGTTGAGCATGCCATGAACAGGGCTGAGGACCACAGAAGAAGGAGAGAGTTTGGGGGGAATATGATGAACTTATTTTTTTATATGCTGAGGGTACCTGTCTGGAGAACATTCTCATAAAGGTGACAAGAAGGGAAGGTGCTCAGAAGAGAGGTCCTGTGACTCTACCCTAAGAATTCATAGACATTGCTCCCACCAACACTGGCCACTGCAGACCCAATAAAGAGGAACTGGAGAGGGGGGACTGAGATAGAGTGGGCTATGTTTTTAGAATCCATCATGAATACAGGAAAGATCCTGAGTGGGAACAAGTAGGTTTCCCTGATTCCCTCCAGCCCGTGATTTTCATGGATTGTTTGGTAGACAGTACGAGTGTCACAGTGAGAGTGTCATAATGGAATGACTTGAGCATATTGAGTTAGAAAGCCTGAATCTGGTGTTATAAATTACTTGTTTTGTGATCTGGGGCAAAACACTTAGCTTTACTGACCTTCCTTCCTCTTCTATAAAATGGTTGTCTGGTGAAAATGCTGTGTAAATTATAACAGGTTGTTCATTGGTAGATTATCAGTTTAATATGTCATACCAATAAGCTACTAATTTTGTAACTGAAATTAAATGCTTACCAATTTGAGAAGCTAAAACTTTAACGAGGAAGTACCATGAGGCTGGAAAAACCCAGTGAATTTTTCAGACCAAATTATAGGAAACCCTCAGAGCTCCAGTATCCTATCATGATGTCATTAGGGAAAGGAAAACACAAGAATGGAGGCCAGGGGATGTCCCCCCAGTCTCCCTACCCAACCCCCACATCACCAGCTGTGGTGATGTCGGTATGGGATAGAAATCTCTCCATTCTGGTGGGTGCTGTGTTTGATGTCGTGTCACAGCCATATGTGATTTTGTTCATCCTTGAGTCTCATAGAGGGTTTAGTTTGTCACCTTCTTGGGCACCAGCTGCTCAGTATCACTCAACCAGTAATCCCTTCAGCATTAACTCTTGAGGCTATAAAAGGGGTATAGGGCATGGACTTCGATTTAATTTAAAAAATTGTTTATTGAACTCCTTGGACTTCCCAGGCACTGTACTAAATGATGGAGATAGACTGTTGAACCACACAGGCAAAGTCTCACCCTCATAAAGCTTTTATTCTACCAAATGTCAGAGTTGGAAGAGATCTCAGAGATTGTCTGGGTGGATATAATGGGAGAAGAAACTGAGGCTGATAAATAGAGGCCAGAATTTGAAGGGATGATTCAGTCGGTCACACACAACCCATACAACCTTGGACAAGTTTATGTCACTGCAAAGTGAAAGTGATGATAAAAATAAGAACTACCTTCCTTATACTAGAGTATGGAGGGAAAAAATGGCAATGCACATTATCACTGGCAAAGTACTGCACAAATAGAAATCATCAGTGAAATGTTTTATTAAAAAAAGAAAAGAGGGAAGGAAGGAAGGAAAGAAGGAAGGAAGGAAGGAATACGTTCAGTGTGGATGTGCATATCTTGAAAAATACTAAATGCCTATCAAATTCTTTCTACCCCCTCTTGTCTTTATTTACACTGGTATCCTGTTACCAGACAACGAATCAGTCAAGATGGTAATATTATTTTGTGCAATATAAGCCAACATTGCTTTGAAAAGAGAATAGAAATATTTTGATTTTTGTTACATAATCATTGATAACATTTGAGAGACTGTTTTCTAAAAATTCCATTAACCAATTAAATTTATTAATTAATTTTAAAAAAGAGAGGGGATGTATTTTCCACGGGCACATACATTACAAAAAAATTTCCAAAAAAAGGAAAACCACATATGCATTGGGGGTTGTTGTTCTCATTCCTTTTTTTTTTTTAATTTCAAGTTTTTATCTAAATTCTAGTTAGTTAACACAAATGGTAAAATTGGTTTCAGGTGTAGAATTTAATGGTTCGTCACTTACATATAACACCCAGTGCTCCTCACAACAAGTGACTTCCTTAATGCCCATCCCCCACCTACCTCCCTCCATCACCCCTCAGGTTGTTGTCTATCTTTAAGATTGTTGCTCTCATTCTTGTTTTTATTAACCGAGTCCCTGAGTGGGTTTCCTGCAGTCTGATGCTTCAGAAAGCTTCCGCAGCCCAGTCACCAGTTGGGCTGAGAATTCTGATGTGAAAAGCCTGGAACAATCAAAGAGTGAAAGGTGTGTGAAGATAATTAGAATGTACAGAACAAACAGTAACATTTGTGTTCACTCAAGGCAGCAGGTGGTAAATTCCTCATGTGGACAAGGAACAGTGATTGTTTCATACCAAAAAAAAAATACACACACATGAATATATTGACAATGATTTTCTTCCATGCGTCTGAAAAATATAATGCATACTTTGCCAATAAATAAGTATGCATTATTTAGAATACTGTAAACGAGAATATGGATTCCAGTAGCTTTTGAGTCATATTACTAAAGTATGTTTTTCAATCTTATGCCTGCATCTCTTGGTCTCAGATTTGAGAAAATAAAATATATAGGTATGTTGTGAGAAGAAGAAAGCAAGTGACCTTTATTGAGTATCCACTCTGTGCCAGGCACTACATGATGCACTTTCTCCATATGCTATCTCATTACCTCCTTAATTCTTCCCCCGCCCCTCTGTGCTCTCTCTTGTCTAGGTCTTTGGACATGGGACTCCCTATACCCTGCAGGTTTTTCTGGATCCCTGATGCTCTCTCAGTGACACTTGCCTCTCTCACGCCACTCTTCACCTGGATACATCTTCCCCTTCAAGATTCAGCTTGGACCCAAGCCTGCCCTTGGTTTTCCCATTGCACAGCTCCTCAGTCTCCAGAGCTCTCTCTGGCATGCATGATCACAGACTGTAACATTGATGGTGTCTGCTTTCCTCATTCCAGGGCAAGCTTCAAGAGGACAGGGGCCATGGCTTTTTCATCATGACGAGCCCAGTGCACAGAGAGGTTCTAACCACACAGACTGCCTGGGTGAAAGAACAAATGAATGGGTTTTTGAGTGAGCTAAGTATTATTAGCCCCCAATTTTCAGATAAGAAAAATGAAGCTCAGAGAGGGTAAGCGGTCACCCTGTAGAGTAGATGTTTGATCCAGTAGGTCTAGGATTTGAACCACATTGTCTGACTTGTTCTCATAGTTGCTATCAACAAGAGTGGGAAAATCCTAAAGTCCTGCTGCCCATTCTCTCTGGCCTCCTTTGTTGGTCTATAGCAAGAAAGGACTACTGAAAAACAAAGGCCTCAATTCATGTAAGGCCAACCCATGGTGCAGGGGCTAGAAATTAGCCCGGAGCCCAAGAGCATCCAGAACCTCTGCTAAGGACAGAGAGTTGAGATCAATGACACTCAACATGGATTTTCTGAGTGTCTGCTCTGTGTTTCACAACTATGCTGTGAGCTATGGGGAGTTTGGAGATGGGCACCAGATACGGCCTGACACTCAGGTGGCCTACCAGCTCTCCAAGGCTGCTGAAAGGACATACACATATGGGTGAAACCACCTCAAGTCAGAGGAGGCAGGCAAGTGGAAGAGAAAAGCCCCTGGCCGGAACCAGAAGGCCTGCCTCTGCCTTTCTTCCCCCATGACCTTTGGAGAGCCACTTACTTCCCTCTGAGAATTTTAGTTTCCCACCTGCAAAATTCAGCAAAGGTACTAACCTCAGGGAAGTCAGCAGGCCGTTGTGATTCCCAGATTTGCTTTTGTCCTGCTTGTATGTTAGGGACTGAATTGTGGCCTCCCAACAATTCGTATGGTGAAGTCCTAATCCTTTGTATCTCAGAATGTGACCTTATTTGGAGATGGGGCCTTTGCAAAGAGAGAATAAAGTTAAAATGGAATCACTAGGGTGGGTTCTAATGCAACATGACTGGTGGCCATATTAAACAGACATGCATACAGGGAGAACACCACATGACCTTGAAGACAACCACCTACAAGCCAAGGAGAAAGGCCTAGAACAGACCACTCCCTCGCAGCCCTCAAAAGAAGCAACTCTGCCAGGCCTGGTTGTTTGAGCCACCCCGTTTAGAACCCTTTGTGAATATGGCAGCCCTGGCAAACTCATACACTGTTGTTGTTGATTCAAATGTTTTGGGGTTTTCCACCATGTTCCTCATCATTCTCCATGTTCTTCTACCCAGTTGCATGGCCCGTTTACTTTATCAGCTGGTTCTTTAAGCATTTTAGTTGGTCTCCCTTGGATGAGAACAACCCAAAGCTCTCCTTGCATGCTCACATTTCAAGACTATTCCCTGAAATCTTTCAAGACTAAGAAGCAAGGGTCACATTCTGCAAAAGTCTATTTCAGGACCTGGTAAACCAAACTGCATACGCCCAAGCCTGTGGTGTTTAATCAGTTCTCCTGGGGAAAGGGGAAGCCCTAATTTGTAGTATTTGCCAATTTCCCACTGTGGCCAATTTCAAGCTTTCGACATGAACTCACTGAAAGTGGAGCTGAGAGGTGTGTGCCCTTGGCTCTGGGAGGTGGTGGGGTGACTACAGCCGGCTACTCCACAGCACTCCCGGCACTCTGCAGTCAAGGCCCAGAGTCCTTTGCACCCGATGACCTAATAATGTCTGAGTCCTTAAACCATCTGAGCTAAACATCAGGAACCAAGGTCCTCATCTGTCCTCTTCTTTTGATTCACTGAATGATTTGAGATAAGTCTCTAGGCCTCAACAATTATCATTTCTAAAATGAAAATGAATAAATTAGGGGCTACGGTTTTGGTAGCTTGACTCTGCACCACTGGGGTGGGGAAGGGTGCAAGGAAACTAGGCCCCCACACGCCCCTTCAACCAAAGGTACTTTGCCTTTATATACTGTATATATTGGGGATCCAGGTCAGGTGTGTTTGGGGGATAAAAAGGAGGAGGTTTTACTGCTTAAAAAAAAAAAAGTGACTTGAGTTCTCTCCATTTGAAAGATTTTGTGCTCCTCCACGATTCTAGACCAAAACTCTTAGCCCGAGACATTGGAAAAGAAGTCACGAAAGGGGCAATTGAGGGAAGAATAGCCAACAGGGTGACCAATTCCAAAGAATGAGGCACTGGGTGGGGACAGGCCAAAATCACTGGATGGGCCACAGTGATGCTATCTAGTTCTTGAGCAGGTTTCTTCCAGACTCTGACTATTTATGTGAAGGGAGGAATATTTTTACCTGCCCTTGGATGGCATCCAGGTCTGGGGTGGGAGGTGGCAGTTGTTTAACAGCCCATGGTAACATTGCACAGCAATTAGGGCAGGAAGTGAAGAAGGCTGCATCGCCCAGGTGGAATTGAGGTCAAGAGAATACAATGCCTCAAGATTGAATTCAGTCTCCTGCCCCAACCGGATGTCCTCTACTGCTGCCTGGGGCATCTGGGAGAGCAGGGTGGCTTTCTTCGGAGGAAGGTCCTTCTTAAAGCTCTGGCCTGGGGGCGCCTGGGTGGCTCAGTCGTTACGCGTCTGCCTTCGGCTCAGGTCATGATCCCAGGGTCCTGGGATCGAGCCCCGCATCCGGCTCCCGGCTCAGCGGGGAGCCTGCTTCTCCCTCTCCCACTCCCCCTGCTGTGTTCCCTCTCTCGCTGTGTCTCTCTCTGTCAAATAAATAAATAAAATCTTAAAAAAAAAAAAAAAAGCTCTGGCCTGGTGTAGATACAGGTGTGCTAGAACAGGTCAGGAGCAAGACAATGCCCTCCTCACTGTGCTTGGGGACTGCATGTCTGGTGGCGATGCGGAGGGAAGGTTGAGCAGGGCAATCCTGGGTCAGGGGAGGCAGGGAGCCAATTATCAGGATTGTCCAGGGGACGGATCATACACATCTGCCTCAGTCAGAAACAGTGACATGAATGGAGTTTGTTCTCAGGGGCCCAGGCACTTCATAGGGAGTTTACCTTCTTATTCAGACTTCCCTGTTGTTGATAGTTCTGGCGTCATTATCGTCCCCCTGGGGTGGCCTCTGGGCTCGGCAGTTCTTCTGAGGGAAAGACAGCCTTTTCTTTCTTATTTCTCTCATGCTGTCTTTATATTCAGGCATGGAATAGGGCTGAGTCAACATCAACCCAAAAACCTTGTGCCACGGAATCGAAGTCACAGCTTCCATGTGGGCTTAATATTCATGTCAAGAAACAGAACCATTGAGAGAATTTGGATAATTTTTAAAAGTAGCACAGTTGTCTCTCTCCTCATGCTTGGTGGGAAAGTTTGGGGAGGTGATGAAGGATTCTAGTGCAGTCAAAGGATTTTAGGGCTGGAAGGGGGGCTAGAGATTACATTTGGCTTAAGGAAATTATGTTGGCATCACCTTTAAAATACATATCCAGAATCTAATCACTTCTCACTGCCTGCAGCTATCCCTCCATAGGTGGGTGCAATCTACCTGGTCTCCTTGCTTCTTCCCTTGAGCTTCTCAGTATATTCGAAACTCAACAGTGAGAATGACCCTTTTGAAATGTGCATCCAACCATTTCACTCCTTTGTTGAAATCCCAGCCTTGGTGTCCATTTCTCTCAGAGAGAAATCCCAATCCTCAGAGCAGCCTAGAAGACCCTGCAGGACCTGGCTCTGACCTTATCTCCTCTAATTCTCCCCAGCCCCCGCGGATCACCATGGCTGGTCTCCTGGCTATTCCTAGAGTAATTCGCTTGCTCTCCCCTGGCATGCTATTCCCACTTAGAGAACACAGGAACGAGGCCGGCAGGGTAGGGGGGGCAGAGGGGGAGGGAGAAGCAGACTCCACACTCAGCAGGGAGCCCGATGCGGGGCTCGATCCCAGGACCCCAAGATCATGACCCGAGCCAAAGGCATATGCTCAACCAACTGAGCCACCCAGGCGCCCCTCAGTAAGACCTTCCTTGACCATTGATATGTCAGCCTGCAAGTCCCTCCCCACTGCCCCAAACCTGGGACTTTTACTCCCCTTCTGCTGCTCTACTTCATCCCACTTTAGACTTAACACCTTCTAACACAAAAGACACTCTTCATGTTTCTTGCTTGTTTAATACTTGTTTCTGCCTGCTAAGACATAAGCTCTACAAGGGCAGAGACCTTTCTCTCTATATTTGAAGTGTGCCTGCCTTGTGGCGAACCTGGCTGAATTAAAGAGGATTTCCTTAACTCTTTTTTTTCTAAACATTTTATTTTGAAGTAATTTCAAATTTACATAAGCATTACAAAAACAGTACAGAGGGTTCAAACATAGCCTTCATGGAGACAGGTCACATTTCACCATCATGTTTCCTTTAAGAATGTTTAATGATATCACCCTTAGCATTAATAATGATAATAGTACCAAAATTCATATGTGGATATCATAACCCCCAAGTGATGGTCTTGGGAGGTGGGGCTTTCAGGAAGTGGTTAGGTCATGAGGGAGAAGCTCCCATGAATGGGCTTAGTGCTCTTACAAAGGAGGCTACAGGGAGATCCCTTGGTCTTCCACCATGTGAAGACACAGCAAGAAGGCGTCAGCTGCGAACCAGAAGGTGAGCTCTCAGTGGAACACGACCATGCTGGTGCTTTGATCTTGGACTTCCCAGCTGCCAGGACTGTGAGAAATAGAATTTTGTTCCTTATAAGCTCCCCAGTCTGTGGTATTTTGTTATAGCAGCTTGAACAGAGTAAAACACATGTGTAGAATTCTCTAGGTCAAAAGGCTTTTTTTTTTTTTTTAATGCTTTAGCTTACTGGCCACTCTGCACATCTCCAAGATACTGGAGCTAAGTAGCTAAGTAGCTAAGAGATCAGGCTCTGCCATCAGAGAACCTAAGTTTGAGTAGCTGTGTGGCCTTGGGTAAGTTGTGTAACCTCTCTGAGCTTCAGTTTCCTGATCCGTACATGAGGATGTTGAGAAGGATGAGGCTCATCAGATTCAGGTGAGATCATGCTCAAGGTCACAGCATTGGCAAGGGCAAGAGCAGAGCTGGAAGGTGAGCTGTTTTCTAACCCGTATCTTCTGCCCTGTGGGCCGCATATCTTCTGCCCAGTGCTGCCTGGGTGCAGCCCATCTTGCTCTCCTCTGCTCTTATTGTGTTGGCTCCCTGGGTCAAGAGTGATTCTCCAACAAAGTGAAGATAGCAGCTGCCTCCTCCAGGCTGGGATGCTCCCCCAACAACTGAGAACAATGCCCCAATGTGGGCCTGAGTCACTGCATTCTTGTCCCCTCCACCGCACGTGCTGCCTTCACTCAGTCCTTCTGCCCTGTTCCCGTGGTGCCCGTGTGGGGGATGGGCTGCCAGCCTGGCGCTGACCGCAAGGTCCTCAGGCACCCTCCAGCCTGGTGACTGAGATGCCATCTGGCACCCACCACAGCTGCAAGGCCCATGGTCTGGCACCAGGAAGCAGGAGGACCGGAGCATGGTGGAAGTCTGGGGAAGACCTCCTGCTTCTGGTCCAGCCTCTGTTGCTTCCTCAAGGGGACAAAGCCAAGGTCATGGTCATCTCCAGGCCTCAGCTTCCTCGGCTGTAAAATCAAGAGAATAAATAGTTCTGAGACCGATCATGATTTCTTGATCCTGAATTGTCTCAACCCATGATGCTTATATATTCAAGGAAGAAGTTTCAGCCTTGATCCCCAAACAGGAACCCTGCCAGGCATGGGGATGAATCCATAGAGATAAAGGAGGATCAAGAAATATCATAAGGAGAGGGATCTGATGCAAAAGCTACTGTTAGGATTAAGTGAGTTAATATGGGTAAAGCATATCATCAGGGGTTAAAAAATATTTGTGATGACAGTGGTGAGAAAAGCATCTGCCCCTGAGTCTCCCTCTGTGCCTGCCACCCTGCCCTAAGCCAGCCTCCCATGTTCTTGCTTCTGAAATTCGGCAGTGGTCTCCAGTGTGATCTTCTGGTCACCAGTGCCTCCCCTCTTCAACCCAATCTGCCCACTGCTGTTAGAGGGATTTTCCTAAAACGCTGTTGTGCCATGCATCTCTCTCCTGCTCAAAACCCTTCAGTGACCCTGGAAGCCTCCTGAGTTAGGTTCAAATGACTCCCCCTGTAGTCAAGCCCCTCAACAAAGCACCAGCCTATCTTTCCAACTACCCCCCCTACCCATCTATCCAGGATTTCGATAAACCTACAGCCCTCCAGACAGATGCAAGCTGCCCATCCCTTGCTTAGAGTGTTAAGATGGTATAGTAGCTAAGAGATCAGGCTCTGCGGCCAGAGAACCTAAGTTTGAGTAGCTGTGTGGCCTTGGGTAACTTGTGTAACCTCTCTGAGCTTCAGTTTCCTGATCCGTAAATGAGGATGTTATAATGGCACCTCTTGTAGGGATGGTTCTGAAGATAAAAGAAGTATGGAAAGCAATTGATGTGCAGCAGATATTCAATCAGTGTTTCTTATTATTTTAACCTTTGCACTGAACATGTCTTCTCTACGCCATGTCCCTTGTCTGCTACCATCTGCCTGCCTGCCTGATGAAACCCTCCTCACTCCTCTCCCTCACACACCTGAGCCACCCCCTTCTTGCCCTTCACGAGGTAACAACTTGATTAAGCTTAGTTTTCCTCCCTGTGAAGTCCTTAAGGGCCGGGAAGAACCTGTCCCTCAGAAGTCTCTGGATCTCAGAAGTTAGTGCCCGGCACCTGGCAGCTCTCAATAAGAATGTGTTGGAGGACAGAATGCAGAAATGTGATCATGGAAGGCTCAATGACGACTGAAGGAACGAACAAGTGCTGTTTGGGGCAGCTAGCACCCTGATGTGTTGGGGCCATGATGCAACTTCCCAAACTGGGGACACAGGCAGGCTGAGCATGAGCTCTGAGTTAGGAATGCTCCCCTTTGATCACTGTCCCAGGGGTAAAGCTGCTCGAGAGCTCAGATCCAAGTGGCCTTCTCTGCCCAGGGCCCTCTTGTGGCAGAGCAGGTGTGAGGTGTGATGGATGAGCCCTGGAAGAGGCAACGTGGGGGCTGGCAGAGACAGGGCTCTACTCTAGCTCATCTCCAACTGGCTAAGGCACCTGGGAGGAATCACCTCTCTTGGGCTCTTTTTTTTTTTTTTTTTAAAGATTTTATTTATTTATTTGAGACAGAATGAGAGAGACAGAGAGCACATGAGAGGGGGGAGGGTCAGAGGGAGAAGCAGGCTCCCCGCTGAGCAGGGAGCCCGATGCGGGACTCGATCCAGGGACTCCAGGATCATGACCTGAGCCGAAGGCAGTTGCTTAACTAACTGAGCCACTCAGGCGCCCAAGGAATCACCTCTCTTGGGCTCTTAAGGGGAAATTTGGGCTAGATCATGGTTCTTAAAGTTCATCCCCCAAAGCAGCAAAATCGGGGTCGCTGAGAGTTTGTTAGAAATACCGAACATCAGCCTCACCCCAACATTCTGAAGCAGCAAGCCGGGGGAGGGACCCAGACATTTGTGTTTTATCCAGCCCCCTAGGAGATCTGAGGTTCACTCAGGTTTGAGAAACACTGGGTTAGACCAGTGGGGGCATTCAAGGCTATTCCATATTTTTTGTTTGTAATTGCGTGGGCCCTGTTTTTGTTTTGTTTTTTCCTAATGAAATCTCAGGCAGATGCCCAATATGTAAAGTGGACTAGAGCAGAGTCTCCCTCTGGTTGACTCTCTGACTCTCCCCCCACTCTGACTCTCCCTCATCATGCACACTGGTGTAGCAGGTCTCCAGCCAGCTGAAGAGTAGAGAATTGGGGGTCTGTCAAGCCCAGTGCTGCCAGTGGGCTGTGCCTCCCAAGGAGGCACCGCCTGTTGGCTCCCTGCTGAGTGCCCCCAGTAGACACCACTGTGTATCCAGAAGGCTGACGTGGAGTGGGGTCCCAGGCCTTGGGGTGGGTGGCACTGAGGCATGTGGGATCCCTGGCCGGGGGAGGGCAGCTGAGGCTCAGTGGTGCTGACCAGGTAGGCATCTCCCCCAAGGCTGCCCAGCCAGCTGCTGAGCCCCATTTGATCACGTGAGGCGGGAGCTACCCTGCATCTTGGGAAGGCGGAAGTCATACTTCATTTTCATACTGGCCGCTTTTGGAGACAATATGGCACCACTCAGATTTTTAGATCTTCCCTTTCATGAAGCTCAGCAGATCATGTGAAGCAGTCAAGAGGCCCGCAGACATACTCATCGTTCTATGATGGTTTCTGCACTTTCTGCTTCTCCCCTCCGGCTATGTGGATAGATGAGTCACTTGAATTTCTTTACTTCATTTTCTGAGGTAAAGAAGGTAGTGGGGTGTGGGTGTTGGGGAAGCCCATGATTAGAGAACTTCACAGAAGAGGCCGCACTGGTGGAGAAGCAGAAGGGAGAATGCTTTGAGGACTCTTATGAAGGGTAGATGATGGCTGGGACATTCTCTAAGGGCAGAGAACCAGACAGAGGCCAGAAATTACTTCCCTGATGTAAGGTAGCATCGGAGGATGCATGCTTTGCCAATAGCAGAGAGCATGCCAGCAGCAGGCAGTGGGGAATGGGGGTGTGCAGTGGAGATGGAGAGGAGAAAGGTAGGTGTTGGGGCTCCCAGTTGATGTGAAAGTGGCCATCTTCCTGATTCCATCCCAGGATATATGTGCCTGGTGCAGCTGGGCAGAAGGAAATCTCTGTGGTCTGAGGCACTGTCCCAGACAGTTATGTAATGGTGTGATTCTCAGAAGGAGAGAAAGTACCATGCCGTGGGCAGCCACTATAAGGAGACCTCTTCTCTTGGTCCCGGCATTATAGAACGGGACCCATGTTCCTTCACATCACCATGCTTTGGTTTCCACTTCTGGAAATAGAGAATGATTATATTATCAACTCACTTCTGAAAAAGCATATAAAGCAGGCATGATCATGTTAGCACCTCCCATTTGTCCAACGTTACTAGATACAACATATTTCATATCCATGATCTCATCTCGTCCTCCAATCAATTCCTTGTGAAGAAACCCAAGACTTGGGGAGGCTGCATGTCTTCCTGAGATCACACAGCATGTCAGTGGTGGCCCTGGTTTACTGATTCCCAGTTCCTGGTTTTCTCCTAAGGCCTTCTGCTTCCCTGTCTGTGAAATACAAACACCTTTCAAGAGAAAGATTACTCCTAGTTGTACCATTATTGTGTCTTGTAGCTCCAAATCCTTGCAACCTTCACAAACTGTATTACATTTCCCACTTCTGGAACTCAGCATTTTCCCTCTATAAAGACTGGCTCCATGCTTCCCTGGAACAAGCTGGCTGGAGACTTGGCTGTGACTTTTGCCCTATTTACCCCTGAGCCCAGACAGAATTCCCTAGGATTCCATGGGGCTCGTTGCATTTTCTAGTTCTCAGTGAGAGTCAGTGGGAAACATTACTTTCCTGTAAACTCCGTAAGTTCAAAGACTATTTAAATACCAAGACTGTATGATTTTATAACCTAGGAGGGATAAACAAAGGTGTTCCCTGGGGTCGGGGGATTATTTCACATGGTCACAAATACTGAGTTAAGATGAGAAGTGTGTAGCTGGGCAGCTCTGGAGCTGGGGACCTCTTCCCACCTGCTCACGTGGTGGCAGGCCCCTCACCTGTCTCTGAATTCCCTTTTCACCACATTTCTGAAATAGGGGTGGTAACAGCTGTCTATGAAATGCTTTGTGACCAGGCAGCAGGCGTTGTACTGTGGCCAAGTATTATGGAACAGATGAGCTTTGTCTGAACCCATCTCCCAAGGCATTCAAGTGTGGAATATTTGGAGGAACACAAAATGCCATTGCTGGAAGGGTATTTTAGCAGTGATCTAACCAAACCCTCCACTCTCTAAAATATATGCTCTCTACACCACTCTCAAGGAAGGATGGTCCAGCCTCTGCTTGAATGCTTCCTATGACAGTAAGCTCACTATTCCATTTCTCTGTTGTCCATCTCTGTTAAGAGGATGACTAGAAAGTTGGTTGCTTTTAATTTCACTCCTTGCCTCTAGTCCTGTCCTTTAGGATATCCCAGATGAAATCTAGTTTCTACCTCCATTTCCACACTTTTCATATACATGATGTACTTGAGGATGGCTTCAGTGGCCCATCCTTCAAGAGCCCATTGTTGCTGTGTGGACGCCATGTTCAGAGGCGGTGGAAAAGGTAACATTGAGATATTGGGCTCTGCCTTTGTCTCTTCCAGCCTTTGAGGACCAGGAACGAGGCCCTCCCTCATATCTATGACTCACATCTATGACTCCACTGGGTGCATGGCAGCCAGTCCATTTTACTATGCAGCTTATCAGTCAGAGAGCTATTTCTTGCTCCTCCACATAAGGACACAGTCAAACGTTAATAAGAAAATTTAAAAAGGAGGGATGGATTCATTGAGTGGAGGATGAAATACTTCTATGATGGTTTCTGCACTGAGGTGGAAAAGAAAGGCACTTGCTCTGTTGTGCACACCTGTGACCCTTGGAAGGGATATTTATCACAGATGGACTGGGCTTCTGTTTATTCATCTAGGGATTAGAAGCCGCTAGTCCCTCCCTGCCACGCACAATCCTCAAGACTGCAGGCTTACACCGAACAGCATTTCAAAAAAACACTGAAAAGGAGACGATTTATTCTATGTCCATGGCAAAGATTTTCTGATAGCTCAAATGTCTGACATTCTAGGATTCATTTTATGTTTCAAGAACAGAGTGGGAAAAGATTAAAGGATTTGAATCCAAAAGCCTGGGTTTGGGTATGGGCTGTGTCACTGATTGGTTATGTGATTATTGGGCAAGTCACATCACCCTTATGAGTCTCAGTTTTCGAATCAGTAAAATGGAGAAAGAAAAATTCCTACACTGTGGGGAAGGGTGTGCGTGTGTGTGTGTGTGTGTGCACGCACATATTATTTTCAGGATTAAATGAGCTAAAGCTTCTTCTGTAAACTTCATTAACTATTGTCACCTTTAGAATGGTCTGCCCAATAAGTCCTTTTCCAGTTGTCCAAGATATCAAGTGCTACTTTGTAAGGTGACAGTTTTTTACTGCACTCAGTTGTTTGGAAGGTTGGATTACATAAATACAAGTTTGAGTCTTTATCATCCAGTCCATATATGTTAAAGAATATAGCATAATTCTTAAGTGCTTCTACAAATGTTGGGAAATGGAACTCTTGTCTTCCATTTTGAAATATTTGTCATGTATTATAGACTCACAATCATATGTCTTTATAGTTTGTATGTCAGGTCACTAGGAGAATGTCAAGTTACAGTCTAAAGGAATCGTACCCAACCTAGGAGTTTTGTTTGTTTGTTTTCCACCCATGCATTTATTCTTCCATTCATCCATTAATTCATTCATTCCATGACCATTTTTACTATGTCTCTGCTATGTGCTGTGAAGGATCCAATGTGATCCCTTGGCCAAAGAGCTCACTGTATATCTGGGGATATGAGAGGTATGCACACATGACAGCACTATATGGCAGGGTGAAGTAAGTCCTACATAATATTTGCAAACAAGTTGCTGTGGAAACTTGAAGAAGAAGCGACTAATTCCATCTCCCCACAAGAAGGAAGAGGGGGAGGGTTTCATGTTAGCTTTACCTGTTCGAACAAGTCAAGTGAAATTAAAGCACACATACAGTGAAAGAGTGTGGGGATCTGGAGTCCTCATGGACTTGGTTCCTGGCTCCCTCACTTCCTAGCTGCATGGCTTTGAGCAGTTCTGTCTCTGAGCTTTCTTACAATAGTATCCATCTCCTGGAATTGTTGTGAAGGTTAAATGAGATAATACATTGTCCAGCATGTAGTAAGAGGTCAAGAAATGTTAGTTGATATTGTTATTATTTCACACAGGAGGTGGAGGCTGAGGTGAGCCTCTAAGGAGGTGTAAAATTTTCAAAGATAGTAATGGAAAACAAGGTGTTCCAAACAGAGGGAACAGTCAGAGCAAAGGCCTGGGGGAAGAAAGTTTTCAGAGAAAGATGTCCATCATATGTACCATGCAGTGAGGGGGCAATCATAGCAATGGGTGATGGCTGGAGTAGATGGCCAATCTTGGAAGACTAAAGAAAGCTAAAGAATATGATCTTGGTAGATAAGGGGTTTCCAATGAGGTGTGCATGCTTCCAGGAGAGTGTGCAAATCATACTGAAATCTTCATTTATATTTACTTTTATTTACATAAAAGAAGCTTAAAAGTCCTATTATTTCCTATATAGATTGATTATGGGACCCTTGTTGGATCTCCACATCAAATGACATCATGTCACATCTCCAACTAAGCTCATTCTGAGGGGTGGATGGGGATTCTATGTCCTAGAGAGCCCAGGAGGTATTCATACTGACGTTTTCATGTAGCTGGTTTCTTAAATTTATGGATTCCTTACCTAGATTTAACTAAATAAACCCTGACAAAATGGACAACTGGTTTTTAAAAATTCCTGCAAAGAGGAGGAGTGGAGACCTGGATTTCGTCTGGTCTCAGGAATTCAGCTGGATAGGGATCAAACCATTCTGAACACCTATGAACTCAACAGGAGATGGAAGAAAAGAATAGCAACAACTCTCTGAACAGAAAAGTGACCACTTTCTGGAAGGTAGGACGTGCGGAGAAGTGAATCTGAGGTGATATTCGGAAGGATAGATGGCGGGGGAGGGGGCCTCCATCTGCCCCTTCTGGCAAGTGATAGAGCTGTGGAGCGCAAAATCGGAACTTTCAGAAGTCTGCTCCGCTGAGGGACGTCGCTCCATTGGCTAAGCAGGGGGTGGAACCCTCGCGGGACAGTGTGGTCTCAGGACCCTCAGGGTCACAGAAAGACCGGGGTAATTCCACCTCCGGCAAAGACATTTGGGAACCATGGCAACAGGCCCCTCCCCCAGAAGATCAGCAAGAACAGCCAGCCAAGACCAAGTTTACCAAGCAATGAGAACAGCAGAACTCCAGCGAGAGGGTAATACTGCACATAGAATTCATGGCTTTTTTACCATGATTCTTTAGTTTTTCACAGTTAATTTTTTTTGAATTTTTCTTTTTCCCTTTTTCAACCAACATCTTATCAATCCCTTTTTTAAAAAACATTTTTATTTTTCATTTTTAGAGTCATATTCTATCCCTTCATAGTAGTTACCCTTGTTTTTGGCATATATATATAGGTTGTTCTCTCTTTAAAATTTTGAGATACAGTTTCTTCTAACAGATCAAAATATACCCTAAATCTCTAGTGTATGGCTTTGTTCTAGTCTCCTGCCTGATCACATTCTCTCCCCTTTCTTTTCTTTTTTTTTAAATCCTCTTCTTTCTTTTTTCAAACAACTTCTTATCAATTCCTTTTATAAAATTTTTATAATTTTTATCTTTACAGTCATATTCCATCCCTTCATCATATCAACCCTTATTTTTGTACATATATAAG
>NC_138369.1:121551635-121715364 GCF_054177405.1 Leptonychotes weddellii
GAAGAATTCTTAATCTCAGGAAACAAACTGAGGGTTGCTGGAGTGGGGGGTGGGGTGGGAGGGATGGGGTGGCTGGGTGATAGACATTGGGGAGCGTATGTGCTATGGTGAGTGCTGTGAATTGTGCAAGACTGTTGAACCACAGATCTGTACCTCTGAAACAAATAATGCAATATATGTTAAGAAAAAAAAAAGAAGAAGAAGAAGGTAGCGGGAGGGGAAGAATGAAAGGGGGGAAATCGGAGAGGGAGATGAACCATGAGAGACTACGGACTCTGAAAAACAAACTGAGGGTTCTAGAGGGGAGGGGCGTGGGAGGATGGGTTAGCCTGGTGATGGGTATTAAAGAGGGCACTTCTGCATGGAGCACTGGGTATTATGCACAAACAATGAATCATGGAACACTACATCAAAAACTAATGATGTAATGTTTGGTGATTAACATAACAATAAAAAAATTCTCAAAAAAAAAAATTCCTGCGAAGAACCAAGCAAACAACAAGAAAATGGCAAAGCCAACTTTTCTCCTGTTCCTGGCTTTCCACTGGCCACATTTCAGGGGTTAAAGCCAATGATGACTTAATCAGATATAGCAAGCAGTAGGCCAAAAAAAATAAATTAATTAAATAAATAAAATAAATAAATAAATAAAAATTCTCAGGAAAAGTACTTGAAATATGGGTTCACATTCACTGTTATTAATGATGAACTCTGCCTGGAGTGTTGATTGTGTCTTGTGATGGTAGGAAAGATGGTAGGACGTTACGAAGATTAGCATACATTGTATTCTTTATTTTATATTTATCTCTTTTATAATTTCTGTTTGGCTTTATTTTTTATAATGTGCATAATATATTGGCATGGTTTTGCACACATGCACACACACATATTATAAATCCATTTGGGTACACAGCCAAATCTTTTTTACCAGTGGGCTTAAAAAAGTTTGGTGGCTTGCTGATTGTGGCCATAGGAAACCATTATTGGAGGCTCTTGAGTAGCAGAAATTATGATCCAAGCTGTGTTCAGGGTGATAAACTCCATCGCATTTTCTCAAGGAAAAAAAAGTGTTGTACAAGGAATAAGGGAGGTGGAGTCTGAAGAAAGTCATTAAACAACTTGGTTCTTCCTCCTCCAAAAATGTTGTTCTCTTTTCCCTGCTTAGGTAAACCATGGACTGCCTCAAACCAGCAAGAGCTGTGTAGGACATGTTCCCTGCACAGGAAGATTGCCTAGACCATCCATCATCTAATTTCCACTCCTCCATAGTTCTTGCTTTACGAGAAGCCAATCCTAAGCCAGTCTTCAGCTGTGACTCACAGTTGAGGTGACTGACCTTGTCGTGGAGGTTCCAGGCTTTCCTACCTGAAGGAGGCAGAATTCCAGAACCGTCAGAGGCACGAGCTCTGGAGTTAGACAACCCATGTCTAGCTCTGCTAGTCACTCCTGGACTCACCTTAGCTCACCTTTCTTCATGCCAGCTTCCTCATCTGTGAAGTGGGGATAACCACTGTACCTGTGCAGTGGTTTGAGGAGTAAATAAGATAATGAGTGTAAAAGACAATACAATCCCTGGCATAGAATAAATTCCCAAGGAATATGAGTTCTTCTCATTACAAAGGAATGAATTGGAGCATGACCTGAAGGGCCCCAGGGAAGAAACAGGAAAGAAGGCTTCCAGGAATACAGATCCTTTAATCTCTTTAAAGCAATATCCAAACAAAAGTATAAATCTCTATGGAAGCCGGCAAGCTCAGGGATGCCAGTTAGGGGAGGGCTGAGATGGTTGCCTCTGAGTCAACCTCTCTCCTTGACTCATCTGTCACTTCTGTCATCTCTGGCTATTGCCACAGTTTCTTGTGAGGAATTATGAAATAAATGGCCTGAGCAGTAATGCTTGGGTGAATAGGTGAACCCTGGGCATGTGGCCAACCCTCCACGCACTTTAAACATCCTTAGGTTTAGTTGACACTATGCGATTTAATTTCCTTAGAGAAAAGAAAGGCTAATAATCATGTTCAGGAGGACTTATAGATGCAAAGCGAACATTCCAAGGCCTTACAGGGTGGGATCTACGGGAAGAAAAATGATGGGGTGTGTGGCGGGACCAAAGCCCGCTCCTTTGTAGGCATGCCCTTTTGTTTCCAGATCTAAGAGCCAGGAGACAAGAACAGGTAATTGTGGGAATAATTTAGTTATCACACCAATAACTTCGCTTCTTTGTACTGGGTCAGAGAATTCCCAAAGTGCTTTCATATGTGATGACATCAATGAGGGTGATGATAAGAATAAATTCTTTTACTCGGCCCTTTATCACCTCCTTTCTCTTTCAATCTCCCAGCAGTTGCTGCAGAAGTATTAGGATCCTTGTTTTACATGTGACAAAACTGAGCCCCAGAGACTTTGAGGAACATGATCATAATCACACAGCTCTGAAGTAGTAGTCAGGTGAAAACCCAGGTCTTTAGGCTGAAAGCAGAGTCTTCTTTCTCCTTTACCGCTGCCACCTCCCCATTTGGTTCACATGATCTTCATAAAATAAACCAGACCCCTTTGGTCTGGAGGGAACTTGGCCATTCCATTGGACATTTTGTCTCACAGGCAGACCTGACCATTACATTAATGTCACTTTGTCAATTCCTCTGTAACAGTGTGCATTATGCCACATAGTGATGATCTTCTTATGAGTATCTCTCCCACAGGACTGTGATCTCCTAAAGAACTGGGATGCCACCTAACTCCTTCTTCTGTGTGTGCCCAGAACCTAGCTCAGAACCTGGAATGTGGTAGCTGCTTATTGATTGGATGATGAAAAATGAATGCCTCCAAACTGAATATCCTCCTCACTCCTTTCTGCCTCTTTTATTCCTGTCTGTCCTTCTTGCCCGAGCTTAGGGCCCATGATGTTATCCATCGCTTTTGAACCTCTGTGGAATCATAGACTCTCAGCTATATTCTTAGAGCATATGTATCTTATCTCTTCAGCCTAGAGAGTTCTTGAGGGTAAAGATTACATCTGAGTGTCCAGTAGGTCCCTTATGGAATCTAGGCCAGTTCAAGGTGGAGTGGGTGTATGATAAGTGTCCATGCCCACATTCACATGGATGCCTGCACTTTGGTAAGAGCTGGTGGGACAGGTTGGTGGCTGAGCCCAAGGTGCCTTGGCAGAGACCTAACTGGTAAGAGATAGAAAGAGCAGATGGCCAGGATCCCAGTCTTTACCTGGCTTATCAGTATGTTTCTTTCACAATCACTGAAACTGTGTCTCATGGACACTTTTGCAGATGGGGAATTCCTTGAAGCCAGACAATAGATCACTGAAGTGATCAAGCTTCAGGGCAAAAAGTTATCACTGCAACTTATTTGTGTAAAGAAGAGGTGTGAACCAGACGTTCATTGTCAGGAAGGAGCAAATATAAGGGACTCTGTGAACCAGTTGGATGTGAACAGAAACCAACCAGCAAACTGGGACACTCTGAGCTAGTTAATTAGTGAGTTGGTAAACTTGTAAGTTCGTTTGCTTAAAGAGAGAGGAAGACTGTGTTTATACATAAATTAAAGGAGGGTAACAACCAACAATTTCATCAAGTTCCTATCTCTTTTGACTCAACAATTCCACTATTGGAGATTTATTTTAAAAAAGTACTCCAAGACTAGGAAAAGGGATGGCAAAAAAGTGGCCAAAGAGGTATTATTGATAATAGAAGTGAACTGAAAATAATGTAAATTTCCCATAATAATTTTGGAATGCTGATATAAATGACAATATATTCACTAAAGTCATATTTTGAAGCCATTCAAGTAGGTCATTCGAAAGACCACCTTGGAATGGTTCATCGTGTGATGCTTATGGAAAAGATTAGAACGCAAAATTATATTTGCGTTGCATGTCCAACTCTGTGAAAAAATATGCTTTTTTGGAAAAGAATGAAAATAGATGATTTTAAAGATAGTAAGCTCGTGGGTGGCTTTTTATTTCCATAATCATGGTATTATGTTTTTGTATAATATAAAAAAATTTATGTTAATCAGATGCTTAGAAGAAAAAATACCTTAACAAAAGGTGTGTTGCACCCAGCAGTCATGTCAGAGAAGTAAAACATTAGACATGCTCCATTTCATACCCTTGTCTTCAAACACAGGTCCAGTTTAGATTTCTTTCACTGGTAACAGGTTTGAAATTACATACTTGAAAATCAGAAAGACTCGGGACACATAGCTATAGATATGAATATGGAGATGGAGATGGATACAGATATGGATATAGATATAATTTTCCCTTGAAAGATAGACGTCATGAGCCCTCTCGTGTATCACATGTCTCACGTACAATGACGCATGTGTGAGGAGTGGAAAGATTATGATGTGCACATTTAATGCCCTTCAAAATGAATGAGAGCTTAAAAATCAGGAAGACCATGTTTAAGGTACCCAAGTGGGAAAAAGTTCTGGTCTTGTTTTCAAATGTTTGCCAGACACCCAGTCACCACCTGTCTTTCCCAGTTAGGTCTCCTTGTTGATCAGTCTGGGAGTTAGCCCTGCCGAGCACTGTAGCAATTGGAAGACCCAGACTTACGTGAGCTCAAGGAAGATTAGTAACTGTCAAAGTCAACAGTAAAAAGCAAATCACCATGATAAAACCAAAAACACTCTTTCCCCATCCTTAAAGACCTGGATGGGTGTCTTTCAGGAATCCTATTTTTCTAGCTCTCAGAAAGAAATTCTAGGTCTTTCCACCAGATTAGTTCATTTGACCACTTGCCTCAGATAGTAGCAACTGGAATTGTTAATAAAATTATTGAAGCAATACCTCAATTAAAAATGAACCTGTAAGTTTTACATACTACTTTTTAGCTTTTTTATGGATCATATATTATACAGTATCAATATCATAGAAAGTAATTACACATCTCTATTCCCTACAT
This sequence comes from Leptonychotes weddellii, assembly GCF_054177405.1. NCBI lineage: Eukaryota > Metazoa > Chordata > Mammalia > Carnivora > Phocidae > Leptonychotes > Leptonychotes weddellii. The sequence goes on from NC_138369.1 coordinate 121,556,561, forward strand.
TACAATTTTCACAGACATTCAAAGTTTTAGTGACTGCAGTATTTCATAAGTTTTTCTCCAGTATTTTTTTAATGCTGGAATATTATAGCAAAAAATGAATATAGCAGTATATTGCTCCTAGCAGTATATTGCTCCATTTATTGCGATTTTTCTTTGACAGAAACCATACCTTGATCTATCATAGCCAGAAAATGGATTCTATAGTTAGTTTTGGGATTATTTATATATAAATCCTCTCTCTCGGGCGCCTGGGTGGCTCAGTTGGTTAAGCGACTGCCTTCGGCTCAGGTCATGATCCTGGAGTCCCGGGATCGAGTCCCACATCGGGCTCCCTGCTCGGCAGGGAGTCTACTTCTCCCTCTGACCCTCCTCCCTCTCATGCTCTCTGTATCTCATTCTCTCTGTCTCAAATAAATAAATAAAATCTTTAAAAAAATAAAAAAAAATAAATCCTCTCTCTCCTAATTTTTTCTTCTGATTTTACTACATTTTATTGGAATATAGCTTATATTGCATATTGACACAGTGGTTTTCAATTTAGAAAAACCATTTTCTTTAAATAAATATACCTTTAAAAGTGAAAAAGTCAAGCTTTGATCTGTTCTGTTGTAATAGTTTGCTAACAATACTAACAGCAAACAATAATTCATACCAAATAACAGGGGATAGGGTAAATTCAAAATTAATTTTATTTTTCCTCCAAAATTAATTTTATTTATATATGTCTAAAGAAGATATACAAACGGCAATCTTTTAAATAAAAGCCAAAAGCTGAAAATTGCTTTTAGTTTTTTACTTAAATCAAAACCTGTTCTTTTTCATAAGAGATATAAAACCAATGAAATTAATTTTGACATCTTTGCTTTCCTATCTAGTATAGTTCAATGACATAAATAGTCATTGTCCAATATGCCTTGGAGCAATCTAGTTGTACTGGACAATATTTGCTTTCTAAAATTTTACATATTTTTGTGGCACTTTATTACCCATTTATTTTTTTATAAAGATTTTATTTATTTATTTGAGAGAAAGAGTGAGTGAGAAAGAGAGAGCACGAGCGGGGGGAGAGAGATAGGGAGAAGCAGGCTCCCCTCTGAGCAGGGAGCCCAAAGCAGGGCTGGATCCCAGGACCCTGAGATCATGACATCAGCCAAAGGCAGACACTTAACTGACTGAGCCACCCAGGCACCCCTTACCCATTTAGTTAATAGTCTCATTTTGAAATTGCCACCCCAAATAATAAAAATTCATTCCATTACTTTTTATCTGGGTCCATGTTTGGGACATTCCAATACTTCATTCCAAATAATTTCTTCTAGAACCAGAGATTTTCCTGAAAAGATTGCTCCATTTGCCCCACGAAAAGCATTATTATGTTTGGCTAAGTATTGACTAAATAATATTCTCAAAACTTCATACTAACATTCAAGCATTTGTTTTGTCTTTGTTGTGTCTTATCAATTGTTTTTCCAGCTTTTCCTAGCAGTTCACATAATCATATAGAGGTGTTTCAATGTGCAAGTCAATTTGTTCACTTTCATTATTTCTTTCTTTTTTTTTTAAACATTTTTTTTTTTTAAGATTTTATTTATTTATTTGAGAGAGAGAGACTGAGAGAGAGAGCACATGAGAGGGGGGAGGGTCGGGAGGGTCAGAGGAAGAAGCAGACTCCCTGCCGAGCAGGGAGCCCGATGCGAGACTCGATCCAGGGACTCCAGGATCATGACCTGAGCCGAAGGCAGTCGCTTAACCAACTGAGCCACCCAGGCGCCCCTTCATTATTTCTTTCTTAAAGAATTAGGCAGATCACCTCTTTATTTCTCATTCTCTTCAACCTTTCTTATTTTCTTAGATCTTCCTGTGCCTTTTCTATTTCTATTATCACCTAGATTTATTTTCATTTTCATTTTCAATGATCTAAAACAGTGCTGTCCAATGTGATAGCCACTGGTCACATGTGGGTATTTGAATTTAAGTCGATTAAATTGTAATAAAAATAAAATTAACGTCAAAATTCCTCAGTTGTACTAGCCACATTTCCCATGCTCCGTAGCCACATGTGTCTAGTGACTACCATTTCGGTAGCATGCATGGAATATTTCGATCATAGCAGGAAGTTCTACTGGACAACACTGATATAAAGAATTCTAAAACTGTTGAATCACAGACCTGTACCTTTGAAACAAATAATACATTATATGTTTAAAAAAGAAGAGAGAGAAGATAGTAGGAAGGGAAAAATGAAGAGGGGGAAACCAGAGGGGGAGATGAACCATGAGAGACTATGGACTCTGAGAAACAAACTGAGGGTTCTAGAGGGGAGGGGGGTGGGGGGATGGGCTAGCCTGGTGATGGGTATTAAAGAGGGCACGTACTGAATGGAGCCCTGGGTGTTATACGCAAACAATGAATCATGGAACACTACATCAAAAACTAATGATGTAATGTACGGTGATTAACATAACATAATAAAAAAAAAAGAATTCTAAAACAAATTGTTCATTTGCATTCCAAATATATAAAATTTGAATATATTTTCATTAAAAATCTAAATAAAAGTAAATGTAAAAAATTTTTGAATTAAAACTACTTTCCATATACACTTTCAAAAATATTTCTCCCAAAATATTTCAAATATCAAAAATTATTAATTAAAATGTAAAAAGAAACTACAAATAAGTTATAATTAACATATCTACATTTTAAATCAGAATTATTTAAGTAAAGCTCATTTTTTAATTTACTTTTTAAAAATTTAATTAAATCTTATTTATTTGTTTGAAAAATTAAGCTATTTATGCCAGCTTTTAATGCCTACAAGTGTATCACACTTGTCATATAGATTATGTCTCAATCTACATGTATACAAATTAAAGAGTAATATGAATTGTTCAATTTTGCAAAATATTCCTCAGCTGCCACATAAAACAGTTGGAAATCCATGCTAATTGAGGACTACCTCCAGAGTCATGAATTAGAGCATAAAGAGCAGCAAGTAAATGGACACTAAGCTCTACTTTCTTATCTAGAATCTATTACACTTATGCTACCTGAGAGGAAGGGATTCGGCAAGTTAATTGTTTAATTTCTCTTACCTAAGTGCTCTAACGATTCAAACCCTCCCTGTTATCCAAAGCAGTATCCATCTACAGAGTCGGGAGTGGAACGAACCTAAACTTACATAACATCCAGACACAGTTGCCTTTTGTTTCAAGGACAGGGAGCAGAAGATCTGAAGATCTGGGGGCCTAAATGGTGTTTGTCACAAGAATGGATGTTTTTGGTTATGGGTCTTGCTGTGCCTGCTCTGAGTACCAGATCCTGAATGACAGAAGTGTCCATGTTTTCTTTTTCAGATTTCTTTGTTTTCATGTTTATGGTATGCATCATTGTCCATCCTCAAAGGTAAAGTCAGGGGCCCTCTGGCCTAGGCCTCAAAGCCACATGGTCAAGAGTCACATGGGTGTATTAAGTGGCAGGGCTAGGGAAAGCCAGCTGGACAAGCCTACAGCATACACAATTGATGAAGCACTTACATGTGCTCCAAATCAGGTGCTCTACAAGGAAGCCCAGGGAGGAAGGCATTATTATCCCTTTTTACAAAGTGCAAATTGAGGCCTTAGGAGAGGGAAGTCACTTGCTCAAGACAACAGAGCTGATAAGAGATAGAGCCAAGGTTCAAAACCAGGACTATCTGAAGCCAACGCTCCTTGCCTAACCCCTCCACAGTCTCTCTTGATATGGACAGCTGGCTGAACTCTGTGCAGGCGGCGGATGGCGTTGGCTCCCCAGAGTCAGTCATCTGAGGAGAAGCCAAGAGCCTGCTGCTGAAACTGCCTGCCTTTCAGGCTGAGGAGAGACTTGAAGGCCGCTGAGTGGACACCTAAGAGTGTGGATCCCTGGCAGGAAGGTGCTTGGGCAAGAGTTGCCGCCACTGATGCATGGGTCTGCTCACATCTCTACTCTGTCCAGAACTCACTATGGGCACCCTTCGGACAGGCCACACTCCTTGGCATCTTGTTAAGAACATTCCCAGTCTTGCCCCAACCAACTTATTCAATGATCTCCCTTCCAATCCCACTGACCCCAAGCACAGCACCACCTTCAGTCTCCATGAACTCTGAATATTTAAAATAATATTTAAAAGAACATATTCTTTTGCCCCTCCTGCTTTTGAATGCACTGCTCCTCTGCCTAGAATACCCTGTTTCCTCTCACCTGTCTGGAGAAACCTTGCACATCCGTCAGGTTATAATTTAAAGATGACCTCCTTGGCCACTTGCTCCTAGAGCCCCACAGGAGGTTGGTTACACCCTCCTCTGAGGCCTCTAGAACTTCATTCTGACCTGACTCAGAGCCCCATCCATCATCACAGCAGACTATGATATTTGCCCATATGTCCACTAGACAGTGAGCTTCTGGGTGACAGAAGCAGTGTCATACTGATGTCTTCATTCTCTCCACCCCCATCCCGTGCTCCAAACACTATCCCTAAGATATAACAGGCTCTTAATGAGTGTTCAGTATTGAATGAATGACCAAATAACAGACAAGGGAAGGTGACCTTGTGGGCTTGGTTTCCTGGGAGGAGACTTTGCCCTCAGCACCCACAGCCCCCTTTGAGCAATGTCCCATCCATGGCATTGAGCCATGATCTGGGGCAATTGCACAGCAGGAGCTTAGGGTGGGGCTGGTGTGAAGACAAACAGGGAAGCAAAAACAAGTGGTGTGTTGAAACCTTGACAATGTTCTATTCCTTGGTGTTCAAACTTGCCCTGCTTTCTAAGTCAGGTGGGTTCTTCTTCCTGTGCCCTGAGAAGATCCATTATAGCTATGGGACTTTGGGATCAGAGCCAAGGGCCAAAGGAGAGACAAGGGAATGTGAAAATGGCTTCCTTGTTTAGCTATTCTCATTGTGTGAGTGTTTGTCTTTCCAGACAGAAGAAACACTGACCTTCCCAAGCTTTAATTACCTAATTATTTTGACACCTTGGGCTGTTGCATCACCACAACACACTGCTTTGTCAGGTACACTGCACTGGGGTGTATCTATGTTTAGGGAGATGCAACTGACAGGAAACTAGTTCTGACAGTCCAGGAAATGTTGGGCAGAGGAAGGGGTCTGGGTGTGTGGCCAGGGAGCAGAAGAAGAGATGGGGGCAGCCGTGAAGGGAAGAAAGAGGATGTTCCATAAGGTGGAAGAGAATATCCTGGGAAAGGGGACAGTAAAGTTTGTAAAACTGTGTGTCCTTGGATGATTTCTTAGGTTGAGCTTCAGGGATATTGTGCCCAAGCAGGCAAAGCGGTGTGCTACAGGTCCCTGAAAGGAACAAAATTAGAGAACTCGCATTCTCATTCGAGGGGCTACCCTCTGGCTGAGTTTTCTTTGCTCTGGACCTCAGTTTCCTCTCCTTAGAAATAAAGCCAGATTTGGAACTTTTCTCACAAGCCCCAGAATGCTTCTTACTTAAATATTCTTGAGACAAAAATGGAAGAGATAATCAAAACAGAGAACTTGACAAGTAGACTATTCAAGCAGTTCATATTGAGGATTTTGAAAACAGGTATAAAGCATTTGTCAGAACTGTGAAACATGGCCCCAGCAAGTTCAGCCCAGCAAAGTACAACTCTAGCCGCTAAGTTTTGTATATGGATGAACCAAAGGAGCGCATAATGTAGAGAAGTGAAAAGACTGGATGATCTTGAAACTTGAGGACAAAGCAGTGCGTTTCCATGGTATGAGCCTGGGATGGGAATCAGGAGATCTGGGTTTTATTCCTTTACATATGTGGATCTAGATTCCCCGACTCTAGAATAAAGGGATGAATCTCTGTGGTGTTTATCTTCCTCGGGTTGGGGGTGCAGGGTTATGTAGCAAGGTACTGGAGGTCAGTTAAGTATGACACATCTTCCTGGAACATCAATTTTACCTGATGGCAAATATTTTAAAACATTGTTTTTCATTCAGAAATCAATTTATGTGTTCAACAAATATTTATTGAGCATTGGTTGTATGCCAGGTACTGTTTTAAGCACTGTTTTAATATCAAAGTAAATATGGATATACTATGGGGAAATGTGCATAATTTATATAATCTAAGGTAAGCAAGGGTCTCCAAAATTATTTTTCACTTGGTGTTCAAGTGCAGGGACACTTCTGTTATGTCCATCCACTCATAACCCCCCCAAAATCCGGGGGGTTATGCAGGGGCACTTCTGGTTATGTCCATCCACTCATAACCCCCCAAAAATTATACATATTTGTTCTTTACCCCTGGACGCAGTGCAATGGATAGGTATGCCTGTGGTCATTAGCCCCTGTCCAATAGATATGACCAATACTATCCTACCCACCTGAAAATAAGCAAATCCTTCTGTTGGACAACAGGTTGGATATTCATAGCCAGCAGACAAAAGTGAGGAAAGGAAACTAATGCTTAATAAATGCCATTACGTAACTGCCTATAGGTAGTAAAGTTATCAGCCTTTTTAAAGCAATTTCATATGATCTTCACAACCATCCACCTGCAAAGTCAGTATCATTGCCCCCATTTGACGTCTCAGGAGAGGAAGCAAAGGCTCAAAGATGATGTATAGGAATTTGGTCAAAGTCTCAGGACTAATAAACGTAAGGCATAAGATTTCATCCTGCTTTTTGGCCTGGCTCCAAGCTAATCCCCTTCTCACTCTATGACCCCACCCTCTGAAGGTGACGGTGATCCTGTCGCTCTTCCCCTTGCTCTCTCTCTGTCTCTACAGCATGGCAATGCAGTCCTAAACTCAGATGCTAAGGACACAGTATTAGAGAGAAAATGCACACGACCCCATCCACAGGACCACAGAAAGTCAGGATTGGACTGGATTGTAGAGGTTGTCCGATATCCTTGTTTGCAGGGAGGAAGCTTGGGGCCTAGGCTATAAAGCAAACAGGTGTGGAAAGAAGTTCTGATGTTAGCAGGACTTACATCACGGTTCAGCACTGCCACACGCACCCCAGCCCCCCAGGACCCTGAAGTCCCTTAAACCTCCCAGGACTCACTTTCCATCTCTATAAAATGAGAGCGCATCGTGAAATAATGCACATGCAGAAGTCTGCTCTATAAAATCATGTCCATGCATGGACGCCCTCAAGGACAGATGTATTTGCCTCACCTGCTTCTCCCAGCACAGAGCCAGTGCTCAGACATAGGCATTCTGACTCCCAGTTAAATATCTCCTCCAGCCCCCAGGGCAGGAGACCATCGGTGCTGTTGCAGAGAAACTGCAACCGCCCCAGCAACAGGCTCAGAATCCTTTGCAAAAGAGGGATGAGTGCACAGTTCTGTAACCTGAGAAAACAGAGGCAACCCCCCACGGGCTGTCCTTCCCCTAAGATGCTCCTGGCGGGAGGGAAACACAACACACAACACAAACAGCATGGTTAAGTGCCTGGAGGGAGCTGGCCACTGGACCCAGAGCAGCCCAACTGAGGTCCCTATGCTCCAGGAGCAAGTCCCGGGAAAGGGAGTTCCCCCAGAGGAAGTGACTCACTCAGGCCTTTGATATGGCCTGCGCCAAGCCAAATCTGTTTTGATTACTACAACATCGAGTAATGTGGATGCCCCCCAACCCCACCCACCACACCACCACCACCACCCCCAGTTTCTCACCAGGCCCTCTCCTCTGAATCCACAAGGTAAATTTATGGGCAGAACACTCTGCAGGGTTGTGCCAAACATCCCGAAATGCCTCCAGCTCCTCTGGGGTTCCCTCTTTAAAGTTTTCCAAATGTATTGCCACACCAGCCCCAACAGGAGAAATGTGGAAAACATTACCCCCTTTGTGATATCATTGGAGACTCTAAAGCCCAAAAAAGATTCGTCGTCTGCCTGTGAATCAGTATTATAAACTGCCAGAACCCAGGAACCAGTCCCGGTTCCTGCTCCTCGAGCTCAGCCACCACGTCCTTCCCAGTCTTCCCAGTCCGTGCGTTGCGGCCTCCTGGGGAGCAGAGTCGGGGTCTTCATGGGCTGTGGTCACCCCAGCACCTGTCTGCCACCCCAATGGCATGGCATGTAATAGGCACTTGGCACAATGCTGCTCAGTGACGAGATGCCAACTTACTTCTCTCTGAAGCTTCCTGTTATGCTCATCTGTAAAACGTCAGGTTTAAATTAGATGATCTCTGAGATGCTCTCCATTTCTAACTGGTATTTTTAGGCCAGCCAAGTACCTTAGTTGGGTAAATGGGGGTAGTGCAAAATATCAGGATTACAGAAGTAAGTTGGGGGCCCAAGGATAGATGGAGGACCTACCATTGGACGTGCAAGGGTTAAAAATGAGGGCGAGGTGTGAGATACCAGGGCCCACAGCCTGGGGCAAGACGACATCCTGGCCAATGATGAGATTGGCAGGCAGGGCTGCTCAGTGGAAAGAACCTCCCTCAGCTCAGGAGTCAGGAGACCTGGGTGTCTGTGCAAAACCGGACTTTGTTTTGTCAACAGAGCCCAGGAAAATTACTTCCTTTCTCTGGACCTCATTGGTTTTAAGTCGTAACTGCCCATTCTTCCACAGTGCCATGGAAGGAAGAGCTTCTCTCCCTTAACAGGGTGGAGCAGGAAGGTCCCTGCTCCTCCTGCCTGGGACTCTTTCTTCAAAACATGGGTCACATGACTGACATTGCTCATTTTTACATGGAGATTCTTTTTTTTTTTTTTTTTAAAGATTTTATTTATTTATTTGACAGAGAGAGACACAGCGAGAGAGGGAACACAAGCAGGGGGAGTGGGAGAGGGAGAAGCAGGCTTCCTGCCGAGCAGGGAGCCCGATGTGGGGCTCCATCCCAGGACCCTGGGATCATGACCTGAGCCGAAGGCAGCCGCTTAACCGACTGAGCCACCCAGGCGCCCCTACGTGGAGATTCTTTGGAGCAGGCCATGCCTCGGTCCTGACCCTATGTGTAGAGAACTTCGTAGAAACCTGAGGATGTTATAGACCTTGATCTCCTCTAATTCCTTCCAACATAGTCCCTTTCCCTTTTGTTTGTTAATATTTTAGCTCAGACACCCTGCACAGAGGAAATTATAGACTCTTGGGGCTGGAAGAGACCTTAGGGTCTTTACATTTCGATCTTTTTCCATCTTGACATCCACACATCTAGGCTCTGACTGAACATCCCCAGAAGCAAGGGTCTCACTGTCTGCTAAGGCAGCCAGTTGCGTCTGGGACATTTTTATTTATTAGAAAATTCTTCAAAGAAAAGCTGACAGCTTCCTTGTTTAAAACAAGCCTCAGTGCTGCCGGTGGTCAGCTCACCAGCTGGTTCCTTGGTATCTGTCTCCTACAAAATGGTTGGGTTTTCCCCCGGAGGATTATCCTTCCATATGTATCATAGTTGTAGATGTACTGCTTTGTCAGGTGTTCCCACCTCCCCCGCCCATCCTCAATCTTTGCCTTGACCCGTTAGGCTCATCTTGACCATTCAAAAATCCCATCATAGCTTGTTGCTTGTTGCATAATGTCTAACTTTAGGGTTTGTTTGTTTTTTTTTTTCTACTCCATTTTCTTTAAGGGGGTGTAATTCAGTGGTTAATTCCATGAGCTAATTTCATACAACCCATCAGGTTTAAGTTGACCCTGGTCTTAGTCCTGGTGCCCTCGGTAGTGGTATGACCTAGTCACGTTACCTACCCTCTCTCAGTGTCCTAGTCTATAAAAATCAATACTCCTTACCTCATGGGTTGCTAAAGGAATGAAATGAAATAGCACAAATGAGCTGTTTATCCAAGTAAGAGGTTGTGTTAAGGGGACTTAATTTTCCCTCTCGCTCATCTTTGTGTAGAGTCTAAATCCATCTCTCTGTAGCAATTACCATCTTCTTGGTCCTAATTCTATCCTCTGGGAGGACGCAGAATAAACCTAAATCCCTCTTCCATGTGGCAACTCTTCAAATATTTCCATTTAACCACAACCCCCTTACATGGCCCAGGGCCTCACCAGAGAAACTGAGGTGGGATAAAGCGTGTCCAAGTCCTCACCACAATCTGGAAGGAGAATGAAGAAATGCAGACTTCCCAGGCCTGGAGTGACCATTCCAGCATCTGCCTCCAGGAAGAGTGGGGTGAGCCAGGCCTCCTGGAACACTCAACTCTGGCAACACATGATGTTGAAGTGTTGAAACATGCCACTTTGATGTGGCATTAGCTCATGATATTGCTTTATTTTCTTAATTTAGAAGAAAAGCACAGCTGCTAGAATTTTTAATATAATCCTAAGTATGGTGGTGCACCGAAGATTTTCAGGAATTTTTCCACAAGAGCACTGCACCCAATTGTGTAATTTTTTTTTCATATCCATGCAAATCTGGTTTTTTTTCCTCTTATGCAAAGACCTTCATTAAATTGTTTTCTAACCTCCCGACCTTTAAACTATTGAATCCTTGAGTGACTAATGTGGCCTGTCTAGTTGAAATAATTTCTAGAACGAGACAGGGTTTAAGCAAACAAATAGTTAAAATGACTTGCTCCATTTGTTAAAGGAGATCCTCAAAAATCTATTTGATATCTTTTTACCTGTTTGGCATGTGAACATGATTTGATCCCATGTTTTGAACTCAATGAAATGAGATTACTAGATAAATACAAAATATTATTCTCCTCAGCCAGTCCCGTAACATATTCCACAGGTAATTTTCCTGTCCCTGGATGCTTTCCAAGCTTGGACTGCTATGACTACAATTCCAGGGCTCTATTATGTCATTTTCTGAATAATACTGGAAATTTCTCTGTCCCATGGTAGATAGCTTGGTCAAGGTAGGGCCAGTCAAAACCATCATAGTTTTTATGACTATTTTTTCTTTACCAGTCCCAATGCCCAATTCATTGATTGTTTATCATGCAGAATAAATCTGGTAATTATTTTTATATATCATCTTTATCTATCTGTAAAACTTCTCACAGGGTGTTTGCCCAATGGGTTACAAGAGTGCCCAGAAATTGATCCTTTCAGCCTTCTGACCAGGAGCAGTTGGAGTTCTGGGCCAGACTCCTCCAGTAGGAAGCAGCTTTGTCTGTTGACCCCAGTATAACAAAGAAAGCCCACTAGCTTCTTTGGGTGCCCTGTCATGGAAGGGGTTGGGAAACACTGAGCTTTATTGTAATTTTAGGCCTTTCAAAATACACAATATAATTTTAATACTGTTGGGTCATCCCTGCCTGACTCCATTGGGAGAAGGGTAGCTATGTGTTAGAAGACTTCTTTAAAATCTCAGGTGCTCTATCATATAAAATGGGCCAAGTGTTCTCACCGACGTACTTCCCTCACTGCCCTGAAATAGGCTCCTACTTCAGATCCTCTTCATGTAGCTCAGATGCAATTTCCTCCCAGAAACCTTCTCTGACTCCTCACATTCCAAAGCACAAGTTAGAAATAATCTCTCTATTCTCTGAATCCTCACAGCTCTTGTTCTATCCTTATCTTACAACGTTTAGCAATTTTTCAATCAGTCATATGATGATAGCTCTTCTGGAATGTAAACTTTTGGGAGGTGATATCTATGTTTTATTTTCAATACCCTTTAAAACATTCTTGACAGGACTTGAATTACACATGAAAGGCATTCAACCAGCTAAACCGAAGACAAATTAACTTGACACTTCTCTCTGCTTTGACCATGAGCACTTATATCTGATTAATTTGGAAATTTGAGTTTCTTAGTAAATATTATGGGGGACAACTTGGTGGGGGGATTTCAAAAAATTCTGAAAGTTTATGGCAGCTTATTTTTAACAACATGATCTAGACAAAAAAACACATGGAAAGCATTAAACTTTGCCATTAAGCAGAGAAGTACAAATGGAAACAAATTTGAAGCACTGTTTTTTATATATTAAAGTAGAAAAAAAGACTTCAAACAGTCAATACTTAGAAGAGTTGTGGTTAAATTGGCTAGTGGCATTTTAAATTAAAACTTTTATTTTTAAATAGTAGCTAAGAGTCATAAAGATGCCTGGGTGAATTTCCCCAGTCGTACCACTCATAGGAATTTTAGAATTCATGCAAAGGTAACAATTCAATAACAACAACAAACAAAATATGCAAAATGCACAAAGATGCCCATGACAGTTCACTAGTATAGCAAACAAACAAACAAAAAGCAAACAAACAACAAAAAATTTGAAGACATGCGAATATCACAAAGTAGGAGGATAATTTTATTATCATACAGTATCCAAAATTAGATTGTCTATTCACTAAAATGCAGACTTCAAAAGGAAAATGCTTATTATCTAATGTTAAGTGAAAAAAATCAGGCCATAAAATGAAATGTGCATTATGCATGCATGATGATGACAACAGAAATAGGCAAGGATGTGCAAAAATACAAGTAGTTGAATGTAGTGTTAGACTCTGGCTTGTTTTCTGTCTTAAAGCCATTACATCATCTTTTCAATGACAGACTACATTTTAAGTAATTGAAAACAAAGTCTCATTAGCCTTGTCCTTGTACAAATTCCCAGAGAGAACATATTATTCTTACTCATTCCTACCTCTGCTACTTGTCTTTGATTCTGACCTGCTCCATTCTCTTCTCCCTCTTCTCAGTCCCCCTAACTAGACTAGAAAAAGACCCTCAGCAAACAAGGAAGCAAAAGGCACCAAGCTTAGCAGAGCAGTATAACCAAATCCACAAACATCAGAGGACAGGATCTGACAACTCTTTCCCACCATTGCAAAGGCAGACCTAGATTCTTCAATGACCACAAGTGGCCTTGGTTTAATAGGCCTTGCCAATAAGGCACAATGTCCCTGTCCTCAGAAATAGTCCGGGCAGAGCTTCCAGGGGCCCATAAAAGTCTGCACTCCTGGAGGAATGTGACAACTCTGGGATCAAACACAGTTTTGTCATTTTCTATAATAAGAGAATGTCCAGTTGTATCAGGCTTTTTTTGCAGGGCCAACACTTAGTACAATGTTGAGGTTGGCAAAGCAAATTTTCACCCAGCCTAGGACTCCCCTCCCTGCCTTCAGGTAATTCCCCGCCTTCAGATGATCAATGAAATCGCCTCATGTTGCCGTTTACAAAGCCCTTTCACATCCAGTTTTTCATTTGCCCCGGTGAGGTCAGTGTTCTTGTTAACTTCACTTTTCAGAAGAGGACACTGAAGCTCAGAGAAGCGAAGTGACTTGTCTAGGGCTGCACGGCAAGTCAAGGACGGAAAGAGGACACGAGCCCAGCCCTGACTTGGGCTCCAGGCTCCTTCCACTCCCCCTGTGCGCTGCCCCTCTTCTGCTCCACTCACACCATGCTTGACGGGCTGCTGCCTCCAGGAGATCTAGGTCTGAAAGGAAGGCAGAATGGGAAGGACAGTGTGTCATCTGTGAGAAGAAAGTCAATGAGTTTTTAAGAAGATGCTGGACTGGGCGCCTGGGTGGCTCAGTTGGTTAAGCATCTGCCTGTGGCTCAGGTCTTCATGATCCCAGGGTCCTGGGATCGAGCCCCATGTCAGGCTCCCTGCTCAACGGGGAGCCTGCTTCTCCCTCTCCCTCTGCTGCTCCCCTGCTTATGCTCTCTCTCTCTCTCTGTCAAATAAATAAATAAAATCTTAAAAAATTTTTTTTAAGAAGATGCTGGACTAGCCTGACCTACTGCTTCCTTCCCTCGAGATTAACTCTGGGGAACTATAGAGGAAAAGCATTAAGTTGCAGAGAAAGCTGAGAGAACCCCCTGGAGAGACAGAAGCAGTTTTTATCTGGCACTTACAGAGCATCTGGAATAGTCCCAACCCAGGGCAGAGGGTATCTGGGCTCCTGCAGCAGGATAAAACCAGAGGGGAGCTGTTGCTTCTTAGGGTCTTCATCTCCTGGCCCTGGTGCCCACTCCCATTGCCTTGGGACGGACAGGGCTGGAGCTCAGGCCTCTTGAGCAAGTGCTCCTCAGGTGTGAGAGCAGGGCTGTGCCCGAGTGGTGAGAAAGACACATGCAGATTGACCAGTCTCAGGTGGTGACTTCTCGCTCCTTCCAAACCCCCAGGCCTGATGGATTATAATCTCCTCTTCTAGATACCAGTTCTTCCTAAAGTCAAGAGTACATCTGAGAAGCTGTTTGGTGGGGTGAGGAGTGATTAGAACCTGCCATTCCAGGTTCATCCCCCACTTTGAACACATAGATGTCAACACAGATGGGAGTCTGGCCTTCTGCCCTTCCGCCATCAGTGCTGCTGGACAGAGTAGTCCATAACCCCAGGAAATGGAAGTTCAAGAGTGAAAAGAGAAGTGCTCATATTTCCAAAGAAAAGCCACAAACCAAGTTACAGATGCCAAAAGAAGCAAAGGTATTAGATCTGACAAATCCGGAATTGGTGTGTATTTTTAAGAATTTGTTTAACTTTTTTATATTTAAAAAAAATAAAGAATGATATTCGCAATATATAATGAAAACAAGAAGTCACAAAAAGAATCGAGTAGAAATGTTAAGAAAAAAATGTAGTAGTTGAGATAATGAATACAATAGATGGTACTTAGCAGAATGGATTTGCCTGAAGAATGAATTTGTGAACTGGGAGATCAGATGAGGAATTCTCCCAGCAGAAAATTATTTTAAAAATAGAAAATATAAAAGTTAAGGTATAAAATGCAAAGGTAGTCCCAGAAAGAAAAAAAAAAAAGATACAAAGGGAGAGGAGGAAAAAATTGAAGGAATAATGGAGATAATCTCCCCTGTATTAATGAAAGATACAAGACTGATTGAAAGGAAGCACAGACAGCAAAAGAGGAGACATAAGGAAAATTGTACTCCTAGACAGAAATTATGTTGAAATTTAAGAATATCAGAGATAAGGTAAAATTGTAAAAATTTCCCAAAAGAAAGAGAGAAAGCAGATCACTTACAACAGAATAATACAAGAATGCAATGAAGTCTTCAAAATTTGGAAAGTTCACCATTTCATATCCAGCTAAACCTTCATTCCAATATGAAGACATGATAAAAATAATCTAAGACATACAGAGTCTCAGAATGTTTGCCACGCAAAAACCCACATATAAAACAGGTTTGTTTTTGTTTTTTTTTTAATATTTTATTTACTTATCTGACAGAGAGAGTTAGCGAGAGCAGGAACACAAGCAGGGGAGTGGGAAAGGGAGAAGCAGGCTTCCCGCCGAGCAGGGAGCCCAATGCGGGGCTCGATCCCAGGACCCTGGGATCATGACCTGAACCGAAGGCAGACGCTTAACGACTGAGCCACCCAGGCACCCCCATATAAAACAGTTTTAATGATGCGCTTGTATAGGTAGAAAAAAATCTAAGGGATAATGGAAGAAATATGTAAAGTAAGTATTTTTGTAAAGTTTGTGGTTGTCTTAAAAATAACTAGAACCAAAGAAAAGAAAAAGCAAAAGCATATCCACAAAAAATCAGAATTTGAAGTTAAGGTGAACTCAGAGGACGGTGAAGTAGGGGGAGGCCAAAGAACATATTAATTAATTATTAATATTAAGAGCATATTAATGTTCTTGTCTTATAGCAGAGAGAACACAGACAACTTTAAAACAATAACCAAAGGGATAAAGAGCATAGAAAAAAGGGACAAATTAAAAGAATAAACTAATAAAGTAGAAGAAAGTCCTAATATATGGATAACCACTATTTTTTTTAAGACTTTATTTATTTGTGTGTGTGAGAGAGAGAGATAGAGCAGAAGCAGGGGGAGCGGCAGACAGAGGGAGAAGCAGACTCCCTGCTGAGCAGGGAGCCTGATGGGGGCGATCCCAGGACCCTGGGATCATGACTTGAGAGGAAGGCAGACGCTTAAATGACTGAGCCAGGCGTCCCTAACTACTGTATATGAAGATGAGCTAACTTGCCAAATAAAAACCCAAATCCAGGTATTTCCTAGACACATTCTAATACAACATGCATGCCCAAGATGAAAACAAAGATGAAAATGATTAATCAGGCAAGTAGAACAAAATGAAGTTGGTGTCAATGTAATATTATCAGACAATATGAAGACCACAACCTTTATGCTAAAACTAACCAAGGTCTGCGAGAAAGGATAATTACATAGCTCCGCCACTTATGGTTATGGATGTAAAAATTCCAAAGAAATTTTTAGTAAATCAAATCCAGTAGTTCATTAAAATTATCATATACCACAATGACCTTTTTCCCAGGTATATGAGGATAGCTTTCCAATTAGAAAATCCATAAACATAATTCACCAGATCAGCTAAACATGGTTAGCACAGTAAGAAAAGAAATTGGAGGGGTAAGAAATGAAAAGAGGAAATAAAATTAGCCTTGTTTTCAAATAATGTGATTTTTTTGGACTAACTTTGTTTTTTTTTTAAGATTTTATTTATTTATTTGACACAGAGAGAGAGAGAGAACACAAGCAGGGGGAGTGGGAGAGGGAGAAGCAGGATCCCCGCTGAGCAAGGAGGCCGACAAGGGGACTCGATCCCAGGACTCTGGGATCCTGACCTGATCCGAAGGCAGATGCTTAACCAACTGAGCCACCCAGGCGCCCCTGGGCCAACTTTCATATTTGTTTTTGGTGAGAAGGGTAGTTATGGCTGGAACTGGAAATTTGTAAAACCGCTTAGAAACACAGTTTGATCTTGTCTCGTAAAATTGAACTTCATGGACCCCCAAACCCAGCAATTCTCCTAGCGCTGTGCTTAGAAGAGGGCTTGGCATGCTGTATGCCAGAACATACAGATATTAATGCTCATAGCACTGAGGTTCACACTAGCAAAAAAATGAAATCCCATCAACACAGGAGCTGATGAATAGGTTATGGTGTATTCAAATTAAATAAAAACCAACAAGCAACAATATGGACAAGTCTTTCCAATATAATATTAATTAGAAAGTAAAAATATCAAAACTATTTGTGCATTATGTCTTTTTTATAATATTAAGAACAACACTAATAAAATATACTTTTAAAGGATTACCTACAGATGAGATAAAATGATTTAAAAAAGAAAGGAAAGGAATGATGAATGCAAGATTCATGATGATGGCTATTTTGGGTGGGGGTCTCAGGGGTGGGACAGGGCAGACCACAGAGGCAGATGTGGTCAAGTGACTGTCAAAGTCCTACTTTCCACACTGAAGGGACATTTTCGAATGCTTGTTACATCGGATTAACTATGCAAATAAATACAATAGTATCATACGTGAAACAGGGATTGTGATTAATCCAGTTCTAAGTCCCTGAGATCGAAAAGAAATATTTCAAATGGGAGACTTCAGGTGCTGAGGCCCTGGAGGTGATTTCTTTGAGCAGGACTGCTGTCTGAATCATGCATTTTAGTGGCCATTTGTTCCATTAGCCCTGGAGGACTGCCTAGTTCCTTAAATATAAGTACCAAGACTGCTTTAAAGATCATGGGCAAAGACCCTACATTTCCACGCTCAGACACCCTGACATTAGCCAGAGGCAGGCATTTGCTTCTCCAAAGCCATAGTACCTTAACCTGCTCCTCGCTTAAGCCCCACCCCCCCTTACTGTTCTGCATATTGCCTCCAGAGAGTCACTGCTAAATTGCTAAGCTGAGCAGAGTTCTTTTCCTACATCACTACCTCTGGAATCAAGGCTTTGGCTGGGTCTTGTAGGACCTCAGTGATTTTTCCCCGGTAATATAGCACTGCAATACTCACCAGTCCCTGAATATTTCCTGCAGCTTCATACCACAATGCCTTTGCTCATGCTGTTCAGTCTACCTGCAATACCCTTACCCTCATCTGTTGATATTCCACTCATTTTCAGATCTCAGTGTCCCTTCCTCCTATTCTGTGCAGACCTAGAGAGAAGGGGCAGTGGGTAGAAAGGGTATGACTATCCACGTGCTCAGGAATAACAGCAGCCTTATCATGGACAAAGTGTAGACATTCAGAGTTAAGCCAGTGACAGAGCCTGCAAATCACATCCAGGTTGCAACTGAGGCCTCATTCTGGTGCCCCCCCACCTGTGTCCGTAGGGCCTGAAACTCTGATCTCTTTCCCAGTCTCCCAGAGGTGGTTTCTAGACACCATTATGGAAAGAGCTTGGGCTTTGGAGTCAGACTAACTTGAGTCATTCTGGATCTACTCTTTAAAATGCATCGATCACGTGTTATGATGAGCACTGGGTGTTATATGCAACTAATGAATCGTTGAACACTACATCAAAAACTAAAGATGTACTATATGTTGGCTAACTGAACATAATAAAAAATGCTATGAAAAAAATAATAAAATGCATCGAACCTACAGAACTTTAAACTTTTACACTCCGAAAAACAAGAGAACAATTTAAATAGTGCAAATGACTGTGCCCATCATTTCATTAAGTTTGCAATGTACCCCAGTGAGCATGAGATGACACACGAGAATCTGTTGCTTGTGTAAAACTACATGTTTTGTATTTTGCTGACAAATTCAAGGACTTCCAAGGCTATTGACTAAGAGCAATGTTTACCTCACACGCTGATTTTCAAATCCTAACCCCTGGGTGAGAAGCTACTCTCCTGTAGAAGCTTTGTGACTTTGAACAAGTCTCTCAATATCCCTGAACTTTGATTTCCTCATTCTTAAATTCTTTTAGGAGTGTGGCACCTCAACATCTGCCATCCCACCTGAGCTCTCTTCCCACAAAAAGTGGGGTCTACCTTCCTTCCCCTAGAATATGGGTGGGTCAATGACTTGCTTATCACCAACAGAGTAAAGGAATGCAATGTGAATTCAGAGCAAGGTCACAAAAGGTGGCCCAACTTCCTTCCACCTTTTGTTTTGTTTTGTTTTACTTTCTGGAACAGTTGCTTTTCGAGCACCAAACATTCATTTACCCTGAGACCACCACGCTATGAGGAAGCCCAGGCCACAGAGACAGGCCACATACAGGTGCTCCCATCCCAGTAGGCAGATAGTGGCAACTGCAGACATATGATTTATGATGCCTCCAGATGAGTCCAACGCAGAGCTGGTGAGCCCCGAGCCTTTGCATCTTCCAACAGAGGTCCCAGACATCATGGGACAGAAACGAGCTGTCCCTTTTGTGACCTTTCTGAATTTCTGACCCATAGAACCCATGCTCATAATAAAATGGTTGTTTTCTGCTACTACTTTTTGGGGGTAGTCTTCAAAGTAGCAGTAGAAACTGCATCAAAGATTTTTCTGAGGTCTGAATGAGATGATTTACATAAAATACCTAGCACAAAGCACGTGCTCAGAAAATGGTGGCTGATACCAGTCTTGTGTCTTATGCCTGGTCTAGCAGCATGAGGTCAGCACTCAGTTTTTCTGAACTAAGGCTTCTCATTAGGAATATCTCCCTGAGGAACTCCAAGGTTTGGAGTGTGCATCAAATAGGATGACGGATGTGAAAATGTTTTGGAAACTGTAACGTTGTGTACAAATCAAAGGAATGCTTACATTTATATTTGTCCACTAAGAGCTCAAGATAGGAGAGCACTCTAATAATCTTTTGGTGGCAGTCAGTACCTGAAATTCTGACATCAAAGGACCTTGGCCTGAGGCCCCACATTTGCTCCCTGTTAGAGATCATGAATTTCAACCATCCATCTAACAAACTGGGGAAGGAGGTTGTGTCATGTTTATCAGCTTCTAACAGTTAAAATGTGACCTGTATAGGACATGTACAAGACACTAAATTCAGTAACTGTGATGCAGAAATAAGCCCATCGACCATAGTTCCTTGCAGTGGCCTGTGGGGCCAGTTCTAGGGACAATAGAACAAAGGAGATCTTAGAAAACACCCACGAGTTGTAACAAATTGTCACAACTCAAGAGTTGCCGACTCTCTACATTTACAGGCTTGAGGGATGGCACGTCACATCCATATAAATCAATAGGATAAGTATCATGTTCAACTTGACCTCTGAGATTCTAAGATATAGTTATGTCACCCAGTGCATTGATGATCTGGAGGGAAAAGCACTGCATAATAGAATTTATTTGTTTGTTTTGAGAGATAATTATGTGTTACCTTTGAAAAGGATACACTGATGAATAGAACAAAGATTTTTGCCCTAAAATAACTTATGTACTAGCCAGGGAGATATGGTGCATAAGTATAATTAGTTTTCTTTCCCACTACTTCACTTCACAGCCTTGTGCTCTAGCCAAACAAACCACCCTTTCACTAGTCATCAAACTTCCCATGGTTTCCCTGCCTCTATGTTCACAGTATTGACTCCAATGGGCTTCCTCTTGTCTCTCACGACCATTTGTTTCCCCAAACCAAGGTCCAATGCAAACCCCTCCATGAAGACTTTCCTGATACCCCCAAACAGTAAGTGATCTCTCTCTTCTCTAAAGGTTCTTTGTATTGGCTTTAAAATGTGATCCTTTGTATTTGAGTTATTTATATCCATGTCTGAACTCCCTGGTAGATATGAGCTCCGAAGGCAGGATCTGTATCTATGAAGTTGACGATCCAGTCATGTCTCCCACCAGATATAATCAAATGCAGTAACATTTTGATAGAGCGTGGTTAGTTTCCATAGCAAGTGTTACTCCTCTCTCCCCCTTCTTCTTCTCTGCATATGAAAATTAAAGTGTGGTTATGCTGTGAATATCTGATATAGACTCTAGAAAATATGAGCCCAAAGTATAGGACAATATAAAATTCTTATGTTTCTTTTCTAATGTTTGTTTTATGAACCTGAGACCTGCAAGTATTCCCAGACTTCCTGTGGCAAAGATCATCCTCTTAGTTTCTAAGCAAAATCCCCTAAAGAATAGAAAGATTGGGCAATATTCTGCTATGAAATGTCAGAGCTTGAAGGTACCTTAGGGATTATCTAGTTTAATCAACTTGTCTTAAATATGGGGTCATTGAGGTTGGGAAAAGGGATGAGGCTTGTCCAGGGTCATAAAGTGATTTGGGGACCAAAATGGACTTCAAACACGGTCCCTGAGTGGCCACGGCAATGTCTCTGTCTATATACAAGACCGAGTTGACAAGCTGACCCTGCTCTTGGTTCAAACCCTGTCTGAAAATTCTGCCCCAAAAAGAGCCTAGACCATTACAAGCTTTACAGCAGGCCTGCCAGAAGCTTTACTGAACAGATCATTTGCCCAGCCTTATATGAGGCTAAAGAACTTGAAATGAGCTGGACATGCTGTGTCACCAAGAGTCCCGAAGGAACCACATGGGGACCAACATAAGACTAAGCCCAAAGACAGCAGCCGGGGCCAGTAGGGGACTGTGTCTTTAGAGGGACAGACTCCTAGAGCTGAGAGAGCCTTGGAGATCATCCACAGGAGGAAGTAGCACTGCCTCATGAGGGAGGGGTCTTCTAGAAACGACCCTGTTATTTACCTGCCATGTAACTTTCAAGTCACTGCCCCTCTCCAGCCTCAGTTTCCAAGGATATGAAACAAACAGTTTGGGTTAAATAATACCAAACGTACTTTTCAAATCTGATACTTTATTCTAGTCTACAGAACATCCCATTTCCTAGTCTGACAGGTGAAGAAAAGGAGGCTTATGGAGGATCTGTAACTTGCTTAAGGTCACACAGTGTGTTGGTGGCCCAGTGGTGACCACAGCCCAGGCCAGCATTTTATCTACTGCCCTATGTAGCTGGAATCCTCCGTTCCAAGCTGCCCTGTGGCCTTGAGGGGAATTGTGCAATTCCTGTCCCAGGGCTATTGCAATTGCCCTCTTCTCTATCCCCTTGAGACCACTGACCACGTGCAGAGGGCTGCAGGAAAGGGGTCTGAGTCTTCTTCACCCTAGGAGTGGAGCAAGGATCAAATCCTTGCCGTTCTTTCCTCCCTTTCAGTAAAATGAAACCAAAACCAAACTCCTTAACTTTGGGGGCAGAGAGGCTCCAGAAGAGGTGCCCCTCGGACTCTGCTTATGCAGAGCCCCAGCACCCCGGGCCTGTGAGCGTGAAAGCCCTTCTGGGGCAGGTAGAGCTCCTGCCTGAGTCTCTGCAGAGTGAAGCCAGATGAGGAGCAAGAACCAGACCAAGGCGCTTGACCCAGGAGAAGCAACACTGGGGCCAAGGGGTATGGAAAAACTTCAGCCAGCGTGGCTCAGAGACTTCTTTCTTAGTGACTCTGAGTCACTTCCATTCCCATCAAGAAATGGGGAAGGAGGTAGGCAGAAGGAAAAAGAATCCTACTTTAAACCTTTCATTACTTTTGAGACTTACAACTTCTCTTGGGGCAGGAAACAGAAAGCATTTTCCTCACCTATCTCCTTTGCCATACAGCAGAAAAACTGTTTTAAAAAGGGCAATTGAAGTGGGCCAGCTCTGAATATCGGACATGATTACTAGAAAATCCAATAGGTTTCTTATCTTAAAGACACATAAAACCCAGGGCTCCCACTTCTTCCTCAAGAGGAAGCCACATGGCTTTGCAAACCCTCAAGCCAGGAGAACTCTAATTGATGATCCTGTTTTTGATGTGACTTGCTCAAGGTCATAAGAAAGGCAGTGGCAGAGGCAAAAATTACATATAGATTGCCTGTCTCCCCGACCCCAGTTCCTGTTGTTGGAGGGACACAATGAAAGTAAGAAAGGAAGCAGGTCTCCAGAGAGATATCATGCCTCTTCCTAAGTCTTTTTTTTAAAAAATAGGCTTCAGATAACCAGAAGTTTGAGGTCAGAGGATAACTTAAGGCCATCAGAAGTTAGCCAGATTGGACTTGGGGCCTCTAGAGAATTCTGTCCTTTTGGCAGTCAGATACAGTGATGAACGCCAAGCCAGGCCTGTGATTTGGGCGCAGCTCCAGGCTCCAGCCCCTCTGAGCCTGGGCTCCAATATGCACAGGGAGCTCAACAGCAAGCAGGGTCCGTCCCTGAACAGGCGCTTTTAATCAGAGACACTGGGACCTGGATGGAACCTTAGCATGATTTAATTTTTCTCACATCACAGCAGATGTAGAAATTGACGGCCAGGCCAACACGGGACAGGACACGGGATGCTTGTGCGAGGTCACATGGGAATTTAGGAAACCACAGAGTGGAGTGGAAAGGGGTAGCTTTGGGCTGCTAACCTGGTTCCAAATCTCAGCTCTGCCACTTATGGGCTAAGATACCCAGCTGAGTCACTTGAGCTCCTTGGATAGCAATGTCCTAATCTGTAAAATTGAAGGGGTCACAGCTATATTGCCAAAATTACAGGACTGTTAGGATAATTAAATGAGTTGAAAAATATCAAAGTGATTCGTAAACAGGAAATCATTATTCATACTTTAATGTTGGTATTAAATTACAATAAAACACAACCTAATAACAACAATAGTGTACTCTTCTGAGTGCCCACCACAGGCCAAGTACTTCACACACACTGTTTCTTTTAATTCCTGGGAAGACCGGGGAAAGACTTTCACCAATAACCATATACTTGGGGCAGGGTTTAAACCAGGTCATTTAAACATAATCTCTCACACAGCACCTTCAACCCTGGTCCATTCCCAGGCCACATTTGGCTTCCCCTTCTCTCACTCACCCCCTTTCTACTGAATTAGCTGTTCTTTGGTGTTGAGGGCAGGGTGTCTCCTCATGTTTTTTTGGCCCCAGGAGATATCCTAGTACTTTATGCAAGGTAAATATCAGTTAAAAATAAATAAAATAAAGAGCAACCTGATAGATAAATTAATATTTCTTTTTTAGAAATACCTTAATGGAGGGATCATTTGGTTTTTATCCAGAATCTACCAATGTTCAGCTAAGCCAGGTGGAAGATAGATATGTTCCAAGATGTTCCAAGATAACTAAGCCATATAGAAAACCTAAGCTTGTAAAAGTTTTCAAACAAGAAGATGAGTCTATGAGATATAATCTGGCAATTTGTAAAGAGCGTTTTCTTTTTGCTTCCATAAACATCTTGTCTGTTAGCTTTTTACCAAACTGATCGGTCTGCCCAGATATAATTTCAGGACGTCCCTAATATACCCCAAGTGGTAGGACTTTGCTGTATTTTTTCAGCCTGTCTTCACAAGGGACTTGTGTGTCAACCAGAGACTGTGCTTTTTAATGAGCAGCCTTGCTGCAGGAATACCTGCCCCCTTCCCAGGGCTTGAGACCTTTCATCTTCCCTCCGACAGTGTTGCAGTCTTCCTTTCTTTGGCAGACTGCATTTTTTTGAAGACGGCTGCAACAATCTATTCCATACCACGCACTCTTCCAGAAACCTGTCACTCCTCCCATCACATTGTGGGGTCTGAATCTCCTTTTGAATCTGGGTGGGGTCATGACTCGCTTGTAAACATTTCAATACTGTGTAAGTGATGCTGTATGATTTCTGAAGCCACATCATAAAAAGTGATGAAGCTGATTCCTCTTTGCTCACCTGGAGTCCTGAGCTGCCAAGGGAGCAGTCCAGCTGCGCTTAGGCTGCCATGCTGTGAGGAAACCCAAAGGGGGATGAGAGGAAGGAGTCCTGAGAGATGCCTGGCTTGCTCCCAACTGCTCCAGTATCCCCTCCCCAGCTCTTCCAGCTCCAGCTATTGTCTGCAACCACTGCAACTGGGCCACTGAGCCAGAGAGGCTCAGCCCAGCCCTCTTAAACTCCTAACCCACAGTTTAAACCACTATGTCCTGGGGAGTTTTGTTTGCAGCCCAAGCAACTGGAACTTACTCTTTTCTCCATCCCGCTGCCCAGTCTGATTACAGCAGCCTAGACACATGCCAGGGCATTATTAGTATCAGGGAAGACACTCAGTCATGCTCCTTTCATCTGCTCTTTGTTAATAGTAATGCATCTTGGCTCCATCACCTACCACATGAATGCTCTTAGGACATCTCATGACATCTCAGACCTGGCTTCCCTCAATAGGAAAAGGGGAGTAAGAATTGTTGCCCATGAGGGCTTCACAGATAATGATGTTTATTACATTCTACAACACTCTACATTTTCCTGAGAAGATCACATACACTGTCTCATTCTAATCTTTACAACAACTTTGTGAGGTTGCTGGGAGGATGTCATTATCCCTCTGGCCCAGTTAAGGGAAATGATACTCAGAGACGTTGATGACTTACATAGGTCCCAGGAGCAGCTGGTCCAGTTGGAAGCAGAATCTAGATCATCCGTGTTCCAGAACCTGGCCCTGGTCTGCACAATCTCATGAAGTATCAAGGTTCCTAGCTGCTTTAGTTTCTTCTCCACTTGTATCCTCTCTTGTTTCCCTAAGATTCTGTTCCATTTTGCCTGCTGCCCCTAACCAACCATCTCTTCATCTTCAGCTCTCCGAATTTGGTATAGACTCAGTCTTTCTCAGCTTTATAGTGTTCCCTTGAATCATCACTCTCAAAGGAACATGAGATGCACCCTCTTGGGAAAGAGGGAAGGATTGTTTTGAAATCTCCACCAGTGAACAAGAGTTTAAATTTCAGACAGTCAAAGCCCAAATGCATTCAGAGCTTCCTTCATTAACTTCACATATTTAGGATTTAAATCAACCTCATTAAACAGATCTCCTGGAAATGAGAAATCCAGCCCTGGAAAGTTATCTAGTCCTGGCTTGCCTACAATTGTATAGTAAGATCAAGTGAAGCCTGTAGTCTTAATCTCCAGTGGGTCTTAACCTCTAGTATTGTGGCTTCAAAGTCAATACTTGTTTTACTCCTTGCACTGGGCACAGGGAAAAACTTAGCAAAAGCTCTGTTCACCACTTCCAGTGGGTGCCGGTCATCATAAAGCAGGACCTGGCTAAGAGTCAAGGAGGGAATTCCAGCCTCCCAGGGGAAAGCCATGGGTCCCAATATACTCAGAACCCCAGGTAATACACCTGAGAAGTGCCAAATCAAGGGTCCAAGGAAGAAGGCCCTGGAGTGCTATTCAGTTCTCTGGGGACTTAGAGAGCTCTGGAGTAGCTTTAATGGGGAGAGTCAAGACCAATCATTAAATGAACCTAAATTGTAGAAGTTGTAGGGACACTAAGCAAATGTATGACTTCTGGGCAATCAATTCCTCTCACTTTCCTTCCTTTGTAGAGGGATGAATGAGAAGTGGTCTGGAAAGCCAACTCTACCACGTTCTGCTGTGATGTTCATCATGCTGAGCCCCAGCTTCCACATCTGTAAAATGGGAAAAACAGCTATATAACAAGGTTGTAGTGAGAATTAAATTGGACAGCATGTACGGAAAAGTGTAATCTTACATCTTAAACTAAGTGGGTGACAAATGTTATTTCCTTTTCACCAACTCCTTCCCTTTGCATTCTAATATTCTCTGCTCTTCTGACCAAATTTACCCGATGGTTGCTTGATTTTTTTCTGATCTTAATCAAGTCAGAGAAGGTTAGTGAGGTCATGGTGCATAAACCATGCTGAGGGTCAAGGGCGAGTTTTAGGTAAATTGTGGTTTTAATGTATGAGAAAGAGCCTGTAACTAGTGGGGGTTTCCATTTTTCAGTGGTAAGATGCTGCAAGCATGGGTTTGCAGTAATGCAGAGCTCCTCTGCTCTCGGCAATCTTGTGGCCGAACGATGTTTTAAAAGCCCCTGTGTTCAGATGACCCTG
Organism: Leptonychotes weddellii; assembly: GCF_054177405.1. Classification (NCBI taxonomy): domain Eukaryota; kingdom Metazoa; phylum Chordata; class Mammalia; order Carnivora; family Phocidae; genus Leptonychotes; species Leptonychotes weddellii. The sequence goes on from NC_138369.1 coordinate 121,583,033, forward strand.
CTACTGATTAGTAAAGTGTCATTTCTATTTTTAGTTCCCCAAAGAGAAAGGCAAGTGAAATTTGCCCCACTTCACTATCTCTAAATGGACGATATTACTGAACAATTATTTAATGTCCTCACAACATCTGTTTTTAAAAATATTTTTAGGTCCATATTGAAACTGCAAGTTCATGGATAGTCCAAATATCCAAACTCTGATGCCCAACTGGGTATTCTTGATAAGAAAACTTTTTCCCCTTGTCTACAGTTAGTATTTGTCACTTGCCACATACACATGTTGAGTGAAGAAGAGATTAAGCTGGAAAAGTCTATGTTTCTAAAATAATACTGGGGATGGTTAACAGGAGTTCACACTTGTAGAGCATTCTATAGGTGGCAAAGAGCCTTCATTGCTATCATTTCTCTTGAGTGTCCCAATCACTCTGTGAGGTACACATGGAAAGAAATTTTACCCAACAACAGATGAGAAAATAGAAAGCCATTCATCCAAAATCAAGCTGCATTTCCTGAGCTGTGGTGCCCCAGGAAGACCTCTGGCCAACTCAAGGCATGGAGCCAATAAGTTCATCAGTTATAAATCCTCGTAATGCATGAACTCCATGCTGGCCAGCAAAAAAAGGGGAGCAGGTGGAGGGAGACTTGGGGACAAACCACTAGCCTCTAGAAAAGTTACATACAAGTTAGGAGGAAGAAAATAGACTGAGGAATACACAAGACTGGGGAGCTCAAGGTAGAGGTGGTGTATGCATTTCCTGTTGCTGCCGTAATAAATTATCACAAACTGGATGACTGAACACAACACAAAGCTATTCTCTGACAGTTCTAGAAACCAGAAGTCCAAAGTTAGTTTTTCTGAGCTTTAAAGTCAAGATGTCAGTGGGGAGGGTTTCTTCTGGGGGCTCTAAAGGAGAATTTGTTTCCTTGCCTTTTTAAGCTTCTAGAGGCCACTTGTGTTGACTTGTGGCCCCTTCCCCTTCTTCAAAGAGCATCACTCCAATCTCTGCTTCCATTGTCACATAGTCATCTCTCTGGCTCTGATTCTCCCACCTCCCTCTCATAAAGACCTTTGTGATTACAATGGTGGCAACCAGATAATCTCTCCATCTCAAGAGTGTTAATCACATCTACAGGGTCTCTTTACCATGTAAGGCAACATATTCACAGGTTTCTGGGATTAGGATATGGGCATCTTTGGAGCCATTCCTCAGCCTACCACAGGTGACAAGGTGACAGGTGGATGGTGGCAGCCGTTTCTCTTACTGGTAAATGCATCACTTGCATGGCTGTGTTTGCTGGTCTGAAAGCCACACTCCTCGCTGCCACCTGATGTGTACGGGCCAAAATAGAACACATACCTTCTGATTCCAATTAAAGTGCTCTTTCAGGCACATCATACCCGCCATCTCAAAACTATATTTACATTCATTTTTGCAAATAGTTCACCCCTGTATAGATGGTAATTAATATTTGCATAATGCTTTAGAGTTTATAATGTCCTTTTTTATTTACATGAAGTCATTTAAATCCCTACAATAACCCTCTGAGACAGTTATTATTAGCATATTTTACATATGAAGAAGCTAAGGCTAGGAGGGGTGAAGTGATTTGTCCAAGGTCACCCAGCTGGAAAGGGCAAGACCGGAATGCAAATCTCAAAAGTTTCATCATGTGCAGCTCTAAATAATGAGTCTATACTTAAATCCACTTTACTAGAGGTGGTAGTTTATCTTTTGGGGATATTATAAAGGTGACTGGGATCTCCAGTGAGTTCTTGAGAGAAAATGAGTCAATAAATGTGAAAGTGCTTTGTAGCAGTATGACTCACTACTACAGGAAGTTATTGATGGTATTATCACCATCATCATCAGCAGCAGCATCATCATCACCATCATCACCATCCTCATCTACCCTGGAGACCAAGAGAATTCAAACAGCTCAACACCGCTAATTGCTGTGCTTAAAACACTGACCCCAACTGTCTCACAGTCCCTGGGGACAGTGTCATAATAACACATCTCAGGGTTCTGTGGTTTCTTGGCCACTGGGCAGGTGTAGCTGGCAGGAGCAGAGCCCCAAATGGATAAGCCAAATTCTTGTGCCCTTGTAGGTAAACAAGGCGCCCTTTGCTCTACGGAGCAGGAGTTCCCAGAAAAATCCACGTTGTGAGAGAGGACACTGACCCTTCCAGGTGCATGGTAATATAGCTTTTACTGTTTTTTTGCTTTTTTTTTTTTTCTCCTGTCTTTCTTCTTTTGTTTTGATGAGGCCATTTGCTCTGCATTTCAATGTATCTAATTTGGTGGAGAGGAGGGGTTAGGAGGTAATTGGTAGGGACAGGAGAGTGAGAGCCAAGCTGCTGCCTAGACCTGGCCCAACTCTGGTGGGTGGAGCTCCACCACCACCGCCCCCCCCCACCCCGCCCTCCCGAGGACACCTTTTGTTGAAGAGCAGCAGCAAGCTTCTAAAATTTGCAACTTCAAAACCAGACCAGGGGACTACGGAGAAGGAATAACCAAGGCGTCCTCCAGGGGTGGCTGAGCAGTCAGCCGGGCCCCCACCTCATTTGAGTGAGACCGCCAAGAGCCTTCACGTGGGGCCTGGGCCACAGGACCACAATTAGGAAGCGCTCCCTGCTCCTCACAACGGCTACCCTCGCCAGGCATTGGGGGACGGAAGAGAGGCAGGTGCATTCAAATCATCCTGGTTTGACCAAGGGAAATGAAGCACTAAAACAGCTTGGTCCCACAATGAGTCAGGTTGGGGGGCAGGGAGGGACACCCAGAGCCATCTGACCCTCTTTGGGAACTAGTTCTTTTTATGGTCACCTAGCCCAGGCAGTCTGGTGCTTGAAGGGAATCTCAGTTCTTGCACTTTGTTGCTACTGGGGCAAGAGGCACTCGACTGCCAGGGGTCTCTCTTAACAGTTGGATCCACCTGTAAACACAGTTGCTTCTCAGACAAGTTCTCGCCTTCTGAAATGCACCCCTCTCCCCAACAACCATCTCTGCCCGCTCAAATGCTACTCACGCTTCCTGCCTAGATTCTACCTCTTCCAAGAAGCTTCCCTCATCCCTTCAGCTAAATCTAGAAATCTCCTCTTCCTGGGAACCATCATTATCCCTTTTCTCAGATACTTATGCATATCATTTTTTAAACAAAAATAATTTCTCACCTATTAAATTTCGCACCCTGCTAAGCACTTTCACACTTGCTGTTTAATTTGCTATTTAGATTCCCTTAATATTAGACAGAAACTCCTTGAAGACAGAGATTATATCTGATTCATCACTCCATCCAACCCCCCTTCCCCACACTATGCTTTCAACCAATAGTTATTGGATTAATAATTTTAGAAAATAATTTGAAAAAATCGTAAATTAATAGAGACTTTGAAGTAGGCATGGAATGACCTATTTGTCCACGTCCCACTCAAGGAAGCCAAGGTGACCAGTGAGAATCTGCCCGAAGGTAACCGTGGCTGCCTATGGGACTCAGGGTCTGAGAAGGGCTGATAGAGTATACTCATGGGTTACCTTGGGTCTTCATCTATCCCCCTACCCCCACAGAGCTTCTTGGGGACCCTCATTTGGTTCTAGAGTTTTAGGTACCATTGATATCCTGAGGTCTCCTGAATCTCTATCTCCACTACTTCTCTTCAACCACTATATTTTTCTTCCCAGATGCACCCCACATCTCCAGTGGGGCATTTTTGCCAAAGCTTAAAGCAGCATGTCCAAAAAAGAATTCACTTCTCCCACCTCTCACCCTAGCATTACTAAAGCTGGTCCATGTTCTTTGTGTTCAGCCCCGTGAGTAGCATTTGCATCCTCTCTGTCTCTAAAGCTGGAAATCACCGGGTCATCCTCACACACTTCCTTCCCTCACCGTCCACATGCCAGTCATGAAGCCCTAGGAACTTAACTTCAGAAACAGATAACCCCTCTCCACCCTGCCTCTCCATCCACAATGCTCCAGCTTTCCTTAGCTTTCAGCAGGACCACAGCGACATCTGCTCTCTGTCCTCCATGTCTCCTTGGGTAGCCTTCTTCAAAAGCAAATCTAACCAAGGTATGCTCTTGCTTAGGAATCCCTCCTAATGATCCACCACCTGTAGAATTGAGACAAAATTCCTCAATGGGGGCACGTGACACCCTTCACTGTCTGATCCCAGTCTTCATCTCCTGCCTCCTCAGCCTACATCGTCACCCTGAACTTCTTACCCCAACATACTGATGTCTTTCACAACTTGGGGCTTTTGCTCATGCTGTTCCCCTTTTCTGGAATGTACTTCTTCCCTTCTCTGATTGGAAAACTCAGTCATATTTCATGACCCAGTACACATTTCACCATCTCTGTGAGGTCACCACTTACTTCTTCCAGGCAGAACTATTTGCTCTGTCCTGATCTCCCACCACATTTGTTTATATCTCTGTAATACCACTGACCGCACTCTACTGTAATTTTGCTTTTCAGGTGTCAGTCACTCCATTACGCTTTAAGATCCAGGAGGTTAAGAACCTGCGCTTATTAATTTTTTATGTCGTCAGGGTCTAGCCCAAGATCTGCTCATAGTGGGCGCCCTGAAAATTATGTATCAAATAAATCATCAAATACACTCAAAGGTTCTCTATACTAAAGGAAGCATTACACTGAAGTGAACTTGGCTCCGGATGCCAGTCCCAGCTCTGCTGTCACTGGTCGAAACGAAGATGGACTTTGAAGTCAAAGGTATTGACTTCCGAATCCCATCTCTACAACTCACTAGCTGTGTGATCTCAGGCAAGCAACTTCCAACTCTGTGCCTTAGTATTCTCATCTCCAAATGGGGATCATCACTACTTCAGAGCATTGCCATGGGTTACATAAGAAGTTAAATGTGAAGCGTGCGGCACAGGGTCTGGTACCTAACAAATTGCCATGACTATTACCATGAATTAGCTGCATTGCCCTGGGCCAGCCCTTTCCTCTTCCCAGGCCTCCTTGGAAACTCCTTGTGTGAGATGAAGGTTTAGATGGGCATGTATGAGGTTCCCTCAAGCACCATCACTGTATGCCTTTATAGCAGTCCAGATTTGCAGTGATCTGCATTCAGCCCTGAAACTACCTGCCTGGAAAGAAAGACTCTAATCATCCCTTGGGTATGAGCTTTGCCACTGTACCCAAAATCAAAGTCATCCACCATACTGGGGATCCTTACGAGCACAAACTAGCGCCTTTGCTCTCCTGTAGAATCTGGCTCAGATTTGGACTCAGAGAAGCTACTCCAGTCTACTCAGGAGAAGAAACAATGACAAGAAGGAGGCCAGTCTCTGTGAGGCCAACCAACACTGATAATAGGGACAGGGCAGTGCAGGTTTCCAATCACACAGTGTGCTACTCACTTAAATGACTTTGCGAACTTATTTCACAATCCTGTGTTCATCCCCAGTTCATTCTTATTAATGTCCTGTTAACATCTTAATTTGAATTGTGGCCACTGCATTTCATACAAAGAACACACATGAGTCTATTTAAAGTTTTGTGGATTCTCCCAGACAGGAGGTGTCTTTCTCCCACATTTGCATATTTAAAATTTATTTTTGACATCTTAATATGATTATTTTTGTTCTTGTAATGTCATGGAGTAAAAAAGAAAAATAGCTGGTTGGGTTTCTTTCCCCAACATTAAAAGCAGGGAAAATAGCCAATTCTTTGGAAGCCAGTTGTTTGGAGTAAGATTTGAGGTCTTGCTGAGTGAAATAATTAGGCACTTCTAAAGAATAAAGTAGCAAAGCATTGTGGGAAAACAGCACACTCAGGCCATTCAGCAGACCGCGGGCAGCTTTCCCACTCTAGGGCAATAAATATCTCCAGAGAGCCACCCAATGTAGGGGAAAGAACACAAGCTTTGGGGTCAGTCAGACCTGGATTTAACCTCATCTTTCCCACCTGCCAGTTGTGAGATTCCGGCAATTTCTTCAATTCTAAGAGACTCAGTTTCTCCAGGTCAAATAAAGATAATAATAGTGCATACTTCATGGTGATGTTGAGAGAATTGAAGGAACTGTAGATAAGCATGTAGTGGATATCAGTAAATATTAGTTCTCATTTGTGCTGAGAGCATGGTCCAAGTGGGCGAAGCTACTTACCTTTTTACCCTACCTTGTTCCACAAGGGAATTAAGACAATTTGTATGGACACCTCTAATAGAACAAAGTGAAATTAATGCAAAAAAGGACAAAGAAAACGAGACAGCAAAGTCTAGTGATAGAGTAAGTTGTACTCAAGAAATCAGGCTGATTTGCAAGAGGCACACAGAATCCTGCGGCCATGACGTAGGTGTGCGACAAGGTTCAGCACTTGCGGCGTAACCTGTCACTCAAGAGAAGCCCAGTCCTTCCTCATTGAAAAACCAAAAAGATTATTTTTCCCCCTAAGGTAAATGAGCCCTAGGAGACAAAAGACTTAATCTCCCTTCTCTCCTCAGCAGTTATTTTACTGTGTGACCTGATGGAAACCACATTACTGATCTGGGTCCCCATCTCCTTGTCTGCGCACATAGAAGGCTGGGCGAGGTGAGCTCCAAAGCCCTTTCTAGCCCCTACATTTTATAACTTGATTCTATTCTCAAAATGTCTACAGCTTCCTCATCTGAACACTGGCAATTCATGTGACGTTCTCATTGAAATTCATCAGTATACTCTGACAAAACTCATTCTTCATTTGGAAGTTTAGGCTTATTTCCTTTCAGTCCTGTCATGGGGCTCATGACAGAACTTGGGGAACCGACATTCTCAGTGTAATAACCACTTGTTACTTCGCTAAACCTTACAATGGAACTATAAAAAACAGTTAATGCTAACTTGGGCAGATCCGGGTTTATTCAGAGTAAAGGTATTTTCTTCTCTGCCTTCTCCATTCTCAGTTCCTAATTTTGTCAATCTTTCATTATATATTTGGAATGAATTTTTTCTGATAATTTCCTTTGTTCTCATTGGGAATGTCTAAGAATCTGATAACAGAGAGCGTAGGAAGCAGCTGACGAAGAGGCTACTATATATACTCTGCTCATGAAAAATCAGTTGCTCAGAGGATCACTCTAGTCCAGCTCTTTAGCCATAGCCTCTTGATCTACATTCTAGGTCATAACAGGTCTAGGTCTAAGGGTAAGGGGGGCTAGATGGAGAGGAGAGATATTTGGACATTAGGAGAAGTCTATATAACATCCACTTTACCCACCACTTCCTTTCTGTCCCCTCTGAGACTGTCCTCTTGTAAATCCCCACCTTCTCTAGACAGGAAAAACTGTGCCCCCCACCCACTGCCCCCCTTCTCTGGCACTACATCTTTCATGTGCCTTACATTCCACCAGATTCTGTGTGCTGTTGCTCAGACTGTCCCTCAGAGAGGGTAAGTAACTTACCCAAAAACGTACAGCCACTAAAAGACGGAGCTGAGGTTCAAATTCCAGTTTGTATAACCCCAAAGCCAGTAAATTAATCCTCATGGTTAAACTGCATCTTTGATAGAATTTTATTCTAAATTTTTCCATGAAAGCGTTCTCAATTTCTCTATTAAAATGTGTTTGTTTGTGTGTGTGTGTGTGTTTCCCAATCCTTTAACTGGGACATTCGAATGCGGTTTGCCCATTAGACTCACCTGGGAATCTTTTAAGACTTTCAAAGCTCAGGATATACCTCAAAAGAATTAAATCAGAATCTCATCTCTGGGAGGATGGGATACAGTTTCTTAAGCTCCCCAAGAGATTCAAAGTACAGACAAGTTTATACTACTGTTATAACTCAGTAGAACTCAACCCTGCATCATTATTATCATGATTATAAAATATAAGATACTTGACAGCAGAAATCTTACTTTATTCAAACCTGTGGCTCCCATAGCACTGAGGAAAAAAAAAGTAGTAGTTCAGTGAATACTATTAAATAGTCACATTTGTCCAATTTAAATTCTATCAATTTAAACAAACATGGACAGATTAATAAGAGACTCAAATGACAGGATTAGAAATCTCTGATGTTTTGGAGTGTTTCCTGAGTTGGAAAAGGCCAAGGAGTAAAATTAGAGGACATTAATAAGGTCCTTAACAATTTTCTCCAATCACTAGAAAAGTAGGGCAAGATTGATGTGTCTTTGTTTTTAATCTCTGCTAAAGAAATGGGTCTAGGCTGTCAGAGAAGTTGAGTGGGTTAGACCTTAGGAACCAACTTTCAATGATCCAGAATGGAAAATTCTAGAATGGTACCAAAGAAGTTCATAGACTTGTTTTCTCAAGAGGGGCTTAAGTCAGGATGAGACCACATATTGCTTTCAAGTTCTTAATGGAAGAGTCTGGATGAAACTTCCACCGTGAACTACAAAGAGAATATTATTTTTTCAAGCTGGCAATGTGGTGAATTCCTGATTCTTTCTGGGAATTACAAAACAATCCATTGTATGGGGCCCAGGCTATAAATTCAGGCTTGCAGATTGCTCAGAAGACAGTTTGAGAAAGCAAAAGGCAGATTGTCCAATCTGGCTGCTCTGTGTGCCAGGAGTTATTAATTATGTCTGTTCTAATAACAAGAGCTGGGAAGCAGCAAACTCAAAACATGCGGGGAAAACAAAACAAAATAAGATGGTAGTTTGCTTTAGTGAGAGGAAGTGAGAGGCAACAGCTATGACAGCAGGCTTGGTAAACTGGGTACAAACCCTGTCTGCAACAGATTTTAGCTGCAACTGGACGCAATCTCTATAGTAGCTACAGAGGTCATGGAATCCCAATGGACTCTCTGACATCTGCCCAGTGACCGATGAAGTCACCTTCTTTTCTGTGCTTTTCTGGGATGGGTGAGTGATGAAGGGAGAAGTCATTGAGAGAGACAAATCAGAATTTGCTGTCCTGTGGATCATAAGTTGTTAGAGTTGGAAGGGACATTACAGATCAGATAAACAGTCCAACCCTATCCATTTCTACACATGAAGAAACTGAGTTTCAGAGAAGTTAACTGACATAATCCAGGTCACCCAACAATGGCAGACAAGGACCAGACTTTTCTCCATTCCAATGTCTTGCTGGTTAATGGTAGGCTCCCTTTCTTCCTACCTGAAAAATTGGCTTTCCTTAGACTCCTACCAGCTCCTTGAGTAACCAGCAGCCTCAATAGCACATTTGCTGGGGCACCTGGGTGGCTCAGTCATTAAGCATCTGCCTTTGGCTCAGGTCATGATCCCAGGGTCCTGGGATCGAGCCCCGCTTCGGGCTCCCTGCTCCACGGGAAGCCTACTTCTCCCTCCCCCACTCCCCCTGCTTGTGTTCCTTCTCTCGCTGTGTCTCTCTCTGTCAAATGAATAAATAAAATCTTTAAACAAACAAACAAAAAAATAGCACATTTGCCTGTGTGTTTTAGCCTCCATCATGGGTGTGGTCCTAGGTCAGCTCTGCTCAGTCCTTACAACTCCTCTCATGATCTAAACCTCAGATATTCAGGCTCTGGGATGCTTTGACATGTCTACCAAATGTTATACGGCAGTTTCTGCTTGGTGGGATAGTCATCGTTTTACCAATGAAGTATACATGAGGTTGGTTGTACAAAAGGCCATCAGATTTTCCTGCGGGTGTCGTCCCTTGACCTACCCACCAGCATGCTGCCTGAGAGTTCTCTAAGACTCAGACCTGACAGGGCCATGCTCCTCTCTGACCTGCTGGACTCTGAGCAGATTGAGGGCAGGAACTTGGCTTTATTCATCTTCATATCCTGCTTGTCATCTGGAAGATACTCAGTAAATTTTACTAAGTGAATAAATCTAACACTTAAAGGGAGAACTTTACAAACTAGAACTCAGAGGAAAGCAATGAGGACTGTGAAATCTTGAATAGGATAAAGGATAGCTTAAAAAACGAAATAGTCAACTTGGAGAAGAAAATACCCATGGGGGAATTCATCACCATCTTCAAGTAGCCAACAGGCTATCTTGGGGAAGACAAAGACTAGGAGAAACTACCTAAGTGGAGAATAACTTCAGATGAACATAAGCAGCAGCTTTAGGAAAGGTAGTCCGTGCCCCATCTCTAGTGAGGACCATCTCTTGATAAGAAATTGAAGGGAGGAGAGAATCCGTAGGGGAGGGAGCTTGGCCCATGACTTTTAAGTCTAAGGAACCATGGACAACTTGAAATAGGGAAGGTTTGGAGGCACTTTCATTTGAGGAACATTGAAGGCAAGGGGTGAGTATCTGCTGTAAACTGGACTGGAGATAGTGGTAGAAAAAAATTGAGCTCAATGGTAAGACAAGCACGCTTGGCCCTCCTAAGATGCCTCGTTTTCTAATAATAACAATACTGGTTTTGGAGTGCTTCTATTCGGCAAGTGCTATATTATACCGTTAGCCTGGCTAATGATAATTCTGATACAGCAACAATCAGGAAGCCCCATTTCATACAAGTTCAACTTGAAAAAATAAAGGGAATTGATTTTTAAAAACATGCTGGCAAGGTTTCTGTGAAACTGGCACACTCAGTGCGAGAAACACAAATTGAATACAAATTGAAACAATCCTTTCCCAGAGCCATTTGGCAATTCTTCTCAAGAGCCATAAACTCTTCTAATAATCCCACTCCGAGGGATTTACCCTAAGGAAAATAACTCTGAAAAAGAAAAAAAAAAAACCTGTATGCTCAAAGCTCTCTAAAATATCAAATGCTGGAAAGAATCCAAAGTCCCAACGATTTGGGAATGGTTAAATAATTTATGATATGTTAACTCCATGAAAAATTATGTAGCCATTAAAATGATAAATGGGAAGACTTTGTGGCAACATGAAAGACATATAACAAATAATGTTCAAGGATAAGAGTGGAACGCAAAATCATATATGTGCTCTGATTATAACTCTAAAAATAATTACGACTAGAAATTGAAAGGGACAACAGAGAAATAGACAAGTGGTTGTGTTTTATGAGATTTTGTATATAATCATTGTATACTTAAAAAAAAAAAAGAAAACAGAGAAGCCCTCTTGCTCTAGGTAGAGAAACCTGAATCTCACAGCAGACTCACAGCATGTTAGCTAGAAATCATCGCATGGGTCCTTGGCTAACACTCTCATTATTGGGGAAACTGAAGCCCTAAGAAAGTAGCCTGTCTGTCCCACGAAATTGGGGCAGAGCTGGGACTAGAACATGGAAGGTGCAAAGTAGAGGATCCCTGGAACATTACATTTCAGAGGCGGATAATTTGTGGAAACACATGGAGTGAAGAGGACAAGAGGGGAAAAAAATAGGGTCGCCTGTCATAAAAATTCTCAGATGTGGGTAGTAAATTCAGTCAGTTGAGAATGTAACATCCTCTGTTTACTGAAGACCAGCTACCATCCACTCATTAAGTACATAATGGATCTGGAAAGGGAGGATGTTTTTCTGCCTTTAAAGGCCATCTCCTCTCCATCCTCATTACCACTTCCCGAGGTCAAGGTCTCATCAATCATTCTGTAAACACTTCGTAGGCACCTGTTATGTCCCAGGAGCTGTTCTGAACCTGGAGATACTATGCTGAGAAAGAGACTCAGAGAAAGGGTTCTGATGGCGCTCTCATTTCAGAATTGGAGACAGTCAATTCACATGCAAACAAATAAATGATTTAATACTGTAATGAGTACTATTTAAAACATAACGACAGGAATTTGTGATGCAGCGTAAGCAGGTAGGGGATGAATATGGAGTGTGGAGGCGACATGATCTGATCTATAGATTTGAACGCTCACTAGCTGCTTTTATTATTCTGGGACAATTGCAACAGCCCCCTCAGCAATAGTCTCTGTCTCTTCTTACTGTGGCCATAGAGGTCTCAATAAGATGTAAATGTGATCTGACACTGCTCCATCTGAAAACTTTCAGAAGCTCCTTGTCACCCCCAAGATAAAGCTCCAGTGCTGCACACAGCTACTGAGGTCTCCACCATAGGCTTCAGAAGTCACATTCAGCCAGTCACAGCACATGTCCCGCACCCCACCGCACGCAGCCTCCTCGAGAGCCCCCCTGGAGCCTCACTGGTCTCCTGGCGTGCAGCCCACTCTACTGAGGCTGGGCGTTCACACAGGCTGTTCTCTCTCTTTGATCCCTCTTCTCCCTCTTGTTTATAGAACTCTTCCCCTTCCTTTAATGTTTTGTTTGAATGTCTCCTCTTCTTAAAAGTCTTCCCTCACTCTTCCAGACAGAGCAGATTAGCCACGGCCTTCTATGTGCTCATAGCACGCTTTGTTCACACTTGCATGATAACACCTCCCACTGAATCATAATTATTTGTGTATGTATGTATGGGGAGCAGGGACCGTGTCTTAGTCATGTTTTTATATCCAGAGCCAAGCACAGGCTGGGCACCTCAGTGTTAGTGGCTATCTAGCAAATGAGTTAGTTCACAGATCATTGGATGGAAGGATGGGTAGGTGGATGAATGCAGAGAGTCTATCCCCCCTCATTTTAAAAGCAAGGCAACTCTGATCTGGTTCATCATCTGTGAAATGAAGAATCAGACTAGATGATTTTTTTAAGGTTACCTCCAGCTCTGATGTTCCAGGTTCTGAGAGTCTGTAAATCATGACTGGTTATTGCCAATGGAATCAGAGAGCCTTCTTGGCATGGCTGCATGAGCAAGCTCGAAGGGCTCCCAGGTTCATGATTAAGGATCAAAGAGCCTGTGGAGCCCTGCTGCACTAGGATAAATAAAACCTGGGCACGGGCTGGGTGTCCTCCTGTCCCAGTTGGCAACGCTCACCATTACCCCAACATACCTGCTGAGGGAAGAAGCTTCAAGCAAAACAAGTTTTGAGCCGGCTCAGCAACAGCGTAGCTATACATTCCTGTAAATTTCCAGTGCCGTGGGGCCCCTGGGTGGCTCAGCCGTTAGGCGTCTGCCTTCAGCTCAGGTCATGATCCCAGGGTCCTGGGATAGAGCCCCGCGTCAGGCTCCCTGCTCAGCGGGAAGCCTGCTTCTCCCTCTCCCACTCCCCCTGCTTGTGTTCCCTCTCTCGCTGTCTCTCTCTCTGTCAAATAAATAAAATCTTTAAAAAAAAAAAATTTCCAGTGCCGTACAAGGGCCTGGACAGGCCAGTCCGTGCCGCTATGTTATGTAGCTCCAGTGGCTACCTCTGCTTACTGCATAATCTTGGGTGTGGTTTTCAGGATAGACTTGTGTAGATTTAGGTCAGAGGTGAGGACCGAAATAATCCCTAACTCAGCTTTCAGTGGAGGAGAAAAGAGTGAGTATTCACCATTCTCTCTCTATCGGACCAGAGAAGGTGACCTGAGATTCCGTTCAAGCCACAGGGCCGATCTCGATGCCAGCCACATGTTCAGCCCTCTGTTAGGTGCCACAGGGAATGCAAAGAGGGATGAAACGGGTCCTGCACTCAAGGAGTCTATGCTCTAGCGAGGGAGATCCATAACGTACGTAAGATGTTCTTTGCAGAGCAGAGAGCAAAGGAAGCCCATGGAGACACAGGTTTGGTGAAGGAAGGAGGGAACACCTCACAAAGGAGGAAGGGTATTCAACAGATAGAAATGGCATTCACCGTAGCAGTCAGGAGAAGTGCCTGCACTTGGCTATGGTGCAGTCCAAGTGCAGGACAGTGGAGGAAGGTGGGCAGTGTGTTTGGCTACAGCAGAAGGTGTAGAAGAAAAAGAAGAGGGATTTTTCACCATGCTGGGGAGGAGGTCTTGAAGACCTGCCTCATTATTTATTCAAACATATTTACCCAGTGTCTATTTTTGCCATGCCCTCTTTCTACCTTTGAGTGCCAGTCTCCAAGGTTTAGAATGCATCCTATAGGCCAAGGTGGGGGGTCACTGGGGGATCCTGAGGGGCCATGAGGTGGACAGATGAAGAGCCTTGCTCTGACTGTTTCCCTTTCTTAGTGACTTGACCTCTGGTAGCAGCAGATTGGTAGTGACATCACTCAAGCCTCGTGGAGAGTTGACACATGACCTCGTATGATCCCACCCTAGGAGATATTGTGATCAATTATCTATTTGTAATCAGCACAAGGCTATTATAGAAAATATCAGGCTGACATGTGCGCACACAGCACACAGGCACACAGAAAGATCACTCTGAGAAGCTCCTGGAGCTAAAGAGAAAGCACCTTTCTGGCAACAGTAATAGAAGGGGTTGGGGTCCTCGGACCCCAGGGCGGGTCTCATGTGAGATTTCCCCCTTCACTCTGGGAGGCAGCAGAAACCGCAGCCCCCTGTGATTTCTCCTGCACAAACAGCAGATTTCCAGGCCCGTGATCCAAGGCAGGGGTGAGAGCACCGAGCATGGTGAGAGGAAAAGAGACAAGTCAGAATTCGAAACCACAGAAAAGAAAACACTTCTAAACCAACAGAGCAGCTCATTTTAAAGAGATCGAGTCCTGCCTTTCAAAAATGCAATCGGCATTAAAATTGTTGATTTCCTTCTTCCTCTTCCTACACAGGGAGGAGTTTACTGTAAATTAATTTGGAAGTTAAGTGAGTACAAACTTACCTTTGAAAGCACCCAAGAGGCAGAGAGGGAAGTGAATCAAGCTTAAAACATAGGCAACGCAAAGAAAGATAATAGGAATTTAAACTTGTCTGGTGCCTTTTTATAAATTTACTCTTGCAGATGTGGGGAGTTGTATGGCTCTTTGCTGTTTTTGAAAAGTTTTTATTTTGACTAGATCCGGGGACTCCATTCGTTCTGTGAACTGTCTCAGAGCCTGAGCCAGGGCTTTTATGCAGAAGGGGACTTTCAAACAGTATTAGATGACCTTCAAGCGCTATTGATAATTATGAGTTCCCAGAGTGCCTGCGCAAAGGGCACATTTCTTCCCCATCTCTGTTTCCCGCTGTGTGGAAACTACGGAACGCAGGAGTCCAACTGTTCAAAAGAGCTCAGGCCTGAGCCTGGGGAAGGTGAGCATTCTCCCATCAACTCTAACCTTTAACATCCACGAGACCGTGGCAGAGTCACACACCCCCTCTGGGCCTTAGTATGCTTGTATAAGAATCAGTGGAATTAGGCATGTTATTTCCGTGGTCCCTAATGAAGTGAACCATGCATTGAATTTGTTCAGATGCTAGACTGGCCAATTAAATGAATCAGATCCTTTTTCCCTTGATGTTCTTGACGGGGCGGGGGGGGGGGGGCGGTGGCAGGAAATGTCAAAATAAGAACTTAACATACACCAGGTACAATGCTAATACGTTTATTATTTCACTTGCCAACAAACAGATGTCAAAGATGGAGTGATTCAACTAAACCACAGCAACTCCAGTGGCCTGGTTGGGAGTGACTATGGGTGCAGCCCAGTTTCCCACACCTTCTGCATTTCCATCCAGAATCCCAGAAAAAGAGGTTACGATCTTAATGACGGTATTCGATGCTAATAGATCCTGAAGTATCTTACAAATTATCAAAAAAAAAAAAAAAAAGCTTAAATCATACCAGTGTATGATTTTTGTGTTTGGCAAAGTGTGTTGTAATTTACTTATTTGGGAACTACGAATCAGTAAATGATATAAATGGTAACCAGATGAACCAGAATTTTCCATTGCCCAGAATACCCCAGTCCCTAGCCATCTTAGATAAACAGGAATTTACTATGGCATTAAAATAATAATAGCCTCCAAGGACTAGATTCTGGTAGTCTCAGGCTTGCCAACTGTCCAGCAATGTGTCAACTGCAGAGAACACTCTCCACTCCAGCTGGGCATGACCGGGACCCAATCAGACTCCATTTCAGAAATCATGGGCGGTGTTTCCATGGAGCTCTGCCCGAAAAGAGGTGATCTAAATCTTGCATGAGAGATGTACATCAACAGGGAGCTTTGCCTAGAACACTGTGACCTAAAAAATCATATTAAGGAACTCAGAATGCAGAGTCAGTCTCAGAGACACTGAGTGACCTTGTGCAAGGCACCTTGCAGACTGCCTTGCGTACTTGACTCCCCTAATGAATGGTGACTGCCTCTGTGTGTACCTGGGCCAGTGGCACACCCCAGCTAGGGGCAAATATTCTGATTTTCACTGCCCTATTTTTTAAAGGCAACCTGCTCCTTCTATTAATCATCTTGCTGTTTGTTTGTTCTGGGAGGCAAGCACTGATTTAGAGGAAAATTTGCCTAGTGGTTAGACTGGAACAGTATCTCTGCTGCATTTCCTTTTGGAGATCCTGCACATTTTATTTTCTGACATGCCTTGAATAAAGATGCCCATGATGCATGTAGAGCTCAGGGTCAGGAAGTTGGGTTCCTCCCCTCCCCCACCACCCTCCAGCCATAGCTACTCTCCCTTTATTACTCCCTTTACTAGGACTGTATAATACAATGTGTTTCCCTTTTTATCTCAGCTGCTGGGAAGCTCAAAGTCATGCTATATGCCTCATTAAATTTACTCTGCTTCTGAGTTTTCTTCCCCCTCACTGTCTTCTCCTTTCCTGACCATGTCTTTTATCTTTTGTCCATGTTTTGATGAAATTATCACCTCTATATCTCATAAGTTACTTTAAATACTTTTTGGAAGAGGCATGAGAATAAATCAATCATGTGGACTTGCATGTTCCATTAACTGCTTTGCAGATGGGAAAATTTGGAAAATTAATGCTGATCCTATGATAAAGTCTGAAATTTCACTTCTAACACAAACTAATCATTAATATTTAAAAGCTTAGATATAGTCACAGCTACGAACCTTTGCCTAGCCCTCGCCATTTATAAGGTGAGTGCTTTCAAACAGTTGCTCTCATTTTGTAATTAGCTTTACAAATGAGAAAAGTGAGGTTTGGAGAGCTTTAGTGGTCAGAGGTCACAGAGTTTGTAAACTCGGGTCTTCTGACCCCAAGTCAAGTCTTTGCCCCTGCGCCCCTGGCATCCTCGTTTTTCAATGACATCTCATTTGAGCCACTGTTCTTCTCATTGTCCTCAAACAAGTTGTTTGTGTTGTTTTTTTCAATGTGCCGATCAGATTGAAGCAAGAGGTCATCTTAGTGGTTATTTCTCTTGCTGAGGTGATCTGTAGAAAGTCTGGAAACTGCTGATTCAAGGTCCCCAAAGGGTCAAGCTTGAAATGGTCGCTTCTAGAAGACATGGGACCCCTTGCATCATCCCGGGTTCCCTGCCTCAGTTTGCCTGCCACATCCCCTGCAGCTGTATTTGAGGTATAAAGGGACAACAGGGAAAGTATGAACTCTACTATGCATTTCTTCTTAAATAAAATACTTCTTCTTGGCCTCTCTGGTCCTTGAGTGGCACGCAGAATACCAAATCCACAGACTGCTGCGACAGTCAAGGAAAAGAACACTTCATTGCTTCTTGGGGCTTGTTGGTGTGAAAGCACTTGCGAGATACCCTTTACACGCAACCTTGGGGTCGTGTTGTTCCCCCAAGTGGGTCAGTCAGCCAACCTGCTTTCATGTGACTCTGAAAATAAGGTAAGCACTGCGTTTGTATTTTGATTTTCTCCCATTTCAGGCCACGCACCTACCCCCAACTGCAACTGTACTGAAAAGCTTCAGGGATAGATGGTCCAGAAGGTCCACTGCCTGTAGAAACTTCTAGAAGGCCAAGCACCCTAAAAGAGCTGTGCATCCAACACCCTTCTCTCTGATTTCCTTCTCCAGGTTTGGCCAGACTCAATGCTGGTTCGCCATTAGGCCTCAGATCCTACCCACAGTCTGAGGGCTGGAGAGGCTAATCTCAAAGGGCTAGAAATGAGTCAGTTTCCACGCTCAGCTTCAGGTGTGCGGCTTCCTGAAGCACAGACGAGGAAGCTCTAAATTTCAGAGTGATTGTTTTTTCTTTGCATACCATATCCGGAACTGAAACCACCAATTCATTTCACTTAAGCCCTCATACACTACCCTCAGATCATCAATAACATTCCAAATGTAAGATACCAAGACTTCATCAACCAAGTCATTCTGTCTCTTCTGCTCTCTCTTCTTTTCGTGGTGATCTTGTTAGCGTCTTTGTTTTCTTCTTTTTTGTTTTAGTCCTGACAACACAAGATTTGGAGACCTTTGTTTTCTTCACAGGTGTTTATGAGAATTAGGAGCCAATTATCTAAAACTCTGCTAAGAGTTTGGCCTTACTTGTAACTTTCTGCTTTCCCTTGCTAGTCAACTTGGCTGCCTATGAGTGTAAGTCATTGATTCAGTGTCCCATTCTAGGGGGCAACTGACATTGCCAAGAGCTTCCACACACGGGTCACCTCGTTAACCCATGAAAGCAGATGAAAGATGGGATCTGTGGAGATATCCGTGCAAACCATCTTCACGAAACAGGAGAGCAATGGAAAATCCACGCATCCTCCTGATGCCAGCCAGAGCATCAACACATTCGGAGAAGGAAGGGCCTCTACCGTTTATATAGTACCTTACAATTTATAAACCACTTTTACATCCTTTCTCTTGATTCTCACCAGAACTTGTGAAACCAGCCAGACAAGCATTATCCTCCCCAATTTAGAGAGGAGAGGACCCAGTGCTGATAAAGGTGGAATGATGGGCCCATGTGGTGACAGTGGAAAAGCCAGAAACCCCGATGAGAGGCCAGGTCCAAGTGCAGCATTTTGTAACTCCCATCTAACCTTATATATAATATAATATGATATCAAAATCCATGACCTCATGTTACACAGTCATTTGTTGATATTTTTAAACTTCAGGTCTTTTGTAGGTCAGGGTGAATGGCCGTTGGTCATTACTTTTGTATAACTTTCTGGGCCTTTCTTTAAAAAACAGAGGAATGACATTAAATGCCGAGTTTTGTTCAGTTCTAACAGTCTGTTGGTCCCTGTGTCAGTGACTGCCAAATCCATGGGATGACCCAAAACTGTTACCCCGAGTACTTGTTACAGAGCATCAGTCCCCAGGATGATAGTAGCATTAGGTTAAAATGGTCGCCATGGCCAAATAAGTTAGAGAAAAGCAGGATTATTCAAAATGAAACAGGTTGCTTTGCTCCAGCCCTTCTCAGAGCCTTTCCATGCAAATCTACAGGCGATGTGGGCTATGGATATGCAACATTCCTCTAAATTGGCCCTAGAACAGGGATCTCATGGAATTAGTATTCTATGGAGCATTTTGATTAACAGTGGGACACTCTCCAAGGATCCCATTGGTCTCTCAAAGCAGCAGGACAAATAGCACGTAAAATTTTACAGCCAGCTCAGCATCACCTCTCTCCACGGCAGCCCACACCAGGACTGCACTTGCTGTAGGGTGGTCCTCTGGGCCTGGTACCACCTAGCATCGGGCAACCCAGCTGCACAATCTGGATCACATCCCTTTAGCCATGGAAGCCTTTGTACTGAAAAAACAAAACAAAACAACACAAAAACCCCTAATTCATCTGAAAGCAAGGACTTCCACATGTTGCCTGAATATAGGACTAGCGGCAGTTCCTTTTATTGCCTTGGAAAATTGTGCCCCTTCATTTCCTTGAGAGCAGGATCCCATCATTCTCCTGTTATGGGAAAGAAAGGTGAGGCCGCTCAAGGATTTTCCATTCTGCCTCCCATGGCTCCCCCAGCATCTTCGCTCTATGGGAAAAGGAATTGTAGACTCTCGGAGAGACTTTCGGGCTGTGGCAGACCATGGGAGTCCTATCTGGTCCGTAACCTCTCTCAGCTTGACTCTTCCTCTTCAGCATTCCCCTCCACAGCCTCTGTTGAACAGCTGCTGGAGTGAGGAGCCTACTCTCTCAGAGGCAACCTGGCTCCACATTTGAACAGTTTTGATTGCTCGAAAGTTCGGAACCATACTCTGTCTCATGGGAACTTCTTCCTGTGGTTGGCTCCAAACATGTCTGATCCTGCTTCTACGAGCGTGAACTATGTCTCTGCCAATCTTACAGGTGACTCTACTTGTCTGAAATCCAGATCTAAAAAGTTCCAAGAGCAACGTGTACCTCCATTCCTGAGCCCGACTTATCTTGCAGATTAACCTTCACTCACCTCTCCCAGTCCCCCTTGCTCTAGAGGGAAACAGCCTTTGTGGTGCCAAAGAAATTATTTACCTATTTGACTAGGGATCCTGCACTCAGAGTTGAAACTTCCTGTCCCGGGTTTAGGTCAGCAAATGCCACCTTCAAGTTTAGTTGAGTGCTTCTGCTTTTGATCTCAGCCACACTTGTGCTCATTTGAAAATTGTTAGCTGTAGGATAGACTGAGACAAATTATCTTTAGTTCTAGAACGACATGAAACTTCCTAGTACTGAGCTATGCAAAAAAACTTCAGGCTGAAAGAAGACAAAAAGGCACACAGACAGTTAAAATGGCCTTGAGACTTCTATTTTATTTGCAAGAAGAAAATAATTCTTAGTTTTCCTTTGACTGGGCTAGATGTCTGCAGTCTTTATCAACCATCTAGTTAGTCCTTTAAGATTTTACGCGCATATTGTGCATTCATTATCTTATTTATCCCCATAACAATCATTTCAGGTCAGATACTATTGCAACATGTCATTACACTTCGTGAGACTACTGGTGTTTCTGAGGCTGTGGTTATGCGCTAGCCTTTGAATCTTTTGTTCTATTGCTAGAATCCTGGACTGCAATTCAGAAGTCCTGGGTTCTAACCCCCGTGTGACCTTACACAAGTCACTTTCTCTCTTTGACCCTCAGCTTCTCCAGTTGTAAAATGGAGGTGTGGGCAGGGTGAACTAGAGGAGCTCCAAGAACCCCAATCCTGTTCAGCCTCTTGCATGTGCTTATACTTGTTGACAGTGAGAACAAAGAGAACAAACCACAGCTGGATCCAGGAAGGCAAACCTTTGCCCACGATTTGCCACACTCCTGGTAAGTGAGAAATAGTGTCTCATTGTTTTTACATCTAAAAGGATAACGTGCCCACAGTCATTAATTACAACAGGCGCACAGTAATGATTATGTTTTAATGTAGAAATCCTGCTCGGTCGAAGTAGGAACATTTCTGAGAGAAAGTTCAAGTTTTGAAACTGCTAATGCTTTCCTGTGATGATATGTGGGACGCAGTGGGGGTGGGGAGCAGTAAGCCAGACAGTTCGTCTCAGGGATAACCTCTTCGGTTTATGTAAAATATATGAGTCAAAGCAAATTCATTCTTGTAGGCTGCCATGCCTGAAAGAGAATGAAGCCTCACTCAAAAGAGACTGATCCCTTCATGCAATTAATCAGCTACATCTCTGTGCCGTATGCTGCGATGTCTACTTTCCAGAGTAAAGATTATTTTCAAACCACATAAATGATGATGCTTTTGGAAAAAAAAAAACAACAAAAGGAAAACCCATCTCTCTTAAATTATATGAACTCGCTTATTGTTTTTATTTCGCACCCACAGTCTTGATGCCTATAATCTCTAAAATCATTTCAGTTTCCAAAAATCATTTGAAACACTCCTACACTTGGGGCTTTTGATAAACAGTCCAGCTTCTACAGAAAGAAACAGGTGTGTGTGTGTGTGTGTGTGTGTGTGTGTGTGTGTGTGTATCTGAGATTGAGAGCCAAAGAAAGACCAGCACTGGAGGACCAGGAGAGGAAGCAAGGGCATGTTTGGGAACCAGGCAGTCTGGATGCCTGCGAATAGCCAAGTGGGCTTTATTGTAGCAACAAAGGCTGTGAGCATGGGTCTTCCCTCCACTGATTTCTCTTTAAAGACTACAAGAAGCTTTTGGGTAATTTCAGTCCAAAGTTAAGAATACAAATAATGATTAGTGTTTTGGAGCACTAACAATGTCCCAGGAACCTTTCTGAGAGCTTTAACATGTATGAGCTCATATATACCTACAAGTCTATGAGGTTGATACAATTATTATTCCATTCTACAGATGAAACAAACAACCAAAAGACACCAGAATCACAGAGAAGTGAGCTCCCCAGGCTCTGGCTCATTAACATTGAAAGAAGGTCCTGCCTGGCCACTGTTAGGACTGAAGATGTCACTTCCTCTGGGAAGTACTTTTGGTAAGATGGAATCTTACTCTCCTTTCAGCAACCAGAACTTTCTCATGGCATTGAAGCCACTGCCTTAAACTGCAGTGTGCACATGTGCCAGATCATCTCCATAAGACTCTAAGTTCCTTATGATCAGAGCAATGGTAAAATCATCCCTGTTTCCCCACAGCCATAACAAAGTACCTGGCACTGCAGAGGCACTTAGGAAATATCAGTTTAGTAAATGAAGGAAGAGGCCCAAGTTTTAGACCTGAGTTCTCAGAGCCATGTTAGAAAAATCATTACAGATCTTTAGAATCAAAGCCAGCTGAATCTTGAGACAACTACCTGTGACTTTTAAAATAAAACATTTTATTGGTTTTTAGCCCTTTGGAGTTTTTGTTTTTGTTTTTTTTCCCTGAATTCATCCTCACTTCTTGGATGGTTATGGCGTGTGGCCTGTCCATCTGGCCTGGCAAGTGGGTTTCAAAAAATATATTGTAATGAGAGAGAGAGAGCTTAAGTCATGTCAAGTTCTGAAGTTTGTTGTACTCTCATTGCTGATCCTGAAGTTAACTTCAAACAGGTTAAATTGATATAGCTCATTTTAGTTTTCAGGGAGTCCCTCATCCTTTTAGAAACAGAGCAGAACCCTCTGAGAACAGAGGCCAAACCTTACTTCCAAAGCATAGCAAGACCATATAGAAAAACTAGGACGTAGCAAGATGGCTCTGATAAAGGTGTGATTTTTATAAGGAGTTCATGAAAATAGATAATCTCCCAAAGGTCACCTACTTTAATTTTTTTTTTTAAAGATTTTATTTATTTATTTGACAGAGAGAGAGACAGCGAGAGCAGGAACACAAGCAGGGGGAGTGGGAGAGGGAGAAGCAGGCTTCCCGCCGAGCAGGGAGCCCGATGTGGGACTCGATCCCAGGACCCTGGGATCATGACCTGAGCTGAAGGCAGACGCTTAACGACTGAGCCACCCAGGTGCCCCAAAGGTCACCTACTTTAACCCTCTCATTTGGCCAATGGGAATAATGTGGCTCAAAGAGAAAAAAAGAGTTGCCAAAAGTGAGAGATCAATTTAACAAAAGCAGTAGGGATAGACTCAGGACAGGCAATTCCTAAATGAGGCAACTCTCCCTATTCTATTTTGCCTGCCTTTATGACTAAGTTACAAGTTAGCAATTCTTAAGATAAAGTCTATCTGGTTACATTTGGGGTAAAAGTTTGCTTTGGGTTTGAGAAAGTCTGCAGGCTCAGGTAAGACCAATTTTAAGGGATTGGATGACAGGGGGGGTCCTCTATTTTTGATCACATACTAAACATTTGTACCTACCAAGTCATGGCATGATAAATTAGTTGGTTGGCATCAAAAGTGCATGAGTCATTGTTCTCACCAGCAATAAATCCAATTGCTGGCACACAGTGGATGAAATGCGAAATGACAGCTGAGATTGGAGCATGTTGGCCTCCCTCCATCCAAAGTTCTTCAGTCCATGGCTATGCTGGTAGAAAATGTTACATTGTCCTCACAACGATAGTCAAGGATTTTGAAGTAGTTATGATCTCTTAATGTTGCTGGTGGCTAAAAAACCAATAAAAGTAGACAATGCCAGAGCGGGTGGCAAGGACAAGAGGTGAAGTCCCAGCTTTGATACTGACCCTGAACAAGAACCTGGACATGCCATGTGCCTCTGTGAGTTGCATTTCCCCCATCTGAAAATCGAGGAAGTGGGCCAAGGGATGTGTAGGGTCCTCTCCAGTTCTAGGATTCAATGATTCTATGAATGTATTGATTTCTTCTTTCTCTAGTGTGGTTCTGTGAGGCCCTTTGGTGAACAGCAGCTCAGAAATCTGTCATTTCAGCTACCAGTAAAGGACACTTGGGGACTAGAAAGGCAAGCCAACCTAAGAGTCAAAAGAATGGGCTTAGTCTCAGCTCTACACCTAGGTGATCTTGAGCAATATCAATTCCCTTTCTGAACCTCCAATTCTTTTGAAAAGTCCAAGTAATAATAACCTATTTCACAAACTCATCTTGTGAGTTAAATAAGATTATGGGTGCCAAAGTGCTTGTAACCTGAAAAGCATATGGAGATGTGTGGGTGAGGATTAAGATGAAGATGTTGATGAGGAGTTAAGAATACTTTTTGATTTTCCACAAAGATACAAAAGTTCAGGGTCAAAAGATAAGGGTAAGGAAGGAGACATTCTCTCTGAGCGCCTGTGTTCTGCCCACCCTGAAAATTACACATTTCTTTCCTTCCTTATTCCTTCCTTCCTTCCTTCCTTCCTTCCTTCCTTCCTTCCTTCCTTCCTTCCTTCCTTCCTTCCCTCCTCTTCACCATCACTCCCCATCTCCCCAGACCAATAGAAATCATCACTTGTCTTACGTCTTAGGCCTCCCTTCCCCCCACCCTCCTCACTGCAGACCCAGCTGGAGTGTCAAATCAAAACCTCTGTACAGATATTTCACCCTCACTTCTTTAGTCTTCTAGACCATCTAAAAGAAAACAGCAGAGGCGCTCCCTGCACCCACGCATTTCCCTTTGTTTTGAGGGCCAACACACCCTGGCCTCCTTGTGGTAGTTAGAGCTCCTGTTCCATCTCCAAGTCCTCTGGACTCCAGAGTTCTGGGTGCTCAGCAGGTTACCTGGCATCTTTCTGGTGGTAAAGAATAATGGTATCTGATAGGAATGACACACTAGGTAGAAAACACGGCTTTTCATGTAGATCCACCCTCTTCCAGTGCTGCAAAGGACACTGGGAACTCCCTGGTTCAATCCCGTTGTTTACAGGTGCACAAACCGAGCCCTAGAGAAGAGAAGCACCATGCTGTGTCATTCAGAAGTAGAGCCAGAAGCTTCTTTCAAGGACATCTAGGCCAAACTCTTCATTGGCCAGATGAGGGAACTGAGGCCCAGTGATGTTAACTAACCTGCCCTGAGTTGAAGAACTAGTACTGAAACCCATAACCTCTGATTCAAAGTTCATATTTCAGGGGCGCCTGGGTGGCTCAGTCTGTTAAGCATCTGCCTTAGGCTCAGGTCATGATCTCAAGGTCCTGGGATCCAGCCCTGCGTTGAGCAGGGAGACTTCTCCTTCCTCTCCCTCTGCTGCTCCCCCTGCTTGTGCTCTCTCTCTCTGTCTGTCTGTCAAATAAATAAAGAAAATCTTAAAAAAAAAAGGTCATATTTCATTTCAGGTAAGGTACATGTAAGTAAGGTACATACTGCAGACACCAGGCACACGAAATCCAGGCTCCAAGGATATGTATGCAAAACAGTAGGTTTTCATGAAAATCGGGGGGAAATCAATTTATAGCCATATTTTGGAATTCCCATTTTCCTCTGCAAGAGATGCATCATATATTCCCGTGTAGGGGATGTGATGAAGATAATAATTAAATCTGTGATAAGGTTTAGGATATATGGGTATAGGCATAAAACAACCTCTAGAATTATTTTCACTCCAACCCCAAAGCCCAAAAGAGTTTAATGAAAGTCAATTTCCTATCATCAGGAAGCAGTTCATCTGCAGTGGCCCAAAGTGGGGCCCTATTGGAAAGCTAAATCTGGAAACAGCAAAGTCCATGTATATCTTGGGCCCTAAGCCTATTACTTACCGCAGCATTGTCCTGCTTTGGGGCCAGGCCAGTGGTGTGTTGGTAAGCGCTCAACAAGTGGCTCTACAGGGGAAGCCCACATGTGTCGTGTTTTCCAATATTGGAAATATTGATAACCTCAAGAACATATATAATAGAAGGTCATAAAATAAATAGGAAGTGGTGAATTTTGATTATTTATTACCATCGTTTTTAATATAATTCATTTGTATGTTTACATGATTTAATATTTACTAATGGTTGTGCTTTGCAACCAGTTCACAAAATTTCTGATAATTTATTTGTTGTTTTTTTTTTTTTAAGACTTTATTTGAGAGAGAGCACGAGCACGTGTTCTTGTGGCCGGAAGGGGCAGAGGGATAGGGAAACAGAGACTCTCAAGCAGACTCCCTACTGACTGTGGAGCCCAGTGTAGGGCTCCATCCCAGGACCCTGGGATCATAACCTGAGCCAAAGTCAGATGCTTAACCGACTGAGCCACCCAGGCGCCCCACGAAATTCCTGATAATTTAGCAATCAGCTCTTATAAGGTAGAACAAATCAGAACAAGCTGGAACAAGTCAGGTCTTCCAGCAGACCCCTGGCCCTACAGATCTGAGTTTAAATCCTGGTCTATTGTTCTGCCAGCTATGTGATGTTGGCTGAAGGTTTTCAATTTCTTTGAGCTTTTGTTTCTTCAGCTCTGGAAGGTGACACAGTAACAATAACATCATGGGTTCACTGCTGATGCTTAAATGAGATAATGCTTAGCAGAGTGGCTATACACACTAAATGCTCTGCACTTCACTATTAGTGCTTCCCAAAGCCAGATTCACTCACTCAATAAACATTTCGCAGGAATGTATTTTAGAGGTGCTTTCTATTGTATGTGGTCTCCAGTATTAGGTCCTACACCTAAGGCTGGTAGAGAGTACCTCAAACATTATTCTTGCCCTGCCCTCAAAGAGTTCCTAGTCTAGCAGAATGAGATATAAGACCTGAACACCAGTAGGCAGAGTCCAGAGCAAGCTGTGATCAGCTCATGAAAAAGCAAAGAGCTTAGGAAGGGCAGGAAAGGAAGAGAAGGGGTATTCATGGAGGCCACCATGTGCGAGCCATAGATTTCAGAATAGACTTGGACATGCAGACATGTCTGGGAAAGGGTGTCCCAAGAAGAGAGAGTAAAGGGAGCAAAGGTAAAAATAAAGGAACATGGAGGCATAGGCTTGTAAGAGTTGGTGGAACAAAGATTATAAAAGGGTGTCTCGGGGATTGTTGGAAAGGCAGGCAACTCCCAGGTCATGTTAGCCTTGAATGCTGAGGAATTTGGTGTATGTTCACTTGGGTAGTGGTGGGCCTGGGGAAAAGTTTTCCTCTGATAAGTGACACAAATCAGATCTTTCGTTTATCTATCATATTATTTTATATATTTGTTCACTGAATGCATTTTTATGGTAACCGTTCTTTCCTTTAATAAGAATAGTTAGGAGTTAACTAGATAGTGCAATATAGTTTTAAACTAAGTAAATTTCCCCTGTGGAAAAAATTCCTGTGCTCGGGGATAGAAGGTGGCATTATAATTCCCAGTTGAAAACAAAGTCATTATTTAAAGCCTTTGATAAATATTAGGAGGGCTCAAACCAGTGGCAGTATTTCATGAGTTTTGAATTGTCTACAGCATCCCTCTTGCATTATGCTTCGCACACAAAAAAGTCATATGACCTACATCTTTATCTGCTCCAGTCTTAAGCTTCTATATATAAGCTTTGGTTATGAATGTTTTTTCCTACGAAAAGGTCAGACTTTGCACATGTACCATCAATGCAAAGCCCTGCTTATTAAAAAGCAGGCAGGCGAGTGTGTAAAAGTCATTGAAATATTACTGATGTGGGGGAAAAGCCTGGCAGTTCGCTAAAAAAGAAATGGCCTCCAAACATTCTCGGAGAGAAGATGGGGAAGCCTCTCTCTTGTGATTACAGAAGCATTTTCCTTCTGCCTAGCGCGACCTGAGGCTGTCTGCGGCACCCTTGTGCGGAAGCAGGCTGGGACACTCCCGCCCCCAGCTCTCTCGTGCATGCGGGTGCACACACTCGCCTGTATCAGAGAGACACCAAGCTCTGTTAACTCCTCCACCACACCTCAAACCCCCGTGGAACATCTGGAGGTGGAGCTGGGGAAGGTACCTCGGCCAGATAGATGCAAACCCAATTTGGGGTTTCCGGTCGTACGCGGAGTGCGGCAGCCACCCTTGGCCAACTTGCAACACCAGAGAGAACCTGGGGAGAGTTGAACTCTTACTTTTAAGCCAAAAGTTCACAGGTTCAAATGCCCCTTGAATGTCAACTGCTCTGTAGGGCTAACCTTTGAGTCTGAATGCTCTGAAAAGATCAAGCTGCTTTAGGAAAGAGACCCGCCGATTTCATTCAGCTCTTTTCTCCATGAGATCAAGTTCTTTCCCAGCAGGAGATTATTTAACGATTATGTGAACTAGACGTGATACTCCCTTGCTTTAAGAGATAAGAAACCGAAGTTTAAAGAGGTTAAGTGACTTACTCAGGTTCACTCAACAAGTCAGGCTCCTGTGGATTCAACATGTGGTCAAGGAGTCAGTGCTGGGACGGGCACTCTTGTCACGTAAAGCAGTGGATGCCACTGTGCCTTTTCTCTGTTGCTTAATATCTACCTGTTAAGACAAGCCTCACAGGAGACCTTACAAAATAGGGATCGGCAGGTTATAGTGAGTTAAGTATTAAGTCGACGGGTGGAAGAACCTCGTTATGGTTTTAGATCAGATATTATCAGACACTTATTCATTCACTCACTCATTTATTCATTCAGTGAACATTTATTGGGAACATGCCAGGCCCCATTCTACACACTGGGGGTACAGTGTTGTGAACAAAACCAGATGCCGTCCTGATCCCTTGAAACTGAGACTGAGGGGCCTCCTATATATACACTGCAGATTCTTTATACTTTTTTGTTTGTTTGTTTACCCCCTTCATCTGTCCTCCAGCATGTGAGCCCCTCAGAGGCAAGAGCCATGGCTAACCCACTGTGAATCTCACCGCCTGGTACCGAGTGGCACTGCTGTGGTAGCAGGGATGGTCTGTGAGGTTTCCCCACTCGTTCCTGGATCCCACCCCTTCAGACCCCCACAAAGTTCCCTGTTGAAACTTGGATAGGCTTGAGGCTGTGGGGGTTACCAGCATGGTGGTATCAGATAAAGACATGCTTAGATTCAGGTGAAACAGTATGAGCACTTGTAGTTAAAAAATCAAGAAAGGGAAGGGAAGGGAAGGGAAAGAGAAAAGAGAAGAGAAGAGAAAGAAGAGAAGAAAGGAGAAGAGAAAGACAACGGTAAAGACAAAAGAAGGCAAGGCAAAAAGAAAAGAAAAGAAAAGAAATTCAGTCTTGCAGTAGGAGCTGTCCAAGAATAACAGCCTGTTTGGTGGAGTAAAGATTCCCCATCACTGGAGGGGTCCATCAGAGGCAGGGCCACCACTCCAACAAGGAAGCAAAGATAGTCAAGCATGGGATGGGAACACATCACTCCTGACTGGGACCAGCTCTCCATTATTCACCATTTTGAGTATAAATGATGGTACTAAATCCCTGGAATTTCATTTCCCCTCTCCCAAAGAGGTCAAACTTGAAAAATTAACTTGGATCGAACTTCATCTTTACCAGTCTACAGACTATGGTAATAGTGCCAGTCCAAGAAAAATGGCTTTCTTCTGTTTTATTAGCTTACCTCTCTTAAAATTCCACTTTTGATGCACTACTTAGTGGCTCCGAAACCCTTCATAGTTCCCTATCGACTCCAGGCTAAACCCCAATCACTTCATACTGGCATTCAAGATCCTTCACCACCAGGCTCCGATACCTCTCTTTCTTAGCCTTACCTTGAACTTCTCTTCATCCACCACCTAGTTCCTTAGTCTGTTAAATGTAGAGCCTCTGGAACACTCCTCCTCTTTTCCATCTCCACATTTTTCTTTACGTTATTCCAATACCAGTCATATTTGTGGTATCTATTTCCTTATTCCTTAGAGTCTTTCCTTATCTGCTGACACTCCTGTGTCTTCATCATCATGTGCCCAGTGCCCAGTCTGTCTCTCAGGCCAAGTTTATTGGCTGGAATTAACTTGGATTAGAAAACATTTTTCCATGCAGGGTGGCAGAAGGACACATTGGTTAAACGTACCGATTCTGCAGCCAGCCTCCTCTGGTGTGAGCCCTAGCTTTGCCACTTACTGGCAGGGTGATCCCAAGCTAGTTACTTAAACTCCCAGGGTGCGAGGTTTTTTATCTGTAGAATGGGAAAAATAATAGCCCCTACCTCATGTCAGGAGGGTTAAATGATTGATTTTTATGAAGTACGTACTCTAGTGTCTGACACCCAGCTATTCACTTAGGTAGTGCCTATTCATTCTTTAAGGTGCCCTTTTATTTCTTCCTCCTTCATGAATATTAATTCTATTTTCCATGTATAAAGCAGTTCAGAGTTTACAAAGACCTTTCATATGTGTTTTCACATTTAATCATCACAGTAATATGTGAGGTAGGTGTTGCCATCCCCGGAGAGTTTGGGTGACACAGGTAAAAGCAGGGGGCGGGGGTGGGGGCTGGTGACAGGAACTCGGAGATTCTGGTTCTCTGTTCTGAGGGTGTTCAGACACAACATCTTGCTCCCAGTCTGGATCAGTGAGATTTACGGCTTCACACACTCCCCGGAGGCTTGGCGGTTGCAGCTTACCTCTGCTGCAGATTGTTCTGTGAACTTTGCTCCATCCTGTATGCAAACCTTCACTGCAGGACACCAAATAATTGTAACAGCAGAACAAAACACCCAAGTTAGAAGGGATCTTGGACATCATTAAGTCCGATCCCTCCCCCCACCCAAACCATTTTACAAACGGGAACACTGAGTTCCAGGAAAGAAAATTATTTTTCTAAAGACCCACTAGTTTACATGCTCCTCAAGATAGGGTCATGTGCGGGCACTGGAGAAATAAAGACAAGACTCTGGCTCTCAGGGAAAACATAGTCTAGTAAACTAGGTCCTACACATTTTATTATCTCAAATGTCTAACCCAGTGCCTAACACACACAGTAGATGTACCATAAATGCCCCCTGAATAAATGAACAAATGAATAAATGAATGTCACTACTCAGTCACTGGCTGAGCTGCCCCTAAACCCTGGGCTCCAGATTACCAACATGGGCTCCCCACTGCTCCCACCTTCCACCTCCCTCATCCAGACTCGCTTTATAGTGAGGTTTGAGAAACAGCTAATAGACATGTTGCCCATCATGTTTACTCAGGATGCAAAAGTGGATTCCTAGTCATCTTGTAGAAGAGTTTGCTTTCTGTCTCTGCTGCAGGGACAGACACTGAGCAAGGAGGTAGCAGACGACCAGCTCCAACAGACCCAAGACGTGCCCTGTGGGATGCCAGTGCTGTCTAAAATATTCCCGTAACTTTGCTGTACAAACAGAAACCGATATGTGATGCATATCGGCTTGTGACGGATACCTTAACATGCTTCACATTTTTCCTGATTCCACTGTTTCATAGAATGTCCCCGCTGGCAGGTGCCTTGGAGATAATCGGGCTTAATCATTTCTTTATGGGAGAGATAAAAAGTCAAGAGTCAGAGGGGGACATTGAGTAGCTCATATTCACACATCGTATCAGCAGCCCAGACTAAACTTGCATGCAGGTTCCCTGGCTTCCAGTGAAGACATTCTTCCCATGCCCCATATTGCTGGATCTGGCATTAAGCCAGCAGGCTACACTAGCGCAAACTTCTCAAGAGCACAGGTTCCGTGTGACTCACCTTTCTACCTTGCACTGTTGGCGTAGTGTGTGGCACTTCACAGAAACTCCTTCCCTGCTCAGCACTGTGGAGTCCTCAAAGAGCTTTCATGCTCATCATTGGTCCCATTTCATAGATCAGGGAGCCTCAGGCAGCCCGAAGGGACCAAGGGCTCATGGCTTCAGAAAAACGGTAGCAGAACTTGAACCTCAATCTTCTGACAATCAGTCCATGCTCCATCTCAACACTGCATAACAGTCCAATAACTATTTGATGACCAAGTGCATGAATAATGGTAGAATGGGTGAATGAATGAAAGACTGACAAACATAGAAATCAATCACTCACTCTTGAGAAACAGTTTTTAGGAAAATAATTAACTTCAGACCCTTATTCTGCCTGGGCCCATGGTGACCTCTTTCAGCTTTGTCGCCAGTGCTTTCCTTCTACTGGACACCTCACATATGTGCTTAAGGGAAGGGGGAAAACTAAGAACTCCCAAACTCTGTGTTCTTTCAGAGGCCCATGTCTCTGATATTATATCCAGTTTGGATGATTAAAAGAAAGCATGAAGAAAGACCTTTAAACCACCCAAATATCACCATCCAGAGATTATACCCGTAGTTAATATTTTACTGAACATCCATCCCTTTTTAGTCTTTTTTTTTTGTCAAAGCATATATATAATTTGTTTAGTGGATTCATATGGAATAAACTGCTTAGTGATCTATTTTTGGCATTTCATAATAAATCACAAATATCTAGTTGGGCCAT
This sequence comes from Leptonychotes weddellii, assembly GCF_054177405.1. NCBI lineage: Eukaryota > Metazoa > Chordata > Mammalia > Carnivora > Phocidae > Leptonychotes > Leptonychotes weddellii. The sequence goes on from NC_138369.1 coordinate 121,615,150, forward strand.
GAGTGGATCAAGAGAAAGAATGAGCATAATATTTTGACAACATTTGATCTGCTGAGTAACGCATAGATATTGAGATCCCCAAACACTGTTTTCTAATGACTGTTTCAAGAGCCCAGTGAAACCATTTTACCAGGCTCTGTCTGAGATTTTCTGTTTCTAAGATGGCCATGGCTATAACACTGTTAAAACATGAGTAATTCAAATAGCTTGGAATAACAGCTTTCAATTTGCTAACCTCTTTTGCACACACACACGCACACACACATACACACACTCACATACACTGGCATATCCTATTGTAAGACAATCAGTGTGTTCAGTAGGCTAAGAAGGAGACATCACGCATCTCATATGTTCCTTATGACAGCCCTAGAAGAGAAGCAAGGTTCGTGTCATTATTTTAAAGATGAAGAAATTGAGGATCAGGGGGATTACATGTACATGCCTGGGATTCTGTGTTGTTTTTAAAATAATACTGAAGAAAAAAATAAGCAAACAAAACTCAGCCAATGTTGAAAGAGGAGTTCCTTGGGCTGAAGATTAGTAGAAGATTTTATTCATTCTTAGCGCAATGGAGACTTGAACCCATCTTTGATCTTCCATTCCAGACTACTCTTTCTCTCATGCTACACTGCCTTTCTGACTTAAAACACGTTTGAAGTTTTGGTGATTTTAGTTCATTTCATGGGATAGATATACATACATTGCCGCAACTCCATCAGCACGAGTGCTGACGGTGCATTCTGTGGCCTCTCCAGATGGGCTGACTGCCTGTCAGGTCTGTAAATGAGGTTTAATTTGATTAACGTGGGCCACTGGTCAGGACAACCTCCCCCACTCAGTGAGGCGCGGGCCACCAGGCACGGCTGGCTGGACAGTCAGAGAGAGGTTGTGATTCATTTCTGCCCTAGGCACCCACCTGGCCGCCCTGGTGCAAGGGCTATGGGACCAGGGGAAAGTGACAGGCTGCAGGCACCCTGCCTGTGAGCTGGGCCTCGGGAGTAATAGCGAGAAGAGGGGTGAGAGTAGCAGCTGCTGAGGTTGATATTTATATAATGACTCTCTGTGTTCAAGGCAGGAAGTGAAACCGAGGTTGTGCTGAGGCACTTTCCTTCCCCCACACCGCTGCCCACGGGTAGCTCCAAAGGGGTGACATGGGGAGAACCTGAGTGGGGTATGCCCAAGTGTGTGTGTGTGGAGAGACGCCAGGTCCTGGGCTGGTCACTGAGATGTCACTGCCGAGGCTCTGCCTGCTGACCCCAGGGGCTCCTCTCTCTCAGTGTTCTCAGCCTTCATCCGCTCCCTCCCTCCTCCTAGTTCCCCTTCATGATGGCGAGAGCCCTAATGTTCCCCTGAAGCTTAGCAGGAATGCTGCGAAGGTACATGAGATAGGATCTGTACAATGCAGGGCCAGCCATGCATCTCTGAGGAATGAGCATTAAGCTCTTTGTTGCTTTTCTGTGACTATTTCCAACACCATCACCTGTGGTTTCTGCGGACAGTTGTTCCCTGACTTTTTTACCTGCCTCGAGTCAACATTTGCCTCACTCCTCTCCTTTCGTTTCAGGCATTAATATCTTTTCAGATGGCCTCAGGCTTCAGAGCCAATATCCCCACCAGGGCCCACCTTCCCTCTTGCTTAAGCCGAGGCTTAGAAATGCTATTCTTACCTGTCTACGATAAAAATGTATTTTAATCTAGATTGCATACCATCTGAAGACGTTTTCCTATTCTGCTTCCCACCCTGGTATTGGGGAACTATTTGCATCATGGAGGGTTCACAGACAAAAAAAAAAAAAAAAAAAAAAAACGACCTTAAAAATGATCTAGCCTTCTGTTTCTCAATGGGTGAAGGATCAGCAAGAGCAGCGGTACCGAGGAGCTTGTTTGGACTGTGGAATCAGAGGCCCCACTCCAGACCCACAGAATCAGAATCTGTATTTTTGCAAGATCTCTGGATGATTCATATGTACATTATACTTTGAGAAATACTGCCTTAGTCCAAGATGCTCACTAGCAGATGGAGGAAATAAGGGCTCAAAGAGGGAGCCAGACCTGCCCAAGGTGGCGCAGCAGGAGACTAACATCAGGATGGAACTCAGTAGCCTCTGTAGTTCAAGCCTCTTCTGCGTGAGGCCCTAATGAAGATACAGCCTCAGGCCAGCACTATGAAACCAGCAGGGCAAGGTCTTCCCCCTTTTCATTTTTACTCTAAATTTCATTAATGGGCATTTTTGCAATTTACTTCACCAATAGAAAATCAATACAAATGGTTTTCCCACACCTCCTTTGACCTCTTGTCTGGTCTAAGTTACCATTCTAGTGGCCAAGTTCCACAGAGCCTAGTGTGCTTAATTAGGGATATTCAACCAGAGTTTATTCAAAGGAGAGCCTCTGGGTGCTGTTAAGGAAAGGGAGATGCATTATCAGATGTTTCAGTGATCCCAGCCCTGTCCCTCAGGGCCCTTGCCAGGAAAAACTATGCATGACAGTGTGTTTTGAATCACAAAATGATCACCCTGGAAGGGACATTAGACATCGTCTCATCCAACCCCTTCAAATCTCTGAGCCGTAGAGAAAAATGACTTTCTCAGGTTTATCCAACAAACTGGTAGCATATTTGGGACAAGAGTTCAAATCTCTTGCCTTTCAAGTCAGGGATCCATGCTGTGTGGCTCCTCCCCACTGCCCACCAACTAAATGGAATGGACAACCTAACTTAACAAATTGGATGGTATTTACCCCAGAATTCTGAAGTGAGTCATGGGTAGAAATGTGGAGCTATTATTCAGACTGCATATCCTCTCATAAATGGTCACTGCCCCAGAGGGAATGTCATATTGCCAGTGGGATTTCCACCCATGTGAAGGGTTGCCTGGGAATTATAAGAGGTTGAATCTGACTGCCGTGTCTGGAATCCAGGATTCTAGGATCATGTAAATGTGGCAAACATAAGCTATTATGGGGAGAAAAGCAGAAGGACTTTAACAAACCAACCTGCTCTTAAGAGATTAGGGCTAGGCACTTGATGTAATAAGGTGTTATATGAAACTGAAGGATCACTATACTCTACCTCTGAAACTAATAATACACCATATGTTAATCAATTGGACTGAAATAAAAATTTTTAAAAAGAGATTAGGTTTAGGATCTAAGTAGGGAACTACTGAAACTCAGTGCTTTCAATTTTCATAGATTCAAGATGTCTGTGGCTGGACTTTCACATCAGAGATCAGCTTGATTCCAGAAATGGTTGTTATGGTACTACCTCATTTTTGACAAGGATCATAGGAAATAATATGGTACTATTGTTGCAACCTCCCTAGATAGAGAATATTAACAAAGGGATCTGCAGAAATCAGAAACCACTCTGAATTGAGTTTTCCTTCATCCACATTTTAATCAAAGACATGGAAGAAGGGACACTAAGTAGTGAAACCCCACTTTCATAAATGTCATCAAACATTTTTAGTCATCACGGCGCCTCCTTTTCAGACCTTACTGGTTTCACCATTAGCATTTTGTCAGATGCTCCAGGTGCCCCTGTGAGGTATGCAGAGAGAGGTCTATTGTCCCTATTTGAGACCAAGAACCCAAGCCTCAGGGAGCAGAGTGTTTATCCAAAGCTTTCATCACTTCAATCCCAGTTGGACTTTAAATCCAATGCTCTTTCCATTACACAATGTTGCTTCTAGGTAAAGAAATACCACACAAAATAATAGCTCCTACTATCTGCACACTCGTTTAGAAGTTACAAAACATTTGGACAACTCTGTGATTTGGGGAGCAACACAACTAATGGTTAAGAGCATCCTGTGTGACCCCGGGGATGCTGTGCATGGTTGTCTCATTGAACTATGGCAATGATTCTCTGAAGCGGGTGTTATTTTTCTATCTGTATATTAGGAAACCAAGCAAGGTTAAGCCAAGCAAGGTTAAGCATGGTCAGAGAGCTAGAAACTGATGGAGCTACAATTAGAATCCTGAGTGGATTTGAGTTCAAATATCTCTATCAACTCAGTGTTACAGTAGAGGAAATGGACTTAGAGATGATAATGACCCCAAATCATAGAGCTAATAAATCATAGAGAAAGAATATAAGCTGGAGTCCCCTGACTTTAAATCTCAGGGCATAAAGAACTCGGGAGAATCCAAAAAAGTCACAACAAAGCTTCAGTTTGGGCAAATATAAAGCAGTGCTCGTGAGTAAATATGCCCCAATCTCTCTAGAGTGATGGACTCTCATGTATCACAATTCAGAAAACACCCTTAGGTCTATTATATTTCACTTCCATAACCAGGTATTGAGCAAAGACCTTGCAACAGTTACAATGCAGGTGACTTGCATGGGTCTTCTCTTTCTCAAGTCTCTTAGCAATTTTTTGAAGTATTGTCTTCCTCTTTTTACAAAGGAAAATCAGTGACTTGTCCAGGGTCACACAGTAATGAGTGGCAGGGCAGAAACTGAGATCAGCTCTGACTGAACTCTAGTAGCTGCAGCTGAGGGGCTCGTGGGAATGTTAGATCTCACCAGAATAAGCATGGGAGTCAGAGGGAAAGGCATCATCCCCTGTCCAGATGAAAGCAGTGTGTGGGCTCAGGACAAATGTAGCGGCTCTATTCATGGACCTTCAAGAAAAAAAATCAGTGGAGTTGGGAGAAGCGGGGGAAAGACAGAGAATTATTCAAATCACCAATATGATAGAGCTTGTTGGTATAAAGATGGACAACAAAATTAGATGTTCTCAAGCAAAAAAAGAGAAAACTGGGGGGATATGACAATGCCTGATAGAATGGAACTAGGTACTTAACCCACAAATCTCAGAAAAACAGAACTTGTCCAACCTGCCCTTACCCCAGAGTTTAAAGGAAATAAAAGGAAATACTACTTTACATAGTGGATAGCAAACTTATGAACCCAGGAGATGGTACCTGGTTGGGGATGCAGATGCACAAATGGGTTTAAGAAGGAATTACTCAGATGCCATAAATACTCATGTATTTCTCACAGGTTTACTAAAGACGTGTGAGGTCTTAGAGGTCACCTGGCCCAAACTACTGCCTCACAGGCGTCCACATGCTCACCACCAATGGCCAAGAGCTCACTCTCCCTCAGGGCAAATCATTCCAGCTATTGACAGCTCTGCATGTCAAAAAGGTCTTTCTTAGCTTTAAATAAAACTTCCTTCTGTTTATTATATCCACATTGGCTCTATCTCTGCCTTTGAGATTTCACACAATAAATCTGAAGAGTCTTCCTTTTTACACCCCTTCCGGTATTTAAATCTGGCTCTTCACTCCAGGAGTTCAAAGCTGAACTGAAGTCAATGTTGTGAACAGAGATCACATTTAGCCAATCATCGTTAAGGGTGATTTTCAAAATACAGAAAGAAGAGTGTACTGTGGCATGTCCAGCTATAAGAAGGCTAAAGGACCAAGTATTGGCTGGCAATCAGGAGACCTAGGTTCTAGTCGGGTTCTGTGATTTTTTATATGAAGTCCATGTCACTGTATCTGCTACTAATTAGCAGATGGAAATTAGAAGGCAGAGACCTCACATTTCTGGACCACAATTTTGTCTCTCTCCCTTCTCTCTCTCTCTCTCTCTCTGCCTCTCTCTCTTTTAACACAATCTTCTCTCCTTCAGGATCATTTTTAATTGCCTTTTGGTTATCTTTATTTTCATGCCCAACAAATTATATTCAGTATGTCAGACACCAAATTCACCCCCTTCTACCCCCACATGCACCCTTTTTCCCCAGCTTTATTGAGATATAACTGACACATAGTATTGTGTAAGTTTAAGGTGTTGATTTGATACGCTTATATATCTCAGTGATTACCACCATAGCATAAGCTAATACCTGTTATCACATCACATAATTATCATTTCTTTTTGTGGTGAGGACATTTAAGATCTACTCTCTTAGCAAATTTCAAGTATATAATACAGTATTAACTATAATCACTATGCCGTACCGTAGATCTTCAAAACTTTCTTGTCTTATAACTAGAAGTTTATACTCTCTGACCAACATCTCCCTTTTTCTCCCATCCCCCAGGGCCAGGTAATTACCACTCCCGTCTCTGTTTCTCTGAATTTGGCACTTTTAGATTCCACGTACAATTGAGATCATACAGCATTTGTCCTTCCATGTCTGACATATTTTCCTTAGCATAATGCCCTCAAGGTCCATCCATGTTGTCACAAATGGCAAGATTTCTTTCTTTCTCCTGGCTGAAAAATATTCCATTGTATATAAATACTACATTGTCTTTATTCATCTGTTGATGGACACTTAGGGTGCTTCCATGTCTCGAGTGTTGTGGATAATGGACCACAGTTCTCTTAACCGTAGGATGAAGAGGTCGGACAAAACACTGTTTATTCACTCTTGTGTCTACAATTCTCTGGCTTGAACTTAATTAACCAGTAGTGGTTCTGACACCCAAATCCACTTCTGAAACTCCCTTCAATATACCGTCACTGGAAAGGAGTTTTACCAGTCCCTCAGATGAACCAACACAATCGGGTAGAAATTTCAGTGACCATGATTATTGGTCACTAGCTCCCCCCCTTCCCTGTGAAAGCATGTTCATCTAAGAATAGAGCAGATTTCATCAGAATTTCGTTCATTTTCAGCTAGGCTGATTGCTAATAGCCAGAGATAAGTTAATGAGTAGAAAGCAAGCAACACACACAACAGTTTGACATTTATTTTCAGATCTTGAACCTGATCTATGGGACAAGGACCATTCAATAGACATTTTTAGGGCCAGTGACCCTGGTCTTGTCCCTATATGAATGGAAATTACATGAGCAAAGAAGTATCTTGTCTATGAAAAAATCCTAAGAGAATGGTGAAACAGAGCAGGGTCCCCGAGCACTGGTGCTCAAGAAGGTCACGCTAGCCAAGGAGCTGTGCTGGGAGGCACTTAGGTTTCCAGAGATTTCCAAGGTCTCCCAGCTTGATAGTGGCACCACTAAAACTGGAACAGCTCCCTTAGCACCCGATGTTGTGAGAGGTCTAACTTTATAATTTATTAAGCAGCTACTACCTGCCAGGCACTGTGCTAAGCTTATGAACACCTGTTATCCCATTTAATCTTTATTATAGTTTATATAATATAAACTCTGAGGGAGCAGGATTTCAGCTTTCTCGGGCATGATTTTATCTCACTCTCAAGAACATCACCTGGCATGTACCAGCAGCTCAAAAAATATCTGTTTAATGAATTTAAATAGGCAAATTAATAAAGTAGATATTAATATCCCCATCTTAAAGATGAAGAAGTTGAGGCTCAGAGAGATATACTGACTTGATGATTAAAAAAAAAAAAAAAAGGTTTGGAAACAGCAGAGCTGGTGATGGAGCCCAGGCTTTCTGATGTCAAGGTTAGTGCTCTTAGCAGAACATAGCTGTCTCTCAGCTTAATCACCTTAAAAACCTAAAATAAAACTGGGGTTAATCTCTCTGAAACATAAAGTAAAATTTGTGGAACAAGCATCAATTTCTTAATGCTGATCTTTTTGCCATTCAAATCCTTCACACAGAACGGATGACTAAATTTTCTGCCCACAAAAGCAACATTAGAGAGATTTAGAAGGTCCCACTAGACTTAAAAAAACAACAACAACAAAAAAAAACCCGCTTGCCCATTTCATGGCATCTGTGAATGTCTCTCTTTTGGAAGACATAGTCCCCCCCAAACTTCCTGTGGCCCTGGGAGAATGCTGGCGTGGACCGTGAGTGGAATAAAGACAGAGGCTGACCTGAAAGAACAGCCGGTCAGGAACTAGCGCCAGTGTGTCCCGTGGGGCCCCCGGGGGCTCTTCACCCTGTGTCATACCGCACCGGTCCCTCTCTTCCACCCCAGTCTTGCAAAGGGACAGGAGACGGCACTGGCCCTCAAGTCAGGAGCCATGGGTTCTAGCCCACGTCCCAGTAGTCACTGACTGTGGGACCGTTGACAAGCCCATTGCCTCTCTTGACTTTGGTCCCCCCACACAAAGAGAGAAGGGCTAGCCAACATGACACCAGGTCCCTTTCCTTTCTGACAGTCTCTCGTCACATTATTCCCTCTTTTCTTCCACCCAGTCACATACAACAGCACTGGTAGCCCAGAGTGGCTTTGGGGACTCCCCACCACAGCCCTGCCGGAGCCTCGCCGTGCAGGTGCATCGGGACAGCTTTCTCCTCCTGCACTGCAGAATGCTCCGATTTACCTATGCAGATGAGGCTATGAATAAACAGGGTCTGCACAAAGTGAAAAGGCCCTCGTTTATTCACGTTCTTTTCAGCCTTTCACCTTCCCTAGGCCAAGAGTGGCTGAGATGAATCTCCCTTTCCAACCCGCCTCCCTCCCTGCGGGACTCAATCCCGCCTTCCACCTACACAGGTGGGACTAGGTTTGGAAAAGAAGGAAGTGCTTTGCATTTGCCAGTAGGGTTTTCCTTTTCAGAGTGTTATTTAGCCTTCCTGCTCACCACACACACACACACACACACACACACACACACACACAAAACTATGGGCTTTTTTGTCATTCTAAAACTTAAACACTGGTCAGTCAGTACCCATGGGTCTTGGAAAAGACTGGTCAGCCTTGCTGCCTAACTGGGCATTGTAGTCTCCTGTTCCTTGACCCAGTCAGGTTTGCCTGCCTTGCACAATCTCCCGACTTGAACTCACACAATGATGCCTTCTCACACACAACTTCTGGAGACTGGCAAGATTCTGGCCCATTCTTGAAGGCGCTGCTTCGGTGATGTGCTCTCCAAAGCATCTTCCCCATCTCTGTGTTTGCTTCTTCCTTACCTTACTTACAGTTACCTGTTGCCTCTTCCTCAGCCCCGTGACACACTTCGTACACATTCTTACACACACATACACACATGTACACATTCGATAAGGTGCTCTGTCCTGATTATTTGCTACCATGCTATCTTTTACCAAGTAGACTGCGAACTTTCAGGGAGCTAGAATTGTGTCTTGCCTGTGCCGATATTCTTCACTGGACTGACTCAAGGTAAATACTAAACTGTGGATGAATTCAATAGCTCTCGACGTCCACTAATGTGTTAGGCACTCTTCTTTCCATGTTTCTACCATGGGGAAGACATACGAGGCCATTTAAGGGTTAATTGGAAGCCTTATGATTCATCTGGTCCCACCCTAAGACGCTTCGTCCAGCTTCTGTTGACTTCTCCTGTTACCAGGCATAAAACAAACACTGTTGTTTCCCTCGTTCCTATTTTCCTGGTCCCCTAGGTTGCACTCCTGTGCCAGGCTCTTTTCTTTCTGATCCACCTTTCTTTGAATGTATTTATTTGTATTTCCCTCCACACAACATCATCAGTTTAATTTCGGTTCTATGGTGGACTCTATTTGAAGCTTAGAAGCTGGAGCCCTTCTGTCTCCCTGTCCCAACAAGCAGTCATTCACTTGTGTCTTGATTAATTCATCCAATAACTAAAAAGCAGCCAAGACCCTGAGGAATACAAACTTGAAAATGATCCCCTTCCCTGACTCCAAGGTGATCCCAGTCTAGGAGGGGAGATAGGACATGCCCAGAGATCATCACAATACCAGGTAGATGGCAGTAACTGAGGAGCCCAGACCACCAGGGGTGATATACTCTCAGGTGTGAGGGGTCACTCCCATGGGAGAGGGGAGAGGACAGGACCAGGAAAGACGTCATGGGGGAGGTGGCGTTGAGGTGATCCTGAAAGAATGAAGTTGGCTTTGCACTCGCAGGGGGAGTTGAGCAGGAGGAAAAAAAAAAACCCACCAGCCGAGCCCGGAGATGGAAAAGTACAGAAACAGGCAGAGCGAATAGCTCACTCAGCTGCAGCGCTACATGCTCAGGCGGAGCACTGAGAAATATGGCTCAACAGGTAGGTTGAGATCCATGTGGGGGTGGAATGGAGCAGGAGAGACTGGTACAGGGCAACCAGTTGAGAAACGTCTGCTGCCTTCTGGGTGAGGAGCAAGAGGGTGGTGGCAGTGAACTTGGAGGGAAGAAATGGGAGCGAGAAATGTTTCAACAGAGATGCGTAAATGCCTCCAGATCTCCTTGACTAATTCTCCTCAATAACTCATACACCCATTTTCATGGCCGGCATCATGCTACCTTCCCCACCCCCTCTCTGGAAGCTTATCTTTTTATCTTCCAGGTGCATGACTTTCTGCCCAATTACTTGTCTTCAACCCATCAGAGCAGGTCAACCGTGCAGCCCAGTAGTCTCGCTGTCACACTTGGCTTATGTAGCTCCTGTGCACGTCTCTGTCGTCTGCGTCCTCTGAGAATAATCGCGCTGAGTCTCCCGTGGCCTCGTATGGATGTTCAGTCAGACAGGGAGTCCCAGACAAGGACTGTAGCACAGGATGGGAGAGGATGTGCAGAGGGGTAAAATGCAGCCCTTAACGGTCTTAGCTTCTCCACGGGGAGGCCGAGTGAGGACGAAGATGCCAGAGCCTGGGCAGGGAAGGGAGGTTGGGTGGAACCAAGAGGGACCCATTTTGGCCCAGGGAACTGACCCAGTGGTATATCCACCCCCCGGCCTGGGAGCTGCTGGCCGAGAAAATCAGAACTGGAAATGCAAAGGCACTGCTTTGCCTCTATGAGCAAAGTGACCTTGAGTCTCTGTCTCTCTCTCTGAGCCTCAGATTTGTTGTCTATAAAATAGGACTTATAACATCCACCTTATCTGCCCCCATCGAGCTATTGGTGAAGCTAGAATAAGGTGAGTATGGAACCACTTTGAATATGTAAAACAAGATTTCACGGGGCTTATTCTCATTCAACTCAGATCCCATTCATTAGGACAAGTACAGATAGAGAGAAAAAAGAGAAATATAGATGCCCAGAGAGCACGGCTGCAGGGTTCCCTGTTTTTCACAATAGATCTAAGACAACTGGCCATATGAAGATCTAGATCAGTCTCCTCCTTGGACAGGTGAAAAAAAAAAAAGCGCAAAGGGAACGATTGAATGGTCTATGGTCTCAAGGTGAGTCAGAGGTCAAACCCAGGTCCTGAGGATCTCAGGCCAGGCCTTCTTCCACCCCATATCCATGATCCTCCAAACTGAAGCCAAAATGGAAACCACTGGCCGTGAGACTGGCTTGCTTAGCCTCTGCAATATTGGTGAATAGTTCCATAACTGGAACTAAGGAAGAACTCCTCATGGACCGGATCAGACCCCATTTCTAGTAAACATTACGTTTAAAATCTTAGATAACCATTTCCTAAAGTCCAGCGCATTCGTGTCCTAAAAAGAAAGACTCAGTTCCAAATGTGGGATTGCCTGTCGCCCTTCTTGCTTTTCCTTGGGCATCAGTGGGCTCCATAGGAGAAAGGATGATTCCCCCTACTAGCAAGCAGCTGACAAGTATCAGGAGTTTTGAGGAGCCAATTCTCCAATAAACATTTTACATGTACCTCATCTTATTTCATCCTCATAACAACCCTAGGTGGTAAATAATCTCAGTATCCTCATTTTCCAGTCAAAAAAAAAAACCCTGGAGACTCAGATAAGTCAAGTGTCTTGAGTTACGAGCTAGTGCCAGGTTCATGCCTACGGCCTCTCTGAACCACAGGGAGACTGTTCATGAGGGAGCTGTGGCTTCTGCTCCACATCCTTTTTCGCATGGCTCCTACTATGTATCAGAACTGCAATGATCCTTTCACCCAGGAAAGTCTATGAAATACACACTGTCTCTCTGCTTTATCCTCCAGCTCATATGTGCTGCCTTTCGGTTCATCCATCATTGCCCGAGCATTTTCTGATGATAGCACTGTGCTGGAACCAAGGGACTGAAACACACCCCTGCCTTCGAGGTTTTGAAAGCTGGCAAAGGTGAGGGTGGGGGGATACACATTGTCAGAGAGCTCTAATCAAAGAAAGACAGTTGTGTCGCCAGAGAAAGACACAGATGTGTATCTGGTGGTATAGAGGTGGGAGGGTAGAGGAGGGCACATGCCCACATAACTAGGGCACCCACGGGTTCAGGGAAGGTCAACAGGGGCACATGGTCTTGCCTGAGGGTAGAATGCAGGATGAGGAGGGGCTGGAGTTCAAGCCAGAAAGTCTGGGACTGGTGTTCAAAGGACTCTAAGGGACTTCCTTCTTCTGAAAGGTTGCCAGTTCCAGATCAACCCAGATGTAGATGGCACCCATTTGTGGGGAACCTCAGTTTCCCCTTCTGTACAATGGAAACCATGAATGTCGCCTATGAGGGACCTGTGTGAGAGTGGGGCAAGGGGAAGTAATAGCAGAGTGCATTGATATCCTCTAGGGTAGGTTGGAAAGGAAATGCAAATCACAGATATTTATAATTGCAGCAAACTGAAACCCAAAAGATATTGCCGCAGGCCGCCAAGCATTCCCGCTGGAAATCCTGAGAACCTGCCACCTTGAGGCTGTGCCCAGATCCCAGCTGGAAGTAGACTTATCTCTTCTTAGCTCCTGCCAGGCTGTTCCTCATACAACAAACATTAAGCTCCCCACATAACTCTACCTACAGAGGAGGAAGCTCCGCACCCTTCTGTCTTCTCTTTTCAAAGAACCAAGCTGAGCCCTAAACTCCCAGGTCATGACAAGCTACTTTTTTGTCCTCAGTGCCTCACCAGGCAGCCCTGTCAAAACTAGACCCCCAGAGCTGGGAACGGCATGACTTGGGAAACATCGTGGGGTCCCACTGGTCTCCTGAGCCGACCCCTGATTCATGGAGCCTCCCCTGCGGCAGGCTTGTGCTAGGCATCTGAGGAGCTCAGGAGAATGGCAGGAGGGCAAGGACTGGCCTCAGAAGGACAGGTGGGGAACAGGGTCCTAACCTCAGCACAATTTCCTCTTCTACCAAAGGGAGGGAAAGACCACATTGATTTCAACTTTTTTCTTCTTTTAAAAATGTCAACGGGTCCCTTTTTTTCACATGTTATCCTTCATGGGACCCCATGTACATAGCTGGAGAGCACCTATGGGTGGCCTCCTCAGGCATTTCAGAGGGATTCTAAAATAGTGCTTCTCAGATTTTAATGTCCATAAGAATCTGAGTGGACCTGGTGAAACACAGATTCTGACTTAGAGATCTGGGATAGGACCCAGCTGACGTTGATGCCGGTGATCCATGGACCGCATTGGAAATAGCCAGTGTCTAGAGCTCTAAGAATTGGTTGAAACCACTATCTTTAGGAGAGAGAGACAATGAGCCTCCCCTTACCCCATCCCTGGAAATATTAAACCAGATTTCCTGGATTAGATTCTCCTTCTCTGGATTGAACTCAGTTTCTGCAATCAACTCCAAACCAAGATCCTAGGATGACCTCCTCCTTACCTCCCTCTTGCTCTGGGTGTCTACCATCTCTACAAGGCAGTCTGGGAACATTCCTGAGAGGTGTGGCCATGAGGAAGAGCTCTAAGCCACATCATTCTAACAGAAAAGTATAAAAGGTTAAGGTAAATCCTCTCTAACCCACCCACCACCTTAACACACAGAGAGATCAAATCAGTGTTCTCACTGGCTCTTGAAAAGGATGGCCTTGTGACAGCCACTTTCTCCCTGCCCTCTCGTGACCCCAGCAGATGAATGACAGAAGTCATTTTCCTCACAGAGTCCCTGTCCCTTAGGCCCAGCCCCCTCGGGACTGAGATGCTCCCACTGAAGTCAAAGGTATTTTTAGCTCTGCTCATGTGGGACCATGCTTGGCCAATCCTCCCTGGACATCAATCTTGGATTCCACAAATGCCAGCTCTTCTAATCCAGGAGGCACAGAGGCGACAGAGAAATCTGAGTGCATTGGAAAATGAAGCACATGGCCTTTTGAGGATTTTGTCCATATGCTGCGTATGATAAAAACAACAACAGTAACACCTAATGCTCAGAAAATACTTCATCATTTATAGAGCATTTCCACTGGCTTGGCCTCATTTGATCTTCCCAAGAGGCTTATGGGAAAGATAAGGCAAAAATGATTCTTATTGGGCAAATGGGTGGCTCAGATGGTTAAGCATCTGCCTTCTGCTCAGGTCATGATCCCAGGGTCCTGGGATCAAGTCTTGCATGGGACTCCCTGCTCCTTGGGGAGCCTGCTTCTCCCTCTGCCTCTCTCTCTTACTCTCTGTCTCTCATGAATAAATAAATAAAATCTTTTTTAAAAAATGATTCTTATTGTATTTAAAAGAAGGGCCAAGTAACTTGGCATGATGACAGAGCCAGTAAGTAGCAAACTTGGGTCTTCAGCCTCCAGGTCCAAATCCAGTGCCCTTTACAGGATCCCCACACAACTCCAACCTTTTGCTTCTCCTTCTAGCTTAGTTTTGTTTTCTGATGAAATATTGCAAGGAGCAAAATCTGCAGACTTTCATGTGAAAAGCCTGGGGTCAGAAGTGCTTTTAAAAAATGGAAGACTGGAAGCAAGGAAGAAAGAGGCACGTTGTATCAGTCACGGTCCTGGGACGAAGCAGAAGACATGCTCAAGAGAGGGTGACCAAAGAGAGATTAGTTAAAGAATAATTTATATAGGTGTGGGCAGGGTTAAGGAAAACCAAGAGATGGTGAGGCATACTGGGGCTAACAACAACTGGGAGCTGCTACCAGTCCACCATCTAAAAGGACAATGGGAGAGGCAGTTCCTAGGATCTGGCAGCCATGCTGGGAAGCTGCAGCAGAGGGCTGCCGACAGGAGCTGTGGCCTTCCATGCAACATGCAGCCACCGCTAACCTACAGCTAGCAGAGAGGGGGATGTGGGAAGATATGTCCTGACTTCTCCCTCTTCCCACCCTCCGATCACCTTATCAGTGAGTACAACCAGAAGCCAGAGGGCATGGGAATCTACTGATCTCCACAAGGTCCACCTCCTGAAGAGGGGTAAGAGAAGGAGGAGGATGGATTTGGAGGGTCAGATAGAGAACACCAGGCACACAGCTACTCTAGCCAAGAAATTGGTTGCAGTGGAGGTGGAGGAAGGGCAGACATAACAGCGTCTGAGGGGCTGGATTTTGAAGAGGAGGCAGTAGCCAGGTCCTCCCAGAGTGGAGTTACCCCAGAACACAGCTGTCACTCCCTGGGGCCACTTTGGCCCTGAGTATCAGGAGAACATGCACACACGTGCGCACACACACACACACACACACACAAAAGCAGACTAATAGCTCCCAAGAGGCCCAACCAACCCCATAGGCAGGGTTGGCTGTCTTCGAACCTGGGTTTAAATCCCAGTTCCTCCATTTTGCTTTGTGTGACCCTAGGCAGTACATTTAATGTCTCTGAGTCTTGGAGCCTCACCTGTGGGGCGAGTGCTGCCTGTCCCAGGACAGATGGGCACCATACACGCTGAGAAGCACACAAGGTCAGGATGTAAGAACGTGGTAAGAACACCACACAAGGAAGTCATGTAAGAATGCGGTGGAGTCTAAATGGTCTGGCCCATCTATGCCTCATTTGCTCTCTGTAAAACCCAGCTCCTCATACCTAGACTTGAGGCAGGGTAAAGCCAAAGAAGTCCCAGAATCACCATGTCAACCTTCTGCTGTCTAAAAAGAAGAAATAAGAAGTGTCATAGTAGGTGGCAGAGATGGGACCGGGAGGTGTCCTCTTATGGCCTCATGGCATGCCCCCACTGTCCTTGTCCCTTGCACATGACAGTCAGTGGGACAAAGGATGAGGAAGTGTCTTGTCAATTGTACCAGTGGTGGTGATCATTTCAGTTAATAGCAATTTTTCCCCCATCAACCTATCCCAGGGAGGAAAAGTCCCATCATTAACCATGTCTTCAAGGGTACTAGAAAGTGTGATTATTGACCAGGATAAGGCACAAGAATACCCAAAAGCACACCATCAGGGGTGTTCATCTGAGTCAAGATAGAAGAGGACAGGATCCAGAGGCCACAGGTAAGTTGTGATGGGGGGCAGGTGGCACAGAAGACCAGAGCTTGATAGCTCCCTACAAAGGAAGGAAAGCTTGGGTGGGGACCCAAGAGGGGACATAAGAGTCCCAACCCCAACTGGCTAGAGGAGAATTTAGGTAGAGGAGGAAAGCCCAACGCTGAGCAGCTGATGGGCTCCCCCAAGTCCTCCCTGAGAGCAGGCAGAATTGGACCCCACTCTACAGGCCCCTCCTTTAGCAGGCAGACCCTGATGGGCAGGCTACAGCAGACACCTCCATCTGTGGATTCCTCAGGGGAGAGTTTGTTTGTTAAAAGGGGATCACATGCCATGTTGCAGCTTTTAATCTCAAAGCCAAGGGGCGCCTGGGTGGCGCAGTCTGTTAAGGGTCTGACTCTTGGTTTCCGCTCAGGTCCTAATCTCAGGGTCGTGAGATCAAGGCCTATGTTGGGCTCCATGCTCGGCACAGAGTCTGCTTAGAGTTTCTCTCTCTCTTGCCCTCTGCTGTTCCCCGCTGCTCTGTCTCTCTCTCTCTCTCTCAAATTAATAAGTAAATCTTAAAATAAAATTTTAAAAATAAATAAAAGCCAAAATCTTAACTCCTAGTGAAGACCTCCAGCTTTCAGAATGTCTGGACCAGCTCACACCCCACAGAGCTGATTCTGTTCTGCTTCCCTCCTATTGCCCATCTCTTCAAATGCCCTCTGTCCCACCATGTCCAATTGTTCTTCCATACACCCATTGAACAAATGTTAACTGAACACCTACTGTGGGTCAGGCACAGTGCTTATCATGAGGAATATCCTGAGGAACCCTGCCACGCAGATCTGGCCATCCAGACTTGGCTGAAACAAATGTGGGAGCAAAGGCTGGCTCAGTCCAGAGTCCAGTGCTGAACAAAGTCATCTGCTGCTCCTGGAAGGACCATCTTCAGCACAAATATCCTAAACAGAACTGTACATAGTATATCCAGAGAGCCCAACCCTCTCTAAGGACGAAGGTAGTATAGGCTTATCTCAGAATATGGGAGGTAGTTGGACTCCCTGGGGACAATTCCCAGCTCCACGGCCCGGTGAACAACCTTGGGCAAGTTCCTTCACCTGTCTGAGACTCCTTTTCCTCCTCTGGGTGACGGCAGTCATCACAATACCTCCCTCATGGAACCATGATGAGAATTAGGGTAATACATCTCGAGCTCTGAGAACAGTTCCCGGGATGGCAGGTACTCAATAGTCACCATTACTGGTGACCTGAGGCCAAGGGGGGGGCCATGACTCACCGAATGTCTCTCACCTAGTTAGGAGCAGATGCAGGGTTGGAACATAGATGCCCCAACACCAGGCCAGTGTTCTTTCCACTGCATCTCCTACCTTCCCACCGGGGAATCCGCAACGTGAATTTAGCTATATCCCATTTGAATGTTTAAACAAACAAGGAAATTTGAGCTTGTATTTCTATACAGAGCCTTTCTTATTTGGGCCACTAGAAAGATTATATTTCTTCCACTCAAGTAACCCCATTGCCAACAGCCAATCACCTGCCTCACCCTCCTTGCTAAAGAAACTGAAGCCTCTGATTCCATGGCCAACACTTAGGGCCAAGTGTTCCCTGCCGGCCACATCTCGCTGAATCACTGTACCCCCTACATCCCAAATCTTCACGGTTACTTCCCCATCCCACTTCTTTGCTTAGATTGAGAACTGTTTTCACAATCCCACCGGGTAGAGGTTACAAATAGGTGCGATATCTGCTAGTCCTTGTGTGAAGATCTGGGGCCCTGCAGTAGATCAGTAGATCTTATTCACAGGGTGGTGGCAAGCCCATGCCCCAACTCAGTGAAATTAACAGTCGTAGGGGATTTGTGTCACACCAAAGCATATTTAACAGGCCACTGATAACCACTTGCCAATTCCACTGAATCACAAAGTGTTAGAGCTTGGTGCAACTTTAGAAATGATTTGCTCTGATCTCCGTTTCTCTTGTAGGCCTTGTCAGAGTCTTAGCATGGAAATTAGAACAAAAAGTAACCAAATGTTGGGGTGCAGAGTTTGGACCTGGTAGCCAAACTACCTAGGCTCAACTCTGGTTCTAGCCATTATCATGAGGCCTTGGCCAACCCACCTCCCATCACTGTGCCTCAGTTTTCTCATCAGTAAAATGGAGTAAAAGTACTTACCTTAAAGGACTGTTATGAGACTTGAATAAGTTAATAACTAACAAAGTGCTTAGAAGAGTGCCTGGTACATAACCGAGCACTATGTGTTTATAATAAATAAACTAAGAAGACAGGACCTTCTGTGAGTCTCAAACAGTTATACACCCACTGTGGGTGCCTTCAGATTGGATTAGATAGTTTCTCGGGGCCCCTTTATTTTTCTATCCTGGTGACGGCATCCCTTGCTGGGATGGGTGGGTCTGGAAATCCCATCCTGCGCCGCTCTCTGAGATGACAAAACAGCTCTTTGGAAGCACCAAGAAGAACATGGTCGCAGAGGTATAACTCACCTTGCTGAGGCAAAGACCTCTGTGACTTTGAGTTTTGCCTTGGCCTTAGCCAAAGTCATTGCAGGAAGCTGCTAGGGAGCTTGGAATGGAGAGTGTGCCCACCGGCGGTCTCGGGGGGCTTCTGACGGATATCACTGCGCTGGCATTGCTGGGCACTCTTCACTGCCTGCCCTCTGCCCTGTCTCTCTCTGATCCACCGCCTGTTTGATCTCTTGAAGGTGGCTGGGAACTCAGGATCCTCCCTTTGCTTCCACCCAGGCATTCTCCTTTGGAGTCTGATTACGTTAAAAGAACACTATGATTCATTTGGTGCCGCTGCTCTGGGGGGTTGGAAGCAGGGACAAGAGAGTGATGCGGAAAGGGTACAAGTTGGACGTGCACAAAGGGCCCAGATTTGGAGGATGCTCTGCTCACTGCGGATGAGGAAAGAGTGCCAGCCCCTGCACTGGTGCCTGTCATGGACCCGAGGGACAGGAAAGCTCCCCCGATGCCTGCAGAACCTCAGAGGAACATAGTCTGTCTTCAGGCACCTTATTCTCCATTGGCTATGCCATTGATGGTGATAGCAGGGAGACAGTGGGCAGATGTTCAGGCTCAGGTTGCTCCTCTCCTTCCCCCCGACACCCCTAACTCCCATCCTTCAGCCCAGTCTCTCAGCCTGACCACGGGCCGGCAGCCCACCTGCACTCCCTGCTAAGTTGGAGCCAGCTTCTCATTGTACCATTGTCCTGCTCAAATTCCCGGTCTCCCCGTGGCCTCCAGGACAAGGTCCAGCTGCTCAAGCCTCAATCATCTTACCCCCGCAGCTGCCCTGCCCAAACAAAATTATGCCGTGCTTTGTCACTCCAAGCTGTCATTCTATATCCTACAGTAGGAATACCTCACCTCCAAACTTGAGTAGAAACCATGAGCTTGGATCATCTACTCACTGGGTGGCCTTCGGAAAGTTACTTAACCTCTCTGAGCCTCGTGTTCTTTGTCTACAAAATGATGCTATCCAAGAGAGAAGGGCTTTTGCGTAAAGGTACTATACAAGGGTTTAGTCCAGTACCTTGAACATACTAAGAGCTCAGTAAAAGTTGGTTATAATAATAGCCATAATAATAAAGATGATGGGCATGATTGTTCTATCTCAAGTCATCACAGACTTCTGTGAGCTCCCAACTGAGCGCCACTTCTCCTTTGTTTGAAGTCTTTCTGAATTTGTGACCGTGCTCACATTCTGCATGGTATTATCGTGGTTTTCCCACTTATCCTGTCTCTCCTTTTGGAAGCAGGAGCTATGACTGACCTCTGGATCCTTTGTCTTGTCTAAAAATGGATCCTGGTGTTTAGTAGGTGCTCAGTAAAAGTTTCTTTCATTTGGATGTTCCCCTGGGCCCTGGAGGGAGGGCCAGAGAAAGTCGATGGTGCTCCTGAGCTGCTCAGGAGTAATGGGTCCCTCTTTAGAAGCGAGACAGAGTTGCTCACTGTGGCACTGGGCCTGTGAGGACACGTGGCACAGCCTGGGCAGCCACAGGGACCAGCTCGTGAACTGTGCCCTCATGCCCCACACCCTACTTCTCAAAGCCTGGACCGGTGCTGTGGTCAGTCACCAGAAAGAACAGGGGAAGTGTGTGCAAGAGGGCAAGTGCTTTTGTCACTGAGACTCTGCTTGGGAAATGGGAGAAGTGGAGGGGAAGAACTCCTATGTTCTGAGGCTTGCAGAAGGAAAATGGGGGTAGGAAGGAAATGACTTGGGCTGTCCCCAGCTCAAAAGGAAGACACTGCTCCTGTGTGTGGAGTTCATCAGGGAAATTCTCCTCCGCATTACATGGAGCTCCACAGCTTGATGAGGGTGAACTCAGAGGGCTCCCAGCTCTCCGACTCATCTGAACCGCAAGCCTGGGTTGGCAGGCACACAGTTGCCTCTGCCCCAAGCTGACCTTGTTTGAAATTCCCCATGTTGCCATCATGGTCACAGGACTCAGTCACCCTGGGCCGTAGGTCAGTTCACTCACAGTTGCTGTCCTCTGTGAATTTCAATCTGAAGAGACAGGCTGGCCTGTCCCCCACCTCTCAGGAGCCTGTATCTGAAGCTAGTCCCAGGGATCAAGCCGTCTGTTCTGACCCCAGCCCCGAAAGAGAGGGTCACACGACCAGGTGGTGATGGAGCCAGGGCTTGAACGCAGAACTCTGCTGCTCAGTCCAGCGTACTGTCTACTCCCCGCCAAGATGCCCCCCTGGGCTGTTCACTCCAAGGACATAACCCACGAAGAAAGGAGGGGTTGTGAAATACTTCCACTGGAAGCCCAGGGCTGGCTGAAAGCCCAGATGGCTCTCTCTCTCTCACCCCTCCTAACCTAGTCTCAGTTCCACAGTTTTCATTTCACTCATTTGTGTTAACCCTTCTTCTCCATGAGGCTGTGGACTGCCTTCCAAGGAGCAGCTCCTGAGAACAGCTGAGCTGACTTCTGCTTGCACCTTCCCGGACACCTGACTGGCAAGACCTTTGCATTGAGCAATCACCTTGTGCAAACTGACTCTTCCTTGCCCTTCATCATTACTCGGCAACTCTGCAAAACAGTAACTGAACTGTTTATTTGTACTTCAAGCTCAAGATTGAAAAGCTAGCTTTGTATTTCTTTCTTTCCCTTGAGGAGGTTACTAGGGACCTATGGGATTTCTGGTCTTTGACTCCTAACCAGTCACCTTAATCTTCTGCTAGCCCCCAGTCTGTGCCAGGTGACACAGGATGTGCCGGGGAGGAAATATGATATCCCTCCAGAGGGAAGATGCCCCCAAATGGAGACTTACCATTCACTCAACAGCACCCCCAACCACCCATCCCCATGGCCACCAACCAACACTCGTTTCCATTGCATCCAGCCAGCCTGGGGCATTCTCTCCTATGTTCGTTCTGAAGTTTTATAGTTTACAAATCATTTTAGCCTCATTGTAAGTGATGTCCAGGTCCTCTCTGAAGGATAAGCAGGACAGGTGTTCAGATTAGAGAAGTAGCTAATCCTATATATTTATGCACGTATCTGGAACTGATCTGAGCAAGTTTACATGGTTAGAAAGCAGTACAGTCAGCCCCCTGACCCCAAATACACTGCCCATATGGTCTTTCTTTTCCCAGCTGCTTTCCTTATTATCCATCTCACATACCCAACAAAAGGAGCTTTTTAGAACACCAGTTTTCTCACACTATCCTCACCTTCACAAAGCTTCCGAGCCTCCTAAATGCCTGCAGAATAAAATCACGATGATTCAGCTGGTATTTCAAAGTCCTCCATGCTGTGACTCCAAAGTGTCCCCTCAACATTAATTCCATGGCTTCAGTTTGGCAGATCTTTTTTGAATTTCCTACAATGCGCTGTGTACTTTAAACCTTTGGGCCTTTATCCTGTTGCCTCTCTAGACCTCCACATGCTTCAACCCAGATGTACCCTCTCAGACGCTGCTTTACTAGGGCTTCCTCCTGCTAAAAGTCTCTCCTGGAAAGCCTCGGCCCACAGTAAACTCTACCTTGT
Source organism: Leptonychotes weddellii (assembly GCF_054177405.1). Classification (NCBI taxonomy): domain Eukaryota; kingdom Metazoa; phylum Chordata; class Mammalia; order Carnivora; family Phocidae; genus Leptonychotes; species Leptonychotes weddellii. Next base: position 121,637,059 of record NC_138369.1, read on the forward strand.
GAAATTCCACAGACTGTGTCAACCACACTGCTCTCTGGACCTAGGGAGCAAACCTGCATCAGATAGAAATTGAAGCCCGACTCTACCATCTGTCTCCACCTCAGCCCAAGGCTGGCTGGGCTTTGCGTGCTAGAAAAGGGTCATCACATGCATCTGTTGGTGGCTACCTACTAAACATCAGGTTCAGGAAGAGTCTGGGGTAGGATCTGCCTTCTCATGACTAAACAAGAAGCACAATAGAAAAAATTGGGGGTCAAACATTAAAAAAACCCTCCTATTCCATCCCTAAATTATTAAATGTGCCCTTCTTTGTCAAAAGAGGAGGAAGGAGGAGCGCCTGGGTGGCTCAGTCGTTAAGCGTCTGCTTTCGGCTCAGGTCATGATCTCAGGGTCCCGGGATCGAGTCCCGCATTGGGCTCCCCACTCTGCAGGAAGCCTGGTTCTCCCTCTCCCCCTCCCCCTGCTTGTGTTCCCTCTCTCACTGTGTCTCTCTCTGTCAAATAAATAAATAAAATCTTTAAAAAAAAAAAAAAGAGGAGGAAGGAGAAAGGGAGGAGGAGGAAGGTATGGAGAGGGATAGCTCAAGTGCAGACCCAAGGAGCCTGATTCCCATCTCTGGCTCCTACAATAAGCATAGAGCACTGGGAATAGAGTCCTTGTACCATTTCACATCAGAGCGTCCGATTCCTCAACTGGAAAATGTGTATGATTGCCCCTACTCAGTCCATCTCACTGGGTAATAGATGTAAATGTGCTTTGTAAGTGTCAGTATCAGACCTATATGAAGGATGGTTAATTTCCAAAGCCCGGGCCACTCCCTTCTCCCCAACCCTGCCCAGTGTCTTTCCTCTGTGAAAATCCATGAGACCTTTTGGGTCCATAGAAGAGTGAACACTCCCTTTTGTACCTTTTGCTGTTGACTGATGGCTGTCTGATGCTGGAAATGTCCCATGACCCTCGAGCTATTATTAGGGCTTGTTAAATTGGCAAAGGGAGACTATAAACAGACAGCACAGCCATCACCAAACTTCTGGTGTCTCATTTCAGGAACCAGTTTCAAAACAAAACCTTTCCTTTAAAAGAGAGCGCATTTTGGTAGCTCTTCCCAACAGACTGAAAGGAAAGGGAATTATACTTCGCAAGATTAGGGAATTTGTCTCCCGTGAGTTTGTTCAGCCTCAGTCCTTAACGCCGGAACATTTGTTCCAAACTGCTACTTAAGCCTTGAAGTTCAGCCAAGTTGGGTTGACTTCAGGGTGCCTTCACTGCCGGTTTGTCTGAGCTTCAATGCCCTGCCCTGGGACAAATGGCCATGACTCCAAAAGGGGCAGATTTTCAAGGAAGAGCAACAAGATTAGGGGAGGGAGGAGTTTGGGGCTGAGGGGTTCCAGGGATTTTGCTCCTAAGTCCATGCCTCCCTCCAAGTTACCCATGGGAAGGTATACATCCCACATTCTCATCTGAATACCCTTGGCTTTCAGGATCCGGTGGCCCAGCAGGCTGCTGTGAACCTTCCACATAACCTTTCCCCTCCCTTAACACACATTTGCAACCTCGCTTCATTTACCATCCCCACCTCCTCTAAAGAAGCCAAGATATTTTAAAACCCTTGTTTTGATCTTCTTTGCATATCAGTTACACTATTTCTGAGCGTGTTTATTTTTATTTTTTTTTTCCGGTGGTGAGCCCGTTGCTTTGAGCCCTCCACTCGCACGTTTCCACTTCCTCTCACTTTCCTGTGCACTGCTATAGCCTCAGGGCGTGTGGCTCAGGCTAAGCTGGATGGTTCTCATGTGTCTGTGGCCTTTGATGGAGGCAGGGGAGGTCGGTTCTCCTTCTGCTGGCGCTCCATTGCTCCTGACATCTGCAGAGGCAGGATGAAATTTCAGTTATGTTGTCCCTGCCTCATTTCCTAAGGACATAGTTCTGACTACTAGTCTGGTAAGGACGGGGCCTGGACTGGGCATGAGGGAGAGCAGAATTTTAGTTCCAACTTTGAAGTGACCTTGAGAAAATCCTCTACCCTCTTCAGGGTTGACTTAACATTTCTAAAGCTCCTTCTGGCTCTAACTTTGGAGGATTCTAACCAACATCAGGATACTGCTCTATCAACTAACAAAATAAGCTCTTTATTGAGGATCAGCTTAGGGCCAGGTTCCAAGAAGGACATGTTGGGAGATACAGGGATGACTGAGATGTCCTACTCTCAGGGAGTGATGATTGAGGTTTGTGGGATAGAGCATCCCCTCATGATAAGGTCTTGTGAAATGTGTGCAATATGACTTGTGAGAAGCCCAAGCTAAACCCAGCCAGTGGGTCATTACATATGCCTAAGTCCACATGCTTCCCAGCATTTTTCATATCACAGCATACTTAGAAAACGGTTATTATTTGTACAGCATACTGGGCAAATGAATAAGGCTGCTCTTGCCTGGTGGTAACCCCCCATTAATCTTGGCTGTACTCGGCCTTTCCTGGCCTTCCAAAGTCCGGGGAGACAATATTTGGGCCCAGGTTTGGGACGCTCTGATTGAAAGGATTGCGACAACTCTTTGTTTAACCAGAAAAGCAATGGTGTTCTGGCCTATAGAAAAAACACAAAATTCTAGAGAAGGACGAACAGGTAGGAAGGTGACTTCTGAAAGTAGATCATGGGACTCAGGTAGAGAATCCCACATTTGCCAACTCTGTTCCCTTGGGATACACTGAAGCTCAGTTTCTCTGTCTTGGAAATGGAAATAGTAATATTCTCAACCTCTATAGGACTAAATAAGGTAATGCACCTCAGCATGTTCTAAAGACTCAATAAATGTTACCTATTATTATTATGGCCAGCACAAGACAGGAAATTAAAAGTCATCTGGTCTAATCCTCTCCTTTGAGAGAAAAGGAAACTTTGACTTGACCAAAATCATGCAGCTTGTTAGTAGCTGAGCTGACACTAGAGTCCATGTCTTCTGATTTCAGTCCTATGCTTTCATATAATAAAGGGAATGATCTATCTCTGTGTTAAGAAGCATCCAACTTCCAAGTATTGAGGGTGGGTCCTCCTTCCCTGATGACATTTTGAAGACTGGACTATTCATATTTGTTTTAAATTCATTTACCAGTGACCCTGCCTTAGGAGCAGGCATGAATGAGATGACCTTCTAAAGGTTTGCCTCATATTCCAAGTGAGTAGCCAAGGGCCAGATTCCTGGACTTCAGAAGTAATGGGCATGGGCCTGGTTACACATCTGGCAATGCCAAAGGCACCAGGTCATCAATCCAGAAGTCCCATTTTACATGTGAACATACTGAATCTCTGCTTCACTCAGACCCACACATCATGTTCGACAGCAAAACGAAGACTAGGACTTGGATCTCAGACTTGCTGCAGGTGCCCTTTCCACAGAGCTCACAAAGGGAAATAGGATTTAAGACTCATTGTCTGCATGCACTGATCATGTCACCCAAACCTATAAACATGCTGACTTGCCCTGCAAAGTCAATTACTCATTTAGATGTGTTTTCTTCCTTTCTTTTTCTCCTACCAGCCACAAAGGATGGAGGCAACTTATCGGAAATACAATAATGAATAACGAAGTGTGCATAAAAATAAATTCTAGCATCTTAGACCAGGATATCCAGGGCTGTGCTGTCCAATGTAGTAGCCAGCAGGCACGTGTGTCTATTTAAGTTTGAATTAAGAAAAAAATAAATACAATAAAAATTTATTTCCTCAGTGTCACTGGCCACATTTCAAGGGCTCAACAGCCACATGTGGTTAGTGGCTACTTGTTGGGCATTGCAGATACAGAATATTGCCATGTTTGTAGAAAGTTCTGTTGGACAAAACTATCTAGATAGGTAACCAGGTCCTACAGTCCTACACGTTTGCAATAATTAAGGTAAAATATTGGCTCTAAGTTTTGTGCTATTAAGCCAAAAGAGAGAGAGGGAGAGAGAAAGAGAGAGAAACCAAAGAAAAGCCAGTTGTGTCATGACCAGTTTCTCAAGGGAAGCAAAGCTTTTTTAGCTCTTAGACCTAAAAGAATTCCTCATAGAGGGCCATATAGAAAAGATTACTGAGTGACAGAGCAAATGATGTCTTCAGAAACCCCAAGGGACAATGTAGTCACAAATTTCAATGTCAATTTTTATACTGATTCACCACTAAAGTTGAGGGTATAATTCACTAGGATTTAACTAAAGGAAAACTCTCCTCTTGGTGGGGGGCAGGGATAGAGGTAGAATATTCATTTACTTGGTTCTAGAGAAGAATACCTTAGCAACATCAGTCAGGTGAATTTGTCTACTGGAATGACATTTGTTCTGAGGCCAGAATGACAAGATGAAGTAGCCATCGGAGATCTGGAAGAAGATCATCCCAACAGAAGGAAAAGCAAGTGCAAAGTTCCTCAGATTGGAAAGTATTGGCAGATTTGAGGGAGGAAAACAAGCCACAAAATGTGAACGTTGTGGATGAAATATTCACAAAATGTAAACATTGTGGATGAAGCCCAGAGTGAAGGGAGATGATGCTGGACAAGTAGTCAAGGGCCAGGCCCTGTAGAGTTTTATACTCATGGTAAGAGAGTTTAGCAGACAGGTGACATTATAACTTATGGGCTTAGAAACATTATTCTGGCTACTATGTGAAAGGTGAGTATAGGGGGAAAAAATCTGGACACAAACAATGTGATGATAGCTTGAAATAAAATGGCTAGCAGTAGAGATGATGAAAAATAATCTAAATTGGCATATATTTTAGATCTAAGGTCAATAGGACTTGCTGATGGATTAAACATGGGGTTTAAGGGAAATAAAAATAAATTAGAACGACGTGGGTATATTCTCTGAACAAATATGTGGGTGGTTCAGGACAACTTACTCAAGGGAAGACTTGGGAAGGAGGAACTGGACGTGGGGGAGGAGTACATCAGTTGTTTGGTTTGGGCGGTAGTTTGTGTGAAATGCCTGTTAGATATACAACCATAGTTATCAAGTCTGGAACTCAAGGGAGAAGTCAGGTGGAGATAGAGATTTGGAGTTATCTGCATATAGATGGTGTATTAAAGCCATGAGACCCAGTGAGTTCATCTGGGAAGAGTTTAGACAGAACAGAGACAAGAACCTCAGAGCACTCCAAAATTTGATGTAGAGGTGGAAGAGCCAGACAAGGAGACAGGAGGGTAAGGTCAAACCAGGGGAGAGTGGAATCACAAAAGCCCAGAGAAAGAAATGTTCAAAAACGTACCAGGGATCGACCATGTCCAATTCTAAACAGTCCAGTGAGTTGAGTCCATGTGAGTTTTAGAAACAGGTAGATCATTGGTGACCTTGATAAGGGCTGCTTAAGTGGAGTAATAGGATCTGGAAAAAAAAAAAAAAATGGAAACAGAGTTGAGGAGAGGATGGGAGCTGAAGAAGAGGAGACAGAGAAAGTAGATCTTATTTTTGAAGTTTTTATAAAGGCATCAAAGAAAGGGGTGGAAGCTGGAGGATCAAGGGAGAGTTGTTTTTTAATGGTTACTATACAGGCATCTTTGTAGGTTGATGAGATGGATGTAACAGGACAAGGGAAAATGATGTTGCTGGAGAAAAGTAAGTAAAAGGAGGTAGAATCCAGAAGACAAATGGAAGAATCACCTTTATTTAGAAACAGCAACACTACCTGTGGGAGGCAGTATATGCAGGTACAGATGCAGGTAGGTAAAGACGTTGGTGGTGGAAAGATGGAATAACTGTCCTCGAATAACAAGGAGAGTCATCATCCTGGAAGATGGAAAGGGTAAATCATAGTGGAGATTTAGGGAGGGAGGGAAAGGTGTAAAAGGGTTGATTCAGAGATTGAAAAAGCAAATTTGCTGAAGTGTTACAGGGCCCTTCAGGGGGGCCCATTTGAGCGCTGCAGTCTTAAATTTAAAGTAAGCGGCTTCCAGCGTGGTGTACAATGTTTAACAACATTTTGCTGCTTAGATACAAGCAAAGGAGGAGAGGGTGGTTACATTTCACCAGGACTCGGGCTTGGCCCAATGAAGGGGAAAGCAGCAAGAGAATTTAGCGTATTGGCAAGAGAATAGTTCTGGTAAAGCAGCGGGAGGTAGGGTCGGATTAGGCGCTAAGGCTGGTCAGTAACACAACCTCACCAGACTCCACCTAACTCCAAATCATCTGCCAGAATGATCAGAACAAGAATGGCCCTTCCTCCAGAAAGGGAGCTTGTCACTGACTTGTTTTTGCCACATCTAGAATCCCCCCTTTCGGGTGATGTTGAGTGTTGGGCGCCAAATTGGGTGGCAGAGGCACTCCCGAGCACAAAGGAAGACATATTCCCTGGTAACCAAGTCTCTCGGCAGTGCTTAGACGTAGGGTACAGTGTGGTCAGCGGGAAACCAGCTCAGACCTGCAGACAGAAGATCTGCTTGTTGGTCAGCGTCTGTCCCCCCTACCAGGTGAAAAGGCTCCCCCCGCCCACTCTGAGCCTCTGATCCCGCTCATCAGAATGCTGGCCTTGCCTAAATGACTGATGAGATGGTAAGTGTAAGACCATCTCCAGTGTAAGGAATTCTGGAGAAAAGATAAATCACATTGTTACTAAGATTCTGTAAATTGGTCTGCAAATATAGGTCACCATGGCTTGTAAGCAATTTGCCTTAGAACTGGAAACTGACGAAACGCTTACAATGAAAGGCAAGTGTGTTTCAAAACAGAAGCAAAGGGAAGCAACCCTCTTTCTTTTTTGTGCAACACCCTATGAACTCGTGGCTCTCACAGCTCAGGATGTTGCTGTGGCCTCCAGCCCAGTGTGTTCAGAACCGCACAGCACTAATTCCTGAGTCAGGCTATGATCCCGAGTTGGTGACTTAACCTTTTGATAACTCAGTCACCTTCTCTGTACAGTGGGAAGAATTGTACCACCCCCTACTCAGCTTACAGGGACATCAGGAAGATTCGATTTTTTGAAGAAAAAAAAAAAAAAAAAGAAAGAAAGAAGTCAAATAACTGGAAAGTACTCTTAGTTACTTAGGTTGGTATAAATGTGAAGTGTCACTATTATTAAGTGTGAAGCAATCCTTCCCACCCCCAGTGTGTCCCAGGGCTACACTGTGAGCTGTGTGACAGGCTATTTTTAAATCCTCATCTCTGGAAGCATATGGTCCCACACAGTGCCAAAAAGAGAAAACTGACCTGCTTCTTGTTTGTTTGCTTGTATGTTTTGACATGATGGAGCATTTTCTATGTTCTGGTTAAGACTCTCTTTTCTACTCTGAACTTTTAAAGCGGGTGCTAAAGTTTTGCTATAACACAGCCTGAAACAGGCATGGCCATATAAATCGCTTAGGCAACAAGGAAGACCATCCTAAGACAATGGTGTGTTTATACAGATCTCCTTCCCTTGGGATCAGTTAAGAAGTTTCAGGGTCTGCCTGGTTGTTGATTACTATTGTTATTTCTGGTGGTTTTGTATCTTACTAATATCAACCTCTACTGACTGAAGCCCTTGTGTGCCTCAGATACACACTCTGTCCATCATAAGCTTCATTTTTGCCAACCCCTCTAACAGACCCGACTCCACCTGCTCTATTTGCAATTTGGCAAGGCTGTTCTGAGTCTGGTCAAACTTCTCACTCATCAGATTTGATTTCTGACACCAAATCCCTGGAAGATATCCAGCTGATGAGTTCAAAAAGGAAAGAGATGAAAATACCTATTTCACAAGTTCATGGGACCTGACTTTTGTGCAAGGTGCCCTCCCCCCAAAAATCCCACAATTTATTTTCTTAAAGTAAAAAAAGAAGGATAAGAAGGATCCCACAATTGAGTCGTATTTATTAATTAATTAATTTAATTTTTTTTTTCCTGTAAGATCCAGAATCCAACTCTGTTGTCTTTGGGGAGAGTGATAAATAAAAATGGAAATGATGAAATTTTACAGCACTTTAGTTAGCCAATGTAAAAGGTAATTTATAAATGAGGTTTATGAGATGCATTTGGGAAGAGAGGGCCTGCATCTTCAATTAAATGGCTGAATCCAGAAGATGTAAAAAGACTTTTTTTTTTTTAAAGATTTTATTTATTTGACAGTGAGAGATACAGTGAGAGAGGGAACACAAGCAGGGGGAGTGCGAGAGGGAGAAGCAGGCTTCCCGCTGAGCAGGGAGCCCGATGCGGGTCTCGATCCCAGGACCCCGGGATCACGACCTGAGCCGAAGGCAGACGCTTAACGACTGAGCCACCCAGGCGCCCCTGTAAAAAGACTTTTAAATGTTCTGTGTGACCCTGGGGCCCAATGAGAAAGCCAGTCAGGGAAATTCATAAAAGTTCCAAATAAAAATATCGTGAAGCTCAAGACATACCCAGTCCTGGGAAGGTCTTCTTCAAGTAGTAATGAACTCCCTTGTTAGAGAGGTTTGAGAAGAAGAGAAATGAGCATTTTCTGGGGATACTGGAGCAGAAATTCTGACATTGACCACCATGTGGCCAGCTAACCTTTAAGGTCCTCTCCGACTCTGAAAACCTGTCATTCTATGGATTAGCCAGCAACTTCACATCCTTTTTGATAGGTATACAAATAGACACTGTGAGACCAATTTGGGTTTTCAAAAATCTTCCAGTGTACATATAAAGACACTCCCATTTTTTGCCCCTCCTTGCCCAATTTAACTCAAATCCTAACGTTTAGACATCAAGAGAAGAGAAAGGGTTAATAACATGACTTGTCCTCCCTCTACACACAGAAGTACCTTTCACTTACATGCATTTTTTTTTCTCTTACCATTTCATTTGGTCTGGTGCAGAAGCACACCATGCCCCTGCTGTAGCCCTCTTGCCTCCTCTGTCTCCTCACAAGTCTATCCTTCACATGTGAGGCCTCCCCAGTCATCATAACCTATGGTTGATCTGCAGATTGCTCTGACTTTCCCTTTCCCATAACTCTGCTCAAATTCTTAAATCCATAACTCCAGCTTGACTGGGAGTTCCAACTCCAAGTAGATTGATCTACCAAGAAAACCCTCCACTAGGTGACTCAGGGGCACCACACCCATAAAGACCTTCTCCGTCTTCTCTGTCTACTTCATCACCCAACTCAAGCCTTACCTCCTCCAAGAGGCATTCCCAATTCTGCAGCCTGTTCATGATTTCCCTCTTCTCTACTCTCCTAGAGGTATCAGAGTCATTAGCTACCACTGAAGTAGTAAATACAACCTTGCATCTCTGTTTTGTTTGGGTGTGTCCTCGTTCCCCAACCCAGGAGGGGAAAGGACCATTTCTTATATTTCTTCTGTAACCCACCTGGAGGCTAACACACTGTTGGGAACAGAGTAGTAGCAACAAACTTTTACCCTCATGGCAGGCTTTAGAGTTGAAACAGCACTTCTGCACGTCATTCACTGGATGCTCACAGCATCTAGGTGAGGCCCACCAGGCAGATAATGGATAGTCTCATACGGGTCGGAAAACTGAGGTGTGGAGAGCTCGTTATACCTGCGGGGAATTTCTAGGTCAGTGCTCCCTTAATCATAACTATTAGGTGAGAAAATAAATGAACAGCTCTTGCAGTTCAAAAATTTGTGGGTAGCCAAAGGGAAGTGACCATGTATTTGGCAAATGTCCCATTCTGTTGATGTAGGCTGACCTCCAAAATAGGCCGAAGAATCCACTTTGCCTGGAAGGACTCAGTTGGAAAGACAAATGGTCCATGTCTCTTTGACTTTGGTCATGTTCTGCTAATAAGAAGAGATCTCAGTGAGAACCACGAGTGTTTTGGTATGTGTTTGCATGGGAGCCTAAATGGAAACCATCAACCTCAGACATTGCTCTGGGAAACCTCTGGGCCTGCCCACCTTGAGGCTCCTAGGGCCTGGTGACCAAGGCAGACAGAAGAGACCTGTCTGGAAGAGGCCTCAGGAACCAAACGATCCTTAGTGCCCTTCACTTCTTTAACGACTAAATTCACCCAATCACATTTAAATAAATTTTAGAAGTCTTTGGAAATGTGTTCCCATTCCTCCAGAAATTGCCTCTGAATTTTCTAGTAAAAAGTCTTCCAGGCTTTGTTCAGCCAAGTTCCTTTCCCTTTCCTTTCTTTGACAATAAAAGCAACTTTGGCTCCAATGCTCAGACCTAGCAGGTGTTGGATGACACTTGTTCTGTGATAAATGTTTATTATATAAGTTCATTCACTCTAGCTACCATTGCTCTCAAGGCACCACCGCTGTCTTTATAGCCATAAAACTGTCCTTGAAAACCAGTAACCCAAGATATTCCATAAGGATCTATGCTTTTTTATTTCTTCTTTTAGATTCTCCGTGTTCTCTCCACACATGTTGTAATGGAGATAGGAGACAGGAGAAGTCCGGAAACGGGTGCTTGAATCCTGATTCTGCCCCAAGCTGGCTCTATGACCCTGATGAAGTCACCTCTAGGCTCTAAGCCTTGCGTTGCTCTTCAGTACAATGAGGGGGTGAGAGCAGGGACTGCCAAGGTCTGGGTAAGTTCTGACCTGTCCTGACAAGAGGACAAAATGGTGGGGGGGAAAAAGCAATTTCAATCAAGTCGAAACACATACTTGCCTTTCCTCACCCAGGATATGCTTTACATAACTGAATTTGCTTCCTTTTTTACTGGCTCATTCTCTAGTCAGGAATAGGCGAGAAACGCTGCCCACACAGCTTGGAGAGGTCGAACGTGTGGGAATACAGGTGGGGAGGGGGCTATGCTGCCGAGTCAGGGGGGTGCAGACATCACTAATACTTTCACTTCATCACACTTCTTAGTTCTGGGATCATATTATATTAGAATTATAGGACCTTCAGTGTACTTAAACTCTAACAACCTACAGGAGAACTCTTAAGAAATTTGCAATCCCACGATTGCTCCTGAAAAGGCATTTAGGAACTAATTCTGCAAATTGGATTATATTCTGGCGGGGGGGGGGTGAAGACAAGTTTTCACATCAAGAAGAAAAACAATGTGCCCTTGATACTCATTCTCCCAAAACTTTCAACTAGCCCATGTAGAACTATACTGTAGGCCTTTCCACACATTATAGTTTGTACCGAAAAAAGTTCACATGCATTATATCACTTGACCTTTGAAAGAGCCTGCTGAAAGAAAGCATTTGTCACTGTCTCCATTTTATAGGTGAAGAAACTGAGGCCCTAATAGGTCTAGCAACTTGTTGGTATATTCAAATCCTAGGTGGCAAAGTTGAGAGTTAACCCAGATCGCCTGCCTCCTGATGTGGAATTCTCTCTGCTACCATGCTCTAAGACATTCTTCCACACTGTCCCACACAGAGCTCTTTCTGGCCTCAAGCACAGAGGTGAGTAATTATCTACAAGCCTGGAGCAGGGATTTGGCTTTGTTCTCCAAAGGGCTGATACAGAATCACAGGTATCAGAGCAAAGTTCCCCCTGCATATCACCCAAGCCTTTTTCTTCAGCTGAGTACCTCTCTGGTACTCCAGCCCTCTAATACTCTAGGACAAGTTGTGGCAAAATCAGCACTGAAATCCTTTCATTCCCATCTTAGAGTCTTTGGTATTGAAGATCAAAGTGATTCAGCAGATTAATCACCAAATAGAAGATCAAGAATCATGTTTTCAAGTCACTTAAGAGTCCTACAGGTCAGGGTTGGAACAGTCAACTTTGACCTCAGTTTCTTCAGTGACTTCCATTAACCAGCCTCACTAATATAATAGAGAGGGGCTGAGGCAGAAAGAAATGTGACTGCCCATGAGTCATTCATTCTTGACCTTCAGCATGTTTTGAAAATGTGTTGTGAAATGCTTACCAATCAATAATTCCATCACTGGGCAGTGGAGAAGCTGGGAGTTGTGCAACAGGGGAAGCAGGGCATTAATGCCAGTCACTTAGGAGGCCCCAAAGTCTTGCTGAGGGCAGGACTTACAGCAGGACCCAAAGACACAAGGTCCCCATAAACATTTTTAAAGGAACCAAAGGCAGAACCAAGGACTAAAGGGGAGTGAAAGTAGACTCCTTTCCTTGCACGGGATCAGTAAAGTGAAGCTAGCAATTATTTTCAGACCCTCCCAAGCTAACGTGTCTGTCCTTTTCTGTGAAGGGTTAGGACAAAGGTTATACCCCAGGCTGCTGCTAGGCATCCTTCTCTTTGCCCCAGACAGTAACCTGAGCTGGAAGTATTATAGGTGTTAAAAGAGTGAAGGAGGGACCTAGTACAAGGGGAAAGATCACAAAATAAGGAGGCAGAAGACCCAGTCCAAACCCCTGGCTGCCACTTGCTAGGCCTATGATTCTGGGAGCGGTCACATCATCTGTCAGATCTTCAGGCTCTTCCTCTCTAACAAGAGGAGAAGGCAGCTGTCCCCTAGACCACACAGAGCGCAGACATGATTAGGGATGTGAAAACACTTTGCAAACTATACAAATCTGAGAACCTATTAGTAGAAACCTATTCATCTGATTTTGCAAGCTCAGACAGAAAGAGCCTCTTATTTAAGGAATGTCATGATCCCATGAATGGGGTATGACTTGTGGTTAGAAGAAAAATCAACATTGAAGATGGTCCCACGCACCACGCAGATGACAGAGGAGAACTTTCGAACTTCTAGTTTGAGTCAAGTCACTGTTAGCTGTAAGCAGTGATGTGCTGGTAAATGTTTAATGATGTTCTCTGGGTTGGAAAAGCCCTGAATTGTAGCGTTTGCTGATTTCCATGGTGTAAATTCTTGCACCATGGCTAATTTCAAGCTAGAAAAGTGCCATCACTAAGCCATGGAGTAAAGAAGAGCTGCCCACAACTGGCTTTCACTAATGGGCGCAAGCCAGCTGCAGCACAGCACAGAAACATTGCTGACTGCTTAGATCAGTACGATGAACTTGGGAAGCCTTCTTGACCCACAGGACTAAAGTTTTAACAGAGCCACAGAGTCTGCTCCAACAATAATTAAAAAAATGGGAATTCTTATTTTATTTAAATTCGTACTTGGCATTTTTATAGCAAATCATAATCATAAATTTCTTTATGGACACTGTTGAGCCCTCAAATATGGATGTATCATTCTTAGTAATGTTCCTCAACTTTCAAATCTGATAGCGTAAGAGATCAGCAAGCAAGGCGGAATGGAACATAGCCTGAAACAGAGTGAGAAAACCTGACTTCAAGTGGTAGCAATTCCATCTGTGTGAACTTGGACAAGTCACCTTGCTGCCTTCTCTGAGTCTCAGTTTCTGCATCTGTAAAATGGGAATAACCCTGCTTCACAGGACTATTGTGAGATCACAGGAGATAATGCAATTCAAGAGTTTTGAGAACAGCAAAATCCTACTTGGCCATGAATGATTATTATTCATTTCAAATAGTGATGGCTAGACATTATTATTCATAATAATTACCAACCTATGTTGTGCTGGCCAAGTCCTGCACAGGAACTAGCACCATCCATCTGGACACCCTCTCGGTGTCTTTGCCAAGGAGAGCCACGCTCAGGTGGGGCCTGTGTGGCATGAGAATGCCCCCCCCAGCCTCTGGGGTCTCTCGCTCTATGGCACCAAGCCCAGGAACATTGGAAACATGTTGTGCCCACAAAGCTCCACACCAAATGGCCTATGGAGGTGAAATGCAAGATCGAGCCCAGGTTCTGCCAATGTAGAGCTGTCACAGTACCACTGAGGAGCTAGGCAACAGGGCCTGCTGGAAAAATTTCCCCAGCCAACTTTGAGAACATCTTTGAGGCAGGGGTATTTTGAGGGGAGGGGGGTGCTGAGGAATCTGCATTTTAAACAAGTGCCCCCATTAATTCAGGTGCACTTGACAAAAACTCTCTATGATGTGAAACTTGATGGCGGGACGCAAAGAAGGAGTTCTCCATTGATGGCGTGCCAGGTGCTTGATAGAAAGCAATCTCTCTTAAAGGAAACCCTGGGTGTGCAGGGAAACACCCTTATAATCCATTTCTTGGTTAGGTTTCTTCCTTCCCTTAATATAATATTATTGTCCACACCCACCCACCCACCCACACACACACACACACACACAGGATGGTCAAGATAGGCAGGTCACCAGGTCAGGCACACAGTAGGTCATCCACTGAGGACTTTGCAACAGCAAAATCATTCATCGTCTGCCTCCAGATCCTACCAAAGATTACCGCAGAGAGACAGATGATCTCAGAGAGATTTATCTAAAGCTCAGTCTATGAACCTGCTCCTCCAGATATCTTACAGGAAGTTCCGATGATCCCTGCATCACTAGTCAACATATCCCAGACTCTACCTCAGGGTTCTGTTTTTCCGTCCACCCTTTTGGTCAACAACTACTCATCAGACTCCAACTATATCAGGCACATGTACAGAACCTAGGTAATCTAGGATGAGTGGGATTCCATTTCTGTCTTTAAGGAGCTGATATTCTTAGAGGACTCAGGAACTAAGCAGTTACAGCAGTGCGTGGTAAGTATAAGTGAGATATCCCAGGTACTGAGGGATGCAGAGGGGGCAGAACCTAACCATGGGGAGTATTAAGAGGGGATCAGAAAAGCTTTCCAGAATGGAGGACACCAGGTTTTCAAAGAAGGGGGGATTTCTGGGAAGAAGGAAGAGCCTGTGCCCAGCATAGAGACGGGAATGGGGGGTGGTGTCCTGAGGAAACAAGCAGGCTGTGTTAGAGACTGTGTACGAGGTGTGGCAGCAGCTGGGGCTGGAAAGTAAGCAGCATGTGAAAGGCCTCATCTGCCATGTCAGGAGTTTAGGCTTCACCTTGAAGACAAGGTGCAGCCTTGGCAAGGCTTTGAGAAAGATTAGGTTTGCATTTTTTATACATCAGTCTCCAGACAGGCAGTGTGGAGAACAGGTTGGAATAATAAGAAGGCAAGTTAAGAAGCCATTGCAACAGCTCAGGTGAGAGATGGGGCGCCTTGGCCCAAAGTAGTGGTGTTGGAAGTGGGGAGACAGGGAGGGACTTCAATAGAATCGAGGACACAGAGTCCCCAGGATTGACTGGGCAAGGGCTAGAGGTTGGGGGAGAGTAATCTAAACAAGCTGCCATTTGTCTGGCAAGGGCAGCTTGTGTATGTGACGCTTTAACCGAGGTAATGAACACAGGGGGATGAACTAATTTCAGAAAGAAGTTAACAAGTTCGGTATGGAATATGTTCAGGCGACTCTGGAATATCTAGGTGAAGAAATTTCATCAGTATTTATGATGAGCCTGGAGTTCAAAAGGGGAAATGAGATGGAACTTTAAGAACTTTCCTGCATTTGTTATAAAACTCTTGCTATAGACATATTCATTACCCCTGAGGGTCACCCAGTATTAAATTCCTTTTCAAAATTGGTACCAGAAGAAAAAATTCCATCAGGGCACCCCCTTCAATCAGAAAAATAAAATTATATAAGTCATCATGTTTACTTTTTTGTCCTGCCTGCCAGGAAGCTCAGAGTTCTATTAATGTTCAACTGTGTATAGTGATAACTATACAAAGTCTTATAAAGATTTGCTTTCTTACCATTCTTACGGCTTTCATTTTTTATTTACAATATACCATTCTCAGTGTATGTCCCATATTATAAGTTGCCTCTACTTCTCCTTGGAAGTAAAAAGTATGTTTTCACCAAGGTTGGGCCCTATCTACTTCCCAAACATGTTTTAAGCTCCTGAATAGGAGTTTTTCTTTACAGTCTATGAGAGTAACTATTTTTCCCCAGGCACAAGAAAGAAAACAACAACAAAAAGGCCCTCTTCAGAAAGGGAATTGATCCTCAGGGACCAGTTAGAGCCAAGGGGGCCAGAAGCTTACAGATCATTACAGAAAACTAGAGCCATTGATTCAAAAAGAGCATCCCAGGGGTGCTTGGGTGGCTCAGTCGGTTAAGCGTCTGCCTTTGGCTCAGGTCATGATCCTGGGGTCCTGGGATCGAGCCCCGCAGCGGGCTCCCTGCTCAGTGGGAGAGTCTGCTTCTCCCCTTCCCTCTGCCCCTAACCCTGGCTCATGCTCTCTCGCGCGCGCTCATTCTTTCTCTCAAATAAGTAAATGAAATCTTTAAAAACAAACAAAAAAAAAAGAGCATCCAAAAGGTATGAGGAGCAAAATCTCAGCAGATGAATTCCAGCCTAGCCCTCCCCCCCACCCCCCCACCCCCCGCAGCTTTTCAGCTAAGTAGCACTCTTTACACCAACATGAGGCAGGGCCACAACAGAAATAGCATCATAGAGGGTTTGGACAAATTCCTTTCAGGTTATTAAGGGCTGCCTTTAGCCTTTGAGGAAAAAGAATATGTCATGATAATAGCAACTGTTATATTTTTTAAATGCTCTTACATCATTATCAAACTTAATCCTCTTTGGTGTTCTGACAGGCTGGTAGGGCAGGAACTGTGGTTATTCACACTTTTATAGCTATGTGTCCTCTTGCATAATGTTTCTTGGAGCCACTTTTAGGAAAATAACACAGGGCTGGGCTTACTTCCCTCCACTGAGACCATTCACAGTTAAGGCAGGATAATAACAAGAGTAACCATGATGCTCCCTGAATTTCCGCCCAGCACTTTCAGCTTCCAGAGCACGGCCACCTCCATCAGAAGAGGTGACCCTCACAACCAACCCAAGGTAAGCTGGGAGGGGCTTATTTTTCCTGCTTCATAGATACAGAAGCTGAATCTCAGAGAGGTGCATTAGTAAGTCGTGCTCCCTCTGAGCTGGATTTGGAGCATTCAGGGGAGGGCAGTAAGATCCTGTGCTCCTGAGATGGTCCCCCACCACCAGTCCTCTGAAGCTTTCAGGCTTCAACAACTCATTTACTGGCATACTAAGATACTAATGATAGAAACCACCAAATGGACAGTTCTAGCTCATTTGAATTCCCTCTTCACTAATAAGTACAGCCACTTGGTCCCACAAAATTAGTAGTGGGTTAGGACCCCTTCTTTCCTTTGGATAGAATCACCTGCCTCTGGTTTCACCAGATAACAAGCCTCAGAGTGGTCAGACAATATAGCAGCAATCTAAGCAATTTTCAAGGAGTCAATGAAAATCAGAACCGTGGCAAATAAACAGGTCTCACTGGGCCAGGCTTAGAAGGTCTTCTTAGCTACTTGGCTTTAGGACAAGTCACTTCACCTCTTTGAGCCTTAGTTCCACCTGCAAAATGGGTCAATAATAACCTCTGTCCTTCCTCAGCTCATAGGCTGGTTATGAAGATCAGAGCTATACATAAAATAGGAATATGAGGGCTACTGAATCCTCTCCACGAAGGAAGTTCCAAACCTGCAACTCATGGGGCAGAGACGTAGCATAGGAAGTGGGTAGCATGGGTCTCATTGATCACATGCTGTGGAGCATGGCATGAGCAACATGGCTACATTAGTGAGAAGAGAGACACTGGGATGACACACACAGAGACACAGTGACCCCTTTCCACACACATCCAAGCTGACAACAGTCATTAGAAAATATAGTCAGAAATTCCTTTCAAAGACTCAATTAGTTCAGGGGCACCTGGGTGGCTTAGTAAGTTAAGTGTCTGTCTTTGGCTCGGGTCATGATCTCAGGGTCCTGGTATCGAGCCCCACATCCGGCTCCCAGTTCAGCAGGGAACCTGTTTCTCCCTCTTCCACTGCCGCTCCCCCTGCTTATGCTCTCTCTCTTTCTTTCTCTCTCAGATAAATAAATAAAATCTTTTAAAATTTTTAAAAAATCCTTCTTTTTTAGTTCAACCATTTTATTAGACAGGGTAGATAGAAGCTATACACTTCCTACAATCAACCAATCCCAGAAACCTCTTGAAACTTTAGTCAGAGAACTTGCAAGATGCTAAATAATACACATTTTTAAAACATGACAGACTAGAGGTGGGGAGAAAACACTAGGCCCTCCAATACACATAAATGAAAACATCACCCTGGTTTTTAAAGAGTTATGAGGAACTCTCAGTTTTCTACAAGGAGATCAGAGCTTAAAAATCACAGATAATAGTGCCAGAAAACCTTAGAGGCCGTTTTTCTCACTTATCCTCCCCCACCCATTTCATAGAGAAGGAAAGTAAAACTCAGAGATACATGACCTGCTTCCAGTCATACTCTGAGGATAGAATCAGATAGGAGCATGAGTAGTGTCCCATGCTGCATTTAATCCAGCATACATTTATAAGGATCTACTAAATTACTAAATTCTTGCTAGGGGAACAAAGATGAATAAGCCAGAGAATCCACTTCCAAGAAATTGCATCCATTAGGGGAGATAAACATTGAGCAGCTGATTCTGGCCCAAAAAGGTATGTGCAATATTAACAATGATCCAGAGTGCTATGAGGACACAGAATTCAGAGCAGTCAGTTCTGCCTGCGGTTATCAGAGAAGGCCCCACACAGGAGTTGGCAGTTGAGTATCAAGTAGAAGAGCATTCCGTGCAAAGGGAACAGAGTGAGCTAAAGCAAGGGGCTGCAGGAAGAATACCGCATGTGCTGAGAGCCACACACAAATAGTTTGAAACAGCTGGAGGGTTTATAGAAAGTGCTTCAGGGCCATCTTGGGGGATGTCAACAGCTCTCAGCTGCCGTCCTGCACCTCATTTGGCACACTCCTGAGGCCATGGCCTGTGTCTACCTAATGGGCCAGTACAACACCTGGCCAAGTGCCGATGGCATTGTGGGGCTTAATGAATTCCCTTTGAAGATGAGAGGACTGTGAGGGAGAGAAGAATTTGTCACTCAAGTGAGTCAACTGGAACAGAAGGTGTGTCCAGCCACTCAGGCCCAGCTCTCTGGCTAGTCGACCAGACAGCCAGGATACCTCCCCTGGGGCCGTGGGGTTCTACTAGGGAACATCAAGGTTTGTTTTTTGTTTTTTTGTTTTTTTCTTCAGCAAGTAGTTCCTAAGCCACAACACTTTTGGCTCCCCCTTGCATTTGTAGTTTTACCAACATAATTGATCCCAGAGCTCAGTTTCTGCCATACTCATTGGTTTCCTAGGGAGTGATGGTGTATTTAGGCCCCCTTAGAGCATCAGCACCTCCTGGCCTCCTGAGGATAGCATGGAGGGACATGTAAGAGGCAGACATAAATAGTCCTGAGCTGTGTAGTCATCCTTTTGGGTGCTCTGAGCTTCCTGTCCTGAGCTAAGGTTTTTTCTCTTGGGGTTAGCAAGGCACCGAGAGATAAACAAAGCTTTAAAGGAACTCTCCCCATTGGAAAACTAAAAGTGCTCCAAGACACTGCTTTGCCCTACCTTCTGATGAATGCATCCAGCCTTCCCATGAGTACGCCCTTGTGCAGACTCTCTGAGGTGTGTGGGGGCAGAGAAAAGACCACTTGAGCATAAATTTCTCTAAGGTGTCCTTCCTAATATGTTGGGTCTACAAAATGTCAAAATAGCCAGGCAAATCATGCCAGGATTCATCATGGCAGTGGGCAACCAGTCACCCCTGATATTCAGCCCTGAGCCACCCAAACAACTCGTAGTGACTAAGGTTTTTTTCCACTTACACTGGATTCTTCTGCTTTCACCGCACAATTATATTAGCAAATGAGATCCTTGAGTAAGCAAAATAGGCCTCTCACAGACACATTCCTTAGCCTATGACAGATAATTTAGAGTCAAGGAACATCCATTCACATAAGCTTTTCAAAATACACCCCCAAGCCGTTTTCACCATGTAGTTGCTGTGATCTCAAAAATCAAGCATGTGCAAAAGCAGGCAGCCAATAGCTTGCAAGAGAATGAGAACTGGGCAATGAACGAAATTAATGTTTCCAACTTATGTAACTGATAAAGGATTAATACCCAGAATATGGGGAGAGAGGGGGATCCTACACATCCATTAGAAGAAGAAAAAAACAACAGAAATAGGTTGGCAGACTATATGAGCCTGTGCATCACAAAAAACCGAAATGATCCTTAGCATATGGAAAGATGTTCAGCTTCACTAATAATCAAAGCAACACAAATTTAAAGATTAAGAGATGCCATTTCACACCCATCAGATTGGCTAAAATTTTTAAAGCATGACAATATGAAGTGTTTATATGAAGATATAGAACAACAGCAAAACACAAAACACCGATGATAGAACCACAGAGAAATTTGGCAATTATCTACTAAGTTTGAGGCTACATATACCTTATCTCACATCTATTCTACTCAGGTATACAACTGAGAGAAACTGTTGCCCTATACACAAAGAGCTTTATACAAGGATGTTCACTACATCATTGTTTATAGGAGAGAAAAGAAATTTAGGACTTCATTAGTAGGGAAATGCTTAATAAGTTATAACACATTCATAAAAAAGGAATATGACATTGAAGTTAAAGTGAATGAAATAAAACTGACGTACATCTAAAACAATAATATTGAATGAAAAAAACAATTTGCAGAATAAACTGGTATTGTCATTTATGCACATTTTATTTTTTATTTTTTATTTTTTAGTAACATATAACGTATTATTTGTTTCAGGGGTACAGCTCTGTGATTCATCAGTCTTACGCAATTAACAGCGCTCACCATAGCTCATACCCTCCCCAATGTCCCATTTATGCAAATTTTAGACAACTGTACTCTTTACTGTCTTGGACACATACTTATGTACCAACCATGGACAGGACAGAGACATACCATCTTTGGAGTGGTAGTTGTTCTGGGGAAAAAGGAAAAAGGCTGGGAAAAGACGAGCTCTGAAAGGACTCAGTTGTTTTTGATAATGTTTGTTTCTTTAAAAAGCATTTGAAGGGGCACATGCACCTCAGTGTTTAGAGCAACAATGTCCACAATAGCCAAACTATGGACAGAACTCAAATGTCCACCAACTGATGAATGGATAAAAAAGATGTGGTGTGTATACACACACACACACACACACACACACACACACACACAAAGGAATATTATTCAGCCATCAAAAGAATGAAATCTTGCCATTTGCAACAACGTAGATGGAACTAGAGGGTATTATGCTAAGTGAAATAAGTCGGTCAGAGAAAGACAAATACCATATGATTTCATATGTGAAATTTAAGAAACAAAACCGATGAACATAGGGGAAAGGAAGAAAACATAAAATAGGATAAAAACAGAGAGGGAGATAAACCATAAGAGACCCTTAACTGTAGAGAACAAATAGGGCTGCTGGAGGGGAGGTGGGAGAGATGGGGTAACTGAGTGATGGGTATTAAGGAAAGCACTTGATGAAATGAGCACTGGGTGTTACCTGCAACTGATGAAGCACTAAATTCTACCCCGAAATTAATAATACACCATATGTTAACTAACTTGAATTTAAATAAAACAAAAAAATTAAAATTAAAATAAATAAATGAAAAGCTGAAGGTGCAAGGACATGTTAGTATTCTTAAAAGTCAGGGTGATGGGAATATGAATGTAAAGGTCAGGAGAGGTTAGGTTTTGCTACAGTAACAAAACCCCTGAATCTCAGTGACTTTAAACAACAAAGATTTCTTTTTTGCTCATACATGGTGGGTTGGCAGAGGGGCTCTGCTTATTGTTGTCACTCAGGAACCAAGACTGAGAGTGGCCACTACCTCCTTACTATTGGCCGTACCAGAGGGAAACAAAGAACAATTACATGGTCCAGCCTAGACGTGGCCCAAGTCACCTCCTCTCACCAATTGGCCAGAACTAGTTATATGGTTCTACCCTGCCCAAGGAGACCAGGAAGTATAATTCCACAATGAGCCCAGAAGTGGGAATAATGGGAAATTTTTTGGCTAATGACGAGAAAGTTTTTTTGTAACAGGTGGTTTGTATAGTACTCATCATCTTTTTTTTACGTGTTTGAGTTGTTTCATATTTTACGAAATTGGGGTTGGGGGAAAGCTTTGGTTTGGGAATCAAGAGGCTTGGGCTTCGGTGTGAGGAAGAGAAGGTGAAAGAGGCAAGGTGGGGGGACAGAGACAGTATGACTGTCAGCTCCATGTTCCCAGACCATTCGACGTGATTGGTGATTGGCATACCCACACTGATGCTGCAATTATCCCTTTTTCAGAAAAGGACCTCCACATAAATGACCCTGAGCAGGTTGACCTTCCTTGCTTTTGTTTATTTCCATGGAGGTTGTGTAGGTGACAGGAAGCCTGATACAAAGAGATGGAGTGCATGGTGTGTGGATGGTAAAGTCCAATGTCTTAACTAAGTACCAGGTCTGCCACTCACACACTTCCTGTCACCCTGGGCAAGTTACCATACTTCCAGGGTCTATTTTCCTCATCTGTAAAATGGGCATAACAATAACACATACATCTTTGAATAGCTGTGATAAGCAAATGAGGTATGTAAAGTGTGTTGTAACTGTAACGTGCTGTGCAGACGTTCACTATTATTAATGACCTAAATTTTGCTGCAAGGGAAGCCTCAGGCCAGATTTACATTTCTGGCCGACAATGACTCATACAACTTCCCTCACTAGAGCCACCTGGTTGACAAAATGGGCCCAAGCATCATCCTGTGGTCCAACCGCTTAAAGAATCTATTGATTTCCTCTTGTGAAAGTGAGTGTGGGAACAGGGATTAAGCATTATTGCAGATTCCCTGGGGAAAGTCAGGGGGAGGGGATGATTCCTCGGAGCACAGCCTGGAGGGGGAGAGGTTCTAGGCCTAGATGGAAGCCTGGGCCCCTGAGACTCATTGAATATTTGAGCTAGAAGAGTATAGGAAGGAAAGAACGGCTCTTTCAATCCTCTCATTTTCCAAAAAAAGGAAACTGAGGTCAGGAGGGCAAAAAGATGACCCTTTTCTGACAGCAATAGAGAGTCAAGAGAGCTGACATTCACCTGGGGTCTTCAATTAACTAGAGTAACCAGGGCAAGTCCCTTATGTGCAAAATGACACACAAACCTGAACCTCCACAGTTATTTCTAATGTCTGTTGTTTTAAGAACATCCAGTTCTATCACATATGAAATGCAGTATAATTCTCCCTAAAAGTGAGCTCTCTGATCCTAGTTATTGACTTTGCAGGCCGGGCTTATAGGAGTTATCTCCTTGTCTCCCCCCACACCCTGAATGCCACCTATTGGCCCTCCTCCCTATCTTCCTGAAGGACTCCTTCTTGGTGTCTTACCTGTATTCTGTTAAACCTTAGAGCCCTGATGCTCTTGAGCCTTGCTGGCTCGGGGGATAGGGTCAGAAAAACCTTGAGCAGCAGAGAACACAGGACACAACTCAGGAAACAGCTCGTGGGCACCTGAGTCTGGCCCCAGAAGTCACTCCCAGAGGATGCTTTGCACACCAATATTGCTGCTGATAACGCTTCCCCAGAGATCACAGGAAGCTACGCAGCCAGATGCAAGGGTAAGTCTGACCCTGCAGCAGGTGCATCCTGCTCTGAGAGTGCAGCAAACTCCACAGGAGGATCTCTCCCACCACGTTACCTGGGACCTTGCCTCTGAGGCCATCACAGGCCCCTCTCCATAATCGCTAAGTCATTCTGCCTGCAATTCCCAGGACCGGAGAAAAGACTACTGTCTCCATCTGTAGGCATAAAAGGTGGCTATTACACCTGCAAGACACTTCACCTGCGAGGCACTTCTCAGTCTACGGAGCACTTTCACACCCATTAGCTCATTTGATTTTTATGAAGAACTGAAAGTCAGCTAGAGAAAGGATTATTCTCCTGTGTTCTCGATAAGGAAGCTCATGTGAGGTCCAGAGAGGTTGAAGGACTTAAGGTCAGATCTCTTGACTCCAAGTCTGATTCTTTCTTTGTAGTACAATTAAAGCATTATCATTTTGTTATAACATTCTATTAATGACCAAGCCGGAGGGCCAGTATTTAAATCACTTTCAAATATAAAGGCACTCATCGGCTCCCTCCTGCCCTCCAATAAACAGTTCAGGGGGAGAAACCATTTGTGAAACCAAAACGCATTTACATTGTGGTTTGTGCTGTATCTGGTTTCTAGAAGCCAGGTCTTTAGTCTGTTTCTGCCCCTTGTCCACTTTCACCTGCTACCTGGATTTTTATTTGAGTCAGTACAACTGAGGAAAGGATGATGCGAAGCTTGTAGTACCAGTGGTGTGTGTGTGTGTGTGTGTGTGTGCGCGCGCGCGCGTGCACACGTAACCTCAGAATGTCAAAGGGATGTGTAAGGTTGGGTGTAGCAAGAACTCCTTCCCTACTGCTTAAAATCCTCGATGATTCCCTGTTGCTCAGAGTGGTCCAGGGACAAGCTACATCAGCATCATCTGAGAGTTTATTAGAAATGTGTAACTTCAGGCCCCCACCCCAGACTTACTGCATCAGAAACTGTATTATAATAAGATCCCTACAGGTCTGCACATAATTGTTGAGAAACACTGATGTAGAGAATATGACCCAGATCACTGACCCCAGGGGTGAAGTCCTTACTCATCCTGGCTGCCTGAAGGCAACATTCACCGGTTCACATCCTCACACTTGCCCTCTCACCTTGGCTCCTGCAATGATCTCTTCCTGTGGTGTTCCCCTGAACCAAATCCTTCCCATCCTTTAAAGTCTGGCTCAAAAGCCACCTCCTCCAAGAAGCCAAACCTGGTCTTCCCTCCAGGAGTGATCTTTCCTCTTTCTGGATCCCAATATCCCAGGCCATGCACTTTCTATCTTGGATTATAATTTTTATGAGCGTAATTTACCTCCCTCTCTAAATTATGTGCCCTTCAAAGTCAAGATCTGGTCTGATTCATTTCTATATTTCCCAAAGCCACACGTTACTTTGCGAAGTTTCTACCACAAACTGGTTCTTCAATACATTCATCCTTACTGTTTCTTTCTGTCTCTAATTGAGGTGTCCAGAGCAATTAAGAAATTCACATTACTCTTCTTGTTATTTAGACAATCTTTCCCACATAAGATTATGATCTAGGCTTGGAAAAGTTTACCTAAAATATTCAGTTACTGTCACCAAGCATGAACACAGACACCACCACCTCCCCCCCACCCCCCCGCCAAATGCACATATACTTTGTTTACTATTTCATTTGTTCTTTACCGTGAGAAGAGCAATCGGCTAGAATTTATCGAGGTAGCAGGGAAATGACTTCTCTACACCTGATGTGCCAATTCTAGATTGATTTAGAGTCTTACCAAAAAAAGAGAAAGAACTTGATCCTATTACAGAATGGAACATAGTACCCAGGTCCCAAAGTCTCTATCAGGACCGCATTTGGGACAAGCAAAGGTCCCCTGGCCCTCGTTCAGTCGCTTAATGGAGAAGACTGCAAAGACAGAATGCCACTGGTGTTCTTCCAATTATAGAGTCATCTGATTAGAATTACAGTAAATGCATAGCTCAGTTTGCATTGTCCTGAGCTGAACCAGGATCCAAGCTGCTATGGTGGGAGCCTCTGAGGGTACTGAACTCTGAAACTCATGCAAGGGCTACCCTGGAAAGGGGACAGACGCAAGTTAGGACACTCCATTTCTGGGGACCCCGGAGCTCTGGAGGCCAGAGCTGGATATATAGTTGTATTAATGTTTGAAAAAAAAACTCAACACATACTCCACACATTAAACCAACTTAGACCTTTGGAGAAAAGGTTTGCCCTTGGGTTAATTTTAGAATTAATTGTTCCTGTTTATTTCTAGCCTGTTAGCATTGAGCCTTGAGAGGTGGTCTACACAGCACAAGTTTTCTGAACCGTAAGATCCTATTTTGGTCCATGGCTAAGTGAGTTTTCTTGTTCTGTCTTGCTGTAGAGGACAAGGCAGGAATTAGATGAAAGAATCACAAACCCAACCATTCCACTGGCAGCATGAGGGTTGGGAATTGCCAGGGTGTCGGGCCAAACCTGACTGTCGTGTTATTGTTGCTTCTACTTTAACTATCAAACTGTTAAGCATTACTGCCCCAAACCGGGCCGCGGGGGCAGGCACCACACTTTGAAGCCACCAAGTCAGAGTGCTATTGGATGAAACTCTGCTCTACTGGACCATGAAATGAGTTTTCAAAGGGACAGAGAATGACAGACGTGCAAGTCGTGACTAAAACTGTCTCACCGGAGTGGTAACGCTCATCATGGAGCAAAAAGAAGCACCACCATGTGATGGGACTCTGCCCAAGTCCTGGGGAGAGCCAGACCGAGTCACAGACCAGAGAACGCTCTGGAGATGAGCTCTGGAGCCTCTGTTTCCTCATCCACAAGGCTGGCTTTACATGTGCATCATGAGAGACACAGGCAATTACATATTACTCTTTTTTTAAGGTAGCAGTTGAATCCAAGCGCTGAAACTTGCTGGCTGGGTGACTTTCTGGGCCTCTCTTTCCTTGTCCAGGCCCACCCACCTCCCAGAGTCATCATGCTCATCCAAAGAAGACGAGAAGGGGTGGGGGTTGCCCTGACTCACATTGGGAGGACAAATCTACTGTCTTATTTTCTAAATGTCCTTCACAGAGGAGAGTTGAGAAAGTTCCCCATAACTAGGCTTTCTTACAGCATTAAGGCTCTTGCCACTCTCCTTTCCTCATCTTCACGAACCCCGGGAATCAAAGATGCATCAAAATCAAGGAATACACAGGAACCAAATCACAGAATATATTCATGCATACACACACACACACACACACACACACAATTGTAAATGTATTTTTTAAAAACTTACCACATTTAACAAGCAAACTCTTAACTGCCAGGGAAATTCATGTTCAATTAGGAACAGGGAAGGAGAGCATTGGATCGTGGGGGTGAAGGGGAAAGCTTTAATTACTGGTTGTTTGGAGAAAACCAACATGCCCATCCCTACCCTGACTATTCTGATCATGCTATCCATCACTCTCCATTTGGCCTACCCTGATTCATCATTGCACTACCTGCATTATAAATCAAACTTAATTTGGCATCAGTTCAGACTCACTGGGCCCTCATCAACAGAAAATCTTGAAATGATGTAGAAGCCATCCATAAAATGCTTGTACTGAAAGTGTTGCGGAGAAAACTTACCTGCAGCTTGGGATTGGGTGATAGGACAACAACAAGAGAGAGAGAGGGCCCTTCCAGACCACAAACATAGGCCAAACTGTGATCCAAAACCAGGTTAAGTACTACCCACGGTTTTCCCGTGAGGGCTTCATGTTCCAGAAATACAGCATGTCAAACTGCAAAGACCCAGAAATCTTGGACCAACCACCTTGTATTAGAGGTGAGGAACCCAGGAAATGACTGTGCCCGAGGTCATACAGCCAAAATGTGGCAGAACGGAGGTTAGAGGCCAAAATGCCCACTGACATTCTGAAGACTGTGCCTCCCCTCCAAGGTCCCAGAGATGGGAACTTATTAAACAGCACAGACACATTTCCTAATTTCCCTCTGAAGATTGTGGAGTCTGAGTGTTCTTAACCTCTTGTATGACAAACCAGAAAACTCTGCCAGGCCTTCCCCTCTCAGAAAGTAGCAGCTCTGTGTTGCAGACATCGGGATTCTATGCCCAACTCAGACAGGAATCCTCGTGTCTGATGTGCTTTGGCTCCAGACCAAAGCCCCGTTGTTGCTCAGGAAGAAAAAGGGTACCAGAAATAAGGAAAAGGAAGGGAGCTGTCTCTTCTCAGGGGCACCCCGAGAAGCACAGTGCTCATGTCAGTACCCTGCATCCGTCTAGTCAAAGCCCTCCTCTTCATTTAGAGAGGGGTAGATAGGGGAATGGGAAGCCACCACTGTCTACTGGCGGCTGACCATGCAAAATCCTGGGCTGCATGTGTGTGTCTGGGTGTGTGTTTAATGAACACTCCACAGCTCTTTGCTGACCTTTTACCTCAACTTCAAATTGTTAGTCCTTGAGAGAATGTCTGCAGATGACTTGTATTTCGCCATTTCTTGTTAGTATTAGTATTCTGAAAGGTATGTAGGTGTGTGCTCTTCCACATCACAGATGAAGATGTCAAGACACAGAGCTCCTAGTCACAGAGCAAACCCAGAAGTGGAAGTGGCTGGAAGATCCAAGTCCAAGCTCAGCGGCAGCTTCCCAGGATGGGCACAGGGCCGTGCGCTCGATCACCCCCAACAAGGTGCCACCAGCTTCCAGACCATCCTGCACTGTTATTTTGCTAGAATGCTTGTTATTTTACTAGAATGCTTGTCTTCTCTTTATTAATGCCTTCTTTCTGGGACAATATGCCTTGCCCCCTACCTCCACACCCTCCACCATACCCTTAACACATACACATTCACACACACAATCTAATTACTTGTATTCGTTTTTTTCAGATTCAGCTTCAGTGACATTTCTTCAATGAGGCCCTTCTTTATCACCCCCCAAAAACAGGTCCCCCTAATCTATGGTCTCTCACATCATCTTCTTTTCCTTTTTAACACTCTTCAAACATCCACAGGATTGTGACCATCTGCTCTGAGTCTCTAACCTTCATGTCAGGCACTCAGGCATTGTCCCTGAGTTTTGCTCTCCATCGTGCCCCCACATTCTTGCCCAGCACCCGGTACCGAGGAAGCAACAAAAGGGGTGAATGCAGTAAAGAGCTGATGGGTCAACAAAAGAATATAAGCATAGTCAAATCTTCAGTAATTCATCTCTCGTTAGTAGAACTTTAAAAGCTTGTCTCGGGGACGCCTGGGTGGCTCAGTCGGTTGCTTAACCGAAAGCAGATGCTTTCTGCCTTCGGCTCAGGTCATGATCCCAGGGTCCTGGGATCGAGCCCGGCATCGGGCTCTCTGCTCAGGGGGCTCCCTGCTTTTCCCTCTCCTGCTCCCCCTGCTTGTGCTCTCTCTCTCTCTGGCAAATAAATAAATAAAATCTTAAAAAATATATAAGCTTGTCTCGACAACCCAACAACGACCCAGCATCTGTGAACCCATGCTACTCTCCTTTTATACCTCCTCTTTCCTGTACTTGCTCCCACCGTGTGCTTACAGTTCCTGCAGTCCTGGCTTCCCTTCCCCAGAGTCAGCCTTCAGTGTCAGTCTCAAAGTAACGCTGAGAAACCTTCCTTGAACTCTTCATAGAATATGAAACACCCTTTCACTGTTTGATCCTTGCATCCCGTGATCAGTGTTGCAGTGGGCCAGGGCTGAGACGCTGAGTTACCTATCTCCATGGGCCCTGCGCGGGCCCTTCTCATAGGTGGTACTTAGAAAATATTGAATGAATGAATCAAAGGATCAAGGGTTTCCAACATGAGATGTTGTGTCCTTGAGAGAAGAATGCCTCCAGCGGAGTATTTTGCACATAGTAGGCACTCACCGACAAGTTTACTTCAATGTCATCCTCTCCCAAAGACAACACAGAGAGCAGAGCAATGTAGAAGAAATGGTATAAGCTTTAAAATAATTCAGATATACCTGCTCTGTGACCTTGGAGAAATGGCTTCAGTTCCAAAGTCTCATGTTCATCTGAGGATAATGCCGCTCCCCATTGTAATGGAGAATGGATATTAACACATTTGGCATTTGTCTGGCACCCTGGAGTTGCTCCTTTGCCCCCCTTCCTTCCTGAGAGTCACTGAGACTGGCCAGCCTCGCTCCTCCTTCTGTCTCCTGGGAAGAAACAGCGGTAAAGGAATTTGGAACCCAGAGTCCGAGACCCTTCCTCTTGTCCCCATTTGGTCCCCTATGCCCAGCAGCTCCTGCCCAAACCCTCCCCTCCCTGATGGAGGGGAAGGTGATAGGAATAGGCTGAAAGGATAGATGACTCAGCTCCTGTGACTAAGGCGAGGAGGTGGTGGTGGTAGGTAGGGCACGGGGGCTGAAGAGGAAATAAATGAACACTCCATCTGATGAAGGAGGACTCCAAGATAAAGGGGTTTGGCCCTGCTGGGCTCCTGACTCTGACACAGAGCAGACAAGTAGGGGCCTGAGTGCCTTCCCAGGGCATCCTCCATTCCACCCCTTGGCAAACAAACTCCCTGCTGGCCCAGGGGGACCTTCCAGAGCAAATGCTGGGCATCTTTCTGCCCTGTGGAGCTTTTCAGCCCACGCGCTAAGACACATCTGAATACCACTTTTGATGAATTGGTTTTGAGATAGTGTTCCGCCTCACCGAAATCAATGTGCATGCGTTCTAATCCTGACAGCTACCTGACTTCCAACCTTGGCCTCTCTCCTGAGCTCCAGACTGCTTCCTCCAGCCACATCACCACTTTGACGTCCCCAAGCATTGAACAAGAAATAAGTTTAAAACTGTACACACAATGGCCTCCGCACCTGCCTCCCTCAGCTCCTCTCCTGGTTGACTGTACCTCCATCTACCCGATCGCCAACCTAGGCGCTGAGACATCCTGTGCCCCTCCTCCACCCATACTCCACATCGCTCCAGGACTCATGTCACTGCATCCACTTCCGCCTTGCCTTCCCCACCGCAGCTGGAACTGGCCAGGCCCTCATCATCATGCACTATGACTCTTTCTGGCATCTTCCAACTGGTCTCCCTGCCTCCAGTCTCTCTCCAGTCCACTTTCTAGACTGTCTGCAGAATGATATGCTTAAACCTTCTTTCAAATCTTGCTATCCCCCTGCTTAACATCCTTCGATGTTTTCCCAGTTCCTGCGGGAAATAATCCAGACTCGTGGGTCTGGCATATAAAGCCCTTCTTGATGCAGCGCCCCCTTGCCACCTTCTAACTTTGCCTGCTGACCCCACCCTACAAACTCATGTGTGCAGAGACACACCCTAGATTCCAGCCAGCCCCGAGCCCCGTATCACACCATGCTTTTCTCACCTCTGGGTCTTTGAACATGTTACCTTCTCATAGGTAAGTGCTTCTGTGTCTTTGGAAAAAAATTTTTCTTACCAGATTTGGCTCAAATGTCATCTCTGATGTGTGGCCCTCTTAGACACCCAGAAATGAGTTGATAGCTCCTTCTGTGAGTTCTGTCAAAACATAGTCACTCCCAGTAAGCACCCGTTGGCATTGCGACTTCTTGTTTTTACATGTCTCTCTCCACTAGACTGGGAAATCCTCAAAGGTGAGTTCTTCCACAGAATGCCTACTCAACAATTTTTTTTTTTTTTTTTTAGTAAATGAAATATCAGAGACAGGTATGAAGTAATAAATAAACTACTTTTGTCCCTTGATCCTCAGTGTTTCCATCCATAAAATAGGTATCTGAACCAGATACCTTACAACGCTACCAGCCTCAGATTTCATACTGCATCATCCTTCAAGTATACAGCTCATATCCTTGGCCCACTCAGTAGTAGGAGATTTTGCTGAGTTATTTTTCCCAAGGAAGGAGTGGGACTGTGGTCCACCCACACAGCAAAATGGCTGGTCTCAGTAGCTCCGATTGAAGTCACAGAACTGCTCAAAGACAGGGTTCCACACAGGGACCCAGAAACCCAGGACCCACGCTGCCACAGGCCGGGACTCTGGCCATGTCCTAGCACACTCGTGGTTATTGTCCACCCACATGGGTTCTTGTTCGTGGGCACTCACACAGACATTGTCACAGTCCTCGGGAGCCACAGAGGGTGACGCATCTGTGCAAAGGAACCACCCACAAAGTCTCACCTCCCCCAGGTCACCGTCCCCATGATCCCCACACCTCCAGCACCGCCTACACACTCACATACCCACAGGGTTCTGGGTTGTCTGTCTGCAAATCTGGAGTTTTACACATTGGACCACAACGTCTTTAAGCAGGTGGAGGCAGGTGAACCTGTATGCTGATGACTCTCTTCCTCTGACCTTCATTGGCACCTTGCCCCTTAGTAAAGAGCTTCTGCCAGTGTGCTGGCCTGAGCAGATCTGCATTCACCTTCCAGGTTTCTCTGGGAACATTAGTTTATATCCCTGAGCCTCAGTTTTCTGACCTATAGAATGGGACTAGTGGCCCTGCTTACCTTCCTTACATTGGTATTACCAAGATGCAATCAACTAACACATGGGCAGGTGCTTCATGAACACAGGCACAATGCAAACATGTAAGATTCACAGGAGGCATGACAGTGGTAGACACTAGGTTCTGCCTCTAAGGAAAAGCACCTTGTCAGACATAAGGGCACAATTCAAATCCAGATATTTATTGAGTGCATATTC
The DNA here is from genome assembly GCF_054177405.1 of Leptonychotes weddellii. Taxonomy (NCBI): domain Eukaryota; kingdom Metazoa; phylum Chordata; class Mammalia; order Carnivora; family Phocidae; genus Leptonychotes; species Leptonychotes weddellii. The sequence continues at coordinate 121,668,997 of NC_138369.1, forward strand.
TGTGCTAGATGCTGTGCAAGGGATTGTCGCCAACCTTAACCATAACTATCCCATAGCTGAATTTGATAGCGTTTTAGTTTCGTACTTGTATAGCTGAAATCCCATGTTTGTTTTGAGGTTTTATGCATGTTCACGCATTTTACATACAAGGGAATAGAAACAATATTTAAATAAGTATAGGTGTGTGTGTGTGTGTGCGCGCGCACGCACATGCACACATTTGAGAGAAAAGAATACTTTCCCAGGAGTTAGGAATGAGGATAATGAAAAAAAGCATGAGTTCTAGAATAAGACATCCATATCCAAGTTCAAATCCTGACTATGACTTACCAGCTTTTTGACTCAGGAAAAGTTTTGAATTCACTGAAGTCTCAATTTCTCCACATTACAAATGGAAATGAGGAAAACTCTCTCATAGGTCTGCTCTGCAAATTAAATAAAATCGTGCACACAAAATATTGAACTGTGTCTAGCACAGAGATGGCTCAAGAAATGTCACTACCCCCAAAATGCTTGCATTTCACTCAGGCGCTCCATGACCTGGGGCAAGTCACTCAGACCCCGCACATATTTCTCATCTATAGAAGGAGAGGGATAAATGTGACAATTCCATGGATTCCTTCCAGCCTTGGGATGCCAATGTCGTATATCAAATAACTACTTTACGCAAGCACGTGGGTTTAAATAATGAGCGCGGCCCAGGGGAAGCCCCTTCAGTCTGATGTTTCCTCCATTTCCAAAGTGTTTCCTTTCTCCGAACATGCCATTTGTTGGCTCTCATATTTTCAATACAGAGCCTATTGATGGCTAGGAAAAGGAATGTCCAGCGCAGCTGCGGGTCCACTTGAGCCCTCCTAGCTAGCGCCCTCAAGCCGCTCTCTGTGAGCTCTGTGTTTGCAGAGCCTGTTGTTGTAGCCATGTCTGGAATCCCGGACACCTGCACGTCAGCTTCCTGGGCATTTCCACTCCCCTCCTCCGCCCCCCACCCTTGGCTGCCATTTGCATCTGAAATGCAGCTGCTGGGGCCCTAAGGAGGGGAGCCAAGTGGACAGGACATCTCCTTGTCTGCTCTCCCTCCCTTGAGTCGAACTGAATCTGAAGCGCCTCTGTGCGAGGGCTTTTGTTGCCTCGTCATTATGTTTAAATGAGCCTCATCTGCAGGAGCATTTTTTTAAAAAATAAAATAAAATAAAACCACCACAAGAGACCAAAGCAGATGACATCTGTTCTTTCGATGAAAGCTTTTTTGGTCCTGAATTAGACTAAAAAAAGAAGAAAAGAAAAATTGAAAGGGGCTGGGCCTCATTTGTACCATTCCTCCCCCCCAAAACAAAACAAACAAAATGAGTCTATGCGGGGGGCAAAGGGGTGCTGAATGGATAAGAAGAGGAGAGACAAGGGCAAATGAAAGAGACCCTTCCCACTTCTCCAGCAGTTTTGCCTTCACTCCACACCAGGAATATGCAGACACCATTCCTTTAAGTGCCACTTATTTTGGAAGATGTTCAAATTTCTGTTCTCAGTGAGCATTTCATGGGCAAAATATTTAACAACACTTTAGTCGTTATCCCAGCCTTCTCCAGTAGTCTTTGTTTGTCAGGGCAGGTGGGTCTGATGCAGGTGGTACCTGGAACAGACTTTGGGAATCGGTGATCTACATGCTGATAACCCCGAAATCTTGATCTCCATCTTAGCTCTTGTCTACAAACTAAACCCTTCAACCCAGCTCACACACTGAACTTCACCCTTTCTCTGTCAACACCTGCTTCTTGTTCACTGAACCTTACCCAGCCCCAAATTCCTGGATTCCTTGACACCTCCTTCTTCCACAAGCATGCCGCACCCTACCCGTGGCCAAGTCCTGTCAATGTTTCCCCAAAACATCTCTGATCCCTCCTCTTGTCTCTGCTCCATTGTCACTGCCGGAGTCCAGGCCACCTTTGTCTCTTGCTTAACATGTGTCAAAACGTGCCCCACCCAGTGGCCAACCTTGTTGATTATGATCACTCCTCAAGCAAAACACTTTATAGTTCTTGGATAGGGTTTAAATCCCTCAGCTTGGCTTCCCAGAAAGTTCACAAGCTGGTCCCTGCCTACCTCTCTGACTAATCCACACCTACTGCCCTCTATCCCAGCCCAACCAAACTTCTTCAAGTCCTCGACCTTGCTTCATGCTCTCTCACCTGGGGCCTTTGCACGTGCCGGTTTTTCTACCTAAAACACCCTCTGACTCTCTGTAGATTTCCTCCACTCAAACTTCAGATCTCAATTTAAATGCACTCCTCCAGGAAGCTTTCCCTGACCACATCTGCCCACCCCACCCCCCAACCACCAAACTACGTTGGTGCCCCTACTAAGTGTTCTTGGCCCTGTGTGCTACCCCTCTCAGAGCATTTGCTCAATGTATTGTTATTACTTATTCAATATTTATCTTCTCCGCTGAAAACTCGGCAGCTATGGAGTGGGTATCACTCTTATTTTCTCAAATATTAACTGATAAGCTTCAATGTTCCTGCAGCATTGCTAAAAAGACCACTTTCTACAAAAGGTAAAATTATATATATGTATTTGCAATGGAATTCTTCCCCTGGGATTTTAGGTGTATTTCAAAATAGCACCTTGAATCCAGACTAAGAAGGCTGTCTACAGCTTCAATTTCATTTCCAGACCCCATTCCTGCACAACCAAAATTTGATGCCAAGTTCCAAAGATGATACTATTTCATGGACAAAATGAGCCAGGTAAAGGGATCTCCTTACCTCCCTTTCGAAGTCTCTAAGACCATTTTCTCCTGAAGTTTTTCTTTTTCATCTTCCTCATAGTCCCTGATGCTTGCCAGGCTCCTTCCATAGCAAGGAACACAGTGGAATATGGGCGGGGGGGGGGGGCAAGGAAGGGAGCCAACTAGCCTTGACTGTTGACCAAGTGCCAGGCACTCTTTGACGCCTTCTATGCTCTCTCCTAGCAGCTCCGTGAGGTACACACCATCCTCCTCCATCCACCAATATGGAAACTGTGGCCCAGAAGGCAAAGCGATTGGCTGTGGTCATACTGCTGTAAATGGCAGAGCTGGGACGTGAACTCAGATCCGCCAACTCAAATTAGCCACCTCTTTGATTCTAGGCTGGCACCTTGCAAGGAGTAGAAATCCCAGAAGAGGAGTCTGGCACAGAGCCGTAAGTTCTCTCCCAGCCTGAGAACCTTAGCAGAACCCCACTTAGCAGACATGGGAAAGAACAAAGGCAGCAGGGCCAAAAACTAGTTCTCCTGGAGGGCACACTGAATCGGAGAGAACAGGCTGGAAACCAGGAGGCTCTCTCACCTTCTCAGATGTTGCCAGCCTCATCATATCTCCTAGGCAGGCATCATACTGTCCAAGGCAGATCATTGGTCTTCTATAAGTGTCTCTCCACATCCCTCATCCTCTTAGCTTCTTGGGGGTTAAGGACCTTACTGCTTTAAGATAACTGACAAAACAAAACAAAACAAAACAAACAAACAAAAACTCCATGATTGAGAACCCAACCATTTTGTTTTTCTTTAAGCCAACACAGCAAGCTTAAAATTCTAGTTTGATGGTAGGATTTGCCAGTAGTTAGGTTGCATCTTGTTCCCCTTCTGGTCATCTCACATTCTTTCTAGGATTTTCTCCCTTAGGGAGTGGAAATGAAGCATGTTTGCAAAATCAGACAGTGGGGTGGTTCTACCAAAGACTGCTTTGTTCACTAGACCGCTAGTTATGAATGAGTGGGGGAGATTGAATTTGCTTACCATTAAAACCCCTCCGCATACTGGAATTCTAGAGGCTGTAATCCAGCACATGCACAGAGCTGAGATGGAAAATCCTATGTGAGGTCAATGCTCCTCCATGATTCATCTTCTAAACACAACACACTTTCCCACTTTCTTGACAAACAGGTGGACCAACTGTAATGATACTCCCCTCCAATCCTGGGCTAAAGGAATCTCAAGGATTCTGGAGTGACCAAAGAAGGGTGGGAGAAGTGAAAGTGGTAGATGAATCATCAGTGGACATTTACTGAGCATTGAGTATCTGACATTGTAAAAATACTATTACATATGTGATTTAATTTAGTCTTAAAAGCCCCTTCAGATTGATGGTTTTAGCTACCATTTCATAGATAAATCAAAGTTCGGAGATATTCACTGGCTTGCTGGAAGACATGATTCCTTTTATTCTCACCTCCTCTCAGGTTTCTGTATCCACCCTGGAAGAAATTTTTGGACTGAAAAGAAATCAGAGCCATAGGTTTCGTAGGTACACACCTGGAAAAACTCTAGGCTCTGGCATCTAAGGACTGGGAAGGACAAAGGGAAGGTGAGGCCGAGCAGAAAGTAGGACAGGATCTGGAGCTTGCTGAGAAGGAATTGGAAGAACAGTGGCATTTGGCGCTTAGTACCTTCTTCAGCAATCTCTGAGCATCTTTTTTGAAGTCTCCAAGATTATTTAGACAAAAAGAAATTCCTAAAGAAAGGGGGACTGGTGAGGAATGAGCCTTGAACTGTTGACATATGTGTTCTTTATGATTTCCCCGGGTTGGTTAAAGGCAGAGACAATAACTGGAGGGGCTAAAGGAAAGGAGATGTAGCGGAGGTGCGGCTAGCTTGGCCTGGCGTGGGACGAAGAACAGGGACTGTGTCTAATCCCTAGTCTATGAGCCACTGAACTCTGATAGAGGGAAAAAACAAAAGACAAAACTTCCGGTCTCACATTCCTTCCATGGCCAACTAATATCCTAACATCTCGAAGTTCTGTGTAAAACAAGTACAAGTTGAATTCCATGGCTAACTGTAGAATAAAGATGACTATTCCCATTCTGAGGCTAAGGAATTTTAAGTATTATGAAAGTCAATGGGTTGCCTATTCTTTTTTTCAATAAATATTAATTAAGCTCCTACTATATGCTCAGAACTGGATACAGTGGCAAACCAAGCAGACATAAAGCTTATAGAGTAGTGAGTAAACAGTCATTAAATAAAAATTCAGTACAGAAATAAATGTAAAGTTGCAAATTATGATACAGTCATGAAAGGGAAAACGTCAGGAAGTGTGAAGAGACATAGTTTTCATCGGTGGGTCAGGAAAGTCCTGTCTGTAGAGGTGGCCATTATGTTGTGAGCCAGGAAAGGAGCAGAGGGGCAAAACAGATAGTAGAAACAGCCTTTGCAAAGGTCCTGGGGCTGGAAAGCAACTGGCCAGTGTAGCAAGGGGGGAAGGAGACGGTCAGAGGGCAAGGAAGGGACATATTATGTAGGCCTTGTAAGCATGGCAAACACTTTGAATTTATTTATTTATTTATTTATTTATTTATTTATTTATTTATTTATTAAAGATTTTATTTATTTATTTGACAGAGAGAATAGCGAGAGCAGGAACACAAGTAGGGGGAGTGGGAGAGGGAGAAGCAGGCTCCCCGCTGAGCAGGGAGCCCGATGCGGGGATCGATCCCAGGACTCTGGGATCATGACCTGAGCCGAAGGCAGACGCTTAACGACTGAGCCACCCAGGTGCCCAAACACTTTGAATTCAGTGCAGTTGGAAGCCACGAAGGGATTTTAAACAGGGAAGACATGTGACCTGACTAGCATTAAAAAACACTCTACTAATCATGGAAAATGGATCGGATGAGGATGGGAAACTATTGTTGAAGTCCCTCTAAGAGCTGATGAATCAAGTCCAGGAAAACCTAAGTCCTAGTTCTTGACTCAAAGTCTCCTTTAAGAAACCATTATTCGTGGGTGGCTCAATCAGTTAAGCGTCTGCCTTCAGCTCAGGTCATGATCCCAGGGTCCTGGGATCGAATCCTGCATCAGGCTCCTTGCTCAGTGAGGAGCTTGCTGCTCCCTCTGCTTGTGCTCTCTCCCTCTCTGACAAATAAATAAATAAAATATTTAAAAAAAAAAAAACTATTATTTGTGATTTACAGTCTCAAAATATATATGTAATTTTATTAAACAGAATTGTATGTTTTTCAAGTTGCTTATCAACTAAAATGACCTAACGTCCTAAGGGGTTGCTTCAATGTTGCAATGCAACATTTAGCTGGCTTCCTTGGCCACCTTTTTCTACTTCCCAGGTTTTCCAAGAACAGAGGTTGAGGAGGGCAGGCATCATTGAGAAATACATGTATAGGTCATTTGCATTGGATTCTCCTACTCAGTCTCAACTACATTACACAGCAGCAGCAACAAATGTCAGGGGCAGGAAGTACACAACAAGAAGAATTAACCACAATTTTTTTTCATCCAAACTTACAAACACACTATCACACACACATACAGTTGGTTTGAAGTGGGGTGAGGGGAGGTAGCCAGCCTTCTCGCATTTTTAACCAATAGGTTCTCATGTCAGCCATCAAAACAACAGCTTTTCAGTCAGTTGACCTTTCGTGATGGAGGGTTTTGTGGGGAGAGGAGAGAGAAAGGAAGGAGAAAATTTAGGCTGTGCATCATTTGTCATTCTAACAGTTGAACACTGAATCAGTCTTATGTTACAGACACATTAATTTGATTAAGATACAATCCAGGGGTTATTCAGGCATATAAAGTACTCCTGCTTAATTGCAAAATTAACAATGAAATAGGATCAATCATTACCAAACTGGAGGTTATTCTGGGACTTGTGGGCTGCCCCCACCCCCGCCAATTCATTTGCTCTATCTAATGTTGTTTTTGACACTTAGAAGGAAAAATCCAGGCTAAGGCAACAGTATGTGGCACACCAGCAGTCAGCCCTCAAGACATTAGTTAAGGGAGCTAACGCTCATTCGAAACAGGAACTGCTGGTAGACCCATCTCCCAAACGGTTCCAAGAGTCCCTCCAAAGTGTTTGTAACCATCTGAAATGCACAGGCACTGCAGGATGTTATCTGTAGCCGCAAGAAATTCACTTTGAAATCTGAAGGCTGAGATCCTGGTTTCCATTTTTACTACATTACTCCTTGCCTGTCACCTTGCTTCTTTCTAGGAGCAGGCTGATGTTCAGGCTCTGAGCAACTTCTGGTCAAATATCTACCAAATATCCACTATGTTCCAGGCACTGTGATGAAAATATAAAAACGAAGAGTTGATCTTGCTTCTGAACAAGCTTTCCCTCTAGTTGGTCACTGGGTCCTGTCCCCTCTGTGACTCCAGGGGACACACCTGGCTATGGCGTACTGCCCACTGACATGCTGTAGTGGAGGCATGCAAAGCGCCATGGGACATAGAAAAGGAAATTAATCAGAGAACACGTGACCTTAAAAGGAATTAGGAAGAGTTGGTCATTTGGAGAAGGGGAAGAGAGGGCATTCCCAGCAGAGGGGACAGGATGAATCAAAGCAGGGAAGCTTCTGTGCACATGAGGTATGTGGTCATTGCTGTGCTATAGCAAAGGAACATCCAGGTGTTTTTCCCATCTTGGAGAAAGCATTAGGGGCCAAACATCTACTCCAAATCTGGGAGAATTAAGCCCTTATCCCATGCAATACAGAGGAAAGAATTCTGGATTGGAATTCAGGAGACCCATTGTTCCTGCAACTAACACACTATGTGACCTTGAGCTGGGTGTTTCATCTGTCTGTGCCTGGGTTTGGCATCTGCAAAATGGGAACAGAGATCCTTTTCACGGGGTCCTTTCGAGGGTTAAGTGGGAAAATATATATGAAAGGTTAACTCCCAAGTGTCAAATCCTTTTTGATAAGAGAGTAAATCATAGATAACAAACTGAAGAAGGTATTACTACTATCTCCCGTGGGCACTGTTATGACATATTCAGGCACTAGCAAGCCATCCAGTGGCTGAAGTGTAGGGAGCATGGCTAAGGCTAGCCTGGAGAGACTCTTGAATGTGTGTGGATTTTGTATTTCATTCAATTTAGAAACAGGTTTATCCATTATTATTTTCACTTACCAGATAATTAAAACTCTTAAAGAACACTCAAAATGAAAAATAGAACCAATCACCTAAACTACTTATTCTGTGCCCTTGCAAATGACCCTATCACTAAACCAACAGGTTTGACTATCTGAGAATTTCTGAAGGCCACTCACTGGTCAGATGAAAAATAGGTATGATTTGATTCAGAGAATGGGAGTCTGAAATAGCCTCCAAGTTCCCTGTCAGCCCTAATGCTTCTTAACTATTCTGTACATGGTGCTCAGCCAGACCCCAGTACATAGACCATTTCTGAGTTCCGAGATGCCAGGGTCTGGGCAATCCCGCATGTGGCTCAAGGAGACTGGTGTTTATATTATGGCACTGAATGTAGACTATACATTCCCTAGAGACTTCATGAGATAATGCAGGGACATTTCTAGAAGAACTTTCTGCTGGCACCCCGAGCAATTTGGAGCAAACCAAAGAGAGAGAGAAGCAAACTTGTCAGCCCGTGGAAGCAAAGATTTAGCAGTGTGTGACACCGAAGATTACAAGATGATGGAAAAAAAGAAAATTCTAAAACCGTCCACTCCACTCCTGCACTTTTCTTGTGAGAGGCTGAAAACGTTTTACAGACATGGATGTCCATTTTTATCATCGGCAAGTTACTTTATCCTTCCAGAACTGCAAAGCTTCCTCTTCCCTCATTTTTAAGAGAGGTCGACCATATCGAGTGCGAAGACTTTGGAAAAGATCACTATGTCTGTGGTGATCATTGCTTAGAGCCAAAGCCAGAGCAGGTCTTGACATTTGTTCCATTCATTCCAGGTGGCAACCACATCTCTCTGTTCTCCTGCTACTACATGGGAAAGAAGAGACGGACGTGAAGGTGTCAGCTCTGCTGGGTGTCCTTGAGCAGATTGATCTCCATTTCTGGCTCTGGATCTCTTTTCATCATAATCCTTGGAAAGTAGACATGACCTCTAATATCCCTTCCATTTCAGATACTTCACAAAACTAGGACTCTTCCAACTGTGCCCTATTAGCAGGGCCAAGAGCTACGAAGAAGATCATAGCTGGCACCTCTGCTTCCTCACTTCTAAAATGAGGGTAATAACACCTACTATGCAAGGTGGCTGGAAAGATTAGATATAGTATATGCAAAGCCGTAACACAGTGCCTGGCACCCCTCAGGCGTCCCATACGTGGAGGCTTTTAAATCAAAACCTAAAGATTTCCGGGATAAGCCTCCGCCAGCCTGACCTCTGTCTTAGTGGTCCCAGGCATCTTGGTGGCTTAAGCACACGGCCCCTGACATACTGCTGGGAACTGGGAGTCTCAAGTCCAAACATCAGAATAGTGTTTTAGGCTCTTCTATTCCATCCAGAGGCCACATGGAAAGCCTACAAGGTTTTCTGTTTCCTTTGGCTAGAACCTTGTGGCCATGACTGCAGGCTAGCTCCAAGTGTCCGAAAGAGAGGGTTTTCCAAAGGCCAGCCATTTTCTCCGTGGTGCTGGAGCCTGCAAACGCTTTCTCCATCGCTTGCAATTGAAGGGGGTGGGAGGGGACCGAGAGCCTGAAGCAGGGCCTAGGATGTCCTTCTGTGTCTGCTTTGCCAAGCTGCCCTCTCCCAGGGCGCTGAGCACTCAAGAAGGGTTAAGTCTTCATCACAACAGTGATGTCATCGTAGATACCGTGCAAGCTAGAAGCCGTGGAAGTACGTCTCACTTGCTCTGAGTCCCCACCCCCTGCAGAACCTGAAAAAAAAAAAAAATCAGAAAATTCTACTTGCTTTTCCCTATTTAATGAGGTCGAACATTCTTAAAGAATGAAAAGCACAGCTCCAGCCTAGCTTTTAATTAGCTTCAGGAGCCCTTGTTTCAAACTAGCCTCGTTCCCAAAGCTATTCTCTCTCTGCTCTGAATGAGATGGAAATTCAATTGCATCCGCCTTGTCAAGTCATAATAAGATGCTCCCCCCCACCCAAGGTCACATGGGGAAAGATACTCAGTAGCCAGACAGACGCTGCACTTTTTGACCCCAGCAGGACACCAGAACCTGGAAAGGGCACTTAAAAGAACGCTCGTTGAGACCAAACTTGGTGTTGTTTTCGTAAACCCACGATGTGAACTTGGGCCAGTTTTTCCACATGTCCCAGGGGAAAACATGGACTTTAGAGCCAAACAGACCCAGGATCAAATCCTCCCTTCCCGTCCAGGTGCCCGCTCCAGGTAACTCAGCGCTCGCAGCTTCTGGCCCCCTCCTTTGTGACGCGGACATCGCTGCTTGCCTTGTGGGCTGACCAGAGGCAGCAAATGAACTATTGTGAGCGAAGCACAAGGCCCTGGATGTCATCGGCTCTCAGACACTGCTCTTCCTCTTTCCTCTCATCTGTACAACAGGGTTCATTGCCCCCACTTTGCCTGTTCCACTGGGTTGGAGCAATGACCCGAAGGGAGTATATGTGAGAGGGTAGGAGCCTGGGTTTTGTACTCAGAAGTCAGGGCTCAAAACCCCAGTCCTGCTCCCTCCTACCCGTGCAACCCTGGACAAGTTCCGGAGCCTCACTGTCCATTCTTATGGCAAGTGGGGACATCAGTAGCTCCTCCATAGGATCACTGTAAGGACTCAATGAGTGTCCAAAAAGCCCTTGCCGAGTGCCTGGCGCGTGGTGAGCACGCAATAAATATTAGCTACCAACGACCACCACCGCAGCTGAGAGTACGTTGTAAAATTTAAAATCCCATCTCAAATCCTTTCTGGAAGGGATGTGCCAATGTTATCGGTGCTTATGTAAATGTAAGTGGTTATTATTTATGTAGGAGAACACTACTAAGTCTTATTCAGGAAGAGGGAGAGAACAATGCAGAGAAAGGAAAAATTTATGACGGTCTTCAAAGGGTAAAGAGAAGAAAATCACTTCTCACCCAGCACCGTGGTAGCGGCCCCATATATTAGCTCAGAGCTGCCTGTCTGCAGAAGTTACATCAATAGAGTCTTCTCTGAAGAAAGAGAAAAGGAAGAGGAAAGGAATGGAAACCAAAGGAGAAGAAAACCTCAATCTATTTCCTCTAAAATTCGCCTGAAGGCTGTATTTTTTCAGCAGAATCTTGCTAAACACCCACCCCAGGGGAGATGCCGCACCCCAAAGCCCGGCTCAGCCCTCGGGGACTCTGTAGTCTAATGAGAACCTTACAACAAGTACATAAATAACTAATTAAAGGTAGAAAGTGAAGTGTCATGAATCATTATCATCATCATTAGAAGTCGTTTTTATGGGATTCCCTGTACTTGGTATACCATCCTTTTTTCCAAAGAGAATTTGGGGCGATTTATGACACAAAAGAAGATGTACACTGAGCGATACACAAAACTAGAACAAGAAACTTGGATTGAAGCAAAAAGAAATGGCCAGGCTAATGTAATTGTTGGGTTAGGCATCAGATTCAGCTTCGGCTTTGAGCTTCCTGCAAGTCAGGGCAAAATGGGAAACTCCTACTTACAGTTTATTATTTCTTCAATACAGCCACTCTCTCAAGCAATACACAGAAACCTACGCAAGGCCTAATTCAATAATCTTGTACTTCTATTCAATTGGCGAATGCCAAAGGCATCCATGTCTGTGGAATTTTGAGACTTCCATTAAGCCACTAATCATTACCAACATTTAAGACTATGATTTGGAGTATGAATTACTATTTTTCTGTTGTTGTTTTTCATTTCTGTTGGGACCATTTCTCGGTTACCAACTATGCTGAATGCAAGCTATTTCACTTCATTGGGTTATAAGGAATATATATATATATGTATATATATATAATATATATACTTTAAAACATGTATCATGATGCTAGACCTGCCAATTTTATTTTCAATGAGATTTTGCTCTGCCAGAGGGCTTTGATGAGTCACAGGGCTCTCTTGGCTTAATTGCTGCCCACTTAGACAGTCATGCCCACTTAGATAGGTGGGAGTGAGTAGAATGTAGCCCATTGTACAGAAAAACCAAAGATACTTGCTTGCAAGGGTACCTACTTCTGAGAATTACCATGAATTTTGCATGCCACTGACTAAGAAAGGAAGGAAGGAAGTGACATTTTGAAGGCCCCCGGTTTGGGCGGACTGCGGTGAAGCCAACCAGCTGTTATTCTTCTTCTGGCTGGTTTCTGGCCTGTTGTGATGTCTTTGATTCACCTAGGAGAACGTGAACTTTAAAACCTGTTTTAAAAGACCCTGTTTTGCCGTCTTTTCTAATGCAATGTATAGAAGTCTCATGAGTTTGATTAATGAGGAAGAATTTTTTTTTTTAAATAAAAAACAAAAATACAAGACAAGCAACAAAGAAGGGGAAGAGGTGCTACACTGAGAGAAATAAAAAACATTGCCAAGAGGAGGAGAGAGACAAAGGCGGTCAGGAGGCCACAGAGTCCAGCCACCTCTCTGCTCAGGCCCTGCTGTGCCCCGGATTGGGGAGGGGGTGCCCAGCCCTCGACCATCGAGAGAGAGCCCTGCTCAGGGACGGGACTGGACAGAGAGGCTGGTCACACGTGCCGGCCAATACCACACACATCTGTTTGATTTGGCACTGCTCACCAACCAGCTGCTGGTACAGAATCAGAAAGGGCAGGTGGGGCACTGGGGAAGGGGCAGGAAGGGGAGAGGGGATTATGCACAGTTGTTCCAAAAAGGAGAAAGGGGGAGGGAGGTCTAGAGGAATGAGGCTGAGAGGGGCCCGGGGGCAGGCAGGGGCAGGAAGCCCACAGCTGTGTGGTGGGCACTGCTGCTAATCGCCCTCCGCAGCAGGTGAACTTCCTGAGTCAGAGTCCACAGGCACCAGCCATGTGGCTTCAGTAGAAATTCAGGCACTGAGCCAGGTTTGGGCAAAGTGTCAGGAAATGCTTTATCACTCTCCCCTTTGACCCATCTACGATCTCACTAATGGCGAGCCTTCCCAGACTTCCAAACCAGCTGCCATGTTGTCCCTCTTTTGCCTACAAGGTGAAACCTTCTGTTGCCCACCTCGAGCATTTTGTTTTGCTTTTTTTTTGCTAAGCTCACAAAGACTTACTTTCTCTAAGCTGTTAAGATCCTCCCAACAATCCAGAGAGAAAGCTGGAAAGAATAAGCTTTCCCATTTAACAGAGGCCCTAGGAAGTGTAAACAATATTCCTGAAGTCACCTGGCTCAGCCAATGGAAGAACAATTTAGGCAAATGCTGATGCTTCCACCTCAGCACCACTTGCTCTGCCAAAATTTGCTCTGGTCCAGAGTTTCAACCATGTGCCAGGAGGCTGAGTTGGTGAGTAGTGAGTGTACTCACCAGGGGAGAGCTGTATGATTATGTAACCTCAGTGCAAAATCTTCCACAAGCGTAAGTTCTTTGTTCTCCATTTACTTGACACTATGTGCCAGAAACCATGCTGGTTCTCAAGAAGCTCACCATCTGGGCCCTCCCTTTCTGGGTCTCTAACCAATGTCCAGTACCTGAAGGGAATCCGTTCCAGGAACTTCCGCGGGTTTGAAAAACCTCACACATTCATCACCTTTGTTTCTGAAGAAGTTCTTTCCTACTGTTGGTATCACATGGGACACAAGGAGCAAGACATCACATTGCAGCTGAGATTGATTACTGGGTCTGTTCACTGGAAGAGCAAGATCTGTTTACTCTTAGGACACTCTCAGCACCAGGAGGTCAAAATAGCTGGAGATAGAATTACCAATATTCAATCTGAAGGATGTAAAAGAAAGACCATTTCATAGGGTTTCCCCTCATAATATAGGTTATGGCTCTGAAGAGTGACCAAGGGTCAGATCCCCCCCCTTTCCACTTATTAGCAGGGTGAAACGAAATCACCCATGGAATGGCACAGATTTGGGCTACCAGTACCCAAGAGTGAAGAGGGAGGTTTGTCTCTCAGAGACGGGACATCCATAATGACAGCAGCCTACCTCAGTCTCCCACGGGGTTTCTTTATATTTTACCCTCATTTCCTACCTCGTGCCACTGCAGTTTAACACACAAATCCTAGGGCTAAGAGATACAAGTAAACTCTCCTACTCGGGAAAGGAGCATCAGAACCTAAACTATCTGCAGATAAGAAATACTGGTGAAGTTAAGTCTGATTCCTCAGTCACCTATCACCAGTCAGGCTTCCCTTTCAGGCTAGCCCCAACTTAAGTCCCTGGAGGCCCTTTAGGTTCTTCCAGAACTGGACCTTCTTGATCCTCCAAATGGAAGGTGGTTTTCCTCTGGTTTTCTTTAACACAGTTCTGGTTTTCTTTAACACAATTTCTTCCCTCTCTCCTTCTGGATCTTATCCCTTATCTCACCAACATCTGGACACTTTGCTGTACCCCTCCCACAACAGCTCACTCACCTGGACCTCCATGCCCACAGTGGTCACACGGCTCCCCTCACCCAGCCTTCATGCCTTCCACAGCTCACAGCTCGCAACAGCCTCTACTCTGCCTGTGAGTCATGTAGGGTCACAAGTAATATATTAATTAAATGCACATTTGCATTTTCAAATGAGGTTCCATAGTCTGTAATACAGTTTTGAAGTATTGTAGACATCATATTGATATAAAACACAGATGTCCATAGTCATCCCATGTAGGGCCCTTTCTCGGGGACCCAAGTGCCACAACCAGGATTGACTGATTGACAACCTGCCCAGTTGATGTTCTGAGAACTGTCAACTTACTGGTGTTCAGCTCTGTCCCAGGTTGAGGGCCATTACTGTGACCCAGCTTCAAGTCTGTCCTTTCTGACCTCACGTCCTAGGTCCCGTGACTCTTCTTATCCCCGATACTGAATCCCGGATTCCATAATCCACTGGTGTCCTCATTCCCACAGAGCTGTCAAGACTCCCAGGAATTACCATCGGCCACCAGCAGCCACACATCCTGTCCGAGACATCTGGGAACAGGACTTGCTCCCAGCCTCTCCCTGGCTTGGTGGTGTAGTGGAAACAGACTCCAGATCTGAATTCTCCCTCCACCATGTCTTACCTGACCAGCCGTGTGATCTCTCTGGGCCTCAATCTCCCCATCTGCAAAATAGAAATAAAAATACCCAGGCAGAGATGCTGGGAGACAGTTTGTGACCATGCACAGGCCTGATCACACGGTCTTGCTCAGTGAACAGTAGCTGTTTTTCTTTCGGAAGACTACCTATCATAGCTGGCTCGGTGCTGACTGCCACCTGGCCTGTCACCTCCTGCCTGTCCTCATATGCTGCTGGCACTGCCCACACCCACACCTCCCTAACAGCCTTGTCTGGTCCCTGCGTTCCAATTCTTCCTGCTGAGTGAGTCCCTCTGTGTCTGCTCTGACGGCTGACCGGTGGTGTGCTGGTCTTTGACGACTCTTCCACACTCCACACTCAGGGACCGTCATGCTGGTAGCTTGAACTTGGCCGGAGGGGGACTATTTACACCACTGAAATCAGCGAACCCTCCAATCGGACTCTTTCTCCTGGGGAGTCTCTTGTGAAACATTGGAAGCACACTAGCATGGACGCTTCATTCTTTCTGTACCTTCTCGAGGCCTGATTGTCTGATCTGAACGATCATGTGTAGTCCTTTTAAGGGCAGACCTCGGAAGTTTTCTTGCATACATAGACTGGCCTCCCGTTTCAATGAGAGGGCCGCTAAATCCATGCCAAAGTCTACAGAGCAACTCTGCTCTTAGGCATGGAAACATGACACCAGGAAACTAAAAAAGCCTAACAAATATACATTAACCTCAGGATTGACCCCACCACTAATGAGTTCTGCTCAGCACAGCCAAAGCGTTTTCTTCCTGCTGGGCTCCCTCCTGGTGATGCAGGCTCCAGGGGCCGAGACCTTCACCTGAGCTCTCCGATGGAAATATTCCAGGCCCTAAATGACCATGCCCTTCCCGCCACTCCTTGAATGCTTCTGGCTTGGAAACAGGGCTGTCCTGTCGCAAAGACAATGGTGGCAGAAGATGAATCCTGTGCAGCTAAAAAAGTAAGCCCTGCCTTTCCTTCTTGTTTTGAAGGTTCGAAACCACACACGTGTTTGCTAAGGTGTAAGCATTTTGAGGGCTCAAACCTATTCCCATTTGTGTCCCTCAGAGGCCTGAGCAAGTGCCCTGCCCCTTGGCGGTGTTAAATTCCGATTTGCTGTACCTAGGACTACTTTTGGAGTTTGTAATGGTTACTTAATGCCAGACCACACCTTCCTGTATATGCCCTTGAAGAAAGACTCTTTAAGAAAATAAACAGGTGGGTGAGCATGTGTGATGGGGTGGAGGAGGGATTTTTTTTTTCTTTTAGAAGGAAATGTTTTTGGGGTGCCTGGGTGGCTCAGTCGGTTAAACATGTGCCTTTGGCTCAGGTCATGATCCCAGGGTCCTGGGATCGAGCCCCGCATCGGGCTCCCTGCTTCTCCCACTATCCCTCCCCACTGCTTGTGATCTCCCTCTCTAATAAATAAATAAGATCTTTTTAAAAAAAAAAAAAAAGAAGGAAATGTTTTCTTAGAAAGCAAATCATCATCTGCTGTAGTGGAACCCTATCTATCTTGGTGACTGTCATGGGTCTCCTTTTAGCAATATTTTGTTCCTGCCTGCCCTCAGAAGTATTCTCACAGCCCAAATGGGAATACACCCCATCCATCTGTCCATTAAATCTTAAATCTCCTTTTCTCCTCACAGGATTCCTAAATTCTATCCATTTCCCTCTCTTCACAATTCCAGACTACCTACCGAGTGCAAAACAGTTCTCACTACCCCACTTCCTCCATATACCCACCCCTTCACTTGCTGCCTCCAAAATAGACACAGGGACCATGCTTTCATGCTGATGTCTCTAATGATGATCTTCATAGGGATACTAACAAAGAGTGGCAAATGTGAGGGAGGAACAAAAGTTCCAGAATTGTCTCCTACATTCTCTTTACCCAGGTCTCTGGCCCACACTAAAATGTGAAATGTGAGTCCATCATTCTAATAACGCTTCTTTGTCTCTTTCTTCTTCTCCCCTCTTGCCTTCAGGGCAATGCCTCCTGTGCCATCAAATTACTACCAGCACGCTTCTAGAAATGGCAGATGTCATGACCTCACTGAAGCACTTCCCAGCTTACAAAGCACTTTCTGTTCACTATTTTGGTGAACCTCACAACCTCCTTGCAACCTAGGCGTTGGAGTGAGTGCCACCATTTTAATGGGTCAGTGAGACAGTATAGACAGAGTGCCTGATGGAGGCCTGGTCCTGCCCCCTACATCTCTCCGCCCCCCCATCTAGTTGCCCCACAAAGAAATACAGTGATTAGGCACTGATTATATGTGACCCTTAAAAAGAATTTGATTCAAGAGATTTTTTTTCAAGGAAAGCATTCTCAAATTATGTTTTAACCCTATTTATGAGGAAAATCCACACACATTGTGTTTTTCACCCCACTGACAACAGCTTCTTGGCTGATGACCAGATCTCTCCTTTCTTTTTGACATAGTAAATCAGGGTGTGGCAGACTGGACACCAGATGACCTCTTGCTGTACTGCCAAAATCAAGGTTTGAGCCAAATATGGATCAAGAGGAAAAAATTACCCTTTTGCCCCTGCTGGCTTTTTATTTCTTACTTTATCTTTCCACACCTTCTCCCATGCCTTCCTCCCAGATGATCTGACACACATGTACTCCCAGTCACAGAGGGTAAGGCTCTCTTAATTTCTCTTCCTACTTTGTAGTCCAAATTAACTCAACAGCATTTAGTTCTTCAGATACAGAACACCTACTCTCTAACCCATGTTGGAGTAACACAGAACTTATTTGAAACTATTTATTGTTTTAAACTTTTCATTAACTCTCACTGGGCTTTGCAAGTACCTGGCTTTTCTCTCTACAAAAATCAGGTATCTCCAGAGCCTTGACATCAGATTACAGCATGGAGAGGACCAGGG
Source organism: Leptonychotes weddellii (assembly GCF_054177405.1). NCBI lineage: Eukaryota > Metazoa > Chordata > Mammalia > Carnivora > Phocidae > Leptonychotes > Leptonychotes weddellii. The sequence goes on from NC_138369.1 coordinate 121,686,804, forward strand.
AGCCGCTTGGGGCCAAGCTTAAGGGGTCATCTTATTAATCGATTGGAAAGATTAACTTATTCATTCAACACATACTTATTAATCACTTAACCTGAACCCGTGTAGTACTCGAGATCCAATAGCATGTACTTGTTATGAGTATATTATCCACGCCTCCCAATTAGACTGTGAGGCCCTTCTGAAGAATCTGGTCTCGGCTTGCCACCACCTGTCTCATGACATTGGGCAACTCACTTCACTTCTTGGGTCCTCAGTTTCCCCAATATGGGAGGTGGGTAAACAGCATTCTAAATCCACTGACTCACTTTCTTCCCGCGCAATTCTGCAAATATGAGTGAAGCAAAGAACATAAGGGTTCCTAGCGGAGCTCAGAGACAGAGGGATCGAGTGCAAATGAAGAGAAATCAGTTCATTGTTGAGGCCGGGAAGTGGGTATGTGGACACTGGCCCAACAGCTCTGTCTATTTTTGTGCATATTTGAAAATACCCCCTACTAAAAAAGAGAACAAAAATAATAGAGGGCAACCTAGCAGACTTCACATAGGAGGTAGCCCTGAGCAAAGGTGAAGCATGGGTAGGATTTCAATGAGCCGACACTTGGTCAGGGGCCATTCCAGGCAGGGCACATCACGAGCCAAGGCACAGTGACTGGAAAATACAAGGTGTTCACAGAGAACTGGGAGTAGCCATGTGTGGCCGCAGCACAGGGTGCAAGGAGGGAGTGGTGGGAGATGGGATGGAAAGGTATCATGGGGTCAGAGCCAGAAGGGCCTCCAGAGGCCCAGTGAGGAGGCTGTGCTGGATTCCGTTCCAAGGGAAAGTGACCTCACTGCTTAAGCCCGAGTTGGCCCTACCCCTCCTCAGGCGCTCTGGGTGCAGGCCCAGGAGAAGGGCATGGGGCAGAAACTGGCAGACGAGCAGGCTGGCAGCACCACCCGGCTTGTTTCTTCACCAGGAAACAAGGTTTCCTGTAACTCAGACCATGAATCAGCATTTCCTCTGTCAATAATACACAGCAAGAAATGCAACAGCACAGGGCTTGGGGCGAATGGAAGAAAGGAAGGAATATTCCATGACACGCTGGGCTCTGCTCTCCTCTCCCCTCACGAAACACTCCTGAGAAGTTCCCAAATCACACTCGGGTTTCAGGTCAGTCTCTCAGACAACCTCATAGGATCACGGGAAAATTAAGGCCCACAGAACACCCGACTCTGCTGTCATAGTTTGTGTTTCTAGAATCACTAGGACAAGGAAGGGCACAGGCTGAATTCTCTAGTTTCATAACTAAACATGGCTATAACAGCGCTTCATCCTCGCAGAGGTTAGAGTGTGTGTGTGTGATTTGCCTTTTAGTTTTTACAAATCCCTGTCCAATATTTTATTCGATTCCCATAATAATCCTGTGAGGCACACAGGGAATATTACGCCTATTTCACAAGTACAAATACCAAGGCAGGGAGATGAAATGTTTCTTCCCATGAGATCTGCTTTGAAGAAGCCAGAACTGACACCAACCCTTCAAACTCCAGTCCAGGGTTATTTTCAAGGTCATAGACTTAAAACAAATAAAGCTTGTAATATTATATATTACTTAGATAAACAGATACACACACAGTGTATTTATTTAAAATATAAATATATTCTCAATTCAATATATCTTTTACTATAGTATATTTTTAAATAATTTATATTATTTAATGTAAGTAATACAGTATATTTAAAATATACTTAATAATTATTAAGTTAATTAATAGTATACTTAATTTAAAATATTAAAAATATATAGTGCATGTTCGACCTTACACCTAAAAGAATTTTATTCACTCCCTCATTCCACTCATTCATTTATCAAATATTTATTGATACTGCCTACTCTCTGCCAGGCTCTGTTCTAGACACATTCCATAGTGAACACAACAGTCAAAAAGCCCTCTTTTCATAAAGCTAACATTGAACTGAGGAACTCAGACATGGAATGAGATAAAAGTAAAATACAGAGTGTTGGAGAGTCATATATGCTTTGAAGAACAAAGAAAACCGAGAAGAGGGTAACAAGTGTTGGAAGTAGGGGTGACACAATTTTATGTAAGATGTTCTGCAACAATCTCCCTGAAAATGTGACATTTAAGTTAAGACCTGAAGGGGTGAGCAAACAGGCCCTGTGGACAGATCTGTGGGGTGGAGAAGCCTGCAAAAGAAAGGGTACATGCCAAGGCCCTGAGGTGGTTCCTCCTTGGCATGTGCAGGGGAGAGTGAGGAGTCAGGTGTGGCTGAACCTGAGGGAGAGAGGGAGAAGGAGGAAGAAGCAGGGAGTGGAGGCTGGGGAGAGTCCTGCATGCCATTATTCAGACTTGGAACTGGCTGAGAGAATTGGCTATCATTTACTCAAAACCCAAACCCAAGCCAACCAACCAACCAAACAAACAAGCCAACTGCCATGGCCACTACCCGAGGGAGCCAGGCAGTGGCAAGGTCAGGCAGAAGAGCAACGTTATTACCACAAGCTTGGGCCTGGGCCCCAGATCTCAGTTAGATTCTTATTGAGCTGGGCAGCTAACACTCAACAGGCCTCCTCTTGCTCAGGCTACAGCCTGAAAGCAGAACCAAACTCTCCTGAGCCTCTCCTCCCCAGGCTTCCAAGTAGAGGCCCCTCCCAAGCAGCAGGGACAGACCATCCAAGCTATCAGCTCAGCCCTGCAAAAGCTCCCTTTCTAACTCAGGAGTCCATCATACACTCGCTTTTGACCCTGGCTCATCCATGAGGGTGGTGTGTACATGTGGCCATCGAGGGGGGCATGAAGGAGGGGAGAGAATGGCCTCACCCTCACTCTAGAAGCCAACGTTCTTTCACTTTTTATTCTTTCTCTTGATTAGTCCTGTAGGCTTAGTAGGTAAGCTTATATGCAACTCATGCCCATAATGCTCCACTACCACCTCCCCACTGCTCTGGAGAATTTTAGAAGATTTCTTGGTGTGACTTCTCCAAACTTTATCACTGGGACCAATGAGACATAGTTCAGTCCCCCAAAGTCTTTTATAAATGTCTCCTTGACTTCCCTCCAGAAGCCACTGAAGCAGATCAAACTAGGGCAATACTTCAAGTCACCCAAGGACACTAGGTGGAGAAGTCCCTCCCCATGCTTATCAAGTAAGTGAACAAACTAGAGTGATGCTATTACTCAGAGACATGCCAACAACCTCAGTCAACCCAGGCATATCATGATCAGGGGCGGGGGGAAAGAGCTAAAACAGCTCCCTGAATTGTTGCTCTCATTCATGCCTTTCTACATCACCTTCTTCCAAAACTCTCGGCATCCTAGTTTGAGTCTCCTCTGGCTTATTTTTAATCAAATGTTTATCTAGAGGTACTTGTAGATTCATATGGAGTTGTAAGACATAATACAGAGAGCCTGTGTACCCTTTGTCCAATGTTAACATCTTGCAAACCCATAGCACAATATCATAACTAATATATTGGTATTTATCCAGTCAAGACAGAGAATATTTCCATTACCCCAAGGATCTCTGATGTTGCCCTTTATAGCCAAACCCACCTCACTCCCTCTCCCATCTCCTCCTTAATCCTTGGCAACCACCACTCCATTAGCCATTTCTAAAATCTTGTCAATTCAAGAACATAATATAAATGGAATCCTGTCATATGTAACCTGCTAAGATTGGTTTTTTCCTATCAGGATAATTCTTATGAGGAGATTCATCCAGGTTGTGTATGTATCAAGTTAGCTCCTTTTTATTACTGAGTACTAGTCCATGTATGACTAGAACACAGTTTATTCACCCATCGAAAGAACCTTGAGTTGTTTCAAGCTTGGGGCTATCATGAACAAGTTTGTTATAAATACTTGTGGACAGGATTTTGTGTGAACATAAATCTTCATTTCTCTGGAATAAATGCTCAGGAGTGCAGTTGCTGGGAAGTACAGGGCTACATGTTAACTTTTTTTAATTTTTTAAGACACTGCCAAACTATTTTCCAGAAAGACTGTATCACTTTACATTCCCACCAGCAATTTATGAGTGAACCAGTTTCTCTGAGTACTTGCTAGCTCCTCAGGTTGTCATTACTTTTTGTTATCCCAGCCATTCTGATAGGTGTATAGTGATATCTCATGGGTTTTTAATTTTCATTTTCCTGAACCCGAATGCTGTCGAATATGTTTCTATGCATTTACATGCCATTTGTACATACTCTTTGGTAGAATGTCTCTTCATGTCTCTTGTTGATTTCACATTAGATTGTTTTTTAACCTTTGAGTTTTGAGAGTCCTATATATATATAAATATTCTAAATATTAATTTTTTGACAGGTATTTTTCAATATCTGACAAATATATTGTCTTCCCAGTGAATAGTTTGTCTTTTCATCTTTTTAATAGGACTTTTTATGGAGCAAGTTTTTTTTTTAATTGTGATGAAGTCTTATTTATCCATTTTTTTTTCTTTTATGGATTATGCTTTTGGTGTCAAGTCTAAGATCTCTGCTTAGTTCTAGATATAGTTCTAGATACTAGGTCTAGATCCAGGAGATTTTCTATTTTTTTTTCCTAAAGGTGTTATAGTTTCATGTTTTACATTTATTTTTCTCTGGTTTTTTTGGTTTTTGTTTTTTATTATGTTATGTTAGTCCCTGTACGGTACATCACTAGTTTTTCATGTAGTGTTCCATGATTCATTGTTTGCGTATAACACCCAGTGCTCCATGCAATACATGCCCTCCTTAATACCCATCACCGGGTTACCCCATCCCCCCACTCCACTCCCCTCTGAAACCCTCAGATTATTTCCCGGAGTCCATAGTCTCTCATGGTTCATGTCCCCCTCTGATTTCCCTTCCTTCAATTTTCCCTTCCTTCCCCTAATGTCCTCCATGCTATTCCTTATGTTCCACATATGAGTGAAACCATATGATAATTGTCTTTCTCTGCTTGACTTATTTCACTTAGCATAATCTCCTCCAGTCCCATCCATGTCGATGCAAATGGTGGGTATTCATCCTTTCTGAAGGCTGATTAATATCCCATTGTATATAAGTACCACACCTTCTTTATCCATGCATCTGTTGAAGGGCATCTCGCTTCCTCCCACAGTTTGGCTATTGTGGACATTGCTGTTACGAACATTGGGGATAAAAAGCTTCTGCACAGCAAAGGAAACAATCAACAAAACTAAGAGGCAACCCACAGAATGGGAGAAGATATTTGCAAATGACATTACATGTTTTACATTGAAATCCATGGTCTATTTTGAGTTAAATTTCATATAAGATGTGAGACATAGGTTGAGGTCTGTTCCTTTGTTTGCTTTTGTTTGTTTGTCTGTTTTTGCCTGTGGATGTCTAATCACTCAAGCACCATTTGTTGAAAAGCGTATCTTTTCCCCATTGGATTGTTTTTGTACCTTTCTCAAAAAACAGATGGTCATATTTGTGTGAGTCTATTTCTGGGCTCTCTATTCTATTCTATTGATCTGTGTGTCCATCTCTTTGCAAATACCACGCAGTCTTGCTTACTGTAGCTGTATAATATGTCTTGAAATGGGGTGGACAGATTCCTCTGACTTGATACTTCTTTTTCAAAATTGTTTTAGCTATTCAAGTTTCTTTAGCTTCCCATATAAATTTTTACAATAATATTGTTGATTCTAATCTTACTGTAATTTTCAGAAGAATTGTGATAAATCTGTACATCAGTTTGGAGGAAATTGATGGCTTTACTTGTATGGTAGACAGAATAATGTACCCTCAAACGTTTCTACATCTCAAACCCTGGAAACTGTAAGTATGTTATTTTATATGACAAAAAGGGCTTTGCCAATGTGATTAAAGACCTTGAGGTGGGAGGGTTCTTTTGAATTATCCAGATGGGCTCAATGTAATCACAAGGTCCCTATACAAAGGAGGTAGAAGGATCCGAGTCAGAGGAAGGGACATGTGATGATGTAAGCAGGGGACAGAAAGAGCTTAGAAGGTACTATGCTGCTGGCTTTGAAGGTAGAGGAAGGAGCCATAAACCAAAGAATGCCGATGTCTTCTAGAAGCTGAAGAGGTAAGGAAGTAGATTCTTCCCCCAGAGCCTCTGGAAGGAACCAACCCTGACCATACTTTGATGTTAGCCTCATAAGACCCAATCTCAGACTTCAGAAATCCAAAACTATAAGAAAATAAATTTCATTGTTTTAAGCTACTAGGTCTGTGGTAATTTTTTTTTTTATAGAAGAAAGAGAAAACTAGTACAGCTATGTTGAGTCTTCTAATTAATGAACAGAAATAGTATGTCTCTCCATTTATGTAGATCTCCTTTGATTCTTTCTTCAGCATCTTATACTTTTCAGCATACAAGTCCTATACATGTTTTATTACATTTACATATAAATATTTTGTTTTTTGAGTGATGGTAAGTGATGTTATATTTTGAATTTCAATGTCTGTGTGTTTGTTGCTAGTATAGAAAAATACAATTGATTTTGGTTTGTTTATTTTGTATCCTGCAACCCTGATGAACTCACTTATTAGTTCTAAGAGGGGTGGTTTTGTTTTGTTTTCACATCCTTGCAATTTTCTATGTAGCTAATCATGTCATCTATAAATAGGGATGATTTTTTTTCTTTCTGAACTTTATTCCTTTCATTTCCTTTTCTTGATGCCTTGCATTTGCTGGAACTTCCAAAAATATGAATAAAAGAAGTGAGAGTGAACATTCTTGCCTCAGTCTTGATCTAAGGGACAAAGAATTCAGCCTTTCATCATTAAGTATAATAGTAGTTGTAGGGTTTTGCAGATACTCTTTATCAAGTTGATATTTTCCTCTAATCATAGATTTCTGAAAGTTTTTATCATGAATGATTATTGAATTTTGTTATGTGCTCTTTCTGTATTGACTGAGATGATCATTTGCTCTTTCTTCTTTAGACAGTGAATATGGTGGATTAACATTAATCTATTTTTTTAAATATTAGAGCCAGTCTGGTATCTCTGGAATAAGCCTTACTTCATCATAGCATATAATTTTTTCATAATTGTTGAATTCTATATCATGTTTTGTATTTTTTTAAAGATTTTATTTATTTATTTGACAGAGAGAAACACAGCGAGAGAGGGAACACAAGCAGGTTGAGAGGGAGAGGGAGAAGCAGGCTTCCCGCTGAGCAGGGAGCCCGATGCGGGGCTCGATCCCAGGACCCTGGGATCATGACCTGAGCCGAAGGCAGACGCTTAACGACTGAGCCACCCAGGCGCCCCATATTTTGTATTTTTTTATAAATATTTTTCCTCTATATTCAGGAGAGCCATTAGTCTGTTGTTGTCATTATTGGCACTGTTTGTGTCATTTTGGTATCAGGGTGATGCTACCTTCATAAAATGAGTTGGGGATTATTCTTTTCTCTTCTATTTTCTAGGAGATGTGTAGAATTGGTGTTAACTCTTCTTTAAATGTTTGGAAGAACTCTTCAGTGAAACCATCTGACACTGGCTATTTCCTTTCTGAGAGTTTTAAAATTGAGTGCAATTTCTTATTAATTATAGGGTTATTCAAGTTATCTGTATCATATTGTTTAAGTTGTGGTAGTTGTGACGAATTGGTCCATTTCATCTAAATTGTCAGATTTTTGTGTGTAGAGTTGTTGCCTCTGCCTGGTACTTAGTTTCCTCTAATCTACCTTCTCAATCTTCTACCCCTCCCTTCCACTGAGGCCCAGTGGATCTCCATGAATTGGGATCTCAGCGAATTGGATTCTTCTCTGGGATGCCTCACACACTCTGTGTTTTCTCATTGCTGCTTTTGCCATTGTCATTCTCTACACCTAGAATACCCCATAGTTTCATTTTTTTCTCTTCTTATTCAAGGGCCACTAAAAAACTACAACCTATCTTTCTATTTCCCTTTGAACTTTCCTGGCCCCTATTATCTGTGGCAGTTTTGTGGTGTGGACCAGAGACTGTCTTGTATAGATGTTATTTGTGAACATGAACTTATGTCTCCTAATAGGCTGTGAGCTCTTTGAAGGATGGAACCCTGTACAATTCTTTTTGGCTTCCTCCATAGGGCCTGTCATGGGGTATGGCACAAAATACATGCACAAAAGACATCTGAAGAATTAACTCATGTGGGTCCTCACATGATAGTCACCCAAGAAGTCTCTTTTACTTTCAAGTTTTCAGAGAGCTCTTTCCTGGCTATTTTTCTGAGGTTTTTATTTATTTATTTATTTAAACATTTTATTATTATTATTATTATTATTATTATTATTATTATTATTATTATTTTGGGGCTTGAACTCACAACCCCTAGATCAAGAGTCACATGCTCTACCGACTGAGCTAGTCAGGTGCCCCTTCCAGCTATTTTTCTGAAACAGGAACTGACTTAACATCTGAAGAGAGCCAGGTCCTTGAGTACTTGGAGGGAAAGAGTCACTCTCAACACCAATTCAAATCTCAAGGGAAAGACACCCTGTGTTTTCCAGAGTCATGAAGACTGTCTCACAAAACTACAGGTTCATTATGAAGAGATGGGACATAGCCAGAGATCCGCAAATCTACCAATTTACAAAAAGAACACCTTCTCCTGTCATTTGGAGAATGACATCCAAATTAGTAGTTCAAATTCTCCTTTACAGCACCATACTAAATGGAGATGTATTAAGGAAATGAGATGGAAAAATGATCTCCATCTATTACCAGCTCAGCAGGCATCTGTATCCAACGGTATCATTGAGAGTGACTTTGCATCAAGAGGCCCAGGCTGGGAATGAATATTCTCCAGGGAAACCTCCTACCATCCCAAAATAGGAACAGGTGAAGTGGCTGGGAAGGGAGGCAGAGGCAAGGATGAGACAAAGTGGAGAGAAGGGGAAACATTTTCCACTCTTGTGACTGTCAAGATCCACCTCTTGGCCATCCCATTGCCCCTCTCCTAGTCCTCCTTATCACGTCTGCTCTTGTATCCTTTCATATGATCTCTTAGCCTGTTTCCCTGCATCAATCTGTCCTGAATAGGACCTCCCTAAAACTTAGCTCTGATTGTACTATTTATATTTTCCAAGAAACCTTCATACAATCCCTAATGCACAGGAATAATGTGACATGCCTTCACCAGGCATTCAAGGCCCTCCAAATGTTATCATTCCATCTCCCAGCATCCCAGCTCACATGAAGCAGGCAAAAGCAGAATGGAAAGAATACAGAATCTAGAGTCAGATCTGAGTTCAAATCTAGCGGTTTTATAATAGCTTCATGAGCTGAAGTAACTTATTTAAACTTGATGAGCCCCAGTTTCTTACCAAAAAAAAAAAAAATTGTTAAAAGAATAATAGTAACTCAAAAGGTTGTGGTGAGAAATAAATGAGGCCGAGTGTGAAGTACCTAGCACGTAATAGGTACTCGGTAAATGGTAGTTTTTGACCACGCTGAAGCACACTGAGCAACTTCCCGATTCCTGTAACACGCCTGAGCCTTCTCCCAGACGTAATGGCCCCGACAAGGTTATCAAATGCCCTTGACATGGAGTAGGGAGAAGGGACTGGCTACAGATGATGGATTGGATGAGGGAACATCCACCCAAGGTAAGCTGCCCATTGTTAGAAAGAAACGATGAACAGAGCTCAGAGATAGCACAGGTGAGAGGGCAGGTCCAGAAATTCCTAATGGCCAGGCAGGGTCCAGCAGTTTCAGTGTCTGGTTTTCTTCCCTGAGCCTCAGAACAAGCCCTGGCCTGCCTTTCCACAGCTGATGAGGCCATCTCTCCCGTCTCTTCATGCAGCTCAGTCGTCTGTGCTTTTTTAAGAGACTTATTTGAATGCTATGTCCGGCACAGAGGGAAGGTTAGTAGTGGGCAACGGGGCCGTAAGTCTGAAGTCTGTTTACTATGGCTTGTAGAGCTATCGTACCCATTATGTATGTGTGTTATTATAAGGGGCTCAAGGAAATGGTGTCAAGAGACTCACTTCATAAGTACGTTTATTATTATCTCCACTGTTCAAGCCACACAAAATAAATGTCTGGCATTTCCAGAAATTGCTATCGATTCAGCAGCAGATTTTACAAGGCCAATCAATAACAGTTTCCTCTGTTCCCCCCTCCCCCAGTGTATATTTATTTGTGATCAGGCTCTCTGTTCCTCCTGTGCTTTCTAGTGCTTGTAACTGGTCCAGAATAAATGGATGATTTCATCTTTTTCCAGGAAAAAAAAAAAAAGAAGGGATAAAAGACTCTGCTATTAAAAATATCTCCCTCCCCTATCCAACAACAAAGCTGTGTGCATATACGTATATGTGTGTCAAAGAGAAGAGAGCCTGCATTCACACCTGCCTGCCAAAATAAGACCCTCAGCATGTAAACCACAATGTGTGGTCTCTCTTTCTTGCACCTAAGCCATGCCATAGTAGATTAGGGACCCAGAAAGCCACACAGACCCTTCTAGGCATGGGTTCTTCTAAGATGATGCCTTTGCACCTTACAGTGTCACCAACAGTATAACAGAGTCTCAGAGCAGGTTAGAACCTCAAAGTTCACCAGCCCAACCCCCTCTTCTAAAAGATCAAAGCACAGAGGCTCAAAAAAGGGAAGTGGGTCGAAACTCAGGTCTCTTGCCTCAAAATGTGACCTTATTTGGAGATAGGGTCTTGACAGAGGTCATCAAGTTGAAGTTAGGTCATTAGGGTGGTCCACAACCAGTATTATGGGTGTCCTTATAAAAGGAGAAATTTGGACATGGAGAGAGAGACACACACACAGGCAGAATGCCATGTCAAGATGAGGGCAGAGAGCAGGAAGATGCTTTTTCAAGCCAAGGAATGCCAAAGATTGCCAGCAAATTGCCAGGGGCTAGGAGAGAAGCACAGAACAGATTCTCCCTCACAGCCTCAGAAGGAACACTCTGATCTCAGACTCCCAACTTTCAGAGCAGTGAGACAATAAGCTTCTGTTGTTTAAGCTCCCCCCACCCCCCAGTTTGTGGTGCCTTGTTAAGACGACCCTAACAAACTAACACACTCCTTTTCCTCAACAGTGAGTGTTCAGGAGACCCAGCACAGAGGGATCCAGAGCTGAAAGTCAGAAAAATGTGAGAATTCTACAAGAGGCTCAGAAACCATTTTTGGTAACTTTACTCCAAATAAATAGAGCATCAGGAGCCAGGGTATGGATGTACATGGAGAATACACGGCCCCAACTTCTCAGACAGGATAAACTTTTTGCAACAATGGAGCGAGTTAACTGCTAAAGCTACATAAAATCAGTTGTCTGTGTGGAAAGGTAGAAGTCATGCTTCAGTTTGTTCTACCATAGGGTGAATATGTTTCCTTCAAGGTAAAATATAAAAGTAAAGAAAATCTATGGCACCTTGGCAAAAAATAGTGCAATGGGTTCACAAGGACTTATCTTTTCCTGGGGACACGGGAGGATACTTTTGCAGCCCAGACGGGCTGGGTGACTATGTAACTCTGACCAATGGACAGTAGTAAATAGAAGTGGCCTAAGTGAAGGCATAGAGGAGTTTCTGTGAGCCTTCCAGGCTTTGTCTTCCCTCGCCACGGAGGCCCTGGACGTCACCTCTTGAGACAAGGGAGGCACAAAATTAAAGTGGAGCACTGACTGAAAGGGAGCAGACTTGGAGAACCATCTGGGCTTCAGTGAAGCTTCTGTGAGAAAGAAAGAAAGAAAGGCTCTGATGCCTTTGAGATCTGGGGGGAATAATCTAACATGGCACTATGGCCTAACTCAGACGATGATGGCCTTCACCTTGGCAATTTGTATTTGACTAGCATACTATTCAAAAACAAAATAGAGAATAAGCCATTTGAAAAATACTAGCTTGGAATTTCTCCTGTTTCTTGTTATGAAGAAACAACCATTAGTAGAACAACCCACCCCAACTATGTCCACGTGACTTGCTCTGAAAACACAGACCCTGTGCCCCACCATAAAAGAAACTCCTCCTTGGCATTCCTGACTATTCCTCCAGTGGGAGCTTGGACCCTGAGAGGTAAAAGGGCATTTCCTAACTCACAAGGCAGCCGTTCTTGGCACAACCCTGACTGTTAGAAATTTATTCCTTAAGATTATCTATAATCAGACTCTGTTACTTCCACCCACTGACCTCGGTTCTACCCTCTAGAGCTCTGCAATAACTAAGAACAAGTCCATACTTCTCCCAAGCTGCTCTCCCCCAGGCTGCTGTTTTAATCAAAGGAGATTTCTTTCCAGAAGCTATGTTAATCAAACTATCACTAATAAGTCAAATCCCAATAGAATGTAGGCCCAAGCATTGTCCCAATTATTTTGTTGTGTTAGGATTTTATGACATCAAAAAAATATTTGAAATGAATGGAATTCCACTTGGGGCCTAACATTCTTTCAGTTATAGAAAGATTTGGATCGTAGCAATATTTGTTTTATTGGGACTTAACCTGTCCATCGTTCCGCTGAGTGCCTGAGTAGGAATGTGGGAAATAGCTTTCTATCACCATAAGCTCAGGAAAAAAATGTCAGTGAAATGCAGGCAGATAGATTACGATGGTATGGACAGCTCTTTTCATAAGCTAATGGGCTGTCTAACCTACTCATGGCTGTTGTCTCCCATAGGGTCTTGTAAGCACATTGCCAAGGAGCTTGTTGGATTTGGCAAATTGGTACACTGGGCTTGTTTGACTTTTCATTTCTATGAATGATCATTAGGTATTTTAACAATATGTGAATGTGCTTGGAACACCTAATGGGGCATTAGTTAGGTAAATAAGCGACTCAGTTGAGAGCCGTAGTGTTAACACAGACAAAAATCTATTCTCCTTTTTGTTAATAATGGATTCCCTCCATGGTTTAAGTGGAAAATTTTAAATGCGTACATACACATGAGGTTTCTTCGTCCTGTAATGTATGTTTGATCATCAGGACTCTTATAGAAGAGATAGCACACAATTTTTACTTGAAGATCAAAAGGAATTAAAGCAGCATGAGGGCTAAAAAAAACATATGAAAAAACTGGAACCTTATAGTAAACAAAATCTTTTTTTTTTTTTACATTTTAAATGAGAATATCTAGCATTGGCATGGCTGAGGAAAATACTTTTATACACTCCTGTGGGAGCATAAATTGAGACAATCTTTCTGAAAGGCAATTTGACAAACATAACAAAAGCCTTTAAAGTGTGCATACCCTTTGACCCAGACCCAGTGATTTCATTTCTAGGAATTTATTCTAAGGAAATAATACTGGGCCTGTGCAAAGATTTATTTACAAAGATGCTTATTGCAACATTATTTACAATAGCAGTAATTGAAAAAAAACCCAAATAGCCAACAAAAGGAAACTGGCTTTTTAAGAAACATGATATATTCACTTAAACACATTATATCACATGGGCCTTAAAAATTGTTTTATAGGAGAACTATTAATATGAAGGCAGAATCACAATACACTGTTAAGATTTTTTTTAATACAAGTTTCAAAACCATATTTTTAGGATATCAGTTTTGCAAACACTTTTTAAACAAACATAGCAAAACACATACCAAAGTTTAACAATGCTTATGTCCGCAAGTTGGGAGTATGGGTGGTTATTATTTCCTCTTTATCTCTCCTGAATTTTTCTAAACGTTTTACAGTGAACACATAATACATTTGGTGTACAAAAAATACTATAATGAGATTGAATCTCATATGTAAAAGAGAGTCTAATTTTTCAAGATGCTGTTGTTACTAGAAAATCAGGCACATCTTTCCTACTGGCTTAACTCACAGGGCCAAGTGAACCTCTCTTTGACATGTCAAACTAGCACAGAGCCAAACAGTCTCCATCTTTTAAAACAAGTTTGAAAACCAGCAGACAATTCCACAATTAGCCAAGATACCCAAATCCATTCCATCTGAAATAAACAGATGTGGGGAATTTGTTAAGCTGGAAGTGGAATATTATCCTCACCCGAGAGCATTAGACGTGGAGCATCAGATGTAGAAACCCTAAGATGCAATTCTAACTCTAACATTATCTGGTGACCTTGAAGAAGCCTCTTAGTCCTTCCATGGGACTCTCAGACTGGAACTACATGTATGTGCGTATAGATATAGTGTGGGGGTGGAGAGATTTTTCTAAATAAGGAATATGGTCAATTTATGTACAGTACTCCCAAGGCAGTCCCACCCTATATATTGCATAGCTTTAGCCATCTCTCACCTAGACTCTCAATAACTAACAACCAATTATGGTTCAAATGACACAAAGGAAGGAACTGACTTCTTTTCTTTCTTGACTTTTTGTTTGTTAGATGTGTGTAAAATAAAACATTCATTAGTGCACAAAGTGCAGAGGTCATAAGTATATAGTTTAACAAATTATTGCTAAGTGAATCCCTGAGCAAGTTCCACTCACGGGAAGAAATGACCAACACCCAGAAGGACTACACGTGTGCCTTCCCTATCACACCTTCCCTATCACACCTCACCTATCACACCTGTTTTCTCCCTCTCGAGTCACTGCTCCCCTGATTTTATTGTGATCATTTCCTTGATTTGCTGTATGGTTTTACCACCGAAGTATGCATCTCTAAACACTATAGTTTACTTGAATTTATTTTTGAACTTTATATAAATGGAATCATACAGAAAGATATTGCCATGATAATGGCTATAAAATATTTTGTAAAGCGTAATGTATACAAGAGTGAGTGGTATTAGTAGTAGTAATCCTATTATGTGGGGACATAGGCACTGAATTTCAACGCTCCACAGCAGGTGGCTGGTTTCATGATTTTTGCATCAAATCATTTCCAGTCAGGTCTAGACCACTTCATCCTTCCAGATGGTCAGCACAAGCTCACATTCAAGGACCCATCAGAGCTCTGTGTTTGTGACTTCTTACGCCACCTGGATGGAAAAGTACTCACCCAAAGCTGAGGGGGTCTGTAAATACCTGCTTTGTTCATAAATTAGCAGGCTTCCCTCTGTTGAGTGAGTTCCCCAGCTATTATCAAGGCTCTAAGGTCACATCTGGTTAATTGTTGGCTAGAAATCAATACACAGAGAGCGATGGTTTATGATAAGGGCTTATAATAAGCAAGTTCAAGTTCGAGAGACTGGCTGTCTTTTTGTTCTTAGATGCTAAAAAGAAGCTGCTAATCACTTTTCCTGCTGGAAAAAAAAAAAACATACCCCCCCTAGTGATGCTACCTAAATCAAGAACTATTTAATTTTTTTTATCGGTCCCTTTCCCTCTTTGGTCAATTCATTGTGTCCTTAGGCTCAGCTGTCCAAATACCATCTAGAATTTTTTTCAATCCCAAGGAAATGCATCAACTTATTCTCTGGTGTCACAAGACCTCAGGGTCACAGCTACCCTCTGTCCCAGTTCTGGAACAATCCCGACACTCTTTGATGTTAGCGGCTAGCTTGTGAACTGATCCATGGGGCTCCCAGTGCCTGAGGCTCAGGACCGTGGGTTTCCCAGCTGGCATTTAGCCAATGCCTGCCATTCCTCCTGTGCAACCACCCATGCATGTGCACATGAGCACATGCGTGTGTGAATGAGTGTGTGTGTTCAAGCGTGTGTAGGCATACTATCTACTCATTCCACAAGTAGACAGCATTACCATGGACTGTAGCAATAATATAAGAATGCCTTTCATGTAGTCAATGTTGGGTGAATAAGTGAACAAATGAGAAATGCTCCTCCTGGCTTCCAAGCCCAACATTCCTCCTCTTTTCACAACTGAGGCCACTCAAATTCCACCTTTGGGATCAACACCACACCATTCCTAGGACCAATTTAGGACTTAGTCAAGTAGAATTTCAGGGGCCTTAGTCCAGATTCTCAAAAGACTCAGAACTTAGTATACGTGGTCAATCCTCCCACAGTGATGTGAACTCGTATTTGGATCACTGCCTTGATCCTCTCCCATAGTCACCCATGTGCACTCCAGTTTTAGGATCTGGGGCACTTGCTATCTATCCCATGCCCCTGCTAACTATCTCCACTCCCACTAGAGATGGGATGTCCCCCTCCTGAATCCCAGTAGCTAGGACTATGCTTCCTGACCTCTTAAAATGCTCAGACCCTGCCTGAATCAACATGAGACATTGTCTCATCACTGGCAGATTTTCTGCTGGAACCTCCATCTTTCCTTACTCCTTCCTGATTCTGAACTATAGCCACCTTTCACCATACTCTTCTGATGCCATGTCTATCTACTGAAATTCCTTACCCACTGATAGCTGGGTCTGTGTCTATCTACTGAAATTCTTTACCCACTGATAGCTGGGTCTGCCTCCAGCTCACCACGATTGTCATCTCTAATCTCTAGTCCATTCTTCTGATCTGCCTGTCCATTGCCTATGGAAAGGCCTGTCAATTTTTAAATTAAAAATAATGACAATTTTAAGAGTGAGACACTATCCAAGTAAGCAAATAAGCAAAAAGAAAACAACCATAGTCTAACCCCTAAACTTAGTTAAATCTTAATGTAAATAGGGAGATATACCATATTCATGGATTGGAAGACTCAATATAGTTAAGATGTCAATTCTTCATGAACTGATATACAAAGTTAATAAAATTCCACTCAAAATCCCAGCAAGGTTGTTTTTGTTTGTTTGTTTGTTTGTTTTTGTAGATACAAAGAAGCTTATAAATTTTATACAGAAAGGCAAAGGAACTAGAATAACCAAAACAATTTGAAAAAGAAGAATAAAATTAGGGAATTCACCCTACTTGATTTCCCTTTTTTTTTTTAAGATTTTATTTATTTATTTGACAGGCACATAGAGAGAGAGCACAGATAGGCAGAGCAGCAGGCAGAGGGAGAAGGAGAAGCAGGCTCTCTGCTGAGCAGGGATCCCAACAAGGGGCTCGATCCCAGGACCCTGGGATCATGACCTGAGCTGAAGGCAGATGCTTAACCGACTGAGCCACCCAGGTGCCCCGACCCTACTTGATTTCAAGACCTACTATAAAGTAATCAGACAGTGTGGTGTTGGCAAAACGATAGACACAGAGATCATTGGAATAGAATAGGAAGGCCATAAATAGACTCACACACAAATATGGCTAATTGATTTTTTTAGAGACACAAAGGTAATTTATTTTCAAAAACTCAAGTTGGAATCATTGAACTTCTTTTTTTTTTAATTTTTTTAAAAGATTTTATTTATTTGACAGAGAGAGTCACACTGAGAGAGGGAACACAAGCAGGGGGAGTGGGAGAGGGAGAAGCAGGCTTACCCCGGAGCAGGGAGCCCAATGTAGTGCTCAATCCCAGGACCCTGGGATCATGACCTGAGCCAAAGGCAGACACCTAACAGCTGAGCCACCGAGGTGCCCCTGGAATCATTGAACTTCTATATGCAAAAATATGAATCACTCAACCTAAACCTCACATCGTATAGGAAAAAATTAACTGAAAATGGATCTCAGATATAAAATATAAAGTTGTAACACTTTTATAAGTGAAATAAGATAGAATTTTCATGACCTAGGGGTAGGTAAAGATTTCTTAGTTATGACACTAAAAACAAAATACATAAAAGAAAAAAAAGATACATTGATTAGACTTCATAAAATAAAAACTCTTTTCTATGAAAGATACTATTAAGAGAATGAAAAGACAAGGGAAAGACTGAGAAAATATAGTTGCAAATTATATATCTGACAAAGGATTTGTATGTAGAATATATAAAGAGCTCTCAATAGTAAACCATAAGAAAACACACCATCCGATTTTTCAAAATGGACAAGAGATTTGAATAGACACCTCATCACAGAGGATATACAGATGGCAAATAAACACATAAGGAAATATCCAACATCATTAGCCATTAGGAAATGAAAATGAAAATCAGGATTAAGATGCCACTATATACCTATTGGAATGGCTAAAATAGATCAAAACAAAACAAAACAGAAAACAATCTGACAATAACCCATACTTGCCACCACTGATACTTTGGTGGTGGGAAAATATAAAGGTCAAACAGTTTGGTAGGTTCTTGTAAAGAAGAACATACACTTACCATATGACCTAGCAAAACATATGTTTACAGAAAAATCTGTACACAAATGTTTATGGCACCTCTCTTCATAGTGCAGCCAAAGTGAAAACGGCCCAATGTTCTTCAACAGACGCATGAAGAAACCACTGTGGTAGAGCCATACAGTGGAATACTACTCAGCGATTTAAGAAAGAAACTATTAGCACCACATCTTAAAGGCATTATGCTGAATGAAAGAAGTCCTTTTTTAAAAGTTACATCCTATATGATCCCATTTATATAACATTCTGGAAAAGGCCAAACTATTGCAACAGAGAACACGTCAGCGGTTGCCAGAGATTTGGGTGTAACCGCGAAGAATAGCACAAGGGTTTCTGTTTGTTTGTTTTGAAGCTATAGAACTATCTGTCTTGATGGCTGTAATGGTTACACAAACGCATACATAGTTAAAACCCACAGAACTGTACTTTAAAAAATGTGGGTTTAAAAACTAATACTGAAAAATGTTAGCACACTTAGCATCTATTTTCCTATATGCGTGTATATTAATAGAATAATTCTGTATTATATGATACTGTAGCACTCATTTTAATTTTAAAACATTGTAAATAAATTGCAATGTAATTAAATGTGTACCTGAATATCAGTCTTTAATGGTTGGGTTGTACTCCATTGAATGGAAATAACACATACTATGTAAGCAATCCCATGTTGTTGAAAATTTGGGCTGTTCCTGAATTTTCAGTACTGGAAATCATGCTGTGATAATCATTCTTACAGTTAAATATTTGCACAAATCCTTAATTATACTTTAGATAAATTTTTAGAAGACAACTTGTTGGGTCAAGGTATGAACTTTTAAAAGTATTTGACATGTTTTTCAAAATGTCCTTCAGAAAAGTGGTGCCTAAACGCTCCACCCCCCAAGAGGCATGAGGGTGCCCATTTCCCCATATACTCCCTTATAACCTTGCTCATATTATGTGGAGTTAAAACTTCTTCAAAGTCCCTCCTCCACATACACTATATTCATCTTTGAACAAAACAACCCACAGAGCTTAACACATTGCCTGGCACATACAAGACACTATTTAGTATTCATATTTCTTTGTTGGCATGAATAAATGGATAAATTAATGATCCAGCTTTTTCTTTGGTAATGAATTTTCCTATTTATCACCAAATACTTTAGAGTTACTTCATGCAACAATCATTAATTCAGCACTTAGAGCATGATCTGCAATATTTTTAATCAAACCTCACCAAAAAAAATTTTTAAGCATTCATCCTGATACATTTATTTATATTTTATATGTACATACTCCTGTCAGTCTATACATTCAAGAATAATAAAGCTTCATTTCTTATGTTGACAAATATAAGCATAAACGAAGTTCTAATATTTTCTTCTCACTCTCCAAAATGTTCTTTACATCCCCCCAGACTGCACACATTTTGCAGATCACTGCCCTAGGCACCAGGTGTCCAGGATTCCGCACTGGGCACCATGAAGAATACAGCAATGGATAACAAAGTCCTGCCCTTGGATTTCACAGGTAGCCTAAGAACAGATGCCATGAGAACTTCACAGATAACCAGAGTGCCTTATGAAAGCAGAGGAGGGCAAAAAGGAAGCCATGGGGCAGTCATGAAATTTAAGTTCTGTACCCTAAGGAAGCCCCACTTTGCCAATGTTTGACTCTGACCTCAGCAACGTTGCAGGATGGCAGGGTGGGGGAGGGCTATTGAGTGGGGAAGAGTCTGTACACCTGTCATGGATGGCTGTTGGTGGGTTTTTGTTTGTGCCTCTTTTTTCCTGTTTGTTTAATGTATATTTTTTCCTTCTGCCTTCAGGACACAGTGACACACATTTCAGTTTTGGCAAGAGACAATGCCAGAAGAGTGTGGGGAAGAAGAGCCTCTGCACAGAGGTGGCCAAACTTTAGCAGGTTAATGTCAGATGCTACTTCATTGTCTCTTTATTTTTAAATATAAGAACCACAACTTCTAAAGCAAAAACAAGGACAAGGTGATCTCTCAAGACCTCTTCTACTTCACTGACTCTGAGGCATCCAGGAATAATTATTTTAAAATCATGTAAGCACTAGATGCATAGGACCCTTCAAGTGTTCCTAAGATGTGGCTTGGACCCTGTCACTACTCTGCTTAACAGCTTCAGAGAGTCTCTTCTGTCTATGGAATAAAATCTTGAATTCTCCATAGTAGCATTCAAGGCACTTCAAATTCTGGCCTCCACCTGAACACCTGTTACTTCCCTCCAATCTCCCACCAGACATACTGAACCATACATTTCTCCCTGCACATACTGGCTTTACCCCCCGGACAGCTCAGCCAATTCTCTACCACCCTGCCCCGTCTAAGTCTCACTCACCTTCCTGTCCCAGTTCCAAAGTTATCATCTCTGGGAGGTCTCCCCACTCCCATATGCCATCTTCCCTGGCGGAATCAAGTTCATTCTCCTTTGAGTTCCTATCATCATTCTCTTTTCCCCTATCATGCTTTTCTCAACTGCCTTGCATTATAGTCATCTGTGCCTGTTCCTGTCTCTTAGTTAAGGCTAAAATTTCTCTGAGGGTAGGGTAAAATGTTGAATTATTTCTTCCTACTACACAGCATCTCACAGCAATGAAAAGGCAGGATTGCTCACCTGCCTTGGTAAACTGAGGCAATTCTCACCTCACTTAGAAAGCTGCTTAAATTTTCCTAAATCCCAGAAACTTGTTTCAAGCTAGAAGAAGAACAGGTTGGGCAGGATAAAAAGGCTTCAGAGTTTTATTTTGACATCTTGGATTTAACAAGCATGTTGCACTTTCAAATGGTGATGTCCAGGTGTTGAGATATACCTGGCTGGATCTGAAAAAAGGTAGCAATTCATTATTCCTCAGCATGCAGATGATAATAAAAATGATGAGCATCTATGAGACTTCCCAGACAAGGTTTAAAGTGAGAGGAGATGTACACCAAAGACAGGACATTGAGGAATACCAGTATTTTTTAGGCAGGGGAGGGGGGGAAATGCCCACAAAGGAAAGCAAGAAACTGTAATAAAAAAGATACAAATCAAACCAGAGATTTGAAAGTTTCAGAAAGGAACGAAACAGGAAACAAACTATAGAATGATACATAAATCTAATAAAGTAAGAACTGAAAAGTGTTCATGGACTTTGGAAGTTGAAAAGTCCTTCATGATCTTAATGCAACAAGTTTCCCTTATGGTTAAGTTATGAATCCGTATTAAGCCAACAAGAGGACAACTCTTTCCAAAACTTGAATAAAAATGGAAGAAAAGAGATGGGGCAATGGCTTGGGGGCATAGGACCCATGAAGCAAGTTTATTTGGTTCTCTGTTATTATTGAAAAAAATTTGAGCATGTTTATTAGCCAAAGAAAAGAAATCAACAGAGGAAAAAATGGAAGATATAAAAGACAGAAGGACTCCAGAAACATATAAAAAGAATCATACACCATGACAAAGTGGGATTTATGCCAGGAATGGAAGATCAGTTCAGCATATAAGTAGCAATGTATCTTATCAATAACACAAAGGGCACTGCCTGGGTGTCCCGATAGGTTAAGTGTCCGACTCTTGATTTTTGGCTCAGGTCATGATCTCTGTGTCCTGAGATGGAGCCCCTCATCAGGCTCTGTGCTGGGTGTGGAGCCTGCTTGGGAATCTCTCTCTGTCCCTCTCCTTCTGCCCTGCCCCCACACTCTCTCCCTCTCTAAAATAAATAAATAAATAACATAACATTATAACATAACATAACATAATGGAAGAAAGGATAATATACACAGAAAAAGCACTTGGCAAAATCTAGCACCACTTCACGATAAAAACATTCAACAAATTAGGAATAGAGGAGAACTTCTCCAACCTGATAAAGAGCATCTATGAACACCCACAGCTAATAGCATCATACTTTATGGTCAAAGACCAAAAGCTTCCTTCCTAAGTTAAGGAATAAAACAAGGACATCCACTCATCACTTCTACTCAATGTGATACTAGAGATTTTAGTTGGGAAAACTAGGCAAAAAAATAAATAAAACACATCCAGTTTGAAAAGGAAGAAGTAAAGCTATCTCTAGTCATTGATGACATGATCTTGTATAATGAAAAACCTAAGTAATCCACCAAAATACTGTTAGAACTAATAACAAGTTCAGCAAAGTTGCAGGATACTAAGTCAACATACAAAAATCAGTTATATTTTTATAGACTAGCAATGAAAAACCTAAAAATAAAATATTAAGAAAACAAGTCCATTTTTAATAATATTAAAAAGAATAAAATACTTAGGAAAGAATTTAACAAAAGTACAAGACTTGTTAAACATTGTTAAAAAATTAAAGAAGATCTAAATAAATGAAAAGACATCTCGTATTATTGAATTCAAAGACCGAATATTAAGAGGGAAATACCTCCCAAACTGATCTACAGACTCAATGCAACCTCTACCAAAATCCCAGCTAGCTTTTTTGCACAAATTGGCAGTTGATCCTAACATTCCTATGGAAATACAAGAAACCCAGAATAACCAAAACAATTTTGAAAAAGAACAAAGTGGGAGAATTCATATATCCTGATTTCAAAACCCCACTACAAAGCTACAGTAATCAAGATAATATATATTACCATACATATAGATCAATGGACTAAATTTGAGAATCTAGAAATAGTGCCTTATATTTATGATCAATTGATTTTTAACAAGAGTATCAGGACATTTCAAATGGGGAAAGAATAGCCTTTTCAACAAATAAGGCTGGGACAACTGGATATGCACATGTGAAAGAATAATTTTGGACCCCTAACTTACATTATATACAAAAATTAAACCAAAATGGATCCTGTACCTAAAGATAAGAGAAAAACTCTAAAACTCTTAGAAGAAATATAAAAGTAAATTTTTGTAATAGTGGATTAAGCAATGACTTCTCAGGACACCAAAAGCATAAGCAACAACAACAAAGATAGATAGATTAAACTTCATCAAATTTTAAAACTTCTGTGCTTTGTAGAAGCACAAGAAAACAAAAGTGAAAAGACAAATTAAAAAGGCAATCCACAGAATGGGAGAAAATATTTGCAAATCATTTATCTAATAAAGGACTAGTCCAAAATATATAATATAATATATCCAGAACTATATATATACCCACAACTCAATAATAAAATATAAAGGCCAACTTTAAATTGAGCAAAGTATCTGAATAGACATTTCTCCATAGCGGACTTAAAAATAAATAAGCTCATAAAAAGATGTCTGATATCATTAGTCACTAGGGAACCGCAAATAACAAATATAGTGAGATACAATTACTCACCTACCAGGATGGGAAAAATAAAAAAGACAGATAATCACAAATGTTGGTGAGCATGTGGAGAAATTTAAACCCTCATGTATTGCCAGTAGGGAAGTAAAATGGTGTAGTTGCTTTGGGAAACAGTGTAGCAGTTCTACAAAATGTTAAATGTAGGGTTACCATATGACCCCACAATTCCACTCCTAGGTATATCCCCAAGAGAACTGAAAACATATGTCCACACAAAAACTTGTGCATGGATGTTCATGGCATTGTTATTTATAACAGCCCAAGGTGGAAACAACCCAAATGCCATGAACTGATACATGGATAAACAAATATAGTAGACTATTATCCATCCAAAAAAAGGAATGAAATCTGATACATGCTACATGCAACATTGAGTTAACCTTGGAAAATGTCATGCTGACTGAAAGAAGCCACTTAGAAAAGATCACTAATTGTGGGAGTCTATGAAATGTCTAGAATAGGAAACACTATAGGGACAGAAAGGAGGTAGGTGGTTACCAGAGTTGGGGGGTGTAGGGTAAGGGTGGGGAATGCAAATGACAGTTGACTACCAATGGGTGTGGGGTTTCTTCTTATGATGATAATGGTATTATAGGATGAGGGGCGCCTGGGTGGCTCAGTCGGTTGATTTTGGCTCAGGTCATGATCTCAGGGCCGCAGGATCAAGCCCCCAACTGGCTCTGCACTCAGCAGGGAGTCTACTTGAGATTCTTTCTCTCTCTCTCTCTCAAAAAGAAAAAAAAGATATTACAGGATTAAACAGTGCTGATTAATGCAAAACTTGATTGATAGACTAAAAAACACTGGATTTTATACCTCAAAAGGGGGAGTTTATGGTATGTGAGATATATCTCAATGACACTGTTACTGAAAAGAGGGAGGACTAATTTTGGGAAGAAGACCCCAAGGACATAGGAAAGGCTAAACCTCTGTGTCAATGGAAGGATGTGGAGCATCCTTTGAGTGGCTCTAAGACAGAGAAAGAGGGGAGGCCGGGTTGAAGGCGGGTTACAGGGGTAGGTGGTGGGGGTGGGAATACAAGTGCTTCCATTTTCTAGAAACTGGAAGGGACGCTGACTCCTGCAAACAAGGAGATGGGAATTGTGAAGGGAACTTGAAGAAAAAGTATTCACAAACATAGACGAGGCCCTTGAGGACAATGGGGAGGAAGAATAAACAAAGGAAGGACGTTGGTATTGGCTGCACCTTTCTTCCATGGGCATCTGGCCCCCTAGTCAGGCCCAGTTGTTCTCCTTTTCCTTTCAGCACTTCCGTGAGCTCCAGAGGAGGCCGAGGAAGATGACTGTGCCAGGAGACTGCTCTAACAGGCACGTCTGTCGGGCACCTCAGGGCTGCACCTGACCCCGTTTTCAACATTGCTGGCCAAAGTGCAGCAAAGCCAAATACTGCAAATATTTGTGGCTCAGAGGATTCTTTCCTCCAAAACTTGCTACGAGACAGTTCTGCAAAATATAAATATTAGATCATGGTGATTGACAGATTGAGTAACTGAAAACTCAAACACAAGCACAGCAGCCCAGCGTCCTCTGTGATCCCAGCAGCAGGGGAATCGTGGGGTCACCAGCCAGGCAACATCAGAGAGACAGACTTCTCTCATACCTACTGCTGGAAGGGCCTGGAGGATAAATTCAGTTCCGGTGCCCCCCTAGCTCACTGCCCGAGGAGCAGAAATTGTCTTCAGCCACCTCGGCAAAGCAGACTCCTCCTCAGTGCCAACCCATGAGGCAAACAGTGTCATGTAAAGGAACACTGGAAACTGTTTTTATGAATGTTGAAAGACACGCCAACGTCTCTGGGCAAAGTGGCCTATTATATAGTGTCCTAGGTGGAATAATGGCTGCCCAAATATATCAAGTCCTAATGCCTGGAATTTATAAATGTTACCTTTTTGGAAAAAGAGTCTTTGCAGATGTAATTTAATTAAGTATACTGAGACGAGGAGATCTCTCTGGATTATCTGAGAGAGCCCTGAAGGCCTTCACAAGTGGCCTTGTAAGAGCCAGGTGAAGGAAGATAAGGCAGACACACAGGAGAAAAGCCATGTGAATACTAATCAGAGAGACGTGGCCAACAAATCAAGGATTGTGGACAACTGCCAGAAGCTGGAAGAAGCAAGAACAGACTCTCCCCTAGAACCTCCAGAGGAATACGGCCCGGCTGTGACTTTGATTTAAGACTTATGGCCTCTAGAACTGTGAAAGATTACATTTCTGTTGTTTTAAGCCACCCAGTTTGTGGCAATTTTTCAAGGCAGTCCTAGGAAATGAATACACCTGGCAGCCATGTTCTCTCCACAGCCCTAACAATACCTCCGCGTGTGATGATGAGCCTGTGGAGAGCGGAAGTTGGTAAGAGTCCATGGGTGGATCAACTCAACGCATTGGCCTCCTTGCAGGAGGTTTTTCAATCTCCTTTCCGGTGATTGTTGCCCCACACCCCACGCCAAGATACCGCCTTTACTGGAAAAGAATATGTTAATTGGTTCTTAATTGTAACTCTTGGTGAAAATTCACATTCGAGGTAAGAGAAACACCCACTTTGAAGTCAGACCAGGTAGACCAAGTCCTGATCTACCACTTCCTGTGTAGCTTTGGTCTTGGGTAGTTCATTTTACCTCTAGTTCACTCGCCTGAAAGTGGAGGTCATAATTCCTACCCCCCTAGAATGATTTTTTGTGAAAACCAATTGAATAAGTTGATGTCTGTTTCTTCACCTGCGTTGTCTAGGAAAAACCACATGAAGCAAAGCTCACGTTAAGCATACGTGCTGATGCATGCTTTCTTGGGGGTGGGAGGAGGTGTAATCTCAGGGTAGTAAGAGTGAGGGGAAAAGAGAAAGAAGGGAAACAAGTCCAAGAAGGTGAGCACCATTCTTGCCACAGCATCACCACAAAATGCAGTCAGTGATCTGTTTTGTGAGATGTCTTTGAATAGGCCTGATGGAACCCTTGTTATGTGTCCACTGTTGGGGCAGAATGGGGACAGAGAGAGAAAGAGTGAGGGTACAACAGTCAATTCCTTTCCACCTCCAGCCCCTCAATGATCAAACATCACCCGTGGAGAATGAACTCACTTGAACTTCCAGGTGATATCACCCTGCCCTTCTGGGTAGCCACTGGGGATCTGGGATCAGACTCATCTTTTAAACCTAGAAACAGTGAGAAGAGACAAGCTTATACGGTATTGGGCACTCCCCTGCAGTGAGTGTGATGGAGACCAAGCCAGAGCCCAGCCCTGGTGTGAGAGGGCCTGGGGATATCTGAGAAAACTGGCAGTGATTGGAGATGTGGGGGCTCTGCCATGAGCATGTTGAGGGCCCTGGGAGACAGGTGGGGCCAAGCAAATGGAGAAGCACAGAAACAGGGTCAAGTGCTTCATGTGAAACCGATTTGGAAAATGTCAACTGCCACACGAATATTACTTTATTGTAGCTATTTTCATTGCCTTCCTTTACTTTTAAGGGAGTAGTTTTAAAGGAATGATCCACCATTCTTTCAGGTGCACCACCATGATATTTATTTGGATATGATTTGTCTCAACTTCAAGTACAGGAAGCAAATCTAATAAAAGTCTTTGGCAGGAAATCAGCTCTCACCTAGGTGATATGGCGACTGATGGTGGAGGACACAGCCAACTAGGGTTTTACATACCTCATCCTAGGTTTCCCTGGGAAACAGACTCTGAGAGAGGACTTTGTGAGCAGGGAGTTGACTGGGAATGTGAAGGGAGCAGGTTGGACAGCAGAAGAAAGTCAGATGGTCGGCAAGGTCGGTCTGGAGCTGGCATGGACCTTCAGAACTGCCCTCGACTGAGGCAAATGGCACGCCTTTGTACCCCATATCATGTAGACATTGAATGTGAACTGTCCCCAGGATGGAGGTGTTGCCCCGGATAAGGCAGGACGATTCCTGGGAAGAGACTCAGCTGTGATCTCAGCAGTACTGAGAGGCTAGAAAGAGTGCCCCTGTTCTAAAGGGGGGGAAGGGGGTCAGGGAGGAACCTCACGGCTTCCATTACAGAGGTACTTCTGGAGAGAGGGGGAGATGCAGAACATTGGCCTTTAACCTTGTCTTAGATTTCTTTTGTGGACTGATTCCTTTTGTAAGGAAAACCATGTCCGCCCTCTTCATGAGTGAGGGGGCTTTCACCCCCCCTTCCCGGTTCCCATTTCAAGGTCTGGATTGGACACTTTCAGGTGTTTCAACATCCCTTACTTCTACTCCATCCCACCTCCAGCTCCCACCACCCCCAAAGAGGAAAGGCAGGAGCCAATGTGGTAAAGGCCATGTTCCCTGTGGGCAGACTCTCTGGGCCAGCATGGCTGCTTGTGGCTGAAGGCTGGGATGACTGGTCCTTGGCCTGTTGTCTGCTCACCTCTTGCCTCCTTGCTGTAAGTGTCTTCTAGAGGTGGGTCTGGCCCTCCTGCTCTCCCTTGGCTAGCTTCTGTGGCTGGGTGGGCCCCTCATGCGGCCTATGAACCTGTGAACTGCAGGGATGGAGCTGGATGTCCCACATTAGCCCTTCTTCCATGCTGCCTTCTTCAGCACTTGACCAGTTGCATATTAGAAATGACCAAGCAACTGATAAAACTGTCTTTTAATCATTTGACTAGCGACCTATGTATCTATTTTCTACAGTTTTTGTTCATTTAACAAGTATTTATGGAGCATGTATTGTGGGCCAGGCCCTGTGCTAAGTGCTGGGAAAGTGGCCGAAACAGTGTAGGCAAAGTCTTTGTTTTACAGAGCTTACATTTTACCGGGCACATAGAAACAATAAATCAGCAGGCAAACAAACAGACCATGTCAGACCTTGGAAATTGCTTTCAAGGGATGGAGAGGAGTGGCTGTGCAGGGTGGGGCGGGGTGGGGTGTAAGACCACTAGATCAGGTGGATAGACATTAACGTCCAGAAGGAGCCATCCACGTGGGGGAAGTGTTCCTGGCAGAGAGAACAGCTAGCACAAAGACTCTGGGGCTAGGAATTGCTTTGGCAGGTTTGAGGAACAGAAAGGTCCAAGCACCTGGAGGGTTGTGAGCCTCAGGGAAGGGGCAGAACATGAGGCAGAGAGAAATGCAAAGGCCACATCATGGAAGGTGTTATCCCTATTCAGTCACGGTATTTTCCACAAAGTACAATGCATACCACCAGCATGTGTAAGTATTTTTTTTGGGGGGGGGGGTCTGAG
>NC_138369.1:121715864-121831551 GCF_054177405.1 Leptonychotes weddellii
CTCACACACTTGGCTTTTTACCTGAGGGAATGCTGCTCCTCATAAGGGGGTCCATACCCTTTGGCCAAGTCATTCCCCTTCTTGCATTTGATTCTAAAGAAATCAACAAAAGCACAAAGCTAAATATCCTAAAACATTCTTTACAAAATTATCCATAACACTAAGCAGCTGGAGATACAAAATTGCAACAATAGGTAAAAGCAAGAAATGTATTGTGAATCACCACAATGGCATTTCTGTAGCCATAAAATAAAGATTGGAGCAATATGGCAAGTGCTTATAATATTAAACAAAAGCACAGATTGTGAATAGTATTTGCAATATGATTGCAGCTACATAGAAATGTGCTTTGAACGTGGACAAGAAGATTGAGGGGCTATGGAAAATAAAAATGGTTACAAAAGACAAAAGGACCATAGGTAACTTTTTCTTTAATATTATCTTTTATAGATTATCTTCTTAGTATTTCAGTAGGTTCAAACCTGTATTCTTATCCAGCTGTTTATCTACATCTGCTTTCCCCACCCAGCTAGATTTCATAAATCAAGATATTTATGGTTCTGTTTGTGCTGACTTGTTCCTACCTCACTTACCACGTAGATCCTTCTGCAAGTGAAACCCACATGATATTGGGCAAGAAGTGGCCAAACAATAATGTTCCAGGCTGCCATGGCTTGGGCGATGTTTAATGATATTGTCACTGTGCTTGCAAATGCAGAATCCATTTTCAGTTTGGACTCTGATCAGAAAGAGACTCTTCCCACCAAAGAGGCTTTAAAACCCTTCCCAGCAACCAGCATGCAGAGACCAGAGCTGCCACAACTGATGATTCCTCACCAGAAAAATGCAGCTCCAGCACCATCAGTGAACAAGATAGCGTCCCTGCGTGATAAGCGAACAAGACCGAGTCCCTGTGTGATCTGTGAGCAAGGCAATGCTCCAGTGTGATCTGTGAGCAAGGTACTGCTCCAGCGTGATCTGTGAACAAAGTGATGTTCCAGCGTGATCTGTGAGCAAAGTGATGCTCCAGCATGATCAGTGAGTGAGGCAGTGTTCCAGTGTGATCAATGAGACGGGCAGTGTTCCGGAGTGATCTGTGAGCCAGGCAGTGCTCCAGCATGATCAGTCAGCCAGGCAGTGCTCCCGCATGATCTGTGAACAAGGTACTGCTCCGGCATGATCAGTGAGCCGGGCAGTGCTCCGGCGTGATCAGTGAGCAAGGTACTGCTCCAGCATGATCAGTGACTAAGGCAGTGCTCTGGAGTGATCTGTGAGGCAGGCTGTGCTCTGGAGTGATCTGTGAGCCTGGCAGTGCTCCGGCGTGATCAGTGAGCCCGGCAGTGCTCCAGGATAATCTGTGAGCCTGGCAGTGCTCTGGCATGATCAGTGAGCCGGGCAGTGCTCTGGGGTGATCTGTGAGCCGGGCAGTGCTCCGGGGTGATCAGTGACCCAGGCAGTGCTCCAGAGTGATCTGTGAGGCAGGCTGTGCTCCGGAGTGATCTGTGAGCCTGGCAGTGCTCCAGCGTGATCAGTGAGCCAGGCAGTGCTCTGGAGTGATCTGTGAGCA
Organism: Leptonychotes weddellii; assembly: GCF_054177405.1. NCBI lineage: Eukaryota > Metazoa > Chordata > Mammalia > Carnivora > Phocidae > Leptonychotes > Leptonychotes weddellii. Next base: position 121,717,432 of record NC_138369.1, read on the forward strand.
GCTGTAGCATAGTAGAGCGGTAAGTGCCCAGGGTGAGCAAACACAGACTAAGATTGCTCTGTGATCATTAAGCAGAGGTCTAGAACAAGTGATGGGCATTTCAGTTCAGAATCAGACCATGAGGAATCAGAAAAGCATGGCCCAAAGAAGAGGATGCTAACCCCACAGAGACTCTTTCTTTAGCCCTAGAAACATGTGTGCCATATCCACCTTAGAGCCTTCCTCATCTGGCTCCTGAACTCAGAATACAGTCCCTGTAGGATCCATTTTCTATAAGACCATGCATGGGAGGGTACTTAAATCTCATTCCAGAGAGTGTACTGGGGCATCCTTCACACCTCGTCGTAAAGGGCTGGGCTCAAGGACATCAGTGATCGCTCTACAGACACCTGGATCAGATGAGGTCTATCTGATATCTAGAATCAGGGTCAGCCTCCCAAGCCAGCAAGACTGGGAGAGCAACTACCCCTAGAGAATGTTGTTTGAACAGGCTTGCTTCTTTCTGAATCAGCTATGCGTCCTGGACAAGGAAAGTCCTTGATAATCATTTCCATAAAAGCATCGCAGAGGAGAAGGATACACAGGAAAATAGTAACTCAGGCTGCTTCAGGGGTGGACAGCAGGGTAACAGGGGAAAGAGTCAGAGGAAAACTTGCATGGCATTCCCTTTATACTTCCCTACGGTTTTGAACTACTCATTACCAAATCAAATAAATGGGCGAATAATGAATGGTTAGGTAAAATTAAATAAAAAGAAAATCTACAGAGGAGATTTGCTCATGGCATTTCTCTGAATTGAAGACTGAGCCTAGCTGATGATTGAAGTGGTAAAAATTAAAAGGTACAGGGAGAGTCCTGCTTCGTATAATAGGACCCTCGCCATCATCTACATTTGTTATTTGAAATTCACTTTTTAGAGTCAAGAAAATACCTCACCATAAAATGCTCACATGTGCCCTTAAAAGGGAAGAAATCAATTCCTGCTCATCAAACACAAGTTTGAAATGAGCCCTGCCCTATCTATTGGAGGATGGAGAAAGCAGCCGGTTCCTCCCTGACCGTGTCTGCCTTGTGGCTCAAAGGAAAACTTGGTGGGAAGCTACCGAGATTCAGAGTATCGGCCCCTCTGGTTCAGCCCTCGACCACGAGGCAGGAACCAGCACCTGAGCGAGCTCAGGCCCTTCACAGTCCTGCCTCGGAGCCCGCGCAGCCTAACTGACTGGAGCCCAGAGCCAGAGTGCCTCAGGCCCCCCACCAGCAGGGTGATTCCTGCTCTCCTCCCAACAGAGGCCCCGTCTCCCTCGGTGCAGTGGTGCCTCGAAAGGAAGGGAAGGAAGCAGTAGAAGGGGAACAGGGAGGCAGCCCCAGGGCTGTTAGCAGCATTGAAACAAGCAAAGGTGTGTGAACAGTGGCTGCCCAAAGAAGGGCAGGCTCTTGGAGATGAGATGGCATCGCCGTGTCTTTGCCTTTTAAGCCAGGGGGTTTTTTGATAAACTTCTGCCAAAAAAGAGTGAAGATTAGGTTTCTTAACCCCATCTGAACAGAATGACTTTGTGGAAAAAAAGCATCAACTCAAAAAGAGAAATGAACCAAAGCGCCACGCCTGATCATCCCCTGGGGGAAGGGTCATTGGTTGTTCCAGAAGGCACCCATAAGCCCCAACAGCACTTGACATCCTGGGATCCAGGTGACCACCTGGAGAGCTGGGCCTCCAGACCCTGGGAAGGAGAATGTGGCCCACCCAGAGCTCTGCTTGGGGAAGGAGCATTTTCCGGGAAATGAAGCTAGAAAAGGATGCCTCTCCCCCCCGCCACTCCCTCCCCCCTTCCTCCTGCACCTGCTACCAGGTTCCACTGCCTGAGTCACTGCACTGGTCACAGCGCTCTGATGCTCGGACCTTCGGTGGCTCCTGGCTGTCTTGCACTTGAGTCTCCTCTTCCCTCTGGCATCCAGAGCGTCCAAACTCTGGTGCTAACCCATGGGCCAACCTGCGCTCCCTTGACTCCCAGCTGTACACACCTAGCCATGCCCATCTCTCCACGGGCACCCAACAAGCCCCTAGCTTTGCCACCATCCTGGGCTGGCTCGTGCCCACCACTTCCCCATTTTCCCAGCCCTCCAATGTCACTCTGCGAACTCAGCTTTTCTTCACCCCAATGCCATCTCTTCGACAAGACCTTTGCTTGTCCACTGCTCTGTACATCTAGTCAAGAGGAATTTCTCCCTCATCCGCACTCTAAGAGCATCTTCTCTGAGTTTTTGCTGTGACTTATTACTCTCTCCTGTGCATTTGGTTCATTGTGTGCTTCTCAGAGCTTTGCCCTGGCCGGTACCCTCAGGGTGGCTCCCCATGGCTAACACGCAGGGGTCACCTGTAGATTCTGGAGACTGACTGGAGGGAGCAAGTTCATGGTCACTAGGAGAGCACAGGTTGGCTGAAGGTCTGCCACATTTGTCCCAGGGGCGGTGCTGGGCTGGCTGACCTGTTCCCCTGTAACTCCAGGGTTTCGTGTATCTATGAGTCTATGAATAGGCAGAGCAAAAGTCCACACTAAGCATCTTTCCTGCTCCTACCATAATCTCGGGTTCGAAGACATCCCTGAGGGATCAGTGCTTTAAATCAGCCCTCATGGCCTGCTGTGGAAAGGCGCTCCTTCCAGGAGCTGACTAATGCTGACACTCTCTTCTGTTGTTGCCTTCTGGGCAGGCTGTGTTTTTCCTCTGGCTCTGCGGAGTCTCTCAGGCCCTTCAGCCCGCCCGACCCAGGTAACGAGGGTGAAGAGGGTCGCCCTTCTCCGAGGGGTGCTCCAGCGGCTCTTGCCCTCCTGTGGAGGGTGGAAAAGGCCCCACACAAGGCTTCTTCATTTCCATTGTCTCAAATCCTGCCTTTCTGCATGGGACAGGGCCCAGCACTGGGCCTTCTGTGGTCATAAGGAGGAGGAGACGGGCAAGGGTGCAGGGAAGGGAAAGAGGGCAAAGAGCGATCCCTTTACTCAAGCATCCTTCAGGGAAAAGGGACAGAATTTGACTTGAGCCTGCTTTCTGGGTAATTCGGCATCGAACAGCACTGAGGCCTGGGACCTTGCCAAGTCTTTGTTTTGTTTTGTTTTTTTCCTTTCCTCCAATCAGCCCAGGGCGCTGGGGAGTGGGAGGGTGTGGAGGGGGTGGGGGCCGCACGCCCCGGGGGCTGCAAGGGAATGCTGAGCCCGCAGAAGTGGCCCACTGAGCGCTCCCGCTCACTGTGCAGGGGCGGGTGGCACCCCCAGCCTACCACCACAAGGGCAGCTCTGTCCTGTGGGCCCAGGCCTCCATCCCAGCCCCACTGGCTCAGAGAGAACAACATTTCCTTATAAGGCCCCAGCCGCCTTGCCAAGGCTGGCCGCTCCGACAGACTGTAGCTTTCCATTCTCCTCGCCTGGCTCCAGTGCAGGCCTTGAATGTAGCCCTTGTTGTCAGGCCCCTCCTCTCCTCCACGGCCCCCACCCCACCCACTTCCATTGCCGGCCAGAGCCAGCCCCACCGAACAGGATAAACAGCCCGGAGGCCTGTCCCGTGCAGGGCCTGCCTCAGCTCAGGCCTGCTGGAGGCAGCACAGGGTAGCAGAAGGAGCACCAGGGCACAGGGCTCAGCGGGCGCCACAGTTCCCTTACCAAGGCGGCTGGCTCAAGCCAATGTCCTGACTTCTCTGAGCCTGTTTCCTCATCTGAGAAACAGATTCCAAGTGCCACAGGCTCTAGATTCTTTGCCTTGCATTCAAAGCTCTTCCCAGTCAGGCTACCTTCGTGGCCTCACCTCTGTTTGCTATCCCAGGGCTGGGTTCCCCAGACTCCTCCCCGTGGCCCCACGGGCACCATGTTTCCTCAGGCTGCCAGAGCTCAGAGCTCGGTGCACAGGGAATGACCCCATTCCTCCCTTCCCAGGAGAAATGAGTCCTTTCTTTCTCTCCTCAGCATCTGCATGCTACTCTCTTAGAGGCTTGCCATTTGGCCATTACAATGATTTGTTTATGTGCCTTTTCCTGATGATAAGCTCCTTGAGGCTCAAATGGTCTCTTCGTCCTCTTTATATTCTATCTGAGCTCTACCGTGCGCCAGGCCCATGATCAGGGCTGCATGCAAGATCGTTGTGTAAACGCCCGAATGTACAATGTTGGGCAAGCGCAAAAGAGACAACCGACGTGCAAATATTTTGTAAACTGTAAAGTGCGGTGCACCTGTATCTTGCTACCTTCCACCCCAAATTCTCTTCTTTATTACCCCATCACAACCCCTTTCCCTGGCTACCCAGTTCCACATCCTGAATTCCATGCTCACTGCAACTCCTCAGGGGCTTGACATCTGTCACTAAGACATTACTGGTCTCTCCATGTCAGTGTCGGGGCTGGAAGGGCCTTTGGAAATTATCCAGTGGTTTCTACACTAGCATCCACACAGATGTCACCTGGCCACACAAATGGATTAAAGGAAGGGGCTCCAAGCCCTCGGCCCCACCCCTTTCACCATTTATATATACTAGGTTCCCACAGCATTCTCAGAAAAAGGAATCCAGTGACTTTAGAAGTTAGAAGTACACTGATTAATCCAATCTCAACACAGCTGAAGAAACCGAGCTCCCTAAAAGAAAAGTGGCTTTCCTGACATCACCTGAGTCACGCACATAATCCAGACCACACCTGGGTTCCCTGACTCTGGCCCACCAAAGCCTTTGCCCCCTGCATAAGTGTCTATTTAGGGCAGACTGATGAGGAAGGAAGCTGCAAATCTTGTCAGGCTGAGTTCTTATAAGTCTGGGATGTGTCAAGTTCCAAAGAAAGAATTTCAGTCTGAACCAGAACAAATCTTTCTGAAATAGGGATTCTGCAAATTATCGGGTCAGTGATTTGCAAGCACAGCACCGTTAAGTACTGTAGTGAGACTCTATTCCCCATGATCCCAGCAAAATTTTAAAGAGAAAAAAATCTTATCCCAGGATGAGATACCCTGTTCTCCATCCACACACTCATTTTCTCAGAAATGGGGTTTGTAGAATGAAGCCGACAGTTGATCACGGACTGTGTTCTAACACTATTTGACGCAGAGCTAAATTCAGGATAGAAGGTGGTCTGCTCTAGGCTCATCCAAGAAGATTTAGTTTCTTGAATACTAAGAAAACTTGCCAAAATGAGGTTTCTCCTAGAAGATGCCTAAGGGTAGACCCTGCCAGAAGCAAGGAGTACAAGGGATACAGGGGCCAGGAGACAGGAAACCAAGTTCTGCTCCCAACTGCACTTGCCTGCAAAAACTAGATCAAGCGAGCTGTCTCCGTAGGTCTTACATTTCTCACTACAAAATGTGAGTAAAGATGCCTCCAAGATCATTTCCAAAGGCAGTGAAAATTAGATCAATTAAGATTATGAATATGAAAGTGCTTTATGAATGATAACAGAAAAACGATGCATCTAAATAAGGGCCAGTTATTAATAGGCAGTGGTTCTCCCCCTGAGGTTGTTCTTATGGGTAGAAAGGAGAAAACAACTTCCTTTTCCAGGATCTGGTAATGTTTGCTCCACTCCCCAGCTCCCTCATGGCCATTGGCAGCTACACTACTGCTGATCACTTTCCAGGAAATCAAGAGAGGGGTGGGGCTGTTCTTGCTAAGAAGTTGCTTCAAGAAGCTGGAAAGCAGACAAAGGGAGGCATTCTCTCACTGCTGCATTCCCCTCCCCTTTCTTCCCAGGTACAAAGGGAAGGGCTTTGCCAAGTCCAGGCTCTGGACAAACTCTGGGTAAATTGGGGAAGTCATTTCTCTTCTCTGAGCCTCTATTTCCCAGTATGTAAAATGAAGAGGCTGGATAGAACGGTATTAAGTTTAGGGGTAATGATGTCATTTATTGCCAAAAAAGAAAGACTTTTGAAAGTGAACAAAGTGTGTTGTTAATAATTATACCAGGATGACCACAGCAAATAGGATTACCCCAGGCAAACTGGATGTATAGATATTTTGGTAAGCCTTGTTTCAACTTGCACTATTATCAGGAAAACAAAATGCCCTCAAGAAAAAGAAATTTCAGTTCCTTTGGTGCTGTCTTGGCCACATTGAACTCCTGACTAGTTCTACAGGTTGTTTTCACATTGTTCTCCATCACCAAGGACAAACTCAGTATGAAGTCACATATATAAAAGAGCCTGCAAGCCATAAAGCATTTCTGTATCCTTTATTCTCCATGCAACAGCCTTATGAAGCAAGCATGCAAAGATGTAAATCCCATTTTTTAAAAAGAGCCCTAGAGAACGTCAAGGATTTGCTCAAGGTCATGGAGCATAGGGAAGCACAGCTGTGTCCTAGACTCTTAGCCCTGTGCTCGTTCCACTGGGCCAGTTTAGTAAAGAGGGCACTTCATCTGCAAACAAGGACTGGCTTAGTTTGGCCACCTTCCATCCAGAGTTCCTTCTCTATCTATAACAATGATACTGAAAGCACAGTAAAATTTAGACTGCCTTCTCCCTTGACACGCTCAAGCTTGAGATGGATCAACAGGGTTGACATTAAGAATCAGCTAAATTTACAAATGGGAAATCCAAAACCCAGAGAGAATGAGTTGTCGCGATTACCCATCAAAACGCACATCCAAATGGAATTTTAGATCCCTACGCTCCTCCTTGAGCATTCTTTCCATACTAACTAAATGCAGATATGCTTTGGAAAGTAAACATAACTTATGTCCCTTCACCACCTTCCAACGACTCATGAGTTACCTTTAGATTTTCTAATGTGGAAGAGTCTCAGGCTATCCCTTCCTTCCTCTAGCTTAGAGAAATGAGAGTTATGAGTATATAAGTCTCTGGCATTGCACCAGTAACTTATTTCTCTTCCCCAGATTTCCAGTGAAGATCAAATTAAATGAAGCTTCTTTTTTTTTTTTAAAGATTTTATTTATTTATTTGAGAGAGAGAGAATGAGAGAGAGAGAACACCTGAGAGGGGATAGGGTCAGAGGACGAAGCAGACTCCCTGCCGAGCAGGAAGCCCGATGCAGGACTCGATCCAGGGACTCCAGGATCATGACCTGAGCCGAAGGCAGTCGCTTAACGAACTGAGCCACCCAGGCACCCTAAATGAAGCTTCTTCATGGGCAAAGCTTCCATGATTCAAAATGTTTACCGGAGTCCTGAGGGCAAAACCAAAGGGAGCTTGCCAGGCAGAGAAGAGTGCCTGGGAAATGAATAAGGAGGCTTGGGATTGAATTCCGGCTCAGCTACGACTTTGCCATACTACCTTGACCAAGTTATGTCCCCTCTCTGGACCTCAGGTCTTCAGCTGTGAAATAAAAGAGTTGGATTACGTAATGTCTAAACATTCTTCCAGCTCTAACAAGCTGTGAATATCCAAACTGTGAATGTAGATGTTTTGGAGTGGAGGGCCGATCAAATTATTTTCTGTCCATGAGCCTCACAGGAGTCACTGCCCAGGAGAGGTTTTGTCATTACTTCTTGCTGGTTGGTATTTCCTGCCCCTTTGCCCTCTGCCCCTTTACCTCAGAGCAAGTAATTACTTGTGCCAGCTAAAAGAGGCAAAGGGGCTGGTAACCCTCTCCAGTACAAACCAGGGGTGTTGAGTTAAATCAGACGCTTTAGCCAAGTTGCCTAATTGGCTGGGTCCTCATAAATTAATACAGCTCTGGCAAACTTTGCTCAAGAATGATCATTTCTTTCCTAATTTATTACCTGTGTTGAGATCATCACTGCATATATTTCTCTAAAGAACGGTAACCACAAGGCAAAATAATGACTCCATGACATTTATTGATGTCACTGTTTGAGTTCAAGTGTCCCTGAAGATGGAGGAAAACTTTCCAGCAGACAAGACTTGTTTCTAATACTGACAAGTGACAAAACAGCTTGTGATTCTGAGCTGAAGGTTCAGAGCCAGGATGCCCATTCTGCCAGTCTTCCTTTTAAGTGGGAGGTGAAGCTGCTTGGAGTCAACTTCTGTGTTTCTACTTGCTTGGCACCTACTCTCTTCTCATACAGGAAGTTCTGATACAGTGGAAAACCCATCCCATGTGTTATGTACAAGACACTCTTCCCACATAACCAAAGAAGCAAACATATGTCCTGGGACTGGTCCCCATGTAAAGATGAAGACCACAATAAAGGTAAATATGAGACTAAAGCAAGTCAATCCAGTTCCTCATGATGACTTTTCTGCTTTCAGGGAAGATGATTATTTTTCCCTGTTGGGTTTACTTAGTTGATAGGATGTAAGTTTTACAGGTGACTATTCTGCCCATATAGGAAGGGAGCTGGAGAGATGGAAACCTGATGATACTCTCTGAGCCTCTGAATACAGCTAAGCCTAAGGCAAGGCTACTCACAGGCTTTTTGATTACTAAGGTACTAAATCCCCTCTTTGGTTTAGGTTGGTTTGAGTTAGGTTTCTGTAGTTTGCAACCAAAAAGAATCCTGACTCATGTTAGCTTTGTATTAAATTCTGCATAGAACCTTTTACTCTTGGAGCTGGAAGAAGTGCTAATGTGTTCAAGTCTGTTGTATGGAGAGAGAAACTGAGAGATTTAGCTCAAGGTTACTGAAAAAGTAATAGGACTACATCTCTGAATTAGTCTAAAACATCCCTCAGAGGTCACTGAGTCTAATCTTCACGTTGATTCTAATGTCAGTTCGACAGTGTGAAATGCAGAAAAGAATGTCAAATTCAAGCATCATTCTTTTCAAGAGCCTTAGGAATGCCAGGGCCCTGAGCCTCCCCAAAATGTTCTGATTCTACATTTGTGTCATCCTTTTATTTTTCATAGTACTTTTATTGCTATTACATTTCCAGAATGAAATGCCTCACTTCAAATCGCCTCCACTGGTAACTTACAAATTGTATGAACGTGGACAGGTTACTTATAGCATTGTGCATCTGTTTCTTCATCTCTGAAATGGAGATGATAAAAATAGTGTTCACTTCATAGATCTAGTGTAAGCACTGGCAAAATTCAAGGAAAGCATTTAGCCCAATGGCTGCCTTACAGGGCTCAATAACTGTGACTGTTACTATTAGCTTACGATTCTTGAAACAAGAGACCTTATAGATAAGAAAGTCAAGGACCAGAGAGTAAAAAGGACATGCCTAAGGCAACACAGTAGTCAGTGGAAGAACCAAAACCAAGTCCCAGCTTACATGTTCTTTTTTGAGGGTGGGGGTGAGCAGAGGGAGAGAGAGAAAGAGAATCTCAAGCAGGCTCCACCCCAGCTTGAGAGCCCAATGCAGGGCTCGATCTCACTACCCTGAGATCCTGACCTGAGCCAAAATCAAGAGTTAGACACTTAATCCACTGAGCCACCCAGGCACCCCTCATACTTTGAATTGTATTCCATAAACCAGTTGGTCATTTCTAAAGCTCCTTCCACAGCGAGCAGTCCTGAGTACTATATGCATGGCATCATGGTGATCGCCTAGAGGGGCCCACAGCTAAGTGGGAAAAACAAATACAGACGATGTGCACTTGCTCTACCATGCTGCAGTATGACACATGTCACTTGAACAATGTTTCTTAAATAAATCTGATGTGGCTCCCACATGCCAGGGTTCACAAGAAAGTTGATTTCTGGCATATTCTGGGGGGCCCTCTCCCCTCTGCCAGACAGATGACCATGTATAAGAGCCTCAAATAGAGTTGCACACTGGTGGCCCTTGGGCCCAATGAAGCCTTTCAAGTGTTTTGCTTGGCCCAAAGTGGTTTGTTGTTTGTTTGTTTGTTCGCTTGTTTGTTTAATTAAGTCAACTTTTAATAGCTGGGAAGTTTCTCATTAAAACCCAGCCTTCTCTTGAAAAAGTATAAGATCTAGCAACACTGGATTGGCATCTTTACAATGGCAACTGACATCTTAGAGCTTTACTTTTTCAGAGGGAATGCGTCTCTCCCTAATTAGAGGTGAACCTTTGGCTTTATCTTTAGCCAGACTGTATGAATTCAGGGAAAATGTCCTTGATGGCAGCTTTCCTATCATGTGAATTTTAAGATGTTTATGGGGGAGTCTGAGAGGGGAACTGAATGTTTTGTAATTACCTGAAATAATATATTTTAGATTGATAAATGTAAGTTTCTGGACTTTAGGTATTAATTTTAGCCTAGCCATTTAGCCTAGCTAGGACCCAGCATGCTTTGATATTTCACTGGGAGAAGTGTTTCATTTCCAGACCCAGACAAATCACTTACAAATGTTATCTTGTTTTCCCCTAAGGGCATTTGAGTTGGTGACTCTGGATCTATCAGGTGACCTGGCTCTCTGAGGAAAAGTGTTCTGATCTGTAGAGTTTGCCATTTCCATGTGGAAATACTCCCGCCATGGCCAAATGCAGTTGACTTGCAACATTTCTGAAATTTTAGCAATTGGCTCTTCTGACCCAGTATAAGCAAACTCAGCACACCAGGTCCCTCTAATTCTAGAACATGGGAACATGACAGTGTTGTTACTTTCCTCTACTCTGAACTCTACGGAGGAGTCAGAAGAAATAGGAAATATGAGCCATGCCTGCCTTCAGGGGAATTTTGGTCTAGTTGAGGAGATAAAGCTAACACCTTTGAAACACTTCGAGAGTTTTTCAAGAAGAATCAATGCCTTCTCTAGAATCTCTGCCTGAACATACAATAACAATATCAAACTCACCAAATCCAAAATAGTTTTCTTGGATTTCCTCCCCAAGCTGTATTGCATTTCCCCAATCTCCTCACTTCAATAAATAACTTCCACCCAGTTCTCAGGCTAAAAGATAAGGAGTCACCCTTGATGCCTTCCTATTTCTCAACCCCCTTGTCCAATCCAGAAACAAGTCTTGTACGTCCACCTCCAAAATTTGTCTTAAACCATCCACTTCCTGGCATCCCCCTGCAATAACCCTCATCCAGCCTCTTTTTTATACTTCTCCTGCCTCCAGGTTTCCAAGTTCTCCACTCTCCCTCACCATCCACCTGTGCCAGCTATTTTTTTTTAAGATTTTATTTATTTATTTATTTATTTATTTATTTATTTATTTGAGAGAGAGACACAGCGAGAGAGGGAACACAAGCAGGGGGAGTGGGAGAGGGAGAAGCAGGCTTCCTGCTGAGCAGGGAGCCCGACGTGGGGCTAGATCCCAGGACCCTGGGATCATGACCTGAGCCAAAGGCAGACGCTTACCGACTGAGCCACCCAGGTGCCCCAGGTACCAGCTATTTCTTTCCCGCCATCCCTCAGTGCTCCCCATGGTTAGCTCCTTCTCATTCTTCAGAGAGCTGTTTGAATGTCACCTCTTTACAGGAATCTTCTCTGCCAATCCTAGCCTATCTAAAGTAGCTCTCCCTACCTGACCAGTAATTCCCCATTCCATTAACTTCTTATTTAGCATACACTTTACTTGTTTATGGCCTGCCCCTTCCTGACACACACAAAATGTAAATGCTATGCGAGTAGAAACCTTTTATGCCTTGTTTTTACTCTATGTCTTCTGCCTAGCACAGTGCTTAACACACAGTAGGCATTAAATACATATTTGTTAAGGGAATGAATGAATAAGCAAATGAATGAATGATAAAGGGGAGGGGAGGAGATTTGACATTTCAAAGTTCCTTTTTGGCTCTAACATTTTAGGAGTCGGTGGATTTAAGATTGTAATTTTGTACCTTCTGATGCGGTCCAGCTCTTAAAGTACAGCAGAAGTTAGTGGGGAGGCAGATAAATAAACACAATCAGCAGCAGTCAGAGGTGACTCCCTGGAGGAAGTGGTAAATACATTGGGCTTTTCCAGCCTTCATAATTACTTACATAAAAGACATCTGTCACCTTACAAAAAGTTTCACCCTAATCTTTTTTCAATTGCCAACTACTCTACCATGTTTATAAAAACTTGATGGACACACTTTTTGGGAACACCTAACTTCTAAACTGTCATGTCTTTAACGTGTGTGTGTGTGTGTGTGTGTGTGTGATTATTGGGTTTAATGCGACACAGATAAGAACATGAGACTCGACCCCCCTAGCTGGCTTGATATCTGAAGGAAGGATCTGTTCCACACTTCAGAGAAGACCCACTTAGGACAGGAAGTGAGTCATCTGTGTTCCACAGAGGACCTATCACAGTTTGGACTATACTAAATGTGAAACAGATTAAACTGGAACGAAATCATGACATATTTGCTCCCTCCCACACTATGGGATATTTCATAACCTCCTGGTACTTTACCCTGATACTTTCAGGGCTGGAGAGGTCTTCAGAAATCACCTGTCTGACCCTCATACTCCATGGGGAGAAACTGAGGCCCAGAGAAAGTGGTGCCTTGTCCAAGTTCACATAGCGTATTTAGAGCAGGGACAGCATCAGATCCCTGTCCTGAATCCCTGTCAAATGTCTTATAGAAATATGTACCTACAAGCCGAGTTTTGTTTTGTTTTGTTTTGTTTTGTTTAAAGGTTGAGAGAGCCAATGCACATGAGAGAGGACTCAGGGGGTGAGGGACAGAAGGAAAGAGAGAGAGAGAATCCCAAGCAGGCTTCATGCCCAGTGTGGAGCCAAATGCGGGGCTGGGTGCAGGGCTAGATCTCACGACCCTGAGATCACGACCTGAGCCGAAACCAAGAGTTGGACCGCTTCACCGACTGAGCCACCCAGGCGCCGCAATACAAGCCGAGCTTTTAAAGAGAAAACCTATTTTATTCTTTTGTTTAACCATTCTTAGTAACTTGACGAACAACCTATTGACTATTTATAATTGAAAAATAAAATCGTAACAACTGACCTCTAGTTATATTGGGGTCCTCGGACATCCCAAAGGAATCTGGCCTAAAATGCTAAAAGACGTCTTCATATCATGATATAGAAGACAATACACACAAATTTATAGTAGGAAGTAGATGTTAGTTTAATGATCAGCCAAGAACTGTATCATTTTAAAAACAACAGAAAGAACGAATTCTTTTCATTTTAACCTCTGTCGTTGAAATTCTGAGACCATCTCTTGCGGTTTCATCAGGTTTGTTGGAGTTTGAAAGCCAGGAAGGACACATGGCAGCCTGTGAAACTGTTACACATGGGGTCCTGGAGACGGTGGAGGAGCTTTTAGCTGAAGAACAGAGAGAGGAGCTGCTGTGAGTTTTTTTCATCTGTCAGATGAGCAGCTGGACTTTAAAGAGTCACAGAGTTTCAAGACACATACACTTCAGCATCTTGGTGCCTGACGGGCAGACAGGAATCTCTTGTTCAGTTTCCCTCCACCTGGTCTGAAAAGATACTTGCAGGCCCTCTCACATGGCAGGAAGAATTAGAAACACAACCTCACTCTTCACAGTCCCCCCGACTGTGTCCTGGTCCCCCCAGTCACCATCCTGCAACCGACTTATCCACACCCCCAGCTCCCATGGGCCCCTGGTATCAAAGAGAAAGTGCTGATCCTGGAGTCAGGAGCCCATCCACAAAGTGGAATATGAATCAGCATCAGACCCTCAGACCAGTGCTTCTCAAACTTGAGGTGTCTAGGAATGGCCTGGGGTGCTTTCTGAAATGTGGACTCCTGGGCCCACTTCCAGAGCATCTAATGTCATCAGCCCAGGATTGCTCCCAAGAATCAGAATTTTAACCAGTACTCCTCGCTGATCCTGATACTAGAGGTAGAGCAAACATACCAACACTCTGTCAGCTGCGGGCAAGCCATCCTCTGTTCTCTAAGCCCTAATTCCCCTTGTGTGGAATAAGCATCAGGCCTAAGATCTCTTCCTGGTTTAGATGGTGGAGATCTTATGACTTGGGGAAGCAGGTGGGCCCTTGCCTCGTTCTGGGTTACCCCGGTAGCCCAAACAGGCCACATGCTTACACAGCTTTAAACTCAGTACAGGTGCTCATTCACACTGAGCTCGGTGTGAACCGTGAAGGGGCTCAGGGGCTCCCTGCGACTTCCTCCCGCGGCATGCCATCCACAGTGCCCTCTCTGTGACTTGCTCCCTTCTTCGTGACTGCCGACTCTCCCTCAGATGGTACCTCCCCAAGCCACTGTATGTCCTCAGGCAGGAGTATCTAGGAAGTGCCTGGCTCTCTAAACCCCTTGGATCTAGAACCCACTGCACCCACCCCCTCAAGCCTACTACAGAAGATGATGCTCCAGATTAACCAAATTGAATGACACACACACAAAAATAAAACTTGAAAAGGGAGTGAGTTCTTTAAAGACAAGGGATGCCAGGCAGAGGAGACTTTTTTTTCCCTTAAGATATTCTGATGATTCCATAAAGCAATGAAAAAATTTTTCTTTAACGGTTGTAAACACTTAAAATTGAAAAAAACAACTACCATAGCTTGGCCCCAGCAAGAGGTTGTTCCCAGCCTCCGGCTCCCCTAGGAAATGGATCTTCCGGTTCTTTCCAATACCCTGAAGCTATGAGTTTCCCTGGCCATGGCTTCTCCTACCTATAATCACAAGTTCTTCCCCACTGGGCTCAGGTGTGCTCACCAGACCCTCCCGAAGGTCAAAAGACTTCCACAATCACCTAAGTACTTCTGCATCTTCATTCTGGACTCTTCTTTTGAAGGTCTCTTGAGTCTTGCATTTTTAGCTCCAGTAAGTTACTCAACTTACTTTGTTCATCTTCCCTCAATATTTTACTCCCATACACTTTCAGGTGTATTTGGTAAAGCTCTTGACCAGAGCACAATATATATGCTCCAGAAAGAGGGGGCCCTGGGGAGGAAAAACACAAGTTGCCAAAGACTCTCCATTCTCAAAGTACAGTTGAAGTGCCCATTGGCTGAAAGCCACCTGTAGTGTAGGTCAGAAAGGGCATAGTCAAGTTTATTTAGCTCTTATTTGTTGAGAGGATACCCTAGCTCTCCAATCCCAGGTGGAAATATTTATGATATGATATGTATAATATGGTATGTTTCAAGGAAAAAAATCTCATAGAAATTACGGTTAGAATGAATCAGCATCGTTAAATGGCGGATACCAGAAATTCACCGTCCTTTCCGTGATTTAAGAGGCAAGGAGTGAGAACATCTCCAGTGTTCCCAAACTGAGCTGATATAATTTCAGACAGAGGCAAGCAAAACAAAACAAACAAAAAACAACAAAACACCTGGACATGTTTCTTAGCTTCTTTGGCTTTAACATTTAGTAAATGGACTCTTTCTGTTTGGCTTTTGGAAACTGAACATGTTTTAAAGACACACTTTGTTGGTTTTGCCGTGGACGTCAATTCCCCTTCTTTGGTCACAGCGCCACCCCTTTTCCTTTAGCAACACCGTCCCCCACCCTAGTTCCTAGACCTCCACCAGCTCCGGGGATGGGCTTGGACCAAAGTCAGTCAGAGGCTACTTCCCTTTCAGCTGCCTAAACTGTTAACTAATAATGACCTTTGCAAGATAAGCCCAGCACTCTTGAGAAAGTTAGAGGAGAAATGGGTCTTCATTTACCCTGGTATTGCTGCCAGCTACTTGACCACCACATGGAGGGCACCTGAGCATAGCACCAAAAGAAGAAGAGAGCAAGGATGAGAGGTGGGGGGCAGAAGGGACAGTAGCTCAGATATCTTGGTTGTCAAACCAGAAGCAAGCTCTGTCCCCAATAATACCCCTCCTTTTTTTTGCTTTAGTGTGTTTGAGTTGGGATTTTGTCACTTGCCACCAAATAATTCCATCGACTTCCCTCTCACATCATTACTACCTAAACAGATCTCTGGGCTCCAGAAATCCCTGGTTGAGAATCATCAACCAAGCACCAAGGAGATCATAGAAATGTGTTTGTTATATAGCTGTACAATCCAAACCCAGATCTAATTCAAATCCCAATCTCAAATTCCTCAGGTCACAGATTCATGTTTATTAGCACCTACCATGTACAAAACTCTCTCAGGATCTATGGCAGCCAGATGACAGCCAGCCCCCACGCCCCCTCACAAGCTGGTAAGAAAATTACAAGGAGCACCAGGGAGGGACAGAATCTTCTAGACGGGAATCTGGGAGAACCAGAGAGTTTACTGGAGCTGAGCTTTGAAGGGACTGAGCAAGGCACAGTTGATCTAGACTAGAACTCAACGTTCTGCCTCCTGGTCCAACATTCAACTTAAACGCAACAGGGGTGAGTGAGTCCTAATGCAGGGCCATGCCTGGAGGAGAAGAGCTGCTCCTATTGTCCTCCAGGCCCTGCTAATGGATATGTAGGGGCCTCATGTGGAGACTGGGGCTCAGGCTACCCAGAGGTACACTGGGGGAATCACAAGACAAGGGCTGCATGCCTGTAAATTCACCTCAGAGTATCCAGGAATTGTCAGAGAGTTGGATATCACAGCATGACACAATGTCAAAGCTAGAAGGGACCTCAGGAATTAATCAGCCCACTCATTTGACAGATAAGAGATGGGAAAACCGAATTGGTCAAGAACTTGTCCAAGATCTCTCCTGCAGAGTCATCCCCAGGCCTGGGGCCCTGGGACTTTGACCAGCTGAAAGGAGATATCATCATTATTTCAACTGCATCCTAGCAGCAGTGAGAAGGGGAGTCTGGAATTGAATTTTGATAGACGCTTCCTTTTATCTCGGGGAGCTTCCTGGGCCTTGCCTTGCTTCAGCGCAGCCCTTGATTATCCGGTGGAACGAGCCTCTCCTGGGGCTGAGTCATGCAGGCCTAGAGGAATTTCACTGGCTCTTTTAGCCAATGACGGTTGTTTCATTGGCTTTTTAGCCAATCACTGTAAAATCCCCATTAAAAAACCCTGGCTGGGGATGTACTCCTCCCCGAGCTCCACGGGGCCTCCTAGAGAAATGTGGCTGCCCTCCTATGATAGCGGCTTGGGGACCAGGTCCCATTGCTTGCCAAGACACTCCTCCAGAGTCTCTGGAACATAATACATCAAAGAAATTATTATTCTAAATACAAAAAGGAAGGCAGGGTACGCCTATGGGAAGGCTTTTTACCAAAGCACATGAAGGGCCTTAGGGTAGGGTGAAGAGGGAGCGGCTTTATTGTCTAATAATCTTTACTTTCCATGTGCATTTTACCATTCACACCTATTTTCATATGACTCTTTTAAAAACCTTGTGAAGAAGGCAAGACAGAATTATATGATCTCCACTTCCCAGATGAAGTGACAGACTCAGAGAGGAGAAGCAACCTGTTCCCTGTCACCTATCTAAGAAGTGGCAGAACCTGGGCGGTTAGAACCCAGCCTGACCCACGAGTGGCCAGTGCTTATTTTATAACATCTGCAGTCTTTCTGGTCCACGGTCAGGTCTGAGTCACCAGTAGGGCTGACAAAGGATGAGAAACACAGAGTCTTTGCAGGAGTAACAAGGGAGGGAGCTGAGACGGCTGGTTCCTTTGTCCTGCTTCATGAGCCACACCTCACACACAGAGCAAAGCTACTTCCTTTAAAAAAAAAGAAAGAAAAAGATTTTATTTATTTATCTGACAGAGAGAGAGAGAGAGCACAAGCAGGGGGAGCAGGAGAGAGAGAAGCAGGCTCCCTGCTAAGCAAGGAGCCTGATGCAGGACTCGATCCTTGGACCCTGGGACCATGACCCGAGCCCAAGGCAGACGCTTAACCCACTGAGCCACCCAGGTGCCCCAAAGCTACTCCTTTTTTAAATCTCTGATATCAGTAATAGACCTGACTCGAGGAGGTAGTGTTATATAATGGAAATGAGCAGCAGACACTGGATGATGAATGAATGAATGAATGAACGAACGAACTAATGAATTTGCTCACACATTAATTTAGTGCACACACATTGATTATGTTTCAGTCGGGCACTGAAGCTGGACCTGAAACCGCATCTAGGATTTGATCTCTGCCCAGGGAAACATACATTCTAGTAGGGGAAGAAACAGACACGCAGACATACCATGACAGAAGCCAGAGTGCAGAGAGGTAGATGCACTCTAGAAGCCCAGAGGAGGAAGATGTGACTAAGCATCCTTCCCATGTGATCAGACTTGCAACCCTCTGTCAGCTTGAGCTTCCCTAGGGTAACAGGGACCAGCATGACTCATCTTTCCATCCCTATCAGACATTACACTGGGAACATTCGAGATCACCAGTCAGTGCTTGCTGAATAAATTCTCCTGGAGGAGTCGTGAAAGATTCTGCAGTGCAGGCGACCCGGGCCATGTGACTGAGTCTGCAAAGCTCTCAAGCCACCTGTCCTATGACAAGGACCCAACAATCATAGACTTCCCTGGGTTCTGTGCTCAGAATCATCTGGCCCCAGAGTCCTCTCTCACCTGCCGCAGTTATCTTAAAAGGTGGAGTAAGATCAAGGCACAAGGAACATCAGAGTCACGGTAGCCCAGCTCATCCATCAAGGCTGGAACACTTCACCTTGAACAAGGGAGATAAGAAAATAAAATAACCCTGACACAGCCTTATCACCTGATAATACAACCTCAGTTTTTTCCATTAAAATAACTGAGAGCCATAGTCCTGTACTTTGGCTGATAAAGAGATCACAGGAAACAAAGCTATTAATTTTTATCTCTGCTGTGCAATAGCACATTTGAGTGAATACAGTATATCCAAGGGGGGAAAATACTTTTTCTGATGGTGGAAGTTGGATATGAATTTTTCCCCCCTCCCACCTTTCGTTTTCTCTCACATCCTTCATCCACATCTCGGAATGTTTTAAACCCCGTGGCTCTGGCTACGCTGTAACGTTATAAATCTCTGTCCTTACTCTACCCCTCATCCTCGGAGGACTCGGTACAAATATTCGGAATACAACTTAAGGCACTCGAACCAGTTAATTGCCTCTCAAGTCCTCAGTATTCCCTTCTGTAAAATGAGGGCTTAGACAGTTGGCCTCCAGGTGCACTGGGTGGCTCAGTTGTTCACGTGTCTGACTCTTGATCTCAGCTCAGGTCTTGATCTCAGGGAGCCAAATTTAAAAAAAAAAGGACAGTTGGCCTCCACAATCCCCTCCCAGCTTCAATACTTCAGGATCCCATGATGGAGGGGGACATAGGACAGGTCAGTTTGAAGACGAGGGCAGTCTTTCTAAGCATGAGGGTTGCTAGGTAACAGCAGAACCAGGCAACCGGTCCTACTCATGCTTAAGGGGCCCCAGCTCGGGCCTTCACCATGGATGGGGAAGTCCCATCCAGCCTCCGAGGATGAGGGGTAGAGTAAGGACAGAGATTTATAACGTGGGTCTTAGTATCTCTTCCACTGGCTTTGGAATAAAGCTATCTCCCAATCAGCTTCCTTATCACTGATGCCCTATTTCTAAAAAACAAAAACAAAAAACTGAAGAAGGCTTATAGTAAAACACCAGAGGGTCAAATATACAGACCTGCCACTGTATGAAGGAATGGAATTAATCATGCCAGGAATGATTTTTACTAAATAGGAGACTAAAACAGCTCCGAGCCTCCTGACTGCCAAGGCAAAAATAGAAAGTGATGTGCTACCTGGTATTTATGATGTGATCAAAAGTACAAATAACTATTTTTCAGAGGAGATAAACTTTTCCCAGGCAGGAAATTTGAAGAAGAGGTTTATCACCTGCAGACTTATACAGGAGATCGGAGACCAGATCTTCAGCAGTGATTTTGCAGGCAAAATGCAGAATCATGCTGCATGCACCCATTTGTTATATTGACACTTGATAAAATCTGAGGCCATGATATTAGAAAAAAAAAATTGGGAAGTCATTGCTACAGGAACCTGAGCTAATACCATTTAACCGACCAAAATAGACACAGACACAGAACTCAGAGAGATCAAAACAATGGACTATTTAGACAAACACTTCTCAAACTTCTTGATCCTGTGAAGAGAAAAATGGAATTCTACCCCGTAGGACTTGGAGATAGAGGGTCAGTCATGCCCCCCTCTACCTCTGGGGCAAGGTGAAATTTATCTTTAAAATGTATTCACTTGAACTTGCTACTTGACAAAAAATTTGTGCTTATTTTGATATGAAATCAATTTCCCCAAAATCTTTGCCCACGTTGCTATCACTATGGCTTTGAGTATTCTCTGGAGTTAATCAAGTATCCCAAATATTTGGAAAACCAGGGCTGGCTTATATTCTCTGTTATCTGTTCTTTATAATAAACTGATGAGGGAGGCATTACCCATTTTAATGAATGGGGAAATTGAAGAATAGAGAGATTAAGTAATTTTTCCAATAGCACATGGCACCCAAATGCATAACACTTGAATGAAACACAGATCTCCTGACTGGAAGGTCAGTCCCTATTCCCAGCTTCCATAATGTTAATTTTATCATTTAGGAAATAATCAGGGCGTGAACTGGACGGCCCACTAAGGTTTCTGACGTTGCGTTCCTGAAGCACATTACCCACTGAACCACTGAAGCTATAAGACCACGGCTCCAGGTTTCCAATGTCCCCTCATAGTCCATGCTGGCCTCGATAAATGTTTCCTGATTCATTGCCAGATTCCTCCCGGGCATGAGTCACCCTTTGCTCAAATTTCTCTCTATCATCAGCGCATACATCATCAGCTTCATGAGCCTGGAGCAGGAGAGAGGAGTCGTTTTCCCCAGCGCTCCTCAGCAGATGTCCCGAAGTGTACAACCATGATGGAAAATCGTCTCTTCTCCGCGAAGGCAGATCTGCCATCCTGAAAGCCGCAGGACGCAATGAGCAGGCTGGAAGCCCAGAAGTCTGGGGACCTGAGTCCCGGTCCTAACTCCGCCACTGGATAGTTGTGGGAAAACCACTTAACCCGTTGGTGCCAGGCATGCCAGAGAATGATAATGAGAAACAGTGAGATCATGTCTGGGATGCCCTTTGAGTTTCTCCGTGGCAAGAGGCTACATACACACAAGGTGTTATTACTTCCTAGCCTGCATCAGCCAAGGACATCACAGTGAAGATTCCTGCAGAAACCTCCTCTCTCCCCACACAAGAAAGGACTGCCTGGTCCTTGGGCTTCTCATCCGGCTGAAATTCCCAACCTCTGCAGGATGTAGAAGGAGTTGACCATATGGTTAAAGATGAGGAGCATCAATGAAGTGAAGACTTGAATCTTAAAATCACAGACCCTTCCAACTGAAAAGAATAGTAACAATTCAGCACACACCCTTTACTTAGAGAAAAAGAAGCTGATTCCAGAAAGGTTCTTACATAATTCACATTCCCTGAAGGCTGGCTGGACATGAGATAAGAGCTGGGCTAAGAAGTAGACTGGGATCTGGTCTTAGACACTACAGAACCCTCCACCTAGCAGGGGCCACAGGCATAGTCATGATTTGCGACCATGTGATATGAGCAGTATTGCAAAGCCCTACCAGGACTGTGACAAAAACTGAGCCCAAGGTGTCCCGCAGCCACTGGGACTTGGGCAAACCATTTCAACTTAGAGCTTCAGAAAAATGGAAACAAGAGGAATGACATCACTCCCCAGCATTTCTGTTGTCTGACAGCTCCCTAATAATTCCGTGACAACTGGCTGATGTCATCCTTCTGAGAAAGAAGGGAATGAAGCATTGTGATTCTCTCCCCTGAGGCTTTGAGAGCTATCATGTGGCCCCGACCTGACTCCCAGATGGGTCTCCTGGAAAAGAACTAGGGAGGTAACTAGACTCTAGTCCCCAGTGGCCTGCCTCTGTGCAGGTGAACTCCCGTGATCTCTAACTTCCTTCTAGCATTAAAGTTCTGCGGATCTACACATTTAACAAAGGGTTGAAGGCTACCTGGTACCAAGAAAACTGAAAGGAGTCAGCACTTTTTCCCTTTAAACTCAGCTACCAATAAGACATTTCTTAATTCAAATGACTTAGCACGTTTTAGTAAAAACCTCACGTTATTTTCTATTTTAATATCTTAAATTATACAAATAGGACGTGAATATATTTTTACTGCAAAAAATTCAAATTTTTTTGATTGCAAGCATCCCTTTGATTGTCCCTCCTGATCCCAACCCCTACTACCTACTAATTCCAAACCCTTCTCCTCATCGTCCTCACCGCACTCTAGCTTTTAGTGCTTATGATATCATTTTAGCACTTCACTCTACATAACTAATTATATGTGCATATAGAAATGTCTCGATTCAGGACACCTGGGTGGCTCCGCCAGTTATGCATCTGCCTTCAGCTCAGGTCATGATCACAGGGTCATGGGATCGAGTCCCGCATCGGGCTCCCTGCTCAGTGGGGAGCCTGCTTCTCCCTCTAACCCTCTCCCCTCCCGTGCTTTCTCTTTCTCTCTCTCTCGCTCTCTCTCAAATAAATAAATACAATCTTAAAAAAAAAGAAATGCCTCGATTCATTTTGCACTTTGTTTCTCATATATATGGTCTAATGTTATATATATTGTTCTACAGTTTTTTTAACTTAACACATGGTAGAAATCTAGCTATGTTAGCTGCCATAAATGTACTGTCTTCCCTGATATTTCAGGATATCACTATACCACAGTTAAGCCATTTCTCTATGAATGGACCTTTGGTAGTCTCTATCTTTTTCTCAATTACAAACAACGGCACAATGAACATGTCTGTTATGTGCCTCTTTAGAAACACCCCCCCCACACACACATGCTTTATATTGCATTATAAAAGGTAATTACCAAATTTGTACTGATTTGCAGATGGACCAACGGTGTATGAGTGGACCTATTTTCTTACACCCTTGCTAAAACTTGATATCATCACTCTTTTTAAATTTTTTTTTTTTTTGCCAATCTGGTAGCATTACATTGTTGATGTTAATTTGCATTTCAAATGTCTTTCCCTTTAAAATGGGGAATAATAAAGTGTTAACACTTAAAATGTGTTCATCTTCTTCAGGGAAAACCTGACATATTGAAAGATAAAAGTGCCACTGACACACTGGGGGGACCTCTGTCAGGTTGTTCAGCTTTTCTGGGCTTCACTTTTCTGTCTGTAGAATGGGGATAGGTAGGACTTTGCCTTCATCCAGGTTGGGCAATGATTGTCATGAAAGTGCTTCATAAGTGGTTAGCTCTGGGCCGGTATTAAATATTCCCTGACTTTTATCAGGTGAATAAACTGATGCTCAGTGAGGTGTGTTGCATATTCCCAAGCATCAAGAAATCTCCTCTTATAGCTACAATAGCCCTGTCTTATATTGGAATATGTTTAGTCAGACTTTGTTAGCAGTCAGAAAGATGGGGCTGTTGAGTTTTTGTTTATCTGTTGGTTGGTTTGTTTTGATTTTTGTTTGCTTGCTTATCTCATGTTTTATTTAACAGATGCACTTGCAGAACAAGACCTGGGGTAGCTAATGACCAGGAGGGCATCACGTTACCTAAACCCTAGACCTAGGCTTCACCTGCGGAAATGCTCCACCCTCTTCCAAGTTCATATCTACTGTCACAAGCACCCAGCTTGCTAGAGAGCAAAGTGCTCCCCAATTCAGGGAGATGGAAGATTTGATAAACCAAAGACACACTCAAATTCATAATCACACCTAGGAGCACTATGGAGGCACCGAGGAAATTTTTTATTTTTTGGCCACTGAGCCCATTTCCCTTTCCTAGTAGCATCCCACTCTTAGTCCCCAGGGTCTGAGCAGCTGGTCTCCAGCCCAGGGGCAGAGCATGAGGCTCGGGCCTATGTCAATTAGAACTTCGAGATCCCCAGCCCTAGTGATGGGCTTACATCCGAATGTGTGCTACCAGAAACCCAGTCAGAGGGATCCTTGGGATCTTTGCAGAGAAAGCTGAGACAGAGACCTTTTGTATTTTCCCATGGCACATGATCATGAAAGGATTTAGCCCTGGAAACTTCTGGCAGCCTTCAGAGTCTTGGAATGGAGGTGATACCAAGGAAGAGGACCTTAGTGATAGAGAGGGTGAAACCAGATCCTACAAATGTTGTCAAAGCCAGATATCCTCCTGGATCACTCAGTTACACAAGCTAATAAATACCTCCTTCAGGCATACAACCTTTTTTTTCTTTCCTGAACCTGATGTCCTGTCATTTGTAATAACTGGCACTAGTGAAACCATATGCACACCTTCATGCTCAATGCTTCTTTCGGTACGTGGAAAGCAGTTGGATGTCATGGCAGAAGCCCAGGCCTGGAAAGTAGGAGATCTAGGTTTATCACTGGCTTTGTCTCTTTGGGCTGCAATTTCCATAGCTGTAAATTGAGAGAGGTAGACAGATAAACTTGGGACACCTTCCTGTTCTGAAACTCTCTGAATCTGTAAACCTGCCACTCTTGGTGTTCCTGTGACCATTGGAAGCTGAGACGGTCAACTGCTGACTCTTTGAAGCCTTCCATTCATTGTGTTAAAGGAGGGCTTAAGTGGCCACCAATGGAGGGGAACTGAAGAACATAAAACAATTAGGTCCTCTGTATCTCCACCAGAATTGGCTACAAAGAGGCTCAGGCTTTGCAAAACCACAGAATATTCTTCCATCTGGGCTTCTTGGGAAAAGCTCTCAGCACGATGGAGGGTGTTTCTTGCTATTCATGGCTTGCCAGTGGGAACAGCCAAGAAGGAGAAGAGGTCACATGGACAGGCCTCCTGCTGGCACAGAATGTTCTTTGCCGCCAATGGCTGGGCAAGGAAGAAGAGTGCCCAACCCCCTACTGAGGCTTCCTATGAAAGGTGGGCCCCAGATTTGCCAACACGTAATCTGCAACGATCTCTATAAAGGTTCCTATAAAGCAGGCTTCATAGTCAACAATAGTTGGTTGTCTGTACTATATGAAGTATTATGCTAAGCATTTGCACCGTCATCCTTTTTTAAGCCTCACAACAACCCTACTGCACCCTGATAGCACCAGCAGCTTATAGCGACAGAAGCTGAAGCTCAAAGAGGTGAAGTCGAGGTGACTTGCCTACAGTCCCACAGCCACAGAGCCACAGTTAATTTCACCAACTGAGGGCAAGAGGAGGGCCTGCATGACTACTCTTACCTCACCTTCTTCCACCCCTTTACCATAAACAGGACCTACAAACACACGGGCCAGAACATGTGTTCTGGTCCCTGCCCTTCTCACAGCTGCCTTTGTAAACACTCTGAGACAGAGTGTTCTGGCTGTTTGTGTGCATGTCACTTCTTTGACTGAACTGTGAGTTCTTCATCAGGGCCTGTGTGATCCTGCTGGTGGCTTTGTACGAAATAGGAATGAGAAAAGCAGCCCTTCTCTCTGGCCAGCCACTGACCCCAGGGGGATGTTGGACACAGCCAAGGGCCACAAATTGGATGCACTTAGGGAGCAGGCAAGCAATGAAAACAGAAGAAATTCTAAGCCAGATATGAGAGAGTAGGGAGTGGTAGGAGACTGGGCGGAAAAAACATGAAGGATCCACCTAAGATGTTCAGTTCCCAAAGGTTCAGAAACTGTACAGCCAAAAAACCATGCAGCCTGGGCCCCAGAACCAACAGTTATAGTACCTACTATGACGTCACCTTGACCATTCAGCTTGGCGTGGAATTGATGCGCATCTCGCCCACACTGTAACACCAGTCTTCCAAGACGGACACTATGGCTAAGTGGTTTCATACATGGTTCTCATTTAACACAGTGTGTGACAGACAGTGGACATTTAATAAATGCTTGCTGAAGAACCTTTAAAAAAATCAAATTAATGTTTACCCAAACAACTATAAGCCTCACCAAGCTAACACTCTATAAAGGAGTCTATTAACTCCATTTCCACTGGTCTAGGAACCAGAATATTAATTATAGTGTTTGGGTGGGGAACTACCCATACCAGGGATCTATTTGTGCCATAATACTTAGAGGAGTCCTTCAGGACAATAAAACTGATTCACTGAGTGGTCCCCATACTCCAAAATGAAAATAGATACACAGTTCACGATTCTATAGGATATCCAGTCAATCATCTATTCACTCAACAATTATGGCACTAGAACCGTAATGGCGAACAAAACAGACACAGTGCCTTCCCTCATGGAATTTACGGTCTTGTAATCAGCTAATCACATAAATAAATGTAAAGTCACAATGTAGCAAATGCTCAGAAGTATACAGTACTTTCAAAGGCCTGGCTTGGGAGAATCAAGAAGTGATACATGATCCGGCTAAAGAGGGGAAGAAATAACATATGCAAAGGCCCTGTGGAAGAAGTGTGGCAAAGAAAAGGATGTGTAAGCCCAGACTAGTCAAGCAGAGGAGGGAGCATATGGCTTAAGAGGTTGATAGAGGTCAGACCACTCTAGGCTTATAACCTATGGTAAGAATTTTTATCTTTATCTACAAACAATGTGAGTTATTTACTCTGCTAGTGGGAAAAATTGTTGGGTGATGCCATAGCTCTCCATTTCTGTAACCTGCACCCTCTCTGCAAAGGCTTATTGTTGCCCATTTATTTCTATGGTATCTGAGGCAAGGCGGAAGTGTTTTAAACTCTTTTGGATGGAATAAGTTATTTCACTCTTAGAGTCTCAGCTGCAAATGAGATTTCTCCTTCCAGTGTACCGTGACATTGCCACACTAACACCATTAGACACCCTTCTGGCAGCAGGACCTCAGAGCCCTGCTGTTAGTTACTTCATGTCCGAAGTCATGTAAGCCACTAATTTTTCATCTTTGGATCATGCAGACCACATTTTAACCTGAAAAATACCACTACCACTTGATATTAGTTAATACTTCTAAAATTTAATGGCACAATCCCATTTATATTGGTACCAAAAAACCTGAATTATTTAGGCAAAAATTTAACAAAATATGTACAAGGTCTCTATAAGAACAACCACAGAACTCTGATGAGAGAAATTTTTTAAAAATCTAAATAAATGGTGAAATATTCCATGTACATGGATTGAAAACTCAATATTGTCAAGATATCAGATCTTCCCAACTTGATCTATAAAGTCAATGCAATCCCAGTCAAGGGAGTAGTGATCCCAGAAAGTTATTTTGTGTATATCAACTAGGTAATTCTAAAGTTTCAATGGAAAAGCAAAAGACCCAGAATAACCAACACTATTAAAGAAGAACCAAGTTGGAAGATTGACATTACCCAACTGTAATGAAGCTTACTATAAAGTTACAGTAATGAAGACAGTGTGGCACTGGCAAAAAAAAGACAAATATACAGTGGAACAGAAGAGAGAGCCCAGAAATAGGCTCACACAAATATAGCCAGCTGATCTTTGACAAAGGAGCAAAAGCAATTCAATGGAGAAAGGAAAGTCTGGAACAATTGGACTTCCACCTGCAAAAAAAAAAAAAAAAGCAAATTGAGGCACAACTTTATACCTTTTACAGAAAGACCTAAATATAACCCCAAACTATACAACTCCTAGCAGATAACATAGGAAGAAATCTTGGTGACTTTGCGTCTGGCAATGACTAATTAGAAACACCAAAAGCACAATACCTGAAAGAAAAAATTGAAAATTGGACTTCATTAAAATTAAAAACTCCTATTCTGTGAAAGGCACTGTTAAGAGGGTGAAAATATAAGCCACAGACTGGGAGAAAATATTTGCAAAACACATATCTGATAAAGGACTGGTATCCAAAGTGTACGAAGAACTCTTAAAACTCAAGTTAGGAAACAAGCAACCCAATTTAAAAATGAGCAAAACATTTGAACAGACACTGCACCAAAGAAGGTACATATATGGCACACACACAAAAAAGTATGTGAAAAGATGCTTAACAACATATGTAATAGGGAATTTCAAATTAATGCAACAATGAGATACCACTACAAACCTATTAGTATGACCAAAACCCAGAACACTGAGAACAAAATGCTGATGAGGAAGTAGAGCAATAGGAACTCTCATTCATTGTTGGTGGGAATGCAGAATGATACAGCCACTATGGAAGACAGTTTGTCAATTTTTTACAAAAATAAACATGCCTTTGCCACATACTCCAGCAATTGCATTCCTTGGTATTTTCTCAGATGATCTGAAAACTTATGTCCGCACAAAAGTCTGCACATGGATGTTTATAGAATTCTTTTTCATATATATACATTTGTCAAAACCCATGGAATATACAACACAAAGAGTCATCCCTAATGTGAACTATGGACTTTATTTAATAATAATGTATCGATATTGGCTCATTAACTACAACAAATATTCCACATCAATACAAGAAATAAAAATAAGGGGAAAACTTGGGGTGGGGGAGGACAAGGGGATATAAGGGAACTCTGTGCTTTCCACTCAACTTTTCTCTAAATGTAAAACCGCTTTAAAAAACTATATATTAATTTTAAAATTCTAATTATTGATAAAATACGTGATGACAACAGCATGGTTTTAGTAGCATGGTCTCAAAAATTATATTTGATTAATCACAAGAGCATCACATATACTTGAGAAATACAAGTACATATGAGTAAAATATACCTATCTTGTGTGCAAGACACCAACTGTGTTGGGTATTGAGCTAACTGGCTCTAGTCTATGTGATAAAAATGTCCTTTTCAGGCTGTTCCTTGTAAACTTGAGTACACAGAGATCCAGCTATTCTCACCCTGCTCTATCTCTAGTCCCAAAGCCTCTACTTCCCCTATTTGTTGGTCAGAACACTGATTCTATCTCTGGAATGGTGAAAGGCCTGGAAACAGTGCCATGAGAAAAATTAAAGGAACTGGGAAGGTCTAGCTGGTGATGAGAGAACCCACTA
Organism: Leptonychotes weddellii; assembly: GCF_054177405.1. Taxonomy (NCBI): domain Eukaryota; kingdom Metazoa; phylum Chordata; class Mammalia; order Carnivora; family Phocidae; genus Leptonychotes; species Leptonychotes weddellii. Next base: position 121,746,003 of record NC_138369.1, read on the forward strand.
GAAATGATCCTTGATTTCACAGATCTGAAGGACCATCATAGGGAAGGAGGGTTGGATATTTTGTGTATGTGGAGCCAGGAACCAGAATTAAAAACCAGTTCTGGAAGTGACAGAGAGATTTTTCACGGATAACATCACTGATGACTATCACTGATGTCATCTCAGCCAGAGAAAGGACTTTTTAACAGTGAGAAGCTTCCAAGTATGAAATAGACTGTATCTATAGGTAGTGTGTTCCCCATTACTAAGATGTATTCGGAGGTCACATGATCAACAAACAGAGAATTTGTAAAGTAGATTTTTTTTTTTAGCAAGCTTGGAAATAGTGGGGCTAATCTTAATGACTTTACTTCTCACTCCAAATCTGTTTTTATGAGTGTTGGTTGTGTCCATTGATTCCTGCATTACAGATTAGATAATTCTCTACTTCACTTCTTTTTATCTACACATCTTTAGAGTTTAGACAGTGCTTTCGATTGCATGAGCTCAGTAACTCCTCAGGACACATGTTTGAGAAAATTAATAGAATTATTGCACTCATTTAATAGTTGAGGAATCTGAAGAAAGGAAAGGCTGAGAGAAGCAAATCAATGACAAAATCAAAGGAAATTATCAGACCTCGATGGGGTCTCACTCTTCCAACTATGGAATCACAGGCCAAGAACATTCGTCTCATTCTCAGAATGAAGAGATGAAGAATTCCAGATCCCAGACAAGAGAGAGATGTTTTCTGAGGGGCTAAGAAGCTGTCATTGATATCCAAGACTGGGCATGACAAAAAGCAGAAAATACTGAGTCTTTGAAGTAATGGATCAGCTTCTTCTCACTCACATCATGCTCCAGGGTGAGATGATGCTGACCACCGACCAGGTGTGGAGCAAGGCTTTTGCCCCAAGAGTGGGAAAGAAAGAAGAGAGAAGGTAGTAGTCTTGGGATGATGTGAATTCAGAAAGTCCCAGAGGGTGAGCAGGAAATCAAGAACCACTTGTTTCTTCCTGTAAGAATGTTTTGCATCTGGAAATGCAGTCAACTGTCCCCCACAGAGGGTAAACTTGATTTGAACAAACAAAGAATTCCCAAAGGCTGATGAAGGGATTAACTCCTGTATAATAATCTTGTTGTATTCTTCTCCAAGGTCTTTCATCTGTAGATCTCAGCAGGGTTTGCAAACATCAATTAAATGTTACAACATTCCTTTGAAGTAAGTATTATTAGGTCCATTTTCCAGATGAGAAAACTGAGAGTCTAAGGGGCTTGCCAGGGGCAACTCAACCAAGATTCTAGGAGGCCAAGTGCTTCCAACTTCAATTGTGCAGAGCTCTGGGTCTCACAGAGAGAGACTGAGACAATCTGACAATGTTGTTCCCAGGCTCTGAGAAGGAAGACCCTAAAGAGTCATTCCCCCACAATGCTTCACAAGCTCTGTAGAAACCTGTAAGGGCTTTTCCCTTGTCAAAGGGACTGGGTCCAAGAACCCCAAGACTCCATGAATCATTCCTCAGCCTTCCAGGCGGATGTCATTTCTCCTCTTCAAAGCTGTCAAAAACCATTGTTGTTACTTTTTTTATGCTCTACCTTGGGTTATAATTATTTATGTTGGCATCTGGTTTTTCTCTTAAGACTTCAGACAAGGATCTTACATTATCCCTTATGCTTGGTACATAGCACAAGGTAATAGGTAAATATTTTTTTACTTTATTTGAAGTGCGGTTGGTGGGGAAAAGTCAGAGCTACAGACAGCTTCTACAAGGTGCAAGGACCAAAGTTGATAACATTTGTTTTCCCCAGAGACAACAATAAGACCTGCCTACAACCCATATTTTCATGTGAATAAAGGCGCTTCTGGGTTTTCATGACTGCCAAAATCTCTATTTTTACCCTAGGAGCCAACATTCAGTTGGGAGGTTCGAGCCTGGTCAAAATTCAGTGAAGGAGCTTCATGGAAAGCCAGATGTGTGAAAAGCATATGTGGTAATAACAGACCCTTATATGAGTGTCCTGCTTTACAATTTTTACAAAATACTTTATAAGCACTTTCAAATTTGGTTCTATTAAGACAGCATACAGTGGGCAATAGGAAGGTCATTATCTTATTCTGTTGACCAACTTTATCAAGGTTAAGTGGTCTGCTCTCAGTCACACAATTATTAAATAATAGAACCAGGTTGGAACCAAGAAACCTGGAGAAAAAGAAGAATGACCACTCTCTATATTCCACAACTTCCTTTCCCTTTCTGGCCTTCCAAAACTGGACTTTTCTTTGTGGTTTCTTCTTTGTGCACCTCTGATGCTTGCAACCTGTGTCTCGGCAGGATCCATGCGGGTCCACTTTTGGTCTTTTTAAGCCCTCATCACCCTATGGGCAGTGTTTGTCCAGCTGGAAATTCAGAGCTCATCTGAATTTCAAGGAAGGGTTGAACAGAAGGTGCAATTTTGCTGCTTTAGGAACCCACTCAAAAAAAGACTAAAAAGAAGAAAGTCTTCGTAAGAATTGTCATTTAAAAATCCATTTGGATATTTTGGTGCAGTTGACCAAGCCCGAGATAGAGATATGCAAGACTTGGGTTATAGTCCAGGTGCCACCAACCAACTGTGGGTCCTTATTTTCATTTCACAGATATTTAATGAGAACCCACTATATGCTAAATATTGTGCTAGATGTCAGGGGCACAGAAATGAAAAAGATTGGTTTCTCGCTCTCAAGGAATGAATAGTGTATTATTAGACAAGACGGACAAGCAAGCAGACCAAAACATTACAATATGATGTGTACTTTTATGGAGTTGTAACACTGCTGAGACTCTTCCCAGAGGAGAAAATTCGAGCCAGTGCTGACCACTTCTGAGCACAGGGCACTATGGGACGGCACAGTTTGCACGAAGCCAGTCTTGCCAACAGAGATCCTGCGGGTCACATAGTTTCTTTCTTGAGGGGAGTGTGAACATAAGTGGGGACAATTAGTGGTGCAGAGACAGAGTCTCTCAGAGACTCAGGAGTGAGCTGAAGCCAGCAGACAGGAAGAGCCGTGGGACAGGAGAAAGGTAGAGAGGGGAGGTCATTGGGCACTGCAAAAGGAAGTCCCAGCCACAAGGACAAGCTGAGGCAGGCAGTGCCCATGACAGGAGGAGCAGCGATGGGCCTCCATGGACAGGGGGATGGCCAGATGTCATGGCAGCCACTTCCAGAATGGCCGCCAACATTTTCTCATAGCCTGAGTCCCAGCCTCAGAGCCACCAAGAGGCCTTACTCTTGATTTCTCATTATATTCAAGTCCCATAACCTGAGATAAACAGCATTTCTCTGACTCCTGCAAACTGGACAGAATGAATCCAAATATATAAAAGTGTTTTACATACTTATAAAACACCATGCTTTATGCAAGCGAGACTTGCAGCTGAAAGACTCCACTAGCAGCCAAAACAAAGACAAAATTAGTCTTGCAGGTGGGTGAGGATGTAGGCATGGGCTACTCTTGACTGTGCTCCCTGCACCTTTCAGAGCCTCCTCCAAAAGTACAATCGTTGCACCCTCAAGCCCATGCCTACTCTTCAGACCCTGCCTCTGTTAAAACAGGAAGCACTGACCACTTGATAACTGCGTGGTGATAACCCAAGGGTTGGCCAACCCACTCCGTATTATTCCACAATAAGCTTTCCATCCTAAGTCTTTGGGCTAATCTGTTTTATTTTTCTCAACTCATTAGCATGCCATCAGTAATTACAGATTAAACATCAGCAGTTTTTCGCCCTCTAATAACCCTAATATTCTAGCTATCTATGAAGATAATTAACCTTCATAAAGGAAAGTGCCCCAGGAAGTTTTCCTCAACACAATAGACAATTACCTTTGTTAATCACCTTTTTCTTTTATTCTAGTATTAGCGTTCAGGTTAGTCCTCCTGTACAGGACAGTGATGGCCGCTCCCTGTGACGCTCTTACCATCCCAAATCTCATATAATAGTCATTATTGTCCCCAGCATGCCTCCAAGAAGTTGCTTTATTCTCGATATGTGGCAATCAATTCCAGAGACCTCCCAGGCAGCAAACTGCTCACAAGCCTGTCAGGCAGATCAGATGTGCCTCTCCCCTGTCCCGAGGAGAAAAGAAGGAAAGTGACCTGGCCAAGGTTTTGGACCAAGGTGAACTCCCTCTCTTCAGTATCAGACCCACCCAACTAGACTCCAGACACAATATGACTTTAATTTTCTCCGTGATGTTTGTGGAGTGCCCACCATGTGCTGGTCCTCTGTTAAACCCCAGACATTCAGACATGAAGAAGAGGAAAAAAGACCACACCATGTTCCCAGCCAGGGCCAGATTCAGCTACCCATGCTGCTAAAAGTGATTCTTTGGTCCACTCATCCAGGAAGTATCTAGTAGACACCTGTGTTGGGCCCTTTTAAGGACCTCCTATGTAAATCTCATCTTCTCTATGAGTACTTCTCCACCACCACCCCCCCCCCAGAGGAATTAAACTCTTCTTCAACAAACAGTCCTATGCCCTGAAAGAGTCTGTTTGCACTTCTGCCCTTCATTAGACTCCCTCGTGTGCTGTAAGAACATTTCTGACCCAGCTCTGTATGCTCAGCAACAGGAGGGGCACAGGAGGCAGGCAGTGCTTGTCGAATTAAATACTTGCAAGATGTATGAGGCACCTGATAGGGAGACGTGGGAGTCCTATTACCTATGGTCCTGGCTGTTCAATAATGAAAATGACTGAAACCAACAACAGCAAAGTAATTGTTCCTAGGATATTTTGGTGTCTGTGCATCTCCTAAGATCCAGGCTGATGTACCCCTTGTTTTCCCATGCTCTCCTAAGCAGGGTCATGCTCCTCCTTTCCTGTTTGGATAATCTAACCATAAGCTATCACATCTATCCTGTTATCTCAGCCCCTCAGAAAGCCTGTGAGATAGGCCCAGAAGGGAAGTTTATCCCAATTGTCCCCAGATGAGACAGGGAAGTGACTGCTCCAGATCCAAAAGTTCAAAAGTGGTCAAAAGCCTGGGCTCAAACTCTCCATTCTTGGTTTGGAGTTCTTGGCATTGATCAGACCTACACACTGTTACAAATCATAATAATTATAGAAAGCCAAAAATCAACAGAGCTGCAAGTAAGAATAGGCTTGTTTTTGCCTTAAGATACTTTTTGGTAACTCCCCAATTGTAGTTGATTTGTATAAATCTAAACTGGGCTGTGTATTTGTTAATAGTCTGTAATGAACAGATGCATTTGCACCATCATGCAAAGAACACAGGTGAGGAAGGGTTTACTAGGGCTTATTTGCACTCCGTTATCAAAATAAGATATGAAAAGTACCTCACGGGAGAAATCAGAACTTTTGAACACTGATATTTCACAGGTCAGTGAGTCTTAATAATTCTAGAGACATCGATGCCTGTCTATATCTGCAACTGCTCTTCACACACACTTATATTTAGTTGGAGAGCATGCTGATGGATAAATAAAAACAAATTGCAACTGACACACAATATCGGCTCAGGTTTATGCTCCAACAGCTTGAGGACACTTTGTAGCCAAGTTTCATTTATTGATCATGTCAAGTCTCTAATCTATTTCAGTTTAGAGGAACTTTGTTGCTCAGTTCTATAGTATGCAAAAAAAAAAAAAAATAGAACTGGACATGCAAACAGGTAGGCTATTGCATTTCAAATGAAATTAGTGAGTATCATTTATATTTTTTTATAATAATCTGAGACCATGTAGATACTAGAGCAATCTTTTGATCAGCATTAAATTCTTTCTTTTCCACTAGAATGTGTTGAGATTGATAATGTGTTTTGGTCTCATTTCCCTCTCATTTCCTATCAAGTTTAGAGGACTGTTATCCCAGTGTGAACTGCTAAGACAGTTGTGGGCTAGAATAAATGTCCCTACTATGTCTCTTGTTGGGGGAAGACTTTTACCCCACTCTCTATTCTAATGGTTCCTTCACGGTAGGGAGCTACAAAGGTGGGATACACCCAGCCTCTCCGCACCCTTACCTGGTAGAGAGAAACAGAGTATTCTGTGCTGGGCCATTTGGAAGTAGGACCATGGCCTATGCACCTTCCCACGTTGCTCTCCTTTACCTGCCCTCAGAGAACACATGTTCTTGATGGCTCTTGTCCTGATGTACGTGCAGCAATCAAGGCCTTGGACACCTGGGTGGTCTCTGCTGGTCCCGCGCTGCTGGGGGGAGGACAGATAAGTCAATATAACCCAGGGTTCAGTATTAGAAAATCCACTTGCGCATGGACATAAACCGTACTTTCCAAGGAGGGGAAATGACACAACCATGGAACCCAGCAGGCGGGAGCAGCAGTCTCATCAGACCCAAGCTCCAGCTACGTAAGGTGTGGACATCACTCCTGATCCTCCAGCACCTGCTGCCAGGCCTGGCATGCAGAGCGGGTTCTCATTATACAGTTAGTGACCGAAAGTACAAGTGAGGGCAAGAACTGAGCTGTTTTGATTTTTGGTCTCTTACACCCCCCACTCGCTGCTGTGATCAGCAGGAAACACACTCCAATCTGTCAAATACCACAAGCATGCACCCTGTAGCCCATTCCCACCCATGTGAGGCTCTTGGTTCATCCCACCCTCTTGTAGAAACCAAAATGGCTGGACTGGCAGGGTCTGTCTTCCCCACAAGGTTTCTCCCCGCCTTAGGGGAATCTTATATTTACCATAACTTTCCCCTCTTCTCTTTACCCACTTCCTACTGAGATGGTGCCCCTCATGCCAAGCTCTTCTGCATGTGCAAACACAGCCTACCTGACCATCTCCTGCGTCTTGTTCAGCTCCCTCCCATTTGCCACAGGAAAATCTCTTTTTCCTTCTTCCTCCTTCATCCACTCTGGCGTGAGTCCTAAACCACTCTCAGACTGACGGTCCTACCAGTAGGACTAATGATACCCCCAGTTAAAGGCAAAGGAAGACTTCCATTTCGTAGTGAAATTCGCATTACAAAGAACCTATTTCATCAGCCCCTCAAAGTCCTTGAAAATGTCGAGAAGTTACTTTGAGAAATTCTGCCAAAATCTCTATCAATACCCTCTTCTTCTGTTTTCCTCAGGTACCAACGTGCCACCTAAAAAGTCAAACAAAACTCCCACCTTGTATTTTAAATTACTAAAATATGTTTTACTATTTTTACCATGAACGTACTATGCTTCAATTCTATTATGGGGCCCAGAGACTTTAGAGAGATGGGCTGGGGCTCTGTTTACCATTTAAAGCATTATCCAACAGGCATGCCCTGAGCCCCAAAGAACCATGTCACAGGTAAGCTGCTCATGCTTTGTGATCCTCAGAGAATTCCTCAAGGAGTTCCGTGATGGAGACACAAAATGAAAATGTGCAGACTAATTATCCCGAACAATTTTGACCCTTTTTCTAAAAACAGTGAATTGTTGAATTCAAACAATTTTTACCAGGGTAGAGTAGAGTATACGTCTTAGAGGACCATTATATTGTCATGCCAGCCACTGTCTTCCACTCTGATCTGGGATGTTCTCAGCCTTCCTTTTTGACTCAGGGGCCAAGGTACATCTGTCAGGCCCTCTGCATGCCTGTCTTCCCACCTCCCTAGTCTGAGTGGTGAACAGGAAATCCGTGTCTGCGCTGGTTGTATACCAGGTGTCCCTTGGGTGTCACATCTGTCATAAAACAGGGCTCAGGACATAGTATGGGTTACAGAACAGAGTTTACCTGGAAAACTTACAAAGTGAAGTTCAGCAGTGGGAAGCACGTGAACCAATCTCTTATTTTTCCGTGGAGAGGCATCCTGGGGCCAGGATATGCTGCTGGATCTGCCAATAGCTGCATGTTCCCTTTGAAAACTCACACTTGAGAGCATACTTAAGCAGGTGGAGAACTGTGGATTGCATGGGTGCCAGGCTGTCTGGCTTTTATATTCCAGTGAGTTTCGATGTTTACAGGAATTACCTATGAAAGCTAACTCTCTAGCACTTGCAAGCCCTGGGGATCATAGGAACTTGGGTTCAGAAACAGACCCTCCTACCCAGGAGAAGAAACCTCTTGCCGGGTCCCACTGGAAGGTGAATTTGGGTGCAGCTCCTCCTGCTGGGAGAAAGGGAAGCCTCTGGTCCCAAAGAATTAATTGTCCAGGTAATCCAGAATGTGTTCCCAGGGATACGTTTAGGGAATCCTGCTTGTTACACCAGGGTGGGACACAGAGTGGGATTAGTAGAAAATCTAATCATTTGCCAGGCCTATGACTCTTTCATTTTCAAAGTTGCCTTTGAAAGTCACGGCATCTGTATTCTACTCTACCACCCCGTCTTCCGGGCCACTCCCTTCCTCGTGTTTGTTCTCTCTTGTTTGGCCTATTGCACTCTCTTCCTGCCTCCAGTCTCTCCAAAAAACCATCTATCTTGCACATCACACCAAGCTGAATACTCCTGAAGTACAACCCTGACCTTGTTACTTGCATCAGTCAGGATAGGTTAAGCTGTGCCGCAGTAACACACAAACCCAATGGTACAGTGGCTTCAAACAGTAAAGGCTTATTTCTCACTCTCTCTTCATGTCCATCACTTGGCAGCTGGGCATTCAGTTCCCTGTCATTATTGTCCATCCTCTGAGACCAAGGCTGGGGGACCAGCCACTCTCTGATGCATTACTGAGGCCATAGAAGAGAGAAGAGAGAGTTCTAGAGGGTCTCCCATCGATAGTTACACGTTTGCCTGGGGGTGACGAAAGTCACTTCTGCTCACAACTCATGAGCAGAACTGGTCTCATGGCCCCATCCACAGGTGGCCAGGAAGTACAATCCTATCATGTGTTCAGAAGATGTGGATGCAGAACCATTTAATGAGCAGCACTAATGTGTTACTCTTTTGCTTCAAAAGCAAGCAAGCATGCTGATAACTTCCCGTGTTTTTCAGGACAAAGTCAAAATGCCTTAGGCGTTAAGATCTTCCACCCTCTCATCTAACCTCAGGTTACTAAACCCGCAGCATCTCCCGCTTCCTACGCATTTCACACGGAAGCAACTGCTCACATTTCACTGCACAGATGGTCCTCGCACTTCGCGGCCCAGCACTCCACACCTTTGCTCCTGCTGTTCCTCCCATCAAGTTCTAGCCATTTCTCCAGGCCAAAGTCAAAAGACATTCTTTCTAGGAAGCTTCCTACAATCCTCCCAACCAGAAGCAACCTCTTCTCTGTGCTATATCTTTAACAGGCAGGGCCCAATCTGTGCCTCTTTATGGTACTTAACACAATTTCTTTTCTTTTATAATGAAGAATATTTATAATTTAGTCATGAGGCTAAAAGGGACTTAAGAGACCGTCTAGTTCTTAAACCTTCCACATACCACAGCCAAGTCTTCCATCATCTGTTTAAAACTCCACAGTTTGGGAGAACCCACTGCCTCCCACGCAGCCCATTCTACATTTCTAAACTTGAACAGCTCGGATTATCTAAAAAGCAACAATAAGAGCATGTTTAAAAGCCCTTCGTCATGTGAAGCTAGTACCTACATGTCTCCTTTCCAAACACGGAAACGAAGGCACCCTAAGAGAATAAAGAACGTTTCTCTTAAGTAGCAAAGGGAAGTTCTGGTTTAATTTATCTCACTGTGCTGCTCAGAGGCTTCTCAGCTTCTGGACTATGATGTGGATAATCTCCTAAGAGACTGAGAGGGATGGAAAGACACCAAGGCAACCACCCTGCCTTGTTTACCAGAGAACTCAAGGGTGCCTTTCGCACAGCTGTGCTGAGTGGAAGTGTTTAGATAGAAGACTGTGTGGTCCTGGACAGATGTGGCTGCACCACGGCTCACTGTCAGACTCTCAACCTGAACCGCTGGGAACACCATGCAAAACGCACTGGGCAGTCCCGAGCAGAGCAGCGGAGGAAGCCTGCAAAAGACTCTCCCTCCTTAGCAAGCAAACATGAAGACAAAAGCCAAACTAGCCTGCTGCACAGGCTGACTGGCTTCTGGTGGCAAAAAACTCCACCTGTCTCGAAAGCATCCTTAGAACATTCTGGTGCCTTCTCCAGTTGTCCCACAGCTCTTGAAAAGAACATAGACTTTAGAATCACTGTCACTCATTGTGTAGCCCTAGATAAGTCACTTCACTTTCATGAGTCTCTCCTGTAAAATGGGGCAAGTAATACTTTCTCAGATTGTGATAAGGATCAAATGACCAGAAAAAAAAAAAATGCCTTGCTATGGTTTGGCTCAGTAAATCACAGTTCCTTCTAGACTTGCTTAGATGAGAGCAAGCCCCTGACCTGGTTGGTATAGCAGGATTCTGCATTTTCAAAACCCTAGGCTGGTTTGTCTCCAGATCTTCTCTCCCCTGGGTGAGGAGTCCACAGGGCCTAGGGGACACACCCACCCAGAGTCATGTTCAGCTTCAAGGACTCCAGAATTCCTTGCCCATGTGGCTCTGACCCCACACCAAGGCTCTTGCTTCCCCAGGACTGAACTGTGGAGGACAAAACCCGAAGCTAGTATATGTATCTCTAGGCCGAGAGATAGCTGTGTGCAGCGTGTAGCGATGGGCTGGGGCGGGGATGGGGTTATGGATGGATCTTTGTCATGAGGCTGGAGCCCATATGCATGAGGCACTGACAACGCATTGGCAAATGGGGGTAGGAAAAGAAGGCAGGCTCTGAGCCAGGGACCTCATTTTGTACACTTGCCTTGGATTGCACAAACATTAGGGACAGGCCTTATTCCCTCTCTCTTCTGCATTTCTAACGCCTATCCACTGTAATCCAAAGCACATTCTGAAGCCTCAGCACTTCTTTCCTTTTTATGGCTGCATAATATTCCATTGTAGCTATATACCACAGTTTGTTTATCCACTCATCCACTGATGGATATTTGGTTGTTTCCACCTTTTAAATATTGTGAATAATGTGTTTCCACCTTTCAACTATTGTGAATAATGTGGCTATATTCATTGGTGTACAAGTATCTGCTTGAGTCCCTACTTTCAAATTTTGGGGGCATTACCTAAGGGTGAAATTCCTGGATCATAAGGTACTTCTTTGTTTCACCTTTTGAGTGCTTGCCAAACTATTTGGCAAACAAGTGGCTGCACCATATTACATTCCCACCAGCAATAGACAAGGGCTCCATTTCTCTACATCCTTGCCAACACTTGTTATTTTACTTTTATAAAAATATTAGCCATTCTAGTGGGTGGGAGGTGGTATTACATTGTGGTTTTGATTTGTATTTCCCTAGTGACTATGATTGAGCATCTTCTCAAGTGCTTATTGGCTATATCTCCTTTGGAGCAATATCAGGGATAACTTAATGAGGTAACTAACATTCTCAGGATAAGGAAAGTGAAGAAAGCTAGGACTAAGTTAAACTGCTACTAATGCCCTGATTACTTCTGGAGTATCTAACAGAGCCAGCCCCCCATCTTGTTTCTAGTCTGCCTCCTGAAGGCCAGGGTGACAAACTTCACACCAACAGAAGCAATCAGCTACCCCCATGCCTTGGAGTTTGGGTCCACTATACACTACTCACCATACACAACACACTGAACGCTCCCCCTACTCAACACACATAAAAACACCCCATTCTTGTGTTCAGCCCCAGGATTACATAACAGCATGTGGGAATTGGACTCCCTTTATAGGACAGCCTCAACCCTCGGTATGTGGTCTGTTCCAAGACCCCAGAAAACTATTCCACAGGATGCGCACCACACACCCTGCAAAGGCTGGAATACCCAAGGTTAGGGAAGTGAGGGGCCGCCACCTCCCATCCAAATGGGCTGCCCAGGCTCAGCCCTGATCCTTTGAATCTCTCCCCACAGAACTTCTGGTACAGAGAAACAAGCCACAGAAAAAAAATGGCCAACACCCCTCCCCTATCCATCACCATATGGGGACCCTGAAGCTCAGAGGGTGAAGCCCAGGGTTACAGTCCAACCCAAGTCTAGAGCTTGGGTCCCCAACTTCCCAGATTTTGCTCCTATTGCACACTATGATACAACAAACGTATAGGCCTTCTATGCCGACATCACCAATTCGGGTTATGATTTGAGTCAAGATCAGTTTCTTGTGTGTGTTGTTTTTCTCACTGCAAAAAGAGGCTGCCAATACTGCTCTAACTAATAAAGTGTGTAAAGTGTGTGTGCGTGCATTCAGTATGTGTGTGTGTATGCTTTGAGCTCACTGGAAGGCAGTAACTATGTAAATATATGTGTATGTTTGTACTTACACTTTTTTTCTTCATGACCTAGTTGAGGTGGAAAAACATTTTGGGACTAGGTGAAAATGGCACATACTAATTCTACCTGTTTCTTCCTGCATGATCTGCTCTGGTATTCCCAGGTAAAACGAGTCCCTTTACTCTAAAAAAGGAAGTTGATTTTGTGCTATCAGGTACACTCAAACCACCCTAGGTGGAAGCCCGCAGCTGCGGTCTGCATTTGCTACTGGGGTTATGTCAGTGAAAGCGACAGCTGAGGGAAAACGACCTGGTGGCCTGCCAGGAGCCCCAGACTGGTGCCAGAAACCAAGGTTCAGGGATGAGTGGGCCACACAAGAGTTGGAGTGGAACCTTGAACAAGTTACTCCCCTGCTCAGGGCCTCAGTGTTTCCATCAGCAAAATGAAGGTGTTAGACTGGATTAGCAGATATCCAATTTTTAACAGCAAAATCCTCTTTAAAGATAAAATGTGGGGGCATCTGGGTGGCTCAGTTGGTTAAGCGTCTGCCTTCAGCTCAGGTCATGATCCCAGGGTCCTGGGATCGAGTCCCGCATCGAGTCTCACGTTGGACTCCCTGCTCAGCGGGGAGCCTGCTTCTCCCTCTGCCCCCCTCTCTGCTCATGCGTGCTCTCTCCCTCTCTCTAATAAATAAATAAAATCTTTTAAAAAATAAAATTAAAAAAACAAAGATAAAATGTCATGCAGCTCTCTAATGTATAAAAGCAGATAAAAATGGAACCACTCTGACTGAAGGGACCCTTCCCCATCCCCATCCAGATCTATTTGCTCAGCCTCCAGCTCACTGGAATCAAACTCTTCTAACTAAAATACTGTATGGTTCTAGGTCATGAGAGGAACCAGTTAGATGCAGGAAAAAAATAAAGTATTTGAAGTCGGGAAGTAGGATGATAAGGACAGGGGCCGGGGCGGTGGGAGGGGTAGGCAGAGAGAGAGAGTGGGACGTGTTTGGGCATGATGGAGTTCTTGGAGAGCAGCCTGTTTTTTCACCCCAGGTTTCCAGAGACGAAACTGAGGCCAGACAGCTAAGATATAAACTTTGTAACTTTTTGACCCAGGAAGTGTTGAGAATCATAATAAGGAAATGATTATAGAGTGCTTTGAGCTCCTCAGAGACAAGCAGTATTTAAATACAATGTATTATTACCTCCACAGAGCTCTTTTGATTACCACTGTGCTTGAAAATGTGGGCAGACCACTTTTATTTTTCAAAACTCAGGTGTTCAAAAAAAATATTCACATGTACAATACCTACCCTCTCCCCCTTATAAGCTAATTCTCAGCTTCCTTGTCACTAGATAATTTAAATGTTCAAAGAGATATTATTCTAGCTTTATCAGCTAAATTGGCAGTCCCCTGTTAGAGATGTCTATCCCTTCCAGCTCACTCTCCTCCCATTATTCAAAGGACTGTTAAATTGACAGTGAAAATAATATTATATTTGGATATTTAAATGTCAGTGCCCAACATCATTTAACTGATGTACTAGGTAGGAATTTATCTACAAGAGAACGAATAAATCAGGTTAGCCCTGAGATATTTGGTTCCTTGATACGGGGCCTGCTGTTGAAGCTCAGAACTCAACCCCCTGATATTCAGAATGTTCTTTCAGAACTGAAGGGCTTGAGCACTCAGCTAGTCCTGGAACAGCACAGGACTCCAAGTCAGAAGGTACGTATGTATGGTTCAAGTCCTCGTTTTACTGTGCATGGGCTGGTTGACCTTGGCAAATCACGTCACTTCTCTGGTCCTCAGTTTTCTCCTCTGAGGATTGGAGTCCTCTCCCTGTCCTGCCTACTGCGTTCGCAAGGCTGCCCAGAGAATCAATACGAAGTGATGTGGAAAACCCCATGTAACCAGCGTGAGTAGAAGGTCAGGAGCACAGACTCTCAGTGGAATCAGAGAGACCTTGATTCAACTCCTAGTCCTGCTACTTACTAGCTATATGACCTTCAGTAAGTTGCTTATCTGCCCTGAACCCCAGGTTCCTCATCAGAGAAAGGAGACAATTTATAGTATTTTTAACATCGGGTTGTTTTGAGAATGTAAAGCCCAAAGCCTGGCCTACAGTCAAAGCTCAGTCAGTGTTGGACTTCTTACAAAGCTGCAGGCCTCCCCGTGCCCAAGGGGTTACTGTTGTTTCTCTTTAGTTCCGCTTTCAGTGACAACAAACCTAGAGACAACCATGCATCTCTTGTCTCTGAACCGCCTGGGTGCTCCTACTCAAGCGAAAGAAAAAAGGAAATACACTGTGGCCCAGAATGGGGCTCCAGAGAAATCCAAAATGAGCTGTGGTCTAAAAGCGACTTCTCTCCAAGCCTATTTTTAACTGGCTGTGAACTTCTCTAATACGTAAAGGGTGATGCTGGGCTCCCTGAATAGCTAGCTGACGAGCTGCTGCCTGCTTCGGCTACTATGTGAATTTATGGAGTTCTGGTCTCACACTTCATTAAAGAAATATATGATGGTGCTGAGACAAGGGGCCAGACACCTATAACTCTTGTCCCACTCTCCCAGTTATAAATCTTAGTTCCTCACTCACCGAAGAAGAGCTACTGAAGAGATGTTATCACCTGCTCCTTGGTGGGGGGGCTCTCTTTTTTCAGCTGTTTGCAACGGACCGCATTATTAGGAGCTCACCAAACAAAAGGCCTGGTCCAAAGCACCCTCCCAGCTTTGTTAAGAATACCCCCGGTGCGGGGCACCTGGGTGGCTCAGTTGGTTAAGCGACTGCCTTCGGCTCAGGTCATGATCCTGGAGTCCCTGGATCGAGTCCCGCATTGGGCTCCCTGCTCAGCAAGGAGCCTGCTTCTCCCTCTAACCCTACCCCCTCTCATGTACTCTCTCTCTCTCATTCTCGCTCTCTCAAATAAATAAATCTTTAAAAAAAAAAAAAGAAACATTAGAGTGTATTAGGGTCATTTCCCTTGTTAATCAAAGAATTCACAGAAATTATTTTTATCCTGTGTAGTCTAAAATATTACGTGTTGATTTTCATCATTAAATCTGTTTCAGGTTCTGAAGTCTTTGACCTAAACAAAGATTGATGTATCAAAACCAGAGAAGCAAGTTAAAAACAAAAATTCCTAAGAAGAACACTATAGGTAGTGTGTTAGAGAGAGGAAGGGGTCCCTAAACTGACTATTGACTGAGGTCCCTGTTTACCTTGTGATAGCGCCCAGCCCTTCTCTTCAATTTCCCACTGACTGTATCTCTCACCCCCCAGCTTAGTAGGTATCTTCATTACATTGGACCTTGGAAGATACGTAGGGTTTGGATATGCACACATGTAGTGGGAATAGCATGAGAAAAGGCATGACTAAAGGAAAGAACAGAATCAGAGAGGTTATCTGGGACTGGAGTACATGAGATGTGGGGTGGGGGGAAGGCAGGGGAAGGAGGAGATAATGCTGGGGAATTGAGCAGGTGCCAGATCATAATTAACCAGGGCTTTACATTTGTAGCTAAAGAGTCCAGACATCATTGCATGAGCAATGGGAAGCTCCCTTTGTTGGTAGAAACATATAAACTAAGCTATAGTTTTATAAATGTTCATCTGGTAATAGCTGTGCGTATGGGATGGTGGGCCGAGGAGATCGGTGACAAGGTTTTTGTGATAAGCGGGGCAAGAGGTGAAGCAGATCTGAACTAAGGCAGCAGTAGCATGAGTGAGGGTGGAGGTACAACTGGAGAATATATTTTGATGTTAAAGGAAGATGTGTAACCGGTCACTCCACCAGGCAGGCAAAGCAGACCAGCCAAGCGCTGGCCAAGCAGGCGGAAATCTAGAACGAGTGGCTCAAGAGAGCTAGCGGTAAGGAAGTTCAATTATGGCTTCAAGCCCATCTTGAAGAAGACTGACTGAACTTTTATCTCCCCTCATAGAAAAAAGTGAGGGCATCTTGTTTTCAAACAGATTATTCCCTCTTGCTATATGAGAACCCAATATCCTGAGGCTAATGACCAGATCTGCTGGGGGTGCTTAGCAGATATCTAATACAGTGCACCCCTTGTACTAGAGCAGACCCCCTTGGCCCCACGTTTCTTGATTCTGGTGAGCTCTCTGGGTGCACACTGACAGTCTCCCGTCCAGTCACACCGCTCATCTCCTCCCCCGGGGGCTTTCTTATTCACACAGCTGCAGGGCCAGGTCCCTATCCCTAAATAGGCATGCATGACCTAGAAGTATGGGGTAACACCCTGTGGTGTAAACCTTTGTCCAAAGGAAGACAGAAGCCAGGGGATAAACTCCTTCTCTTTTCTCCCCTGCCCCCTGCCATTAATGAATAGTGTTCAGATGCAGTTTCTAAGGCTTCTTAGGGGCAGAGTCCCACTTATTGAGCATGCAGTATCACTTAGTAATGACCAACTCAATAACCATTTTTTTTTAAGATTATTTATTTATTTCACACACAGAGAGAGAGATAGTGAGAGAGAGAGAGCACAAGCAGGGGAAGCAGCGGGCAGAGGGAGAGGGAGAAGCAGGCTCTCCACCGAGCAGGGAGCCCGATGCGAGGCTCAATCCCAGGACCCTGGGATCATGACCTGAGCTGAAGGCAGCCGCTTAACTGACTGAGCCACCCAGGCACCCCCCAGTAACCATTTTTGTAATGACTCTCCCTCCTTCTCTGCTTTGCTCCCTTTTTCACTCATGTTGGCTGAGATGGGATTCCTTAATAAAGTAAAATGACATAATTGCTCTAATTTTTGGGGAATGTGGGCTAAGACAAAGATTACAACAGGAAAAAGTACTGCTCACCATGTACACTAGAGAGATAGTCGAGGATATTTACTGCAGGATTGGTTGGAGTGGCAGGAAGAACAAGGAGGAGGAGGAGATCATTTAAATGTCAAATGATTAATTCCATAAATGTACATCCATTCGACTTTTAGAAACAACTAAGAGTGTCTGCATGTGCAAGGCGGTTTGAGCAAGAATGTAAATTGCATAGCAGAGCAATCAATCCCCCTTGTTTAAATAAGATAAGGATATGTACTTTAAACGAATATAATACTAGTGTGTATCCTTTGCAATTAAGGGTGTCTATGCGATAAAATCTGACCTATAGAATAGAAGCAGGAGTATTGTATAGCAGTTCCTGGTAACCTGGCTTAAAAGATAGTGAGTGTGCTCTTTTATCTTTTCTGTTATCCTGATGCCTGGAATGTCAATGTGATGGCTGGAACTTTAGCCACTATCTGAGACCATGAGTATAAGGTCCATGCTTCAGAGAAGGCAGAGAGGCAAGACTAAAGGTGAAGGGCACAAGAGCTCTGAGAGCAGGGCTCTAGTCCAGCAAAAGCAGCCTGCATTCCAACTTAAATGATTTCATTTGCCTCTCTGCAAGGGCTGGCTCCAGGTTTCACAGCTACATGTAAGAAGGCTGCACGGCGGGAGTGAAGGCAGACCGGGGCCCCACAGTAAGTCTTTCCAAATGTGTCTTCTCTCTGCCTCTGGACTGCAATGTACTCCTTCTTTTACAGGGTCGAATTTTTTAAAAGAGCACATGTTGTGCCTCTTTTTCTTTCCCCCATCTCCAAATGAGTAGTCACTTCAGGTTTGGTATGCATTCGTGGACGGGGTAGAGTGTTCCCTCAGGTTCTTCTGATCGTCTCGCCCTTGGTTAGAACTCTTCTCTCAGAAACTTTGCTGGAGAGCCGTGTGTCTGTGCAGTGTGTATACACCTCCTGGCCTTGCTTTTGAGTTCTTTCTCTAGGATGGGCACTGTGGTGTTCTGAGAAGGAAACTCCTGTTT
Source organism: Leptonychotes weddellii (assembly GCF_054177405.1). Classification (NCBI taxonomy): domain Eukaryota; kingdom Metazoa; phylum Chordata; class Mammalia; order Carnivora; family Phocidae; genus Leptonychotes; species Leptonychotes weddellii. Next base: position 121,763,990 of record NC_138369.1, read on the forward strand.
CTGCCACCTAGTCAACTCCCCGTGAAAAGGAGCAGATAGTTGTTGTGAATCCGATATGGTCTACATGTCTTCACTGGCCAGAGTCTAAGCCAGAGTTGTTGCTTTTTTTTTTTTTTAAGTGTCTATTTAAATTTCAGTTAGTTAACATACAGTGTAAGTTTCAGGTGTAGAATCTAGTGATTCATCACTTACCTACAACACCCAGTGCTCATCACAAGTGCCCTCCTTAATCCCCATCACCGATTTAACCCATCCCCCCACCCACCTCCCCTCCAGTAACCATCAGTTTGTTCTCAGTAGTTAAGTCTATGTTTCTTGGTTTGCCTCTCTTTTCTCCCCCATGTTCATTTGTTTTGCTTCTTAAATTCCACATATGAGTGAAATCATATGGTATTTGTCTTTCTCTGACTGACTTATTTCACTTAGCATTTCTCTGACTGACTTATTTCACTTAGCTCCACCCACGTCATTGCAAATGGCAAGATTTCATTCTTTTCTATGGCTGCATCCTATTCCATTGCATATATATACCACTTCTTCTTTATCAATTCATCAACTGATGGACATTTGGACTCTATCCATAATCTAGCTATTGTTGATAATACTGCTATAAACATCAGGGTGCATGTGTCCCTTTGAATTAGTATTTTTGTATGCTTTGGGTAAATACCCAACAATGCAATTGCTGGATCATAGGGTAGTTCTATTTTTAATCTTTTGAGGAAACTTCATATTATTTTCCAGAGTGGCTGTACCAGTTTGCATTCCCACCAACAGTGTAAGAGGGTTCCCCTCACCAGCACCTATTGTTTCCTGTGTGGTATTTTTTTAAAGATTTTATTTATTTATTTGACAGAGAGAGACACAGCAAGAGAGGGAACATAAGCAGGAGGAGTGGGAGAGGGAGAAGCAGGCTTCCCACCGAGCAGGGAGCCCAATGCGGGGCTCGATCCCAGGACCCTGGGATCATGACCCGAGCCGGAGGCAGATGCTTAACAGACTGAGCCACCCAGGCACCCCTCCTGTGTTGTTTTTTTAATTTAAATTCAATTAGTCAACATATAGTACAGCGTTAGTTTTTGATGTAGTGTTCAATGATTCATTAGTTGCGTGTAACATCCAGTGCTCATCACATCACGTGCCCTCCCTAATGCCCATCACCCAGTTACCCCATCGCCCCACCCACCTCCATTTCCACAACCTTCAGTTTGTTTCTCAGAGTCAAGAGTCTCTCATGGTTTGGCTCCCTCTCTGATTTCTTTCCATTCAGTTTTCCCTCCCTTCCCCTATGACCCTCTACACTGTTTCTTATACTCCACATATGAATGAAACCATATGATAATTATCTTTCTCTGCTTGACTTATTTCACTTAGCATAACACCCTCCAGTTCCATCCATGTCAATGTAAATGGTAGGTGTTCATCCTTTCTGATGGCTGAGTAATATTCCATTGTATATATGGGCCACATCTTCTTTATCCATTCATCTGTAGAAGGGCATCTCAGCTCCTTCCACAGTTTGGCTGTTGTGGACATTGCTGCTATGAACATTGGGGTGCAAGTGCTCCTTCTTTTCACTACATCTGTATCTTTGGGGTAAATACCCAGGAGTGCAATTGCTGGGTTGTAGAGTAGCACTATTTTTAACTTCTTGAGGATCCTCCACACTGTTTTTTAGAGTGGTTATACCAGCTTGCATTCCCACCAACAGTATAAGAGGGTTCCCCTTTCTCCATATCCTCACTAACATCTGTTGTTCCCTGTCTTATTAATTTTTGCTGTTCTAACTGGTGTAAGATGGTTTTTCACTTTTGATTTGTATTTCCCTGATATGGCAAGTGATATGGAGTATTTTTTCATGTGTCTCTTGGCCATTTGTATGTCTTCTTTGGAGAAGTGTCTGTTCATGTCTTCTGCCCATGTCTTGACTAGATTATTTGTTTTTTGGGTATTGAGTTTGATAAGTTCTTTATAGATCTTGGATACCAGCCCTTCATCTGTTATATCATTTGCAAATATCTTCTCCTACTCTGTAGGTTGCCTTTTAGTTTTGTTGACTGTTTCCTTTGCCATGCAGAAGCTTTTTATCTTGATGACGTCCAAAAGCTCATTTTTGCTTTTGTTTCCCTTGCCTTTAGAGATGTGTCTTGCAAAAAGTTGCTGCTGCCGAGGTCGAATAGGTTATTGCCTGTGTTCTCCTCTGGGATTTTGATGGATTCCTGTCTCATATTTAGGTCTTTCATCCATTTTGAGTCTATCTTTGTGTATGGTGTAAGAGAATGGTCCAGTTTCATTCTTCTGTATGCAGCTGTCCAATTTTCCTAGCACCACTTATTGAAGAGACTCTCTTTTTTCCATTGGATATTCTTTCCTGCTTTGTTGAAGATTAGTTGACCATAGACTTGAGGGTCCATTTCTGGGCTCTCTGTTCTGTTCCACTGATCTGTGTGTCTGTTTTTGTGCCAGTACCATGCTGTCTTGATGATCACACCTTTGTAATATAGCTTGAAGTCAAGCATTGTGATGCCCCCAGCTTTGGTTTTCTTTTTCAAGAAGGGGTCTTCTCTTGTTCCATACAAATTTTAGGATTGTTTGTTTCAGCTCTGTGAAAAATGTCAATGGTATTTTTGATAGAGATTGCATTGAATGCGTAGATTGCTCTGGGCAGCATAGACTTTTAACAATGTTTATTCTTCCAATCCATGAGCATGGAATGTTTTTCTATGTCTTTGTGTCTTCCTCAATTTCTTTCATAAGTGTTCTGTAGTTTCTAGAGTACAGATCATTTGCCTCTTTGGTTAGGTTTATTCCTATGTATCTTACGATTTTTGGTGCAACTGTAAATGGGATCGATTACTTAATTTCTCTTTCTTCAGTCACATTGTTAGTGTATAGAAATGCAACTGATTTCTGTGCATTGATTTTGTATCCTGCCATGTTGCTGAATTGCTGTATGAGTTCTAGCAATTTTAGGGTGGGTCTTTTGGGTTTTCCACATAAAGTATCATGTCATCTGTGAAGAGTGAGAGTTTGACTTCCTCTTTGCCAATTTGGGTGCCTTTTATTTCTTTCAGTTGTCTAATTGCTGAGGCTAGGACTTCTAGTACTATGTTGAATAATAGTGGTGACAGTGGGCATCCCTGACACGTTCCTGACCTTAAGGGAAAAGCTCTCAATTTTTCCCCATTGAGAATGATATTCACTAAGCCACAATTTTAAACCAGACATCTCCTCCACCTGTCAATGACTCAAAAGAGAAAGGTCTGTGGTGCCCAATAATTCATGGTGTGGCCAGGGTTCCAAAGCAGACAATCACAATTCCTCTTGGTGTGCTTTAAACTGCCCTTTAGTCCAGGGTTACTCCCTCCAAAAGTGGGTTTAAGATCAATGCATCAATAGCTAAGCAACCCTCAACTAAGTGTTCTTTCAACAATAAAAAGTATAAAGAAGAATACTATAATTATACAAGTATATTTTGCCCAAACAAATGGATAAATTCTCACTTGTCCACTTTGTGGAAAATCAATGACAAATGCTTCTTCCCAAGCCAGTTTCTTTTCCATCCCAAGCCAGCTCTGTGCCCTGGCTTCAGTAGATGCTGATGTATGTGCATTGGGGATTATCCACTATTTGTTGTCACTTGTTATATTTTTGCCACCCTCCTTCTGCCCTCTCTCTGTGTGCCGAATGGTAAATTAACTATGATACTATTTCTACCTCTCTTTCCTGCACCCCCACAGCATCCACTTCAGACTGCCACTGTGAGCCAGACTCTTCTGCCAGAAACGGAAAGGAGAGCCTCGAACTCTCTCTGGGATGCTAATTTGGGCAAGGCACTCCCTACTCCCACTGGAAGGTAGGTCACCTGCCCGTCACCTTCTCTGCTTTCTGTTCCTCCTCAGAGTGGCAGGCAAGAGAGAGGTCATGGCCCTGCTCAGCTAGTTCTAGCTAAAGAGATCAGAAATTCCTTTGGAAGCTTAGAGGAGGCAAGAGAAAGGCAGCCTTCTTTCTTTGGAAGGATGCTAATGGGAAATGAAGCTTGGCATGGGAGTGTGCAGTAGTAATAAAAAGAGATGAAAGGTGAGACGGACCAGTTCGCTCTTCAACTTCATTCTTCATCTCTAGACCTTGTTTCCCTCCAGTGGCAATCTAGCAGCTGCCTTTTTTTCCCCTCTCCTTCATTTCTCCTCTTTTCCTGGAATATGTCTTAGAAAGAGAAAGACTTTCTAATGAGGTAAGACAAGCAGACATTAGCCTCTAGCACCAATTTTAGCACGGGCAGTTGAAAGCATCCCTGTTAGGCGGTGAATACTACCTGCAGGGCCCATCTGCTTGCTTTTTGAAATGTTTGGCCTTTGGTTTAAAAAATTTTTTTAATATATAACCAAGCATTCTCTTTATCAAAAAGCCTCTCTTGGGCAGAGGCAAGAGGTTGGACTTTCTAAATATTCCTTTGCTCAGGGCAAAAAAAGAATACGATGTTTCCTAAATTTACAGCATGAATTCCTCTGAAGCATCTAGTTCCTTGCCGTTCCCTTCCTGAATGCAGGAGATGTCCAAGGTGCTGGAGGGTAGAGACATAGAGGTGAGTTAGACACAATCCAGTACTTTAAGAGTTTAGTCTGGGTGCGCAGAAAAAGGCACACACACAAATAACTTTAATACAAGGTAGAAAGTGATTGTTGTAGCCCTCACCAGGGGCAGTAGCAGAAGAGGTGGGAGTAAGGAAGAATTCTTTTTTGGAATCATTTAAAGAGATTTTCAGAATATGTTGAACCTCTTTTTCACTTGAGGTTCTTAATCAGAATGATTTTGTTTATTTTTATGTTGGCTGATTGGCTAGTTGATAGGTGGGTAGGTGTGAGGAGCTTCAGTGCCTCTTGATTGATGATAGATAGACAGATGATAGATAGATAGATGATAGATAGATAATAAAAGTAGATAGTTCTATATCTATGTAGATATAGATATTTATATAAACATTCAAATACTGATATGGCCAGGCAACCATGGGAACTAACCAAGTGATACATTCGTTCATTCAAGAAATATTTCTGGAATATTTACAATATGCCAGGCACTGTGTCTTGGTCATAAAATGGTGACCAAAAAGGAAATGGACCTTATTTTCATGGAACTTAAACAAGGTTTGGAGAAAGTAGAGCTTAGCCAAATAATTATGCAAGTAAATACAATTACAAAGAGAAAAATGAAATTCCAGAAGATCATACATGTGTAGGGGAATTTCTCCCACTTAGGAGAAGGGTAACAAAGAAGATTTCCTGAATAAAATGCCATTTGTGTCAGATTTGAAGATCGTATAAGATTTGGATATTGAATGGTGGTAGGAGAAGGGGACTTCATTTAAGGGCATAGTGTGAATGAAGGCAGCAAAGCTGGAAAGGGCAGGGTTGGGGCTACATTCTGGAGGAATGGGAGAGCCACTGAAATTTTCTGAGTGGTGGAATGATTAGCTACATTTTAGAAAGTTCATTTGACAACATTGCAGGAAAGAAGGGAGGGACAGACAGGAGAAAGGTAGACCCTTGGGAAGTTACCAAAATATAAAATAGAAGAGCAGTGGCAGTGGAAATGGCAAGAAAGAAATTGAGAATAGAAACCTTGCTGACTTATAATCCTTACCCTGGAAACAGCGACTTTGGTGACAGAGGTGGGAGTGGGGAAGTAGTGTTATGGAGAAATTCCATTTGGGGCATACCGACATATCAACACAGACACTCAGAATGAAGAAGCCCACCTTATGGCTAACCCCTACCCTTGTTTTCTATCTCTTCTTCTCTCACTCCTACCCTCTGTGCTCAGCACTCTGTTGGTTGCAAGTTGCCACCATTTTTGACAAGTTAGAAAACTTATGCCAGAATATGATCAGTAAATTCATTTCCCATCCAGAGACCTGGTTAGCAATGGAAAGAGACTCAGGTACAATTAAGCAGCCAACACTCAGCCCAGCACCTCTTGACACTGCTTCCCTGCCATTCACCAGCTGCGACCTTGGGCAAGTCCCTCTACCTCCCTAGGTTTCACTTTCCTTATCTGGAGGAAACAGGGGATAATCACAACTACTCTGTCTACTTTGAGAGAGTGCCAAAGGTTTCAGAGAGAATCCAGACAAGAGGCAATGAGCCTCTGCCTGTACAAAGACTGTGGTAATAGGGGCAGAGAGCCATAAAAGGCAGCTAAGTGAAGAGGAATGCTGAGAGCATGTTAGGCCAAGAAGAAAGGGTGGGAAGACAAATAAACGTCCTCTGAGAGTCTACATGCTCCTTCACTATGCATCAAGAGCAGGTTTTGAGAGTAGAACTCAGACCCTTAAACATCTGTATTAGAGGGAGAGAAATGCCATCATGATAGTGGCGGAGTCCGCTGGTTGCTTCTCAACATCCAGTCTCTCCTTTTCAGTAATTACTCTGGTTTTCGACTGAACACAAAATTAGTCAGCTGGATTTCCCAACCCCTCCTGCACCTTGGTGTGCCCATATGCCTCAGTCCTAGTCAGTGAGAAGTCAGCAGAAGTATGTGTGACTTCCAGAAACTCTTCTTAGACAGAGAACTTCACTCTTAATCCTTTTTTCTACTCAGACTGCAGATGCAATGGTTGGAGCTCCAACAACCATCTTTGTCCTGAACGTTGCCTTAAGAATGGAAGTCACACAGTAGAGCAACAAAAGCAGAAGGAAATTTCGTTCCTGATCCATGGGACCGTTACGTCCCTATCTCAGGCTTCCTACCTTAGATGTCTGTTAGGTGATTTTCTTAGGTTCTTATTGCTGCTCTGACAAATTACCATAATTTCAGTGGCTTAAAACAACATAATTTTTTTTAATCTTCTTGTTCAATAGGTCAGAAGTCTGATAGGGATCTCACTGGGCTACAATTAAGTTGTCATAAGGTACATTCCTTTCTGGAGGCGATAAGGGAAAATCTATTTCTTTTTCTAGCTTCTAGAATCTACCTACATTCATTGGATCATGAGGCCAATTCTCCTCATGCTACCCTCACTCTGGTTCCTTCTTATGATCCCCTCTTCTACTTTTAGGGACTTTTGAGAGTACATTGGGCCTACGTAGATAATCCAGGCTTATCTCCATATTTTAAGGTCAGTTTATTAGCAACCTTAATTTCACCTGCCTCCTTGACTCCCCTTTGCCATATAACCTAATATATTCACATTTTCTGGAGATTAGGACATAGGCATCTTCACGAGGCCATTATTCTGCCTACCACAGTTGTAGAGAGACAAACTTCTATCTTGTCCAAACCACTGTTTTTTGTGTGTTGGGGGGTTCAGCCCACAGCTGAACCCATTGCATTCTTGCATCAGGCATTTACTGAATACCCACTCTGTATATGGTGCTGCCGTGCCATGGTGGTGCCAGCTGCGGTCTGATAACCTGGGATAATTCTGATATCCACAATCTTCCAGAGAATGTGAGACCCGCCTCCCAGTAGCACCTGGTCCCAGGAGCACCCACATGCCCACAGTGATGTCACTCACTACCACAGAAGCAGAAAGAGGCTGTCCACCTACCACCTGACCACAGCTCCTGCCCCCCAACATCTGCAGATCTGCCTCAGCACAGGTAAGGAAACTGAGGCCCAGAGCCAGGAAGAGGCATTCCCACAGCAAGTTCATGGCATTGTCGGGACTAGAACCCAGCTCTCTGAATACCCCTCTGCATCATATCATTTCCCTTGAGCCACTCCGGGTTTTTCAAGGAAGGACATATTGGGCATACTCCCACAGCTCCATGGCTCCAAGTACCCAGGCCACAAATTTTGGCACGGGCCAAAGACCATGTTTACCCCTGCCACAGTGAATCTAATAACACCAAATGTTTATAACATTTGGCTGGATTTTCTGTGTTCTTCTTCTATCTCTAAATGTACATAGCAAAGTCTCTGGTGCATAAATTATCCATTTTCCTGTCCCTCACACTTTCATGCTTCATTTCTCATATTTGTTAAATGGGCAACATGGCCATAAGAAGTCCAAGTTAAGGGCTCAGGCCTGGGAGGTTATATGTTCCAGTGTCATTTCCAACTTGCCCTCATCTCTCTGGGTGTCAGCATTTCCATATTAAAAAATGGGAGACAGCCAATGTGCTTCAAAATAATTGCAAATAGCAGCTAATAAAACTCATTGTAAAGCACATTAGCACCATACACAGTGTAATCTAACTGCTAATAATAAAACGTTGAGCAACTAGGAATCTAGCTCACACATTTGGCTCTGAGTCACACTCCCTACTAACTCTGAGTGAAAGTGAGGGAACTAGAACCAGGCCAGGACACAGAGCTAGGAGATGCCCAACAGCCAACCAAGCACAGAGACATGCCTGAGCGCCCAGAGGTTGGAAAGGCCTTCACGAAGCCCCTTGATGAAACCCTTTGTTCTGCTATTCTTAAAGATCTGATTTCCCAAGCTCTCTTTGGTAACTGTTTCTGGGTTACACACCCCGGATAGTTGGAAAGACTTCCCTTATGCAATTTGAGTGAGTTTGCTTTGGCCGTCTTCAATGGGAATGGAAAGAAAGCTATTCACACACACACCTACACTGCCAGCCTTACAGTAATATCCTTTCTGATGCCTGATGGCTTGTATTGAGATAGTCTTTCTGTAGCATTTCCTAATGCTTATTTGTACATAAATGCAGTGGGTTTTGGTATTTTTTTTAATCTAAGACTTTTTACACTGAGTTAAAAATGCTAGAGTCTGAGAATCTTAGAGCTGGATGAGGTCTTAGAGATCACTTCTTCCAAACATCTAGATTTTGCAGACAGAAAAGTTGAGGTTCTGATGGGTGTGGTGTTGCCTAAGGTTACGACGATAGTGTTGTGACAAAGAACTATGAGCAAGGCCTAAAGAATTTTGATGATAATGTATCACTAAATATTTAACTCATGCTAATTTCTAATTTTTGCATTCTTCACATAATACCTCCTGATATTTGCATGGTACTCTGATATTTATTTTGAGCATAAGCAGTCATCCCCCCCTTCTTGTGTAATAGTTGTTTACTCTTCTTCTGTCAGAGAACTCATTTTCCCTCAATTAAGCATAATCCTGCACATCCATGTCAACTTCTCTAATTTAAGGGGTCAGACGGAATTGTAATTCTACTTTACTTGGTTTCATCTAACATTTATGGAGCAGCTCCTATAAGCTAGGAACTGTCACAGAGGACCTCATTTGAGCCTCAAAACAGCCTTCTCTTGAGGTTATTATTATTCACATGTTCGAGTTGAAATAAAATGTGGCACAGGAAGATGAAGCTATAGACGTGACATTGTCCATCTGCTGGCACCTGAGTCTTTGGGTTTGTGCTCATGACAGCATATGACATCTCATATAATGTCAGCCATCCCACCTACATTTCCTATAGTAGTAAGTCAAGGAATGATGCTCCTTTTCCATTATCCCCACCGTGGCTATAAATAATAAGTAGCATAATTAGCCAAGCTGATCCAAAAAGGATGTTATATACTCTTCAAGTTGAAGATGAATGATAGCTCCAACGCTCCCCAAAATATAGGTCAATGAGAAGAAAATGTCACCTTTTCTTTTACCATATAGTCACAGACACATAGGTAAGGCAGAAATGCAGATGGTAGACAGTAGAGCGTGACTGGAGTCTGGACCAAGGAGTGATTGTTTCTGAGGGAGGTCAGGGAAAGTGTCTTGGAGAAAGGACCCAGGCTTCCATGAATGGGAGGACTCAAGTAGGAAGATGTTAGGGGAGAGGCAGTTGAGTCAGAGTTTAAGCGCCAGGTCCCAAAGTGAGGAAAGATTTGGGCAGAGGGGTGAAATGAGGAATGCCTAAAGGAACTGGAAATAATTCACTGGAAAAAAAAAGACAGTTCCAGGTTTCCATGTCTCTGAAGGATGATCCAATGACAGGCAGGTATGACTTGCTCTGTGAAGTTAAGATTCTGAATATCAAATCAGCCACCAAGTCAGTAATGGTCTCAGGGAACCAGGACCACAGTCAAGAAAGAGGGATATCTTTAACAATTAGGCCCTGCTCGATAGTGGCATGGCTTTCTCTTGGAGAACTGAGAAACTCATCAGAGAAAATATGCTGGTCAAAGCCAGGGAACCCACAGCCCAAGGAGCTGAGTTATAGATATCTCTGCCCTCTGTGGGGGTGGGCTCAGATGAACGTCAAGGGCATGTCCTTTTCTGAATTTCTAAGATTTCTAGAGTCAAGGGAGCAAACCCAAGAAGGAACTTTTCAAACTTGAAAGCTGCCCCAAGGGAGATGCGTCTCCTCAGAGGACTGGCCTGCCCTGTGCCAACGATGCTCAGCCTCCTCATGGAGGGGACAATTTCTGAGGCATCTGCCAACCCAGATCATAAACTAGACCCAAACAAGTGCTTTTGCATCTTGCATTTGTTATCCCAAAAAATTCTTCAAGCAAAGTCTTACACATTCCTTCCAATCTTCCATCTTAAATTTTTATGATTGTTACACTACAGGTGAATTTTATGCTCCATATATGTGATTTGGCTAGCAAACATGTGATTTGATTGGATATACTCCAAGTGTATGTTTATTAACTAATTTTTAATAATCACATATATATAAATTAGCTACTTTTAGGTCATTATATCTAATCACGTTTTTGTAGTCTTGTTTTAGTTTTTATTACATATTCATGATCTCATTTATTTTTTTTTATTTATTTTTTTTTTTAAAGATTTTATTTATTTATTTGAGAGAGAGAGAATGAGAGACAGCGTGAGAGGGAGGAGGGTCAGAGGGAGAAGCAGACTCCCCGCTGAGCAGGGATCCCGATGTGGGACTCGATCCCGGGACTCCAGGATCATGACCTGAGCCGAAGGCAGTCGCTTAACCAACTGAGCCACCCAGGCGCCCCTCATGATCTCATTTAATTCTCATGCAAGACTATGTCATGGATAGTGCTGTCACTGCTCTCAGAATGAGGAGAGCAGGCTTACACCCAGGGCTCTGGGAGCTCGAGGTCAGCCCAGGCAACTTGCTGTGCCTCCCTCTCAAAGCCCCATCTCCTGACACCTGCTCTGGGGCTCCTCACACCCCCAGCCCGGGCCTCCCACAGTGACTCAGGGCACTGTAGCATTGCCACAGTGTTCTGAGGAAGAAGCTAAAGGAACAAAAGGTCAGTTGATTGGGCCTAAAGTCATCTGTGACTGGGCCAGATCAGCTTAGGAAATGTAGGCACAGAATTTTTATTTTTGAAAATCACTTGTTAACTCACTCCAGGTCATTCATCTACAGAGACCTGGAGTTACAAATTCTCCAAGTCCCCTGACCACAATCACTGAGTCCCCCATCTGTCACTCTGAGCACCACAGATTTCCTACTATTAATAAGCCAAAGAATGAAAACCAAGATCTACTTCTTAAGAATGTCAGTCATTTCCATATGCCTCTGTACTATAGATATGCAGATCACATCTTGGCTGGATTATTAAATATTGACATCATATTCCCAAGCATCTCATTAATGGTTCTTTTCTCCTAAAATGAATATTGAGTAAAATTCTCTAGTAAAAACCATAAAGGAAGTCAGTTACAAGTAAAGCAACTAAAAAACTAAACAAACATCCTATTTTTCTAGTCACTTCTCTGAGATCTCCCACGCTTCTGTGTTTCTGAAAAGCAGCCTACCTGTCTGCCCTAAAATACCCAGACTTTCCCACTTGCAACCCTTTATTCATGTAAGTGGCTCAGCCTGGAATGCCCCCTTTTCTGCATTCTCAGTCTGTAAGATCTTACTCATTATTTAAGGACTAGTTCAGCATCATCTTGTATGAAGCCTTTCCTAAGTGCCCCACCACCACCCCCATTGGGATGAATCCCTCCTTTCTTCAGCTCTTTCTTCACTCAGTCTGTAGACTGGATTTTCTATTACATGTCTGTCTCTTATACTGTGACTTCTTGAGGACCCAAACCAAGCAGGATTCACATGGGCCTGGTGCACGGGCTCACAACATGCACTTGACATATGTTTATGGAATGAATAGAATTAACATCCAGTGCCATTTCCCCTTTTCCCTTTTCTTATCAGACATTCAAAGATATTCAACATCTCGGGTGTCTTCCTGCTTACAATCTGTACCGCCTTTTCTACAAATATTCCATAAGGGGTGAGCAAGCTGCTACTGTTATGAAACATTTGCCAGGGATTGCTAGAAATGGTGCACAGTTCACTGGTTCTATTAAATCTTAAAAGTTTCCTTTCTTTCTTCCTTTTGCTTTTAAATTATAATTCAGCATACTCTTTTCGGTCCTTGTTAAACACTAAGGAGAACGCTCACAAATCAAAAATCACTGAATATCAGGGCCAGAGGAGCAACGGGGAAACTGAGCCTCAGAAAGACGAAGTTACCTGCCCACAGTCAAGGAGCAAGTTCCTAGTGTGCTGAGACAGGGTTGAGATCTTCTACCTTCCAGGCCAATGCTCTTTCCAATTCTGGTCATTTTTTATATGGTTTCATTTCTAAAATCATGCATGGCCCTACTCTCTACTCCCAGCTGTGAATTCCATCTCTTCATTTGAGAAGAGGGAATCCCAGCTTCGTGATGCATCCTCAGTTAGCCTGATGTTCCCAGGGTCCCCAGGGAGCAAGTCTGGCCAGCCCAGGCCTCCTGCTGCCTCACTGCTGTTTGCCGAAGCCCTGTCCCATCAGATCCCCTCTCCTCCCATGGCCCCTGGCATCCATGCACGCACCTCACTCCAGCTTCCAGGCCTTACTCTGGCTCTTACTCTTACTCATTACCAGAGAAGCCCTCTCACTGTGTTTTAGACAGGGCAACTCTTTTATTCCTTGCAACAAACTCATGAGGGATGCAGCTGTCTTATCCCCATGTGAGGTAGAGAGAGGTTAAGTCACTTGCTCAAGGTCACACAGGTTGTAAATGGTAGAGCTGCCAGTCTAGGTTGTAAGGAATGGAAACAAGAGATGAGCCCGGGTCTTCCATCCCAAAGAGGCCCCTGCTCTTTTACATCCATTCCATTCTCTCAGGAGGTAACTTCGCAGGTTTCCAAACTCTTCTTTCTTGAGTACATTTGGGGAAACTGGTTCCTACCTTAGAGAGTCTCGTCTTAGGGCAATTAGATGTGGGAAAGGTGGATCTTCTGGTTTGGGAACTTTTTTTTCCTGCTAAAAATGGCAAGCACAGTCATGATTAATACAAAACAATCTGTAAATGGTATATTCACATTTCCTCATTAGAAAAATTCACCTTTAGTGTAGAGTACTCTGTGGAAAATTCCAGTGAAGAAAGGAAAATTTCTTAAAGAGCAGTGAGCAATTGCAAAGAGGAATTTTGAAATAGGACAGGCATTTGGTAACCTCTTGGTATTTGTTACTGCAAATACTAGGCCTTGCAGAGATAATGACTTCAGAACAAATGAGTGTGTTAGTCAGACTTAAGAGGGATTTTGCACTGGCTTTGGGTATACACTTTCACAAAGAAAAGTGTCTGATGGCCCAGTTCTCTAGAGTTGCGTTCTTAGATGGGCAAAGAAGCTGAAAGGCGTAATAGAGCATCCTTAAATTAGAGGATATATACCAGCTCTCAGGGTGAGGACACTCATTGTGCAATTGATGAACACCTGCTGCCCTGAGTTGGAAAATTCAAGAGGAAAGAAGGAAGAAGGAAGGGAGGGAGGGAGGGGGAAGGGAGGGAGGCAGGAAGAGAGGCAGGAAGGGAGGGGAGGAAGAAGAGCATCGCCAAATGCTGTTTCTCTCCTCACCCCATCAAAAAATTCTCAACTATTATAAGAATAAACTCTATGTTCTACCCATAATTTTAACTCTGGTCTCCAACACACAAACATACACATAAAAGTAACCCAAGGAGGGATCAGAATAGATATGTAGAATCACCCAAAGGAATGTATAGTCTGTGTATGTGCAAACCTCAGTGATGTGAGTTGCAGCTTACAAAACACCCCCGTTTTGCTGTGTGCTTGGGGACCTTTGCATGGCACCATGACAGTGCCAGCCCAGCTTGGAGTGGGGGTGGCACTGTGCCTGACAGGGCTGGCCCCCTGTAAGCTCAGCTCCATGCCATGGCACAGGGTCGTGTCCTAGAGGGGCAGACAGACAGAACGTAACCTCAGTGAGAAATAGGAGGTGAAATGTGCAGCCGAGGAGAACACCATGTGGAGAGAGAAGGGACTGGGCTGGGATCTCGGCCACCACCGTGGCCACCACCACGGCCACGCCATCACTCATTGTGTTATTGTAGGCAATCGCTACCCTTCTCGGGTCTCAGGGAAAATAAAGGGACATGGCCAGATGGCCCCTGAGAGCCTCTCCCAACCCTAACAGTGATGTTTGTGATTGTAGTCCCACATTTCACTGTTTCCTCACCTGCGATGTGGCCAGGTTGGACCAAATGACCTCTAAGTGCCCTCCAGCTCTAGGAATCTGTGATTCTATGACTAAATCAGGGCTCACTGAGCAAATATCAAAGCAGAGAGGCTGTAATTGCCAAAAGCATAAGGGCTGTCAGGCTGCTCCCAGTGTTCTAGCTCAGCCTAAGGCAGGAGGTTCTCCAATACAGGTCACAAGGCGAAAGAGTGAGTCTCTTGGCCATGTGGGCACAGAGCGGAAGCTTTCCACCTCTGAAGGCGTCCCTGTCCCCGACAACCCCACTTCCGGATCTGCTGCTCTAGCAACCCTGCTCATCAGAGGATTGGTGGGCTTGGGTTTCACAAGTCAGGGGCCCTTCTAGGACCTCTGAGATCACTAACCCCCCCAAACCTTTTGCCTGTGTATTCCTGATAAATAGTTTTCCAGCCTCTGCCTGAAGGCAGCCTGTTCCGTCTTAGGGAATTTTGACTATAAGAAATATCTTGGGTCAAGGTGTGGGTCAAGATCTGTCTCCCTATAACTCCTACCCTGGTCGGGTCTGCCCTCTGAGATCTCCCCTGACAAGTCTGTCCTCTCTTTTCCCAGGGAAAGTCATTAAATATTTGGAGACAATGAGCAAGCCCTCATGAGGTCTTCCCCGGGATAAGGGGCTTTATTTTTCCTAATAATGTAGTTTTCAGCTATCCTACTCTCCTGGTCCAAAGACTCTCCAAATTTTCAAGCATGACCTAGACTTGAGAGATACAAGACCCAGCTTGGAGTTGTGCATCCACCAATGGGCCATATTCCATCAATGCAGGGAAATGAAGTTTTTATTTAGGGCAAATAAAATATTGGACACAACAAGCTTATAAGTGATAAAGTGCTACATAAAAAATTATTACTGCTACTAGATATTACTCCTAAAAATAACAATTACTCCTAGCAAATCAAGAACGTAATCCAGTTGTCTTCTGAGAGTACAGGAGAATAGGAAAAAGGGATCTCCTCCTGTGATCTAGATACTGCATTCATATGCATTCAGCTTGATATCATCATAGCTATTTCGGGAGGCTATGTCTCAGAGGTAGTTCATCCTGAGCTTACAGACAACTAAATACTACAGATTTATTACACATGCCATTGTCAGGCTAGGTTTTTCCAGCTCTTGTCATTGTAAACTTGAGGAATTTACATTTGTCTCTGACATTTTATCTTGTTGGTTCACTCTTTTCAGACACTTTCGGCCTATGATTCAGCCATCAATAACAGTGCTTTCCAATCCTGGCTTCATATTAAAATCATCACGGAAATTTTTTGAGCATGAATATTTCTCCTGAGCTCTAGTCTCAAGATTTTGATTCATCTGTTCTCTGGTAGGACCCTGGAAACTATATCTAAAACACACATCCTAGGTGGTTATTAGTCAGCACATCGACCTGCATTTGGAAATCCAGGGTATACCACAACCTGCCCTGCTCAGTTTCACTTACACACTTGATATATATGATTTTTGCAGGAAACTGCCTGGAGGGTAAGAAGATATCTACATGGAAGGGCAGGCAATGACTTTCTCATGCCTTTTACGTTTTGTTTATGTTTGTTCTTTTGTAAATCACTTACTTCCTCTCTCTATAAAACCATGTAGATACAACAACCTATAGGTGAGCAGAGCATCTGGGTTATCAGAAACATAGAAGCTTCAAAATGTTCTGTTTCTTTTCCATCAGGCAGCATCCTACCTGCCCATACCGGAAGTGTGCAATCTGGCCAAAAGGAGCATCCAATCTAAGAGCCCAGAGAAGTTGGCCATTTCCTTGGTCCATCACCATCTTATTTTCTCACTGTCACCCTCAGTTTGAGTAACTGGTAAAGGTCCAGATGCATATGTCTTCTGCCTGAGGGATGATAACACACAGCTACTTGCTACTCCAATGCCCATGACAAACATGGCTAATCAATCACAGTCCTTTACCTGGCTAAGCCCAGGTGTGGCCTCCAAATCCTTCTCGAACTGGAGCTCAATTCAGCCACTACCAATGTGAGCAAACATGTAAACTGAAACTTATTCACATCCTCAGTCCGGCCAGCACTTTACCCCTTCATTTTATAGGAAAGCCCCAGAGAGATGAATTTACTTGCCAAGTTCACACCGCCTTGTCTAAAGTGATCTGGGAGAATTCTTCCTGGAATACAAGGAGCCCTATGTCTTCCTTATTCTGTTCAGGATTCACTCATTCAGCACACATATACTGAGAATTCTCTATGGGCTAGGCAAAAACTGGGGAGGGGATAAAAGAAAGAAAAGGATGAGACATAGTCCTTTTTCTCATGCCTGAAGTCCAGTAAGAGAAGAGCTACCCAAAAATAATGACTCAAGATGGGTGGGGATGGGTGACGAAAAGCTCAAGGGAAGAAAGATTCACATGATCATTGTTCTAAGGAAAGGTGTTCTCCTCCTTCAGTTAAAAAAGCACACTCAAATTTGCCATAAGAAAAAAACATGCTACATTAAATTCATGTCTGTGTCCAAGGATCCCATCAAATCTCCTGCCGGGTAGGGACCCTGTCGCTTTTATTATCTCAATAACACTTACCATAATACCATGCACACTCAGAATGTCACTCTACCCTCAGCCTAAATCTCCTTATACTTAAGTTCTGGGCGTATAAGAGCGTAATTGTGTTACTAAAGGCTTTTTAAAATGTCTTAGCTCTATGACTACTGGATTTCTTCATCTGTGTCTATGTTAAAAGGCTTTTCCCCACATTACTAAGGCTGTGGTCTACTTCTTATATACCTCTTAGACAAGAGTGTCCTTGTTACATAAATCCAGAGATCATTCCTCTGGCTGTTCAAGCCCTTGGAGGGCTACTCTAAGCCCCTGATTCATTGTTCTCAGAAATAGGCATTTCTGAAAACAAGTTGCCATTTTGTTTCTGGGGTCAGAGCTCAAATTTTTCTTATTGCCGCTGGTGAAATGATATTCTGTTCTCCTTCCTCCATTTAAGTATAAAACATGCCCTAAAATATGTGCTAATTAATACATCTGTTTGTCTTACAGAGCAGTTGAAAAGCATCTATTTAAACTGTGATTCACATTTTGCCTTTCAGCCTGGCTGCAGATTTTTGTGCATGAATCAAATGAGGAGGCTGATTGCACTACTATTTTAAAGAGCCAATTAAAAAGTTCATTAAGTGATACTGGTGTGTTTTACTGCAGGTAATAAAAGTGTAAAGTTATACATGGCATTAACAAGCTGGAAGGTACAACTGGATTTGATGGCAGAATTAATTTTTTCACCTTTCCAAAAGAGTCTTCTGTAAGAGAACTGTGTGTCCCCACTGGAGACACCACAGTGGGCAGAAGGCACAATTAGGGAACACAAAAGAAAGCCATCTATATGTACTCAGAGAGTTCGGTGACAAAGGCTTATGGTCACCCCGATAGAAGAAGAGCTAAGCCTTCTGAGTTGACTTGAGTTTTGTCAATCACATACTTGCTCCCAGGACTTGGGCTGAGCCTCAGTGGGAAAGGCTGAACTGAGCATCTTTCTCTGGTCTCCTTGAGACTGAGTTAAATTTATTGATTGCTTGATGCCCCATTCTTGTTTTGTTTGTGAGCCATCTTTGTCTAAATAGAGGCGCTTTCCAATTGGTTCTCAGTGATGCTTTTTTTTGCTCTATAAAGAGCAAAATCTTATTCTGTTCCTGAGGTTGGAATTTTTCATTGGATAACATACAAGGTAGCTAATTCATAGGTATATATTCTACAAGGTGTACTAGACTAGCCAAGGTGATCTAGGAGACTGGAAGAGGGTCTAAAAGGCACATTTTCAAATCCAACCCTGCAGGACTGAAGTCTATAACCAATGGACAAAATTACATGATCATGCACAGGCCATCTTATTAGGTTCCTTAGCCACCCATTCGCCCAAGTGCATTCTTTCAGAGCGGAGAAACTAGAGGCCTAGAAGAACCATGTCTTGCCCACCATCACGCTCTGAGCTGGGGTTCATGCTAAAATGCTCATGCTCTTCTTGGCTGTCTCCCATCACTCCAGCCCTGCCTGGTGGGCGGCTGTCTTCTCAGCAAAGGCTGAGAAGGACTCTGCTTGCACCCCCTGGGAGAAGTGTCTGTGATGCTCAGCTGTGTGGGGGAAGCTCTCACCGCAGTTCCTGCTTATGCCACAAATACCCTGGGAATAAATAAAGGTCCCTGGTCTAACACCTTCTACTCGTACAGAGAATGCACGTGAGAAAAAAAGAGTTTAAAAATAAAACTCACAGAGGTAGGGATTCTCTGCCATTGAAAGAAATTCCTTAACACACATTAGTCAGGTAATATTTGCTTTGACTGATTCCATGGAAATTTTTTAGAGCTAGAAATAGAGCCTAAGAAAGCACGTAGTCCAAAACCCTTTATTTACAAGTAGACAGCCGAGCTCAGAATGAAGGGCATTTGGTCAGCCCAGTGGGCTTTCCACTAAATGAGAACACTGTTTTCCCCTCCTCAGGGACTTCCTGACGTGGTGAGGGTGTGCATGTATGACACAGATTATGTGGCTAGAGAATACGAATCCATCATTCTTTTGAACTCCAGTAAAGAAACTGAGCTACTTTCCCCAAAGCCTTTCCAGTCAAAGGGCTGGAGTGAAAGGTGGCGGGTTGCAGTGGGCGGGGTGGGGGGGTGGGGCTTGGGGCCAGCTTACCCCTTTTAGCAATGTAACTTCCGACAGTTAAGCTCTCAGAGCTTCAGGTTTCTGCAAAATCAGAACATTAAACTGGCTGTTTCTATGGTTGTCTAGAGGATTAAAGAAGGTAACTTTTGCAAAGCCCCAGGCCCACCGCCTGGCACACCTTCAAGATCAGTGTAAGTTCCTTTGTTTCCTGCCCCCGCCTCACCTCACTGCTCCCCACCTTGCCATATGTGAGGGAACTGAAATAAGCAAAACCACGAGCAAGTGTTTGCTCCTATTGAAGCTTGTCTCCCTGGTATAGATGACATCTGGCCAAGGATATTCAAGAACCCTGAAGACCCCAGCAGAAAAACTGTCCATAAAGCAGGGTGCCCATAGGAAGGGCTGAGGAATTTCAGGCGCCAGGCTCACTAGTCAGAGTAAATGTTCTTTATGTTCTAAGACTTCTGAATAAAGGCTTCCTCCTTGTTTGGGGCAACAGATGCAACAGGCCTCTTCTCTGGGGACAAGATTTTTCAGAGACTCAATAAAAGCAGCAATCCTCACTTGAGACCAAGGACCTGAGCTTTTATAAACTTCCTGACAGGAATCTCAGATGTCAGATTATCCAGCCTCCGAACGAGTCCTAAAGTCTCATCTGTACCATTCTGGACACCTTCAGGGACAGGAGCTGCTGATTTTATGACGGCAGTTGGGTTTTTTTTTAAAACATTCAAAAAAAAATGTACACTACAATCTATCTCTTACTACTTCCAACTTTTGATCCTACTTCTGTACCTCAGGGGTCAACAAGGACAAGTTTGCTTCTTTTCTGTGCTTTGCGTAAGGAAAGAATGCCTTTTCTTTTGTAACATTAGGGTGCAAGGATTTCTACAACAATGTTGAGACATAGGCCATTTCACTCTTTAAAAATTAATCATTAATCTTGGTTTATGGTGACCATGACAAGTGGGCAATCGTGTATATGTAGTGTATAATTTTCCGATGGCTGAGCTGTGACTCACCAGAGTTACCAGTTCCCAGACATCACCAGCCAGCGTGAAATATCTGGGTTTAGAATCAGTAAACTTGTGTTAGAGCCTTGCCCGGGCTAGATGATCTCAAACAGGCATCTGAGCCCATGTTTCTCGACTGTGGGAAAATGGAGATTACGGTAGAGTCTGTGGTAAAGAAGTCTGGATGTTTGAGTTCACATGTGTGTGTTGGGGGTGGGGATCATTAACTCACCTCAGTTTCTGTCTGTAAATGAACTGTTTGAGTTATATATGTGTCATTGCACACGCTTGTAGACTTCCCTCAGATGAAGTCTTAACTGGTTCTTCAGTATTTAAAAATTGATAAAATGGAAGGTTGGGGTGACAGCCCCTGGTCATTTCTAACTATTATGACAAGTTGGAATTTATGACCCTGTCCAGCTTTAACAGTTTTTTTTTTTTTAATTCCAAGCCATAAGAGATATTGTAGCTAAAAGTATGTGGAAAATTATAAACAGGACTCTAACTGTAAAGATTAGTACGAATCATTTTGAGAGATTCTTTGTAAATCCTCTTTTGCAGTTACCTAATCCCCACAAAAAGCCAGTGCCTCTTCAATGAAAACTCTGTCCTAGTACATATTTTTTCTCTGAGGTGCGCTTGTGCCCACACTCTTATAATCTGCCACTTTCACTTCAGATCCCTTTTAAAAGGCCTGGAAGGCTTATTTACCATCTAAATACCTTCACTGAACTAAAGAGCAGATTTTTCTTTCAATGAGATGCACTGTGTGTATTGGCTAGCCTTTGCTGTGTAACAAACCAGTCCAAAACTTAGTGACGTAAAATAGTCAGTTATTCGCTCACAATTCTCTTGGCCAGTAATTTTGTCTGGGATCAGCTGAGCAGTCATTCCAATGAACCCACCAGGTACTCTCATGCAGCTGCAACTGGCATTGTGGCTTGGAGCTGATTGGTGCTCCTTTCAGCAAAGCTGTATGTCTCCAGAATCTAGCAGGCTAACTCAGTCTTTCCCACACACAGTCAAATTGTAGACACCGCAAGAGAAGGTAAGAGCAGAAGTTGCAAGGCTTCTTGCTTAGTCTTCTTTGGCCAAAGTCACAAGGCGAGCCTAGATTGAAAGGGTGGGTAATGAAACTCAACCTCTTAATGGGAGGAATGGCAAAGTCACATTGCAAAGACGTATACATACAGGACTGGTAAGATTATTGTGGCAATTTTGCAAACCTGTTACTGCTGTAACTAATGCTAGTTTTTGCTTAAAGATACCACATTTGATTTTCTTACTCTCTGATATTTCAATAAGGTATAGTATAAAAAAATGTAGTCTGGTAACCAAAATATATACAAGTTATAGAGAGAGTGAAAATAATCTGAGTCCTTAATTTTTCTGTGCTACTACAAAGCCTAATCTCCTGCCCACAGCTTCCTCATATCTGGCCTAAGCACTCATGTCTCACTCATCTCAGGCTTCTGTCAGGATTCCAGTTTGTCACATGTCACTGGGAAATGACCATGGAAGTTCCTCTGCTGGGGGACTCTTGACCCATGCCACGGCATGACTGGGCCAGTGAAGTCTTCAGAAATGCCCTGTACTTGCTTGCTGACAACAATTACGTGGTTTATGAAGTTTGCCACAGAAAGAAGAAAGTAGTCAGTTCTTATAAAACATGAAAAATGAAATAATGCATAGACTAGTATGGATGCTTTGTAAAGATCACAGAGGACTCTGATTTATTAACCTAAATCAAGTAGTTCCCCTAAGTGCCCTGAGAAATATGTAATACAAGTACATGCATGTAGTGTGCTTCACATCAATAGGATTATGTGTCTATTGTTTTATATATTCAATTAGAAAATAACTCCTGGGTACAGAGTACCATAGGGGACAATGACAGGTGAAACACGTGGCACATACTGAGTACCAGGCACTCCTAGTGCTTCTACATGTTGACTCACTTAAGCTCACAATAAGCCTCCGAAGCAGGTAGTATTATATCCCCATTCACACATTAAGTTCATGGTATTTAAGTGACTTGCCAAAGGCCTAACTTGTAAGTGGCAGAGCTGGGATGTGAACGCAGGCAGTCTGGCACGCCAGTGCCTGGGATCTTAACCACCATCTTCTACTGTCACAAGAAATATGTGACTTATGCATATGGTTCCTGCCCTTAACACAGATGTCCCTGGCCCCATATAGGAACCATGAGGTTTTTATAATTACAGATGCCCCTTAGGTTCTGATCCAATAGGTATAGAGTAGATACTCATAGAGTGGTAGAGGCTATAAAATGTGAACGGGAAGAAAACAATGTCATCGATTTTTTTTAAATAATAATAAAAAAATATAATAGGTGAGGAATAGGAAAGGTGCTATAGGTATTCAGAAGGGGGAGAATTTCTGGCTGGAGAGGTGAAGGTCTAGAAGGACTTTATAGAGGAAGAAAAATCTGATTTGAACTTGAGTTGACATGTGAATATCCTGAGTGATCACCTAGGGTTGAATGAATAAAATAGAATGTTTCCGTCTGTATCTATGCAGCAGTCCTCACTACCGGACCCTGCAGCTGGTTTGGCCACAACAAAGTGTCAGGAGAGGCCTCTCTTGAGACTTCTTAACTGTAACACATTTGAAAGTCAACTCAACAATCATTGAGTAACCAATCATTAACCTACATTAACGGTATCTCATTGTAGGAGACAATACAGCACTCATGTGTGGAAGCCATCCATTAACTGAAAAATTGGAAATAAATGTTAGGGTCTGGGTTATGGTAGATTTCGTGTTACATATCATCCACAGCTTATAAAATGTAACTATGTATTAAGTAGATTAGCAATAAAATTTCCACCTGATTTATTCAGAGTTGGCCATTTCATTGGAGCTGAAAATATACATTGTGAAGAAAGTAGTATTTGCCTAACTTAGGACTAGTGTATGAGAAAATGTAATTGTTGAGTTTTTGTCATGATGATGGGCTCCTTCAGAGGCTGGGATTGCTGAGTCATGTGGATCCATGCTCTGGTGGCTAGGAGAGAGGTTAATTGGGGACAGCTGTGGCTGCAGAAGGTATGCCTCCCCTTGGGAAGGCAAACAGATCAGAGAGGAAGCCTTTGGCTTTAGGTTGTTCTAGAAAGACAAAAATAATACTATAGCAGTGACTGGATGATATGAGGAACCAGAAAGAAACAGATTGAGCACTCTGTAAATAATTAAGCATTATTGAAAATTACTGTATTTTGACATTATAGTATTTGGACCACAGCAACTGAAGTCCCTACCAGCCAAACTTGGCCTTATCATCATTTTAGGATTGTGGAAGGCTAGATTTGGAAAGGGCCTTAAAGAGCTCTTAATCCAAACTCATTTTGTCTAATTTTAGAGCAAACAGTTTCTCTGGAGCTGAGGAAACAAGTTGCCCAAGGTAGAATAGAAAGTTGTTCTAAATAAAGAGAGATACAACATGTTCTTTTGGTGTTTTTTAAAAAGAAACACTTAAGTATTTTCTTGGGATTTCTATTTGTCAAGCCTAAAAAGCTACTGATACTTAAAACACTGGGTTGCTATATTTAAATTCAAAGCCATGCTACACAGCTGGTAAAAGATAAAAGAAGAAATAGTATGATGTTTCACAGTCTTTCGGGCCTGATTCAGATCCTAGGACAAATTTTTAATCATTCACTTAATCACCTATTGACGCTTACTATTGTTTAAAAAAAAAAATTCAACTGAGTAAATTTGAAAGATCTTATTGTCTTTATTCAATGATTCATGAATCAAGCAGCATCTTATATAGCAGATAGAAAGGAGCGCCAAGGAGCTGTACAAAATGAAAGACTTTTATGGGCAGAAGGGAGTGGGCACAGCGAAGTTTTACTGGCAAGAAGTGGATTGCCTGTAGCAAGGTCACTTTCTTTTAGGGGATGAGAGGGGTCTGTCAGGCAGATTTCCTCACTAGGGCTGACCTGGTGATTCCTGACTGACTGGTTTAAGATTCCATTTCTGGGAGACCCAAAACTGTAATTGAGGTATTAAGTCTTGGCTTGGTGATGTGGGGTTTAGGTAAGTGACTCCATTTGGGGCCTGTTGTCTTTGTTTTTACAATCGCCCCCTTTTGGTCAGACTCTCAGCCTGAGAGATGCGATCCAAATTTAATGCGTTAGCATTACTCCCAGCTATTTCTCTGAAGTTCTCACAGTTTTTGCGGATCTTCCCCATGGTGTTCACAGGTCATGACTTTGGGCTCATATTCTTTAAGTTGGTTATTTTCTTCATTTGTTCTCTGACTGAGAACATCTGAGGGAGATCATTTGCTTGGTGGTTAACAGCTGCAAACGTGCATTTATAGCTTTTGAGAGAATACAGCACACCAGCGAGACTACTGTGCTTGTTATAAGTAAGATAATTCCCATTGTCTGGCATGTACTTCGGAGCCATATAGCCGCAAGACCCAAACCAATCAAAATCAAAAAAGTTGAAGAAAGACCCTGTTGAAGGAGTCACTTTCTTAAGCCAAGTGGCTTGTTCGGTGATATGTGGCTGAGTTTCATCTTCTCCAGAAGTGTCTATCTAAGAGCAGCAAGTGCTGTAGGCCATAGCACAAACACTTCCTTGCTCAGCTAAGAGATAATTAAGGGCTATCCTATCATCAAGAACAACTCTTTGGTCAGAGAGTCTAGGGATCTTTGTTGAACAGCTATTGCTTTAGCAGTAGATTCTGTGATATCTTTGAGTTAGGAAAAGGCTCCTAATCATAGCCTCATTCATACTTACTCTTAGCCAAGGAAGTATGGATCTGCCAAAGGAAGCAAATCCTGAGTCGTGAATGCCTCCTGGCAGTCCCCTTCTAATTTGATGATGTAAATCCAGGGGACTTGATCAATGAGGTGTCTCAGTTGGATTGTGGACAGTTAGGGGCACAATTAAATAACCTAGGAGGCATTTCCCAGTTATGTACCAGCCATCTAGGCATTTACAGGCCCAAGGAAAAGGAAAACCAACACAGAAAAAGATAAATCCTATCAGGGCACAAACCACTCTTGCTAAGGTGGCACTGTTAATGGATTCATTCCCAGAAACTGTTGCACTTGCCTGTTCAAACCAGGGATGTTTAGGTTTTTGGGAAGTAAATCCCCTAGCTTGAAATAAAAAGTTGTTTTATGTTCCCTCCAGAGATGGATGCTGTTGGTGAGATCTTTTCACAATTGGAGGTTGGAGGCAGATCTGATTTAGATAATCACAAGAATGTGGGGGTGCAAATGTACTACAATTTCCATAGGTATTTGTGTCTAGTCCGGCAAGTAAAATTATAATTAGAGTAAGGTAAAAACAAGACACTGGATGTTCTGGCTGTAAAAGTTGGACTCTCTAAGTAATTTCTGAAAAGGGCCAATTATAGTTTATTGTGACATCGGGAATAAAAGAAAAATTGGTCACAGAAAGGACAAGGGGGTCTCTAACATCATGGACACTTTAGAGTTTTTGACGACAAATCCGGCAGTCTAAAAGGTCATCCCTCTTAGCAATGGCCTGGTAGATACATAGGATGACATTATCTTCCCAAGCCCATACCAGACTAAAGGAAAGAAAGAGTTTTGTGTATAAAGTATAAAGTCTTGATCTGGCATCTTGTGTAGACGTGGTCTTCCTTAATGCCAACTACTTATTTTCCTAGCCTGTTTGATTTGGACTTCTCCAGTGTTGGCACAGGACTAGATGTCAGGAGAAGCCTTCTTCAGCTGTGAGATGTATACTCAAGGTCCAATGCCATCTAGTTTCCCAGCAGTGTCATTTGTCAGGAGCACTTGGTAAAGTCCCCTCTAAAGGAGTTCGAGGGCTGTCATCCTCTGGTGACATTTCCGGAATACCTACTCACCAAGCTCCAGACCAGAACCAAGAGGATCCTTTGCATCGGTTTCTGGGAAAGCTTCTTTACTTGTTGAGGCCAGGCTTACAGATTTATAGTAGCTGGTGACATTGAGAGGTCAGCAGAAGTTTGTATGCAAGTAGACATTGGCATACCAGCTACTATTTCATGGGGAGGGAGTTTATGTTTCCAAATGGGGGTGCTGCAAACAGTCAGAACGACCAGACGGAACACCTTAGGCCAGTCATTTCAGCAAGTTCAGAGTTTTGAGTTTGAGGATCTCATTAGTCTTCTCAGCCTTGCCTGATGATTGAGGGTGATAACTCCAAGAAATTTGTAAAATTTTCCTTAAGGCTTGTATGATTTGCCCAGTGTAGTGGGTGCTTCAGTCACTGAAGATTGTGGAAGGTGTAGCCCAATTGAGGAACACATTTTCTAACAGTTTCTTGGCCCCTGTGAGGGCAGCAGCAAGGGAAGCAAGCAAAGGAAGGCTTCAATGCTTCCAGAGAACACACAGACAACAAGGACATGTTGCTAACGCATACTAGGTGGCAACTGTATGAAGTCCTGTGGCCAAGGCTCAAAGAGCGGAGGTCTGAGGCCTCTGGAAGCAAATAGAGTTTTCCTGGGATTATGGACCTAACAGGTGAGACATCAGTGGTAAACTTTTTACAATTTTATAGAAGTCTCCTCAGCAATGTTTTTTCACCATCTGAGTCACCATAACCGCACCAAGGTGGGTGAAAGGATATAAAAAAACCCTAAAAGACAGAGTTTGGCCAGAAGCTAGGAAGAACCAAGTGCCTTTGTCAGGTTTTCCCAAGTGTTCGTTGAATTTACAACCATTGTTTACCCACAGCGATTTCTCTGATGCAGGAGCAGACTGTTGCCATGTGGCAAGCTAGAAAACCCCTTTGTTTCCCTAACATCCCCAAATCATGGATGGCCCTGAAGGCATACTGGCTGTTTGTCCTCCTGATAGCTGGCATGCTCTGGTCAGGACATGGAGCTCTCCTTTGGGGCTGGTAGAACTTGTGCAAGGCTCGCCCTCTCAAGGAGTTCATACCGGGTTACGACAGCCTAGCCAGCCTGGAAAATCCCCTTTTTCATTTTTACAGTCTGACCCATCGATGAGCGAAGTTAGTTCAGAATTAGCCAAAGGCATGTCTCGTAAATCAGGATGCAGTGTCATGACATGGGATGTGACTACTTCACGGGCACGGGGTGGACCCTTCTCAGGCCGGGGCAGGAACCCGTGGCAGGACTCAGAAGTGGCACCATTTAAAATGTAGATTAAGTGATGAAAGCAGAAGGATCGCACCGGAGGTTAGTCCCGGGGTTAAATCCGCTGAGGAGCAATCCCAGGGCTTGGTTATCTCTTTCAAGCACACAGAAAGATCGGTAGCCCAAGGGCAGGCAGTTCTTCCCGAGCTTGTTTTAGTAAATCAGATCTCTGCCGAACACAAAGACACCAGCTGCATCACACAGCAAAAAGCAATGTTTTTCAGCGAAAGGTCCCAGAGTCATTTATATTGGTTGACATAGAAACTCTCTCTGAATTTTATTAGATACTCCCACTGTAGAACTTTCTTTCTTTACTCCGAGGGTATATGAGATGGGGTTTAAAGCAGAGGGTGAAGCTCCAGTTACCTGCCAGAGTTTGGCGAGGGTTTGCATTCATTTTAACTTTAGTTTCCCATTGGAGCTGTTTTAGGGAGTTGCTGGTAGCAGTTTGCTGGACAATCTCTTAGAGTTGTGTGAGCTCTGGCGTCGGGGGGTCCTCTGGGGGCCCTCCTTCGAGGATAGATATCCCCAAATCTACATTTGAGGTGATACTGAAAGATTTGCATGAAACCTTTGAGGACAATCCTTTTTTTGAGTGTCCTATTGATTACAAATGAGACACTGACCCCTGGGCCGTCATTTTGATGTTGGACAATGGGGGTGGCCCAGGTGTTATTTTAGGTTGCTGGTCTTAGAGCTGTTGAAACCGTAATGTTAATAGCTTGTCAGACTTTTGTGTAGGTCTTGTTCCAAGGTCCTTTCAAAGTGTTTAGCTACGGTCACAAATCCAGTCAGACCGGTGGCTTCCCATCCTGTTTTCTGCCTTTCATCAATCACTGATCTCAGGAGAGAATCCATTTACAAATAGGGCAGCTGGAGCAGGTTGGGTGATATCATCTATTGTATGGATCCCAGAATGCCATAGGAAGAGAGCTTCCAGATGGGCTTGAGAGTCTCTCTCTCTCTCTCTCTCTCTCTCTCTCTCTCTCGTGTGTGCACGTGCGCGCACGCACACACACACACACACACACACACACGTCTGCCACAGATTTAGCTTTCTTTTGTTTGCAGGTTTGAATAATAAGCCAATCCAGTGTGGGCAGGGAAGACTCTGCTAATAGCTTTAAAGGATCAGTTGCTATTTTGCGAGCTTTTTCTGGTCCATAACGGGACCATGTTGAAGACTGGGGATTTTCAGTATCACCCTCAGGGTTATGCCATTCTGCTTCCTGTATCTATTTTTAGGCTTCCCCAGGTCCTATCAACATGTGTCCAAGCTGATAAAGATCTGGCAGCCCAAGGTCACAGGCCCTGATAAGGACTCTAAATTCTTTTTTTTTTTTTCCTGTGTAGAAAGCATCTTTCTTACTTTCTTTTTTTTAAATTTAAATTTAATTAGCCAACATGTTGTACATCGTTAGTTTCAGATGTAGAGTTTAGTAATTCATCAGTTGCATAAAATACCCAGTACTCATCACATCACATGCCCTCCTTAATGCCCACCACCCAATTACCCCATCCCCCAACCCATCTCCCCTCCAGCAACCCTCAGTTCCCTAGAGTTAAGTGTCTCTCATGGTTTGCCTCCCTCTCTGATTTCTTCCCATTCAGTTTTCCCTCCCTTCCCATATGATCCTCTGCGCTATTCCTTATATTTAACATATGAGTGAAACCATATGATAATTGTCTTTCTCTGATTGATTTAATTCCCTCAGCATAATACCCTCCAGTTCCATCCATATATATGTGAATGGTAAGGTTTCATCCTTTTTGATGGATGAGTAATATTCCATTATATATATATACCACATCTTCTTTATCCATTCATCTGTCAATGGACATCTGGGCTCCTTCTACAGTTTGGCTGTTGTGGACATTGCTGCTATGAACATTGGGGTGCAGGTGCCCCTTCGGATCTCTACATTTGTATCTTTGGGGTAAATACCTAGTAGTGCAATTGCTGGGACATAGGGTAGCTCTATTTTTAACTTCTTGAGGAATCTCCCTGGGTTTAGGAAGCTCTTTAATTATGGCCCTTAGTTTGGTCTTTGACCAAGGCATGAAAGATACCTGTAGCCTCGGTGCTCTTATTTTTTAAAATGTAACTGTTAGGTAGTCTCTTCCAAGTGGAGGGACAATTTAGATGGAGGACCAGTAGAATGTGAGTACTCACATAAAAATTAGAGAGGAGCAGAAGTCATGACAGTCTTACTGTTTTTTTGTTTTAGGTACCTCTTGTATCTTCAGTTTTTCATTAGCCTTTTGCAGTGAATCATTCAATGAAGCTATTTTGGAATCTTGAATCTTTTGGAAGCTTCTGCATACCAATTAAAATATGTATCGCCTTCTGTTTGATCTGGGAACCCCTGTTTTCAAATGCATGTTTTAAATGGATGATCTTGTCTAATTGGAACATTCCCCATAAAGGCCATTGTAATTTTGGGTTACTTTTAGTAAAATTTTTCCATTTTTATAGATATCTATAAGACATAAAATATTTATATCTTAGACATAAAATAAGCAGGTGTGTTGGAAGGTGGCACACTCAACTCTTCAGAACTTAAGGTTCCCTTGGGTCTCTGGAAGCCAAATTAATACCTAGGAGGGATATGTCCCTGGGTTTGGGATTGTGTGGTGTTTACAGTGTACCTTGTTGCATGGAAATTTTCTAGACTTCGGCAAGTGACCTAGTGTCAATCTAACCCATTCTGTGACCAACTTATCCTAACATGGGAGTCTTAGAGTTAGGTGGTGAGTGCTCTACAAGCTTTTAAGTGCTTGACCCACTAATTTTGTGGCTTTGGCTTCTGAGATTCCCATTAGCAACAGCCTTTACCTCATGTGCACATTAATAGAAACCAACAGTGACCAGGCCATGAGAAGGCTTTGTGTACACCATCAGCAATCCCCGATGTGGAACTGGGGACTGGGGAAAGCACTGAACCAGCAGATCCTAATGAACGGGGACCGCAGATGGGGATTCTAATCAAATAGGGGACTGCACACTGCACCAAGGGCTGGGGCTGGGGTTCTGGGTGGAACCATCTGCTAGCTCAAACTGACCTGCCATGGACTAGACAGCCAATTAGATCAGGAGCCCAGCACAAAAAGAATGGAGCTCAGAAATGAGAGGAACTTACCCATGGCCCTCAGAAATGGTTAGAAAGATAGAGAACTCAAAATGTTCATGGGTATCAGCCTGTGTTTCTCATTGTTCCCAAAGCAGTCAGGAGTTTCCTTCAGATCCAGAATTCTTCAGATTCCAGAACTGTTTAAAAAAAAAAAAAAAAGTTCAACCGAGTAAATTTTAAGGATCTTATTGACTTTATTCAATGATTCATGAATTAAGCAGCATCCCATATGGCAGATAGAAAGGAGCTCCAAGGAGCTATACAAAATGAGAAACTTTTATAGGCAGAAGGAGCGGGCACGGTGAAATTTTATTGGCAAGTAGCGGATTGTTTGTAGCAAGGTCACTTTCTTTTAGGGGATGAGAGGGGTCTGTCAGGCAGATTTCCTCACTAGTGCTGACCTGGTGATTCCTGACTGACTGGTTTAGGATTCCATTTCTGGGAGACCCAAAACTGTAATTGAGTTAAGTATTAAGTCTTGGTTTGGTGACGTGGGGCTTAGTGTAAGTGACTCCATTTGGGGCCTGTTGTCTTTGTTTTTAATACTATAATCAAGGTGTTTTCAAAACTCCAAAAGGGCTTGAAGAGTTCCCAGTACAGCAAAGGTATTAGAATATTCCATTACTACTACTATTAGTACTAACAACACACTAATATGATAATATGAGATACAAAGTGTTAAAGACCTGAAGAGACATACAGGGAGTCAGGATGTCAATGGTTCTAACTATCAGTGAGGTTTTCATGGAGAGGCATCACCTCAACTGGCTTTGGAGGACCAAAGGATTTGTGCCCATAGACATTTTTGGTGGGCCGGGAGAAGTGGATTTCCTGCAGTAAGCAAAGACACTGAGATGGAGAAGTATGAAGTAGATTTGTCAGAACACAGAGCTCAGGAAGGGAACAGTGAGAGATTATGCTGGAAAGGAAGGCTTAGAGAAAATATACAATTTGCTCTCTTGCTTTGGTATTCTCATAATGCCAGAAAATATTTTTATTTTTATAATGTATATAATCAGTTCATTCAAGAAAACTTGAAAATATAGACATTTCAAAGGCAATAATAATTTTTATTATTTAATAATTTGCTCTATTTCCTTCCATTTTTTTCACAGACAGCTGGTTTTTTTTTTTAAAGCATTGTTCTAATCATACTTTATTGGGCTTTTCAATTATGTTAAACCTTATATGTGAGACCCATCCTTCAAGAGACATTTCTTTTTTTTAAGATTTTTTATTTATTCATTTGAGAGAGAGAGAGAGCGTGCACACAAGCGAGAACACAAGCAGGAGGGAGGGTTAGAGGGAGAGGGAGAAGTGGACTCCGCACTGAGCAGGGAGCCTGATGTGGAGCAGAGCTTGATCCCAGGACTCTGGGATCATGACCTGAGCCAAAGGCAGCCGCTTAACTGACTGAGCCACCCAGGCGCCCCTTAAGAGACATTTCTTATGTTCAGTTATCTATAGCATTAGTCTCACAAGAGACAAAAAACCACATGAAAGGGCTAAAGGGGCCACTTGGTTGCCGGTGCTGCTGGGAGGGGGCACAAGTCCTCCTTGTTGTTGCAGAGACTCTGCTCCTCAGGGACCTCCCGACAAGGTGGGGGCTCTGTTGACGGCTCAAAGAGCAGTTTGCCAATCATTTAAACCATCACTTCACCATTCTTGAGTTCTTCTCTTTGGTTCTGTTTTTGCTCTGTAAAGTGTGTCTTAAACCAGTGTTTCTCACATGGTAATGTGCCTAGGAATTACCTGGGAATCTGGTTAAAATGCAGATTGTGATTCCGAAGATTTGTGGTGGGCTGGGGATTCTGCCTTTCTTTTTTTTTTTTTTTTAAAGATTTTATTTATTTTTTGACAGAGAGAGAGACAGCGAGAGAGGGAACACAAGCAGGGGGAGTGGGAGAGGGAGAAGCAGGCTTCCCGCCGAGCAAGGAGCCCGATGCAGGGCTCGATCCCAGGACCCTGGGATCATGACCCGAGCCGAAGGCAGACGCTTAACGACTGAGCCACCCAGGTGCCCCGGGGATTCTGCCTTTCTAACAAGCTCCCAGATGATGTCGATGCCACCAGCCCACAGACCACACTTTGAGAAGCAAGGTCTTAGAGTATTTTCTTTTTCATACCTAAGATGTCTCTTTGTTGCTTTCATACAAGTAAAACAAATTCACTTGGTCAAAACCTTTCTCCCACAAACCCACATAGATACTGTTTTATTTACTTTTGACATTTTTATTGTGGCCGAGACAGCTGAGGTCAATGTGATTTTTTTTTTTTTTTAGAGAGAGAAAGAGGGCTAACAGGTGGGGTGGAGGGTGGCAGGGAGTCAGAGGAAGAGAGAGAAAGAGAATCTTAAGCCGGCTCCACACCCAGTGCAGAGTCTGACATGGGGCTTGAGCCCACAACCCTGAGATCATGACCTGAACTGAAATCATGAGTGGGATGCTTAAAAGACTTAGCCACCCAGGTGCCCTGAGATAAATGTGGTTTTGATTCCTTTCTAGGTAAACTATTTTGGCCACCTGGATGTTTAAAGAATTCGTTGTTGTGCTTTACTCATATGCTTCAAACATTTCACTCCGATGTGTCTCAGTGTGAATCTCTTGTCTTTGACTTTGCCTTGAATGCAGTGGACTTTTTGGTTGGCATACTCAGGTAAACTCTCTGCAGCTCAGGAAAGTTTCCTCTAGATATGCTCTTAATCATTGTTTCTGATCAGTATTGTTTTGACCTAAGTCCTGCTTTTCCCCCAAGGACCTTCAATGATTTTCACGTTGGATCTCTGCCTCCTGTCTTACGGAGATCATTTTCTCTTTTTATTTTGATCTCTTTAGGCTTTTCTCTATAATCTAAAAAAGATTCCGGTTTATCCTCTATATCATAGACTAGGCTTTTCCAGGTCATTTCTGCCCTGGTTCTGCCCCCATTATGGATGTTAATTCTGCTGTTATACTTTTTAAATTTCCTAAAATATTTTCCCATTTTATCCATTTTCATTTCTGTTGTTCTTTCGTCTTTTCGTGTGGACTCCTTCTTTATTACTTCTGTTCTTTCAAAAAGGCATCCCCTTTAAGC
This sequence comes from Leptonychotes weddellii, assembly GCF_054177405.1. Lineage (NCBI taxonomy): Eukaryota > Metazoa > Chordata > Mammalia > Carnivora > Phocidae > Leptonychotes > Leptonychotes weddellii. The sequence continues at coordinate 121,797,408 of NC_138369.1, forward strand.
TTTTAGAGAATGCCAAAACTTCTTTATCATTTTTTTCTGGTTCTTCCAGCAAATCATTTCCAGAACGTTGTTCTCCCTTTGTATTTCCAGGCTAATGTTCTCTTTTCCCTTGTTCTGTATGTACTGTAATGAACATTTGTCCTTGTTTTTGTTTCTCAGCATCTGAATCTCCTCCTTCTCCCTTCCCATGCTTGGAGAATCTCCCATTTTATGAAGCAAAGCTTGTCTTCCATATAGAAACTGAAAATCTCAGAAACTCAATTTCTCAGTCTCCCTTACAATTAGAGCACACAGAGTCAGCTCTGCCAGTGAGATGTATCTGTATTGACTAATAGGAGTGGTTCAAAGAAGCAGGGCAGAAGTACCTAATTCAATTTCTAGAAGCAGCATGGCGGCAGTTCCAAAGATAGCACCAAGTGTTGGGGGTGTCGGTGGTACAAGCAATGATGTCCATCACTAGCTGTGGTATTAGGGGTGTCCCAACAGGACCATTATATAGCTTCATTCCTCTGTATAGTCTCTGAACCTGTTGTATAGTCTGAAAGTAGGCCCTGGAAGTTCCTCAACATCCATTTCATAAATGTATTTTCTGTTTATATTGTCAGAGTCCAATTCACTTCTTACAACTAAGATCCCTGCATGATACAATACAAATCTTTTAAATAGACCCCATAGTGGTCTTATTTTTTGCCTACCATTCCTCAAATGAGTGGTCATCTTCTATTCTTACATGGTAGATTATTGATTCTGCTCTGTCCATCTGAGTCCTGGTCAAACCCATTCCCAGAGAAGAGCTGGATGTCATACTCCCTTTTGGCCCAATTCCTGGTGTCTTTAGGCTTTCATTCTGTGCAGATTTTTTGGTTGGGGCTGGGATTTCTAACTCTGAAAAAGTAAAAATAGAGGTCTAATGGGGAAAGGGATAGCTCAGTTTTCTCATCTATTAAATCAGAGGATGGGATTCGGTGATCTCTAAGGGCTCCATACTTGCGTATGCATGCAGGTGAGGCAGGTTTAAAGAGACCAGAAACAGGAACCAAACTCACACACTCCCAGTCCCACTGCTTAGAACAACCATCCTGAGCACCGATATGGGCAGCCCATCCCTTGCTCAGAAATTCTCCATGAACTTTGGAGAAAGTCAATGTCCAGGATAGATTGCCTGCTGCCCTGCCACACCCTGGTACTTTCCCCTGTTCTTTTCTCTGAATTACGTTCCCTCCACCCTTTGGTCCAAATTTTGCTAGCTCCATTACCTCCTCCCCCATAACCCATCTTTTTTTATACTCCTCACATTCTATGCTCAAGCCATAATGAACTATTTTTAATTCCTTGATCCTACAGTACTCAGTCTTTCCTTGTGCTATAAGCTTTGCCTGGAACATTCCTCCTTGTCCTACATTTCTTCACTTGTCTAATACCTGCTCCTCTCTCAGGCCCCATCTTATCTATTATTTCCTTCAACAGATCTTCTCTGCCCTCCTCTCTGTAAGACCTATGGGCTCCTTCTATGGGCTGACTCATCCTTAACACAAATCACTCTCTACAGCGATTATGTGTATGTGTGTGTGTGTGTGTTTATGTGTGTGTGTGTGTTTATAACCTTGCTAGCCTCTAGCAAACCCCTTGGCTATGTTTTATTCCCTGTTGTTTCCCTAAAATTTAGTCAGGTGCCTGCATTATAATAGGTACTTGAAAATATTTGTGAAAAAATATAATTATAATTAGAAGTAATTCCTCCCCAACCCTGAACATGAATAGCACTTTAAAATACAATGACTTCCTTCTTTCTGTGAAGTATTTATTTATAGCATATTAGACTCTGTTCTTTTGGAGTAGAATAGATGACTGGTTCAAGTTAATGTTATGTTCAGGAACTTTCATATCAATAGGTACTCAAGAAATATTTGCTTAGAGAAGTCTTGTGTTACAGGGTAAGCAAAAAAACAAAAATAAATTGTCTAAGTGGGACCACTTTGAGAGTGAAAAGCAGTGCTATTAATAATTACTCTGAGACAATAGGCATAAGTTGGGATTGTCCAGAGCAAGTGGGACATACAATCACACTATTTAGCTAGCAACACTCCTTTGCCAGATCATGAAGAGTTGTTTTGTAGACTTTGATTTAAGATAGAAGGTGTTGGGTCAGGGAGAGCTTCTGGCATTATACCTACTCTCTAGGCCAAACTGATATGAAAGATTATCATCTCCTAGTCAAACAGCAAGCAGTGAGTTAGCGATAGGGACACATAAAGGGAGCAGGATTCTTGATTCCCTTTATTCTTTACCCGAGTGAATGCTACTTGCCTTATGATTAAGTGTGGCACATGCAACGGGAGACATTGCAATTTAGATAATTTTTGAACTGTAATAATTAGTCATTATAAAAAAGAAGGTAACAAAATCAAATCTGTTTCTTCTTCCTACCTCTGCCACAGTGATGAAGCATAATCCTTTACTTGTAATCAGAGGTGGGAATAAAATGTCAAAGCCATATGCTTTAAAGAATTTAATTGGAGATTCATTCATCATCCTAATGCAGTAACCACTTTTTTTTTCCTTAAAGAAAAGCACTTAGAACATTTAGATATAAGTTCAGTGATCTTATATTTAAAAGCTTGATGCTGGTAAGACTTCTCATCCATGCTCTACTTGGGGAAATCAAGGCTCAATATATACTGCATTTGGGACAGTTTGTGGTTTCTTCGATCCACATGAGAAGACACCGATGGATGACTTTGACGGTAGTGTTGAAAAGGTTGAGTGGAGATGGGAAAAGCAGTGTTGGGGATTATGAACTCTAGTAGCAATAGTTTCATTGCACTTACAGTTTGCTTTTTTTTTTTTTTTTAAGATTTTATTTATTTGCGAGAGAGAGAATGAGAGACAGAGAGCATGAGAGGGAGGAGGGTCAGAGGGAGAAGCAGACTCCCTGCTGAGCAGGGAGCCCGATGTGAGACTTGATCCCGGGACTCCAGGATCATGACCTGAGCCGAAGGCAGTCGTTTAACCAACTGAGCCACCCAGGCGCCCACAGTTTGCTTTTATAGTCATCATTTTATCATATCCATGTCATAAAGTTACAGAAGAAGGTGGACAGTAGATCCCCATCCAGTAGATGAATGAATGAATGAATGAATGAATGAATGACAAAGGCCCTGGGGGAAGAAACAACATTCTCAGGGTCATACCTTCATTAGCAGAGTTGGTACTAGAACCCAAGTCTCTTGACGGCCAACCTGAACATCCTCCACTGTGCTCAGTTATGTGGTTGAGTGCTTCATCTGTGCACGGCATAGGGCATTTGTGAATGCCACCAAAAGCCTTCATGCTGCTTGTATTTCTCTTCAGAATATCCTGCAGGGTTCTGGTTCTTTGCCTGGCTGTCTATTAGGCCATGTGTTGTAGGAAAAGAGAAAGCTAATAATAAAGTAGCCTGATGAAATGCAGCTATATCTTTAGCCAGAGCCTTTCAGTGGCCTGCAGGTATTTGAGCCTACAGGTACACCAAGGTTTATTTGTTTGTTTGGTAGAATCGTCCTAATTTTGTGTATTCAAAATGCATTTGAATTTTTCTGGTGACCATCCAGTGCCCATCTAATGTTAGTGATTGAAATAAAAGCATGTAGTGGAAATTTTTGCTTGAAATTATCCTTGAAAATACTTAGGAAGGTTTTGTGTTAGAACCCAACCCAGCCTATTTTTCTTCTGGCTTTGGGACTAATTGCTGTTTCTCTGTTGAACACCAGAAGAAGCATCTGGCTTTTAACTGGGGGCCATGCTGAATATAAAATTGGTGTCTTTAAACAACAGAATTAGCAAGGTGAGAGACCACACTACAGAAAGCAGGCAGAGAATGAGAGACCCAGTGTGGGGCAGGTTTGCCTCTCACAGCCCCTTCTCACAAAAGCCTTGGTGGAGGGCATTACTGGTAGCATTTGACTTCTTATCTCTCTCCTCTCTCTGCTCTCGTATTGAATTTGTGAATGTTAAAATAATAAATGACGGGACAGCAAATAATGGGAACCTAACTTCAAAGAAGGGAACAATGGGAGAGAACTTTTTAGGGAAGAACTGACCAGGCTTATCAACTAATTGGAAAGAGGAGTTGGGAAGAGAGAGAAGTCAAGAATGACCCTGGGTTGTGACTGGGGAGGTTGGTGTATCATGGCTGGAAACAGGGAGGTGTGGAGAAGAGAGGACTGGGGCATGTGCACTTTGAAGCCATTCTGAGCTTGAAGGCTCTCAAATAAAGGCTGACTAATTTATATAGGATACGACTTTAATCCATAACTCAAAAGCAAGATGTGAAAATTTGAAGATTGTTTATAATTGAGAGCTTCCAATTAAAATTAAATTTATTGTGCAAATGTGGAGAAACCTAGTGTCATTCAATTAGAAGTCCACCCCACCCTTCCTCTGGGAATGCACTAACAAAGAATGTCTTAAGCTAATTGGGTGAGTGAAAGGCCAAAGGTTAGAAATATGGGTAAAAATCTCATTGAATATTTCAAAATAATATCCCAACACAAACCATCTGGCATGGATTCCTGAGAAGATTCAATTGTCAAAAGAAGGAACGCAATGTTCCAAATATGTATTATTGTTTTTTTTTTTTTTTTTTTAGATTTTATTTATTTATTTGAGACAGAGAGAATGAGAGAGAGAGAGCACATGAGAGGGGGGAGGGTCAGAGGGAGAAGCAGGCTCCCTGCCGAGCAGGGAGCCCGATGCGGGACTCGATCCAGGGACTCCAGGATCATGACCTGAGCCGAAAGCAGTCGCTTAACCAACTGAGCCACCCAGGTGCCCTGTATTATTGTTTTTTGTCTTCAAAAAAAAAAGCACTTTAGAGGCGCCTGGGTGGCTCAGTGGGTTAAGCATCTGCCTTGGCTCAGGTCATGATCTCAAGGTCCTGGGATCCAGTCCTGCATCAGGCTCCCTGCTCAGTGGGTAGTCTGCTTCTCCCTCTGCCCTTCCCCCATGTTGTGCTCGCGCGTGTGTGCACTTTCTCTCTTTCAAGTAAACAAAGTCTTTTTTAAAAAAAGCACTTTATTGGGGCACCTGGGTGGCTCAATCAGTTGAGCATCTGACTCTTGATCTTGGCTCAGGTCTCCATCTCAGAGGTGTGAATTCAAGCCCCTCATTGGGCTCCACTCTGGGTGTGGAGCCTACTTTATAAAAAAGCACTTTATTGTCTTTGTGTTATTATAGACACACAGGAACATTTAAAATAATATATATTTATTGTAAGAAAATTTAGGTAAGTCAAAAGAAGAAATCATACTACCATTTAAAGATAACCACTTTTAAAACCTTCATTCATAATCTTTCAGATCCTTTTTTTATACATCTGTACTTTCTTTTCCACTTTAAAATATCATGTACCCAAGAAAAATGAAAATATATGTCCACACAAAGAGTTGTACATGGAATGTTCATAGCAACATCATTCATAATGTTCCCAAAGTGGATAAAACCCAAACATTCAGCAACTGGTGAATGGATAAACAAATGGCATATTCATCCAGCGGAATATTATTTGGCCATAAAAAAGAACAAAGTATTAATACATGCTACAACATAGATGGATCTTGAAAACACTATGTTAGGTGAAAGAAGCCATATGCAAAAGTTGACACATTGCATGATTCCATTCACATGAAATGTCCAGAATATGCAAATCTAAAGAGACAGAAAGTAGATTAGGGGTTGCCTGGGGCTGCAGATTGGAATGGGAATGACTGTAACTGGGTACAAGGTTTCTTTTTGGGATGATGGCACTGTTCTAATGTTAGAATGCAGTAATGGTTATATAATTCCATAAATTTATTAAAAATCATGTGTGCTTAAAATGAGTGAATTTTATGGCATATAAATTATACCTTAAATAAAACTGTCAAAATATTTACTCTTTTCATTCACCTGAAACTGTACTTGAAAATATAAATCTAATCAAATCCCTATTGTTGGTCAGAGATGCTCTCTCCTACCCTATATCTGCTGTGATTTTCCAGAAGTGCGTGAGGATGTGTACTGCAGCTACAAATGAGGCAAAGCACATCCTAAGGCCTATCCTTGGATGCCCAGATTATAAAGAACTAGCAGACCTTCTTCAGCAGTCATATAATACCACAAAGTGTTCTAGGGGCCAGTGAGGCCATTAAGACCAAGACCGCAGAGATTTAACCTTTGGACAGCATCTTTTACCTCCTTGCTGCTGTTGTGAAGACAAAAATGTGTGCTCCATGTCTGTGTTCTGCCAACAAGCCCTGGGGTCTATCTCCAGGCTCACTGTCACCTGTTAAATCGGGAGGCTGTCAGCTGAAGTGTCAGGTCAGAGCATCCAGTGGTCCATTGGGAATTCTCAGCCAAACTACCTCATTGACCCTTTCCCTTGGAATTGGTATGACATATTGTCTTTGTGTTAGCATGTAGGATAGGTGTTGTGTCCATTTTTCTCAACACTGAATTCCTAGGCCTAATACAGTTAGTAAGTGCAGAGTAGACACTTGTCAGAATAAAAGGGTGTTGTAAACCATCTCCCTTTGTGTTTTGGAGTCTCTAAAACTTTTAATTGATAATGGACCCAAGAGGCACTAAAGTTCCATCCATCAGCATTTCCGCCACCAGACTGGCCCGCAGTCAGACCGAACCATCTGACCTCTGACCTGACTGGCTTCCAGGCATGGTCCCAACTCCTGTATGTTCTGGGCTTACCTGAGGTCAAAAGCCAGCAGATTTGTGCAACGGCCTGTGTTGGGATCGGCCAAATACATTCAGATAATGTGCTCCAGATAATGCAAACACTGAGTACTCTACAGTTACTGGCTGAAAGCCAGGTTTGACAACTGGGTAAAATTGTACAAAAACCCAGGGGCAGATACAAGTCACTGTGTGTCCATATTTGCTTGATTCCTCTAAGCCAGTAGACTTTGTGACAGTCTTTTCCCTCAAGAAAGGACCTAGTATTCAAAATAGGGAGAAATATCCATTTAGGAAGTCTGATGATGTGTTCTTTTTTTAAATTTTTTTACATTGAGATCATTTATTCTCATTGTACAATGAGGTGTGAAGAACAGAGAGTGAACAAACCTTTTGTAAATGGCTTCATTATCTTTAATGCTGCATTTATGAAAAGCCTACCACTACTGTTTACTACATCAAGTTTTCATCTCTTTACAAAAGGCTGATGCTTATCTGACCTGGCCAAAGGTCATGTTTGCATCGTGCACTGGTACAACAGTCTTAGGAACAGAACTAAGTTCAATTATAGAGCTGGTACATCAAATATTAAAACTGTCACTTGTGCTTAGTTTGTCCTGGAAAAAGGTAAACTTGGGTGTTCTTTTAAGAATTTATGTGATATGAAGTGGCAGAATTACCATTGCTCTAATTCTGTGTCTATTGCTATAGAACTCTATCCTTACCGAATTTATAAAATTTATACATGTTAAATATGGGAAGGCCTAGATCTGTGCACACCAGGGCACATTGTAATACATGAGAAATCACCCTTTCCTTCCCCCGCATCCCTCCCAGCCCTTGCCCAGAGTCATGGTCTAAGATAACATGACTAATGTTCCAGAGGGAAGGCATCAATTGTGTTGCTTTTCTAGCCAAGATGAAGGATTCACTCGTTCACTCACTGGATAGCATTTGGTCCTAAGTCCCAAGATCTGCCTTGATTGGTGGGGACGAGAAATGAACAACACAGGAAGCCTATTGTGAAGGGTTTTATGTTTGAGAAGAAGAGATCAAACACACTTAAAAAAATTTACAATGCAATGGGACAATCAAGTATGTACATTTTCTAGAAGATAGAGCAATTATTTTCATATCCAGTGGAGAAGACTCGGAGGGAAGGAGCAACAGGGAGAAGATTGCTTGGAAGGGAGCTGGCAGGACAGGTAAAATCTGCATTTGTGGAGATGGGCCCAGGAAAGTATTTTAGGAGGAGGAAACTAAATGAGAAAAGGCTGGAAGCAAAAAGTACTAGAAGCTCTGTGTGCAAGTGTGTGTGTATGTGGTGGTGATGGGGGAGGGCTGGAGGTGCAGTCTGTGGGGCAGCCCATGAGGGCTCGATCACAGAACCAGGAAGGGACAGCTCACGGACTTAATGAAGTTGATATCATGAAACTTCAGAAGTTTCAGAAGTTCAGAGGATAATGTGGCAGGCTACCCTTTGAGAAGATGAATTTGGTCAATAGGTTGAAAGTAGTGTTGAATTGAAGATCTGGGAGAATGTATGAGAATATCAAATCTAAGAACCTAATGTATGGATAAAGAACTTGAGACCAGAGAGAAAGTGACTTGCTCTGAGGTTACACAGCAATTTGAGGGCAAGGAAAGGATTACTCACCTTCCTCTCCTCTGCCTCCCTTGCCAATCCTGGTTCTACTTCCAAATGGTCAGGCTCCTGTTATTCTTCCTCTCCCTTCCTCTGGTCTGCTGACATTCAGGCCTTATCTCTTGAGGGAGATGTCTGATTTTATTTAAACACATAGGGCCTATACTTCCTGCATAATCTTCTGCCTTTGATCAGGAAGAAGAAGGGGTGGGGGGAAACAGCTGGATGTGTACAATGATCAAGGCAGGCACTGTGTTAAGGACTCAGAGACAAATTAGCCCCAGTCCAGTAGTAGAGAAAGACAAGGTGATCAATGACATAATCCAGAGTCATACGGACTGAGGGTAAGCAGAGTGACAGGAATATTTTTTGGGGGCAAGGCATCCATTGGAGGTGGTGGTAGGGGCAAAAAGGAGGTGATATTTTTGGGGAGTCCGAAGAGGTTAGGTAAGGGTTGCCAGGTGGATGGAGAAGGAAGGGCACTGCTGTGAGAAAGAAGAACCCATGAAAAGGCAGATGAATGCAGATAGGTAAGAAGTGTTTGGAAAACCATGAGACCTCCGTTGGCCGCAGGGTGGTTGCATGGGCAGGATGGGCAGAGATGAGGCTGAAAGGCTGTGCTAACCACACCAAAGGGGTTTGGCCTGATGCGTTTAAGCTGGGTAGAAGCAACATCAGGTTGGTGTTTAGCTTCCATCTTCCCTGCTCTTCTTGTCCTTAGTATTTCTCCAATAGCCTCTTCATATCTATTCCCTTTGGTCAGCTGTGGGGGATTATGAGTTCTGCACACTGGAGTGTTCTGACTGAGACCAGATGTTCACTCGGCAACAGGCGAGCTACTGCCAGGCTGCCTGGGCTCAAGGGGGAGTCTCAGCTTCCCCATGTACCAGCTCTGTGTTAAGAGCAAGCTACTTAACCTCCCTGGGCTTTACTTTCCTTGTGGGCAAAAGGGCAAAATAGAGAAAAATAATACTGTTGACCTTAGAAAGGTTTTGTGAGGTTAAATACAAAGCAAATGAAAAGTCTTCAGAATACTGCCTTGCTTCTCTTAAGCACGGGGACTGGACTGCCAGGAGCTACACAGAGGCCTTTGGGTAAGGGGCTGTAGCAGATGGAAGGGAATGGTGGGACCACAGCCTGCATTCCTGGAAGTTTTGTGTGCCATCACTGGAACAGTGAGAATGCTTTTGTAGGCCTTCGGACCACCAGCTTGCCATCCTGGGATCACAGGACCTCTGCCCCACCTGAAATCCTGTGCTTCCTTTAGTCTCTGAATGGGTAATCCTGTATTTCTCTGGCATTGAATCTGCAAATTCACACAATGTTTCCTTCTTTCTTAAGCCCCTGAACACAGCAGGTTTTAATGGGCATGTTGAAAAAAGTGAGAATACAAAAGAAACCAGATCAGCAAATGAGAATGAAGCTTTTGACATGGGTTTGCACTGATGACTACCCCACATGCCCTTGACCAAGCATCCAATTTATGACTCTGCTTCTTATACTCCTGGTGAGTGCCTTGTGAGTCGAAACGATCTTTCCTGATTAACTTTAATGCTTGTGCTAACACCATGTCCACCTGAGCAATTCCTCAATATTTCAGAAGAAACATAGGGATCTTCCCCAACACACCCATACAACAGTTTCAACATAATTAGTAGCATTTCTGGATCCAACACAGCACTCTTATAATGTGTATGATGGAGGAAATGAATGACTCTAATTAGACCTTATTAAATCTTATTAATCCTCATTAGAACCCTATTATTCTTTTTAAGTGGGTTACTAGGGAAAAGAAAAAAGAAATGCTGGTCAAGTCCCGTTATTTTGGATGGGGATTGGGTGAACCCATTCTTACTTTGAGTGATACCAGGGTTTTTTGGTATTAAACAGCATTCAGAATATGAGTTTGCTGCAATGTTGAAGACAGACTAAGTGAATTGTGTTGTAATAGGATCTGACTCTTGAAAGCCCCAGGACAAAATCTCTTTTAAGAGTTTATATTTCCTATTTCAAACTATATTATTAGTTGCAAAGAAAAATATGTTTCATGATTGCATGGCATGGGTACTCTTTACCTTATCTCTGCTATTTTCAATTTTTGCAGGTGTAGCTGGGAAATTGAGAGGAAGAGAGATTAAGTAATCTGAACCCAGGAATGTCTGAATTAAAAGACTGCACAAAGAAGGTGCTCAAGAAACGGTAAGTGCAATAACCTGTGTTTCTACATTCACTTCTTTAATTCTTGGTTGAAAAAAATCCCTCCAAAGCCAAGAAGAACCAAGTTCTGGAAGTTTCAAGAATAAGTACTCTCAACATCCATGAATGGGAATTATGTCCTGCTGGGAGTCAGGGCCTCCTTATTGGGTGGACATCCGCCCCCACCATTAGTCATGCGACCTGGACTGGGGGAGGTGAGTTCATGTGTTAGCTCAGTCCTTTATTTTGTGTTGGGCAAATCATTTCACCTGCTTTTTTATCCTCAGATATTAAAGAGGGACTACAATTTGTCCCACCTAACACAAAGACCTAATAAACCCGTGAAAAAGCACTTTCATGATATGCTGAGGTGAGGGATGATTATTTTAGGTACCAGGAGGCCAGAAATACAAAGAAACAAACTCTACAGCCTTGAGTGCCTTCCAGGCACTAGCTGCTGAACATTACAACCTCTTGACAAAGTAAATGGTGGTTTTCATGGTTGCTTGTATTTCGTATTTACAAATGTCAGAGGGAAAAAAATCCGACTCAAACCTTCCAAGAACAGGCTTGCCTCTATTCAAACCAGTTCACCCAGTTCACAGATTTTTTTTTTCCTTTTTTTTTTTTTTTTTTTGAAGCTGTAAGCTCACAGCAAGCTTTCTGGGCTTCAGGGACAAGGCTGGGAAGTAAATGCTAAACTGCAGGGATTCCTCTGAGTACAGGACAGAGGAAGCTGCCCTGAAGCAAATGATTGTCACTGCTACTCAGGGCTGTCAATCAGAACCTTCCAGGAACTGACTCGGGGACCAAGAGAAGTTGGCAAGCTCTTCACAGGGTGGTCCGCGTTGTCCAGGGACACGTAGCCTGGTTCACGGCTCAGTGGGATGAAAGGGGTCAGGGCCCTGCCTGGCGGCGGGAACACGACTGGGAGCCTAAGCATCCGGGTCCCGCGCTTGGATCTGTGTTGTGTATGACCCTGGGCAAGTCATTTCTCTTCCCAGGGCTTCGGTTTTCTCCTGTGTGAAGTGGGCGGGTTGGGAAGTTGGCCTTTGCCAGCTCTGCCATCCAGTAGGTTCATGAATGTTGCTGGGAATCCAGGGAGAGGCTCAGGAGCGAGATCTCCGAAGGGAATTCCATGCCAGGGTGTCTTCAGCTGAGGCTCAGCGCCCTAAATTGGCGCTTCCATAGTAGACACGTCCCCCCATTTCTTCAGCAGCCCCTCCACTCAGCCGCTTCCTCCTTCTACGTCTGCTTCCTCTTCCTTCAGCGCAGGCAAAGCCTCCACACCTCCCTCTTTCCCTTTCTCCTTTGCAAGCTCCCTGCATCCCCGCGTCTCCTCCTCTTCCTCCCAGGAAGTAACATGCCCTCCGCGCGCCCACCTTCTGGCCTAGCCGCAGCCCCAGCGGGCGCCCCCTCCCCCGCCAGGCAAGCGCTGCGCGGCGGCCCCGCGGGCACACGCTCTCCCATACCTTACATGGACAAATGCGTGCAGGCAAAGTCAGGAATTCAGGCCCCTGACGTCAGCCTCCAGCTCTCAGGGCACCGCACGGGAGCCCGAGGGGAGGGGGTGGGGACGGTGGGGAGGAAGGAGGGGGAAAGGCACCAACCAGCAGCCGCTCCAGCCCTGCCGAAGTTTCACTTTTTGTCTGTGGGTCCGCTCCCAGGCCCCGCGCGAGCTTTCCCGGGATAAGTAGCGATAGCGAGCAGGGGAGAGCCGGGCGCTGCAAGGTAAGGGCTGGCTGCACGGCCCGGGGCGCGGGGCGCGGGGCGCGGTACGGGGCGCGGGGCCGGGCCTGTCCGGGGCCGGGGACAATGGGAGGGGGAGTGCCCGGGCACCTCCTCCTTCGCCTCTGCCTCCGCCTCCAGCCGCCGCCGCCGCCGCCGCCGCCGCCGCCGCCGCTGCCCCGGCTGCCTCCTCCCCGAGGTATTGTTGCAAATCCTCCTTCCTTCCCCCCACCCTCCGCTCGCGGGCGCCTCGGGAACCCCCGGCCCTCCCCTGGCGCGAGCGCCTCCGGGGAGGCAGGAGCGCGGGGCGCAGGGCGCAGAGTGCGCGCCCAGCCCGGGCCCCAGGGCCCGAGGTGCGGAAGTGCCGGCCGCGGCGCAATCACGGGGTGCACGCATGGGGGAGGGGGACCCCGAGGTTTCGGGAAGCGCCGACCTGGGGCTGGGCGGGGTTGGCGCCCTTCCCTGAGCGCCCCCTGCCCGGGCTTTTCAGGGCGTCCAGGGGGCGGGGCCACACCCAGCCGACGGGAGCTTTCGCGGAATCCCAGTTGTCACAGTGGAAAGGGCCTAGGAACCCGGTAATTCGAGTCCCCCCATTTTACAGTCGGCTCAGTTGAGGCCCAGAGAGAAGGAGGGCCTCCCCGAGTCACTCTGTAGAGGCCGAGCCATAACTGACATAGAAGGTTCCCAACTCCTGGTTCTTTTTCTCCAAGCATTTCTTCAGCACCCACTTTGTGCTGAGTGTGCGGGGTCAGAGAGGCTGGTGGGGCCCAGTCCCTGCCCTCAGGGAGCACGCAGGCAACCAAGGTGCCCAAGCTGACCTGAGTGCAGAGTGCGGGGGGTGAGGGGGGTGGGAAAGCCATGGATAAAGTTTTCAGGCGCTTAAGGAAAGGAGTTTGATTTCTCCCTTTGGAGGGGCCGCGCTTGATCAAGGCTTTGAAGGATAGGGGGTTTCCTGAAGCCAGCCAGCGACAGGAAGGCCATTTGCGCGGGGGTGGGGGTGGGGAATGCAGACCAGAGAAGACTAAATAAAATGTGGAGAGTGGAGATGAAACTGTAAATGTGACTGTGTTGGGGGCATAGGGTTGGATGGAGGGGGTACATGAGATGAGATAAAGAGTGGAGTTGTGCCTGAGTACTCGACAGAGCGACGCCTTTGGGACTAGGGAGTGCTCCGGGAACTGAAAGGGCTCTCTGGCTTCCTTTCCCCTCCCAGGGATTCACTGCCTTCCTGCCCTCAACACAAAATGCAAAAATGTAGGGTCATCCCTGAGCTGCTTTCCTAGTACCAGACTCAGTTAACTTTGTTTCCATTACCCTTTTCTAAATTGTTTGCCTCCTAATGAAACTCATTTTCACTAAGGTGTTAGTGACTTAATGGCTTACCTTTCCCAGCACTTGTGCATTTTAAGAAAGTCTCTAGATAGAAGGAGGGAAAGCAGCTAACTGCCCCCCACCCCCAATTCCTTACTCTCCCTCACTCTTACAGGTAGGAAAACAAACATAGAGGCCCAGAGGAGGTGGGTGCTAGTTCTGGAGACTACAGTGAGTAATGGTGGATGGTGGGGGGTCCAGAACTCGAAATAGGGTTCTCTCCACCCCACAACCAGCCTTCCTTCCTTCCAGGTTCCTGCCAGCACCAGGGGTCAGTTAAAAGGAAGAGTGTGTATCTTGAATTTAATCTTTGCAAGGCAGTCCCCCATCCACAACATCCAGGCTTTTATAGTCTAGAATGTAGACTCTAGATGGGAGATGAGTAGTTGGGGTTAGCTGTCTGGTTGAGGGTACAGGCCTGGGCCCTTTGGGTCAGGCATTCTCTCCCAGGCTTCTGCTCCTTGTAAGCAGTGGGTGGGCCTAGAGTTGGCTTTGGGGATGGTTGGAGGGAGGAGAAGCTGAGGTGCTGAGCTGGTTACTACGGCTGGGACTGAGGTAGGACTCTTTTTGTGGTGACATGTTCTGGTGGAGAAGTCACTGTTCTGGGAAGGTAGACAGTTCCAGACAGTGGTTGGTGGAGAGGAGGCTTCATTATGAAGGGAGTTGGGGTATGACTTGAAGTCCTCTTTTGAGGGTTTTGATCAGGCTGGGACATGATTGAGAGGGGGAGGAACTGGCATTGGGAGGCCTCCTGCTGCCCAATTCTAGTGAGAGAGGCAATAATTTGGCCTAAGAGTATTCTCAGTGGGTGTTCATTCATTTACTTGGCATATATTACCAAGTACCTATTATGGACCATTGGCAAATATGAAAAATTTGTAGCAAATTTGTAGCAAATTTGTAGCAAAATTTACTGAGACAAATAAATTTTATTTCATTAATTCTAAAACACACTTCACATTTTAATATGACTGAAATTGGGTTCTCTTATAATCACAGATGTGTCATGGCTGAGCAGTTTTTCATTCTAAGTTGATAATGGTACATCTTAACAGTTGATGGTTAGATTTGATAAAATTTGTTCATTATACCCTTTATGAATGTGCAGGGCTCTGCACTTGATTAAACAGTTTCCCATCAGATATTCCATTTGGATATCAAACAATCCCCCCGAGAACTGGGCCTGGTAAACACTGTCATCAGCATGTGAACCTTTGCCCAAGGTCACAGGGCTAATTAGAGATGTGCTCAAAACTACAGCCCAGAACTTTGATCTTGGTGTTAATATGTGACTTTACTTCACTGTGAACTTGGCACCGGTTAATTGGGAACAGGGAAGAGTCTGGTTGGATTTGATTTCAGAACTATGGCTTAAGATGCTGGGATAATGATGGGTTTTTGGTCAAGACAGATGATGCCTGGTGACCCGGTAAAAGCAGGGGATGGAACACGCAGCTAATTTGTACACAGAAGGGAGAAGAGCAGTGCGTGAGGTGCACAAGTTCTGCAACTGGCTGGCCCCAGGAGTACAAAGATGAGGGAACACAGCCCCTGTCCTCCTTGAGAGCACAAGTGTGTGTGTGTGTGTGTGTGTGTGTGTGTGTGTGTGTGCTGTTATAAGGGTATGTTTTGGCTGCTCTGCATTGAGGAGGGTCGACTTCAGGGAAGCAACCACAGAGGGAGTGGTGTCTGAAGAGAATCTTTAGGGCTGAGTAGGACTTGCCCATGTGGAAGAAGGACAGGTAAGATACGGATTTTGGATGTGTTAGGCATATGCAGCCATAGGGAAGGTTTATGCATGAGGCTGTGTTTGGAATGAGCAGCGTGAAGGGGGCTGTGGGAAATGGAGATTTAAAAATTTAATTTGCTAAGTAGATTTAAATTTATCTTGTAGGCTAAAGGGCCATTACATGCATCTCTAGAGATCGACTTGAGAGTGCACCAGGGCGGGGGTTCTGGAAGTGGGGGGTTCTGGAAGTGTCCCTGGGATTAGGTATTTGGATGGTAATGCAGGAAGCACAGTAACACATTTAGTAACTGTTTGAATGAACCTGAGACTTTGACCCTGGTCAGTAATTAGGAGTCCTAGTGCAGTGTGTGCATTGGTGGGACTTTTCCTGGAGTGTGGCGTTGGAAGGCTGTGCCTTGCTGGAAGAAACCCTGGTGAGGAAGGAGGAGGTAAAGCTGTGTTGCAGGTGGGAAGCTGCTATCTGGGTGGAAATCTGTGGGCTCGGA
Source organism: Leptonychotes weddellii (assembly GCF_054177405.1). Taxonomy (NCBI): domain Eukaryota; kingdom Metazoa; phylum Chordata; class Mammalia; order Carnivora; family Phocidae; genus Leptonychotes; species Leptonychotes weddellii. The sequence goes on from NC_138369.1 coordinate 121,813,288, forward strand.
GGTGTGTATGAGCTAGAGGTGAGGCAAGGGAGAAGGTTCGAAGCAGAAGTGTGGTATGGGAGTCTGGTCCACAGTTCCTGGATGTGTGGTGCGAATGGCTGGTACATTCCTTTGTGGGTCACAGAAATGAGACAGAACACTGACGTACTCATGAGGACTTCACCTCTCCTCACTGTCTGTGAATAGGGTGGGCGGGTGTCAGGAGGCTTAATGGGATTCATGCCTGGTGGCAGGTGAACCACAGAATGGAAGCTAGAAAATGTTTGTCTTTTTATCATTCTTTCTTAATAACAGTAATAATAATATAGTAATAATTTTGACAGTTTTCTGAGTGCTTCCCAGGTGCTTATGTAATTCTCATACTGATGGATTAAAGGAGGTTTTATGATTTTCGGTCTTATTTTGCAGGTGAGAAAATGAGTTTTTTGTTAAGTAAGGTCACACACCTGCTAGTGACATGGCTAAGTTTTCAGCCTTTGCCTGATCTATAGCTTCGTCACTGTTCTGTGTGTCCACAGAATGGAAATGCAAATCAGTGGTGTTTTCCAGTGCTCTTCCTTGGAATTTAATTCAGTTCACATGCACCGGGCCCGGTGGGATCACAGTTGAAGGTTTAAGTGCTCGAACAGGCTTCTTACTTCCACATGCTGCTGCCCAGCCCCTTCTCTCTCAAGATACTGCCATTCCCTCTACCCATTGGGTGTCTTCTCTCCCAAACCTAGCCAGACAGAACAGAGCCTCTCCAGCAAACCATCAGCCCCTCCCCCCACATCGTTCCCTCCTCTGTAGTGATAAGGCTTTGATGTATCCCTATAGAGAGGCAGTTGGGGCAATAAAATCACTCAAGAAGGGAAGTGAGGGAGGGTCTTGATCCCCGTCCTTGCCCTTGACCTGTGGCTCCTTCCACAATGCTGGATGTCCTCTAGACTTGAGCTGAAGGGCTCCTGTTGGATCCTGCCTGCTCTTCCGGTCACGCACACTCCTTCCTGCAAGACGGCTTTCCAGCTCAGGACTCTGAGGGATCAACTCCAGTTCTTCCTGTGGCCTACCTGCCTCAGGTGGATCATTTGCATTTCACTGACTCAGAGATAAAGGCATTTTCAGGTGAGGAGACAGACGCTAGGACTGGCAGTCAGCAAAGTAAACAGGACCTTGCCTATCTCACCTTTGAATTCCTCTGGTCTCTGGTGCTCTGAAGATGTTCCGTACTATTTGTTCAATGAATGAACAGCACTCACTGACACAATACAGGCACCAGTCACCACTTGACTTTATATGTTTGCTGATCTTTGTCCCCGCTGAACTTCAAAATAAGCTTCCCGAGGATTGAAAAAATGCCTGCTTTGTGAATGGCCATATCCCCAGGCCCAGAAGAGTGCCTGTCACATGGTAGGTGCTTTGGAAGCATTGGTTTGATGAAGAAAGGGATTGATGTATTTCACTGCAACCACACAATAGCAATGATGGGGGAGAGGGACTTTGACTAACCCAGAAGCTTGGGCCCGTGGAGTCCCAGGACTGGATGGAGGACCAGCTAGGCCAGGTGGCATTGGCATTGGGCAGTCTCGTTGTCAGGGTGAAGACTAGGGCCCGGCAGTGTAGAGAGGAGTCTCTTCAGCACGCCATCCGAAGGCTGAGTGCATTTGCAGCTGTTCTTTCGCTTTTCCTTCCACAGCCAGGTGGTCCTGTTGCCCTTGAACCTTATGTTTTTTTCGATCCGTGCCTTTGTCTGTACTGTTCTCCCTGCCTGGAGTTCCAGGCTGGCCAGTCTCTGCCTGTTGTAAACCTATGTCCCTTTAAACTCAAGGCCCAAACCCACCTTGTGCCGTGAAGCCATTCCCAGGCCCCTTGCCCCTTTGTCCCTCACGTATATGTGTGCTCACATACACCTCAGTCTCTTGCGTTCAGTGCAGCTCAGGGGTACTGCGAGAGTAACATGTGCTGGACAGAAATGCTGAATGCTCGCTGACAAAGACAACCGAGCTTGGGCTCTGTGGCTCTTTATTCCAGTATAGGAGAGAGACTAAAATAGAGCATGGTAAAGGCCCTACGAGAGCGATGCACACAGGGCTGATGGGGGCACTAAGAAAGGAGTGACCCACCACCTGGAAGAACAGGAGAATGCTCATGGAGAAGAAGACGTTGGGTTTTGAAGAATGAGTAGGAGTGCATACGGTGGACAGGGATGGAAGAGTTTTCCAGATAGAGGGACCTTGATATCTTTGTATCGTCCTGAAGCCTTAAAGTGTATGGTGAATGGAAGTGTGTGTGTGGAGCTCGAAGGGTGAAAGATGGGGCTGGCTTGGGAGGGTTAGGTGGGAAAGGGCTGCCAGGAAGAATAAGGATGATGTCAGTTGTGGAGGGCGGGAGGGCTTTTGTTACTTTTTGAGCAAAGAAGGGTTTTGGTGGATCCGTGTTTCAGAGAGCAGAGTGGTAGCAGATCAAGCGCAGAGGCAGGGAGCCCCTTTAGGAGGCTGCTGATCAGTTCCGGTGGGTGATAGTGGGCCTGCACCAGTCTGGCAGAGAAGAGAGGGGAAAAACGGATGTCTGGAGCTGTTTGCTGTTAGAAGCATATCAGGCAGCTAAGTTCCTACTCTTGTCCTTCTAAATATTTGCCAGCTTATCAGCCTTGGCTGGAAAAAACTCTTACGTGACCAAAGCGTATAGGAAGTCGAAGAAGTTTCATCGAGCAGCCAATTCCTGCCTTAGAAATGTGGGCTGGGCCTTGGTGCTAGGGCAACCGGATTCTTCTTTGTACAGGTGAGGAAACTGAGGCCCTGGGAAAGGGACACACTGCTCTGTCACATCCTTGTCAGCTGAGCTGGAGTTGGGCCACAGCCCGTACTCCCAGGCTAGATCTCTTTCAAAGGTGTTTTTGTTTTTTTTTTTTATTTTTATTGTATTTCAAAGGTGTTTTTGCTTCTGTTTCTGCTGAGCCAGGCCTGACACATTCCTTCTCTGCCCTACTTCCCCTGCCCCGCCCCCCCATGGCTTTGCTTTGGAGAATATGGGAGGGAATATAACTTGGAGATCACTGTTACTGGGCTTGAACCTTGTACTTTGCACTTTGAGACAAAGTGATCAAGATGGTTCAGTTTGAGTGTGTGTGTGGTTGGGGATTGATTTCTTTTTACTGCCATTTATGCCCTTCCCTTTTTTTTTTTTTTTGCAAGAACCAAGGTTCTGACTGCATGATAACTTCACCGCTTCTTGAAGCCCCCAGCCCCACCCCTACCCGTCCCCTTTCAATTTTACTTACTTTTGCTTGCGTAAAGGTTTTGAGGCTGCCAGTATTAGGTCCATTACAGGGTAGATCCTTTTGTTTGTTTCCTTCCCTGTTAAACCTACCCATCACAACCCATCTCACAGAACCCATTAGTATTGCATTGCCTTTGTAGCACTTTTTATGTGGCGGAGATGCATTTTACAATCGTTTTTATTACTGAGCTCCCAATTGCAATCCAAGAGATGGGTTAGCAGGATTAGTCATATCTGCAGAGTGTGGGCAAGAGCTCAGGGGTGAAGAACCTTCCCATGGGGTGCTCCGCTTTAACTGGCAGAATGAGAGTCAGGCTCCCATCTCCAAAGCTCTAGTCCTGCTCCTTAACTTCTGCAGGTAAGCATGAGAAATTGACATTGACGGGCACGTTCTTAGCAGGCCCTATACACAGGCAAGAAACCATTAGTATTATTTCACTCTGTGCTAATTCGTATTTGCTGCCTGTGTCTGTGATTTTGGAAGGCAACTGAGAATCAGGTTGGAGACCTCCAACCCTGAGGGTCTGGGCTCTCATTTTGGCAGTACCATCACTAAACGTTTTTGGTATATGAAAAGCTAAGACCTCTGTTTGAGCCACCCACTAGTGCCGTGGTCTTAAGCAAGTTCTGGAACATGCCTGAGCTTCAGTTACCTTCAAATAGAGATCTATCACAATGCATTTGTGAGGACCAGAGGAATTTCCCTAACAGTGCTTTATAAACTATAATGCAGCGCGCAGTGGGGCAGTTTCTGGGCCCGAGCATGGGGTCTGGCACACGGTGATGATCCCTTGCCTACTGGTGGAGATGGTGGGGTGTAGACCCAGACACTGCTCCAAGTTTGAATCGTAGCTGTACCACTTACTGGAGAGTGCTCCCTGGGGTGGTCGCAGGCGGGACTTGCTCTACTGACTTCCACATTTTCAGACTTCTTATCGAGGGCCTCAGTGTGGAGAACAGCGCGCCCTGCAGAGGGGGCTGAGTGCTGAAGACAGCCACAGCGCTTCCAGGCTGTGCAATGGCCCCTCTTCTCTTGCAGCCGTCCCACTCTCTCATGGGATTTGTTCGTCTGGTGTCTGGGCCTCTCAGCCCTGCTGGGCTGGCTTCTGTTGCAGTAATTGCTTGTGTCATGGCCTCACTTCAAAGCCCCCTGTGGTTAAAATGGAAAGCTGGTATGGAGGGGTGGCTCCAGTCCTCCCTCCGAAGCTTGTGTGGGAACCTTTCGAGGCGCAGGTCAGCGAGAGGATCAGGACAGGGTGGGGTGATTTCACTGACCTTCAAGGAGTGTATTTTGGCCTTGTTCCACCCCCAGTATGGGCACTTTTCCTGCCATAGCCATTGTTAGCATTTCTTCGTCACTCAGGCCATTAACCAGCAGATCAGCTGCCATGTCCAAGGGCTTTGGGAAGTAGAGGGCCCGACCCCTTTAGAAGATGGCTGTGGGCGTATGTAGTGTGAATTTTTTGGCATCTTTAGAAGACCACTTGGTGGATGTTAAGGGCTTCCTGACTTTAATGTGAGCCTCAGTTTTCTTGTCTGTAAAGGTGGCTGTAGCAACCCTATTTGGCCAACAGGTAGAGGGACCCCACTCTCTGGTCTGCTCAGCACAGCCCTGGTTTATGTCCATGTCCCAGTGCAGGCCTGATAGCGACCCCTTTCACTCCCAAAGGCGTTCTGATTTGGAGGATAGATGGTATGGTTGTCCCACTTGTAGGTGAGTTTCGAGGGAGGTCGTGCAAAAAGCGAGCATAAGGCTAGGCCTGTCATCATGACTCAACAAACACCCACTATTTTTGGTAGAGGAGATGCTACACGCTCAAGAAACGTTGGTTCAGTGAACTACTTTTGTCAGGTAAAGTTTGAGGATGTTGGAAGAGGTTGTCAAGATTGTAGGCACATAGGGTTGGTCAGGGTTGATGAAAACATGTTCATGCCTGTCAGAATGTAAGAAGGTGCCACCACAAGAGGGGTGCAGTAGGGGACAGACGGGGTGTGCCCGTGCACTGGAATGGGTATGGGAGTTCGTTGGAAGGGCTGGTTCTCAGGTTAGACGTTGAAGGACAGGAAGGCTCAGTCCAGGACGCAATGGGGCAGCTAAAATTGCTCTGGCTACTAAATCTAAAGAAATAAAATTGATTCTCTGTCTGTGTGTCTACTCGAGCTAGGTTTTTGAGTCGTTTCTTTTTCCATTCATTGGCTCATCTTGATAATGATCTCAAGGATCACTGTGGAAGCCCAGTGTGGTACTAAATTCTGTGCCAAGAAGTCACCAGAGTAACCTGCCTTTATTCTTCATAATGAGTTTCCACTGAAGATGGCTCTTGTTCAGTTCCCAGGAAGAAAAACAAAACTTAGTTGGCACCTGGAACTTTTGTCTTGTTTGGTATGAAAACGAATCATTTATAAGAAGTGCAGCAGGCAGTTGCCACCAACAGGGCGGGGTGTGGGTGCACTGACTCGTGGGAAAGGCAGACGAAAGGGAACTGGAGGGTAAGCAGCACCTTTTCTTAGAATGAGGTGAAAGGTAGGTCAGCTTTCCAGATGTCTGGTCATTTCCAACCTGGAAACCTCTCTTCCTGGCCACGGCCTCGCAGCTTCACTTGGGGAATCCTAGGGTTCCAGTAATGACAGTGGGGCAGGACCCTAAAGGTACATTTGTCCATTGATCTGATGCCCCTGTACTCATTCATTCCACACCATGTGCCGGACGTACCTGTGAATGAATGAGTGTAATTCTGGTCTGAGTTTTGGGGATGGAAAATGCATGCAAGAACTATCTGGTGGCTCTGATTGGATGGTGACTAACTCTAGGGACCTGGGGGAAACTTCACCAATGAAGAGACTGTCATTTAATTGGGCTTTGAAGGATGAGTGGGAATTTGGTGGGCAGGAAGAGCAGAGGGTGGTTAAGTAAGGGAAATCACATGGCAGAAACACAGAGGTGAGAGAGTATACAGTGCCTTGGAAAATTGGAGTCACTGGAAATGGACTGCATAGTACAGAGGCCAGGGCAATGAGGGTGAAAAGACGGGGTGAGGCTGAGCTGGAGAAAGGTCTCGATTGCTAAGGAGTTGAGGCTGCACTATGAAAGGAGAATCAAGTCAGGGACTCTGTGTTTTAGGAACATCTTTGGTTATGGTGTGCTGGATGAGGAGGGAGGGTACCAGAGATGGCAACATGTACTGTAATAGCCCAGGCAAAAGCCAAAGGGAAGCTGAGTTTGGATCAAGGCCGTGGACATGGGGGAGGTTTCACAGGTTGAATGATGTCACCCAATCTTCTCGTTTAAACAAGAAGAAACCCAGACCCTGAGCAGGTGAAATGTGCGAAGTCCACAGCCCTGGTTCCATCCTTGCTCAGGGTCTGTAGAAAGGTGACAGAGTGCATGGCTGTTGAGATAGCTGTTTGTCGAGCAGAAGATCTCTATCCCTTTTTATCTTTTAAGCATTCCATGAAATCTCTTAATTCTGAATGGAATTGGTGCTTTCTAGAGTTATCGAATCTCTAATCACTGGAGATATTCAAGCAGTGGTTGATTGGAATGTTAGTGAAAACTCAGGTATTGATTGGAGATTTGATGTAGAATGTTTTTGAGGTTGGCCAAACCTGACTTCTTTTTTATTAAACCTTCTCCCTCTTTTCCCTACTCCCCCTTCCCTTTTCCCTACCCCCCCCTTCCTTACTCCGAATAGATGCTTGTAACCATCTTACCTGGGGGACCTCTGTCCATTTGGCTTCTCAGGATCCTCTTAGCTAAATTGGATCAATGGCAGAGAAAGTTGAAAATCGATGATGAGGCACTACGAATGGTGGGCTACAGTTCACGCAGAGTATCGACCATTTTGATGCTGGTAGGTTGATACCCACCAAGGAGATCTTTAGGGCCTAGACTGGCCTGCATGGTCCTGATCAAGATGGAATATGGTTATAACTTTCTGCCAGTCTCCATTTTTATAGTGCTTTACAGTGAATCATGTGTTTTCCTATGAAGTACAGGCAAATCCTCATAACAGTGCTGTGAGTAGTTATTTACTAAGTTTTACTGATTAGGAATGTGAACAGAGAAAGATTAAATGACTTTCCAGGGGCCCAGGCTAGTTGGCTGTTGAACCAGGACTTCAACTGGAGTTTTCTGTCAGCACCATTTCAGATTCTTCCTGTTCAAGCCTGTGCAGATCCCTGAGATAAGCTCTAACTTCTGTTTATATTCATATCCATCGTGGATCCTGATGTGTGGCAAGAATTTAATAAGTGTTTGTTGAATGAACATATGAACGAGTGAATTATGTAAACAAAATAATAAATGAGAACTTGAGTTTTAAGAATGTTTAGTAATGAAAAAACCAAATTGAACTCATGTAAACATCAATCAGTCTGTTATCAAAAGACAAAAAGAACTCATTTAGAATACATTTACTCAACTCCTTAAAAAAAAAATACCAAAATACCTCCTACCAAAACTCTTTCACCTGAAACCTGTCTCTTCCCTCTTACGAGACCATAACCCTAATCTTAACCCCCCCAAATTGTGTGTCCCCTTTTTTATATGTGTACAATATTTCCACTTAATATTATTATAAAGAAGTCTTACTTTTTTTTTTTTTTTACCTGGGCTTTATATTTATCCTTTTTTTTTTTTTTTTAAGATTTTATGTATTTATTTGACAGAGAGAGCCCGCACAAGTAGGCAGAGAAGTAGGCAGAGGGAGAGGGAGAAGCAGGCTCCCCGCTGAGCAGGGAGCCTGATGCGGGGCTTGATCGCAGGACCCTGAGATCATGACCTGAGCCGAAGGCAGACGGCGAACCGACTGAGCCACCCAGGCGCCCCTATATTTATCTTTCACATAACTAAAGAGTTGTTGAAATTAACAAATCCTGCTTTAAATGTTACCTCTGTGGACAGTAGGATAGTTTTCAGTTTTAAAAACATTAAATGCAATTCGATATATTAAAAAGTGCAGTGTAAACATCAGTGGACAAATAGCTCTCACTTCCTTCTAAATTATTTCCTAAAGACAATTCTTTCTTTGTCACTTCCACTTATCCCTGACAGCGGTTGCCATTTTGTCCTTTGCATTATGTGTTTTTATGAATATATTTCTTATCTCCTCTGGGATGTAGTAGCAAATGCCTGGATGGTTGGAGAGGCAGCTTTGGGTTCACATCATGGCTCTGCCACTTGTTAGTCATGATAACCTTGTACTGGTTACTTAGTCTCCTCTGTAAAAGCAGATAACAGTGCCTTCCATGTAATGTGGTTGTGCAAGGAATTCTGTGGTCAATGTAGTAAAGCAGCAAAGCCTGCCAAGTGGTACCTGCTGAAAAGTGTTATCTCTGTCCACTTTCTGTCAGCCCACCAGATGGTAAGATGACCAAGATCATTTCCCTGTAGCGCATGACCCATAGCAGGGAGACCTTTAACAAATGTTTATTGGCTTCCTTTCAACTTTCGAAGGAAGATGATTGGCACAAAATACTAAGTATCTGTCATACTTTTCATCCCAGTTGCCACACAGCCTCTAGCAGAGTCCTTAGCGGTGTGGGACTCTTCTTGTTTCTATCCTCACCAGGATTTAATTTTATAACTTGCATTTGTCTTTGCTAAGTTCATATGTAAGAAATAGGTATTTTGTTATTGTTTTAATTTGCATTCCTTTAATTACTGAAAAAATTTCCCATGTAGTGGTTTAGAGTGTGTTTTTCCCTTATGTGAATTGTCAAATAGCAGTATTTAAGTGGGCTGGAGAAGCTTGGTATGAAGGGACTAGAAGTGTTTAGCGTTGTTTTTATTATTTATTTTATTTATTTATTTATTTATTTTTTAAGATTTTATTTATATATTTGACAGAGAGAGAGAACACAAGTAGGCAGAGCAGCAGACAGAGGGAGAGGGAGAAGCAGACTCCCCACTGAGCAGGGAGCCCAACTTGGAGCTCGATTCCCGGACCCTGGGATCATGACCTGAGCCAAAGGCAGACACTTAACCAGCTGAGCCACCCAGGCGTCCAATGTTTAGCGTTTTGTGTTGCCTGCTCTTTATTCATTCATTCGGTCAGTGTTTATTGAGCACCTACCCTACGCCAGGCACTATTCCAGGGACTACACATACTACAAAGAAAAACATAGTGAATAAAGTCCGTAATCTGCAATCCAACCTCCTCATTTAACATGTGCGGTAGCTGGGGCCTCTGGAAGAGTGAGGCTAATTACCCAGCACCATACAGTGTGCTCAGTATTGGAGCCAACCATTTATTTTTACTGTGATTTCATACGTTTTAGATCAGTCGCCTTTTAAGCCATGGAAACATCCTGGAAATTTCAGAATTGTGACACCTACACAACAGCCCCAAACTGTAGCTATGTTGAGAAAGCAGAGACCTGGTTTTTGGTTTAGAAAATATGATCACTTCAATCTTATATATGTAAACTCCTTCCTAGACTTCTCTGCCTCTTACATTTACATTCATTCTTAAATGAATAAACTTATTATTAAAGGCGCCTGGGTGGCTCAGTCGGTTAAGCATCTGACTCTTGATTTCGGCTCAGGTCATGATCTTAGGGTCCTAAGATCGAGCCCAGTGTCAGGCTCCATGCTCAGCCCGGAGTCCGTTTGGGATTCTTTCCCTCTGCTGCCCCCGGCTCTCTTTCTCTCTCTCTCTCTCTCTCAGATAAATAGACAATCTTTAAAGCAGGGCTAGAAAACAAAATAACCCCAATCCAGGCAGTTTGGAACAAGTGTGAACCTTTTTGGACATGTTTTTGGTAAATGGAAATAACAGATGACATATTTCTCTATCAAATAAAATGGTCAATTTAGATTTAATAAGGCAGTTATCTTCAGGTAATAAAAATTCAACTAACTTGCCATAACTATCTTGTTTAAAGTCAATTAAGAGCCTCATATTCCTTACTTGCTGGGTAAAATTTAATACAACTTCAGTTAAGCATTTATTGCTTATTTAATTCAAAATTAAGTTAATCACCACAGTTGGTAACAACCACTGAGTATTTAATTAACATTCAGCAAACTATCTTATTAAGTCTAAATTAGATACAGACAGGTCTTGTTTATCCCCATCAGTCTGCAAACACCATTTCCCTACCTCCCACCCCAAAGGGCCTTGAGTTTTCCCATGGCTTTCCTCTTCTGATTTGCCAGCCTCATTTTCTTCTGGTTGGCACCAACTTGGTCAAAGGAGAAGGGAAAGAGAAGTAGGAGTCCATTGTGTTATGGGGACTTCTGGCTTAGGGCAGAGCTGAGGAGCTTCTGTTCCATCTATTCTGTTCTGTTCCATTCTTCAGGAATTACTGAGCACCTTCTTCGTGCAAGGCATTCTTGTAGATACTTAGGAAGATCTAGAGGAAGTTATGTTGACATATTTGGCTTTATTTTCTCATCTTAAAAATGAGATGATTGGGTTTAGTGCATTCATTTCGCACATATTTATTGACCTACAGCTTAAAAAGCTCTTTGCTGTGTGTCAATGATTTGGAAAAGGTCCTTGCTTTTCAAGAAGACACACAGTCTAGTAGGAGAGGTGTAGTAGAATAAATATTGGACAAGATGTTGAAGTGCCTTAGAATAATGTGATTCTGTGAGGTACTGTTTCCCGAAGTCTTAGTACTGTTCTATGAGAAAAAGGTCCTCTAGCCAAGTAAGTTTGGTAAAGTCCAAGTTAAACAAAATTAAATGGGTACCTTTGCCATGGGACTCTCTGAGCCTTTAGCAACCTAATGCACACCGTGATGTTTGTTTCTCAAAGTTGCTTGATCAGAGAGTCCCTGAATCACCACCCTCTTCCTCCTTTTTTTTTTTTTTTAAAATCCCCCTAGGACATTTCTTAGGCTTAGTGTTCCAGTGTGCTTTGGGAAGAGCTACTGTGAGCCATGGGGCCTGTCTGTAGCGTCTGAGCCTGGGAGGGGTACTCAGGCATGCACCTTCAACTCTGACACAGGGTTGGAAGTTCTGCTGCGTAGGAAAAGCACGCTGACACAGTGGTGGATTTCAGATGTAGAGACGTGTGGCCAGGGTTGAGGGTGTGAAATCAGAGCAGGAGGGCTGGGCTCGTGAAGGAGGGACAGTTGTGTAAGTAGCGGGGGCCTGGGGGATTGTCACGAGTTACTAGGAACAGGGCAACGGTGAAATTTGGACGTGACTGGTTTGGTTGAGACGCCCTTAACCCGTGGACACAGCTTAGACAATATCCGTTATAGCCTAAATCTGGAGAGGTAAGAGGCTGCAGGGTTTTTGGTGCAGAACTCCGCTTTAGGCCTTGTTCCAATTGAGTGACTGCCCATCTGCAGAAGCCATCACTTCTGTAAGGTGTTCTGACACCTTGTCTGGGGCAGAGCCTCTGTCTGTGAATCACAGTCTCTCCCAGGAGTGAGTCAGGGCTCCTTCATGGCTAACTTCATTCCAGCAGGTCTCATGTCCATGTACCCCATCACATGCCCTTTCTCCTCCTTCCCTTCCCCTCCAGCTTCCCTTATTCTGATGAATCTTCTTCTTACCCTTTTGTTTCATCATTTTCATCTAAGACCAGCTACCTTTTTATATTCTTCCTGAAAAGTCATCTGATTCATTTAAAATGATGCCACCAGTTTTCTCATCGGCAGTCGCAACCAGCAGTTGGAACACGCTAGATAAAGTGGAGGACAATCTACGAATCTGGTCCACAGTGTCATGGAGATCTGACCCCAGGCTGTGTTCTTTCAGTATGCACCTGTTATCCATTTCTGTATGGAAAGGAGCACAGGCAAGGAATGGGGAGAACTGGGTTCTATTTCTTTTCTTCCTCTTCTTTTTAAAAAAGATTTTCTTTCTTTATTTTAGAGAGAGAATGGGGCAATGCACTCCTGGGTTTTCAGCATGGATTCCAGGGAATCTAGGAAAGCTGGTTACCTGGGGAGCTGAAGCTTGTTTTGCCCACCTTGTAAAGGCAGCTTGAAGGGCGCCTGGGGGGCTCAGTCACTTAAGTATCTGAATTCGGCTTAGGTCATGATCTCCGGGTCCTGGAATCGAGGCTCTGAGTTGGGCTTCCTGCTCAGTGGGGAGTCTGCTTCTCCCTCTTGCTCTGCCCCCTGCCTCGTTTGTGCACGCACTTTCTCTCTCTCTCTCAAATAACTAAATAAAATCTTTTGTAAAAAAGAAGAGAAGGCAGCTTGCATGTTTCATTTCACCATCCACCTGGACAGACACTTCAGCGAAAAAATGTCCTTAGGCAGCCCGGTAAGTGGCAGACCCGTGGGCTGGTGGTACGGATCATCTAGAACGATGTGGCTGAGATCACAGGACACAGCAGAAGTCCAGAGAAGTTGTTCACATGTAGAGAGGCCATTGATAATGGCCATGAGGTTGGGTTCCACTCCTGAAAAGATTTTCAAAAGGTAGGAATTTACCTTGAGAGTTCTTTAGCTTCCTCTTTGTATTAAACATGAAACTCACCTTTTGGTCTTTGTGATTAGTCCTTTGGATTTCCCCAGTTATTATAGCCTTCTTGAAAAATTCAGAAGCATTTGGAAAGCTTTGATCTGCATAGTGCTTGAGAGCATGGGCCCTGGAGCTAGACTGTGTCCTATCTCTACCGTTAATACCCCGACTTGTTCCTTCATCTGTCTAGGCCTCTGTGGCCTCATCTATAAAATGGGAATAACAAAATTATCTGTCTCCTTGTTGTGAGGATTAAATGAGTTAATACATATCAAACCCTTAGAACAGAACCTGACACATGCTAAGTACCCGTTAAATATTAGCCACTGTTTCTATGTGTTATCCTTACAGTCAGAAAATTGTGATTTGGAGAAGGTATTAGAGATGCGTGGATTTTTTTGGGGGGGGGTCACTTTTTTTTTAAGATTTTATTTTTAAGTTATTTCTACACTCAACATGGGGCTTGAACTCATGACCTTGAGATCAAGAGTAGCACACTCTTCTGACTGAGCCAGCTAGGCCCCCCACCCCCGTCATCTTTTTAAATAAACTGTTTATTTTGGAATAGTTTGGTTTTTTTTTAAAGATTTTATTTATTTATTTGACAGAGAGAGACAGTGAGAGAGGGAACACAAGCAGGCAGAGTGGGAGAGGGAGAAGCAGGCTCCCCGCTGAGCAGGGAGCCCTATGTGGGACTCGATCCCAGGACCCTGGGATCATGACCTGAGCTGAAGGCAGACGCTTAACGACTGAGCCACCCAGGCGCCCGAATTTGGAATAGTCTTAAGTTTACAGAAAAGTTGTAAAGATTGTACAGAGAATTTCCATCCACCCGTCATCCAGTTTTTCTTATTTTTGGTGTCTTGCATCACCATGGGCCATTTGTTCAAACTAAGAAACTGACATGGGTACATTGCTATTAACTAAACTCCAAACTCTGGATTTCGGCAGTTTTCCCATTAACATCCTATCCTCTTCTCCAGGATGCAGTCCACGGTAACACATTGCCTTTGGTTGTCGCATCTCCCTCACCTAGAGTGGCTTTAAAGCTTACATCTTTTAATAGCGAGGGAAGGATTCTTGACAGACCAGCCTGTTGGAACCTCTAACGTTGAACAAAGAAACTGGAGCAGCTGTGGATGACATGGGGCCAAGTGGGACCCACCTTCATTGCCCTTTTCTGCTTCTTTGATTTGAAGGAGCTCTGATGAAGCAGGGCTTAAATATCCCCACAGTACAGCCTTGTTTTTGGGGGAGGAGACTGAGGCCCCTAAATGGAGAGTGGCAATGCTGGGCAGAGCTGGGAGCCTGGAGAAGGTCAAGAAAGGATCATGGCAAGGCCCTGATCCTGTCCCTGTCGTTGAATGGATGAGTGAGCAATAGTCAGGGACTCCTTTTCTGTAAAGTGGGTTCAGTGGTCAGTGAAACCTCACAGTACTCAATGCTCACAAAGTATCACAATTTTACCTTGTGAAAATTAAGTGAGCCAGGGTGCTAACTTAGAGTGTAGCCTGAAACACAGTAGGTTCTCAATAAATATTTGGAAAAAGAAGCCTTGAAAATTAGGAAACTTTATCCTTAGGACGTATTTCCAGAGGACTGGGACAAATCGCGGCAAAACAAAGAACAGTCATTCATAAAGAAATCTGTGACACTCAGGAATGAAACCAGTGTTTGAGTTTCTGATAAGCAGGATATACTGTCTGTTTTTATTCTTGGAGGCTTTTATCATACAATACTACATTATGTTGCAGTCTGACTTTCACACAAATTGGATCCCAAAACTTCTTACAGGAATTAAAAATACAAACTCGTGGGCAGTATGTGTTTTATAAATTACAGAAAACAGTAGTGTAAAGACATGGCATAGTAAGTATAGTCAAGCCTGCAGCAGGCACTGATACCCAGGAGGAAGACATGGTGGAGGCAGCCGCGAAGGCACGGGAGCTGGGAAGCCGGATGAGGAGAGCAGGTGCAGTGTGGTGCTCAGTGCCAGGAGAGATGGAGGGAGGCCATCTTCAGCGGGGAGGCTGGAGGAAGAAGCTGGGGCAGTGGAGGCAGTGAGAGAATCCTGGAGATGTAAGCCCACTGTATATCCCTAAAACATTTTTTTTTTTAATTTTAAGGACTTTATTTTTTTAAGAATGGTTTTAGGTTCACAGCAAAATTGAGAGGGAGATACAGAGATTTCTCATATCCCTCCTTCCCCATACACACGCATAGTCTCCCCCATTATCCACACTCCCCACCAGAGTGGTGTATGTGTTGCAGTTGAGGAACCTAAACTGACACCTCATTATCACCCAAAGTCCGTACTTTATGTTAGGGTTCACTCTTGGTGTGGTACATTCTATGGGTCTGGACAAATGCGTGATGACATGTATCTACCACTGTATCTCATACAGAGTATTTTGCTGCCCTTAAAACCCTGTCATCTGCCTGTTCTTCCCTACCTCCAACCCCAACACCCGGCAACCACTGACCTTTGTCTCCATATATATCCATTTAGGGTGTTGTTGAATGGGACCACCTGACTTTTGGAACCTAATCTCTGTTACTTTCACTCACTCTTGCCTTTGTCACAGCATTTCCTCAGTCTGGATTGCTGTTCCCTGCCATCATCACCTGTTTGAACTTATCTTCAAGGTCTAGCACCTCCTCCATGAAGCAGGCCTTGCTTTCCACCTTTTGCCCCTAAGCAGGAAATAATCACTTCCTCCCAACATTCATTCCTGTCTGGAATCTGGCAGACGTATGGCAAACACTTGTTGAATGGATGGACAGGTGCACAGATGCACAGATGGACAGATGGACAGGTTTGACATTGCCCATAGTATGCTCAAACTTAGTTCCTTTAGAATAGGATTTTAACTTGCTCATCTCTACACCCCCCAGGGCCAGCACTGAGAAGGTGCCCTTCCATCCATCCATCCTTCCATGCACCCACCCATCCCCCCAGCCCCCCATCCATCCACATACCCATCAACCTACCCACCCACCCACCCACCCATCCATCCACCCCCTCCCATCCATCCATCCATCCATCCATTCTACAGTAGACTTTCAGGCACTATTTCAGGGTTGTAGCCATGAATGGTCCATTTGTTGATAGTCTACATAGAGAAAGTGGTATTCTTTGGGATATGTTTTTATACCTGTAAGGTTTGTCTATAATTTTTCTTTTTCTTTTGACATGTAAGGACTAAGGAAGAAATGGTTTGTTTCATCTGCACATGTCATCGGTGTTCAAAGCAAATGCTCTCTCATTCCTTCAGCCAGCTTTGTACTAAAGAGAGAGCTCACCGGGTTTGGAAAGGCCCTGTCTCTCAGAGTATGTGGCAGTTTCTTACTGACTTGCCTTAGGTATAAATGCCCTTTCCAGTGTTTTGAAAGACGGTGCCAGGATGCCACAGTGCTCCTGGTTGGGCTTCCTTGCTAATGTTTTTACTTTTATTTTTTAATATAGTGACAGAATGCATACCGCTGAGGTGGTAAATGGGAAAAAGAAGTGCAGTGGAGTAAACTGTCTGTTTCTGGGGGCCTTCTGTATTAATCACAGGAGGAAGCATCAGTCATGGCCAGATGAGAGAGCCAGCTGACTTCCGTTCATGCCAGGTGGAAATCGGAGTGGCAGAATCGGGAGGAGTTTGATGGCGCCGAATTGGGGAAGCTAAAGGTTCTCTGCGCAGCAGTGCTGGAAGGATCAGAGAGACCATGTAGTGTGGCACTTCAAAGCTAAAGGAGACCAGAGGCACCCTGGAGGGTGTGCTCCGCGCCCCCATGCCCGCGTATTCGGACAGCCTCCTGGGCTGTGCCGAGGCTGATGGGAACCACTGTAGTCCAAACCACTGGTTTGTGTTTTAGAGATGGGGAAGTGAGACCTGGAGATGAGTAGAAAAGACTTGCCCAGAGTCACCCTGCTTATAGGAGGAAAGCTAGAGTCAGAACCAGGAATCCTGACTTGCAGAATGTTCCATCCTGTCACCAGAGATAGTCCGGGACTGGGCTATTTTTAGTTCTCCTGCAGAGTGACAGCTCTGTTTCACCAGCGTTGCCAGATCTGGTCACAGACTTCTTTTTCAGGCCTTCCCACTCAGCTCTCTCCAGCTCTGTGTTCTTGCTCAGTGAAACCCCATCTTGACCACTGCTGTGCACTAGGAATCGCATGGGAACTGCAAGTGGTGTAGTCCTGGGGTGGTCGGAAGGCAGGGGCATCAGCTACTCGAACCTTGACTAGGTCACGTATTCATTTTCTAATCTGAACAACGAGGACGGTACCACCTCCTGGGGCTGCAGGGAAAGTGCTGAGCACATACCTGGCCCTCAGTGTCCACTCTGAATGTTAGTGTGGGTTGCATTCATTATTACTGAAGAGGATAACCGTGGGCCCGAGCTCTCCTAGTAGGGGGCTTCCAGAGTCTTGTAGAGGGAAGCTGGGATTTCGTGGAACAAACACATGGCTTCAAGTTTGGAGGACTGGCTTTCAAGTCCCGGCTTTGTCACTTATTAGCTGTGCAGTCTCGGGCAAGTCATTGGATCTCTCTGAGCTGTGATTTGAAGCAAGTAGACTTAGTTTATATAATAGGGCAGCATGAGGAGCAAGAGGAAGGATGCAAATTGGGAAGATGTGGAAATCTGTGTACGAGGTATAGGTTTGGGTGGGTGCGGACCCGAAGAGGGGGCCAGTAGAAGGTGCTGGGTGGCCTGAGCTCCTGTTGGAAGGAGCAGTGGGCCTGGGGGTGGTCCAGTGATGGTTGACCAGGCCTGCCTGCCTCGAGAGGGGCTTGTCCACAGTCCAGGAGAGATGTCATCACTCCCGTGTCAGGGTCAGTGGAGAGCCTCCAGGATGGGAGGTTGGGGGGTGGGGCAGAAGGATGAAGTGAGGTGGGCACTGGTGTTGGAGTGTGACTGGGGAATCTAGCTAGGGTGATGGCATTTGCTTTGGATTGGGGCCTTGAGGCACACTCAGGGTATAAGCCAGCTGAGTGATAGGACTCAGGATTGACCTTGACACCTTGGTTGCTGGGTTTAGTGAGCAGCAAAAAGATTAGATTAGAAAGGTACTGCACATGATTGCTGTATCTTTCATGATTGGTTCAGTCTGGGAGAGGCCTGGCTACAAGTTGGGGTGGTCCTGGGGAAGATAAAGATAAGATCTCCCACAAGCCTCAGTTTTCTCACCTGTAAAATGGGGATGATGCTGATGTTATCTATTCTGTCTGGATTAAGGACTAAAATACAGTTGACTCTTTTTTTTTTTTTTTAAAGATTTTATTTATTTATTTGAGAGAGAGAATGGAAGAAAGAGCACGAGAGGGGGGAGGGTCAGAGGGAGAAGCAGACTCCCTGCTGAGCAGGGAGCCCGATGCGGGACTTGATCCTGGGACTCCAGGATCATGACCTGAGCCGAAGGCAGTCGCTTAACCAACTGAGCCACCCAGGCGCCCCTAAAATACAGTTGACTCTTGATAACACAGGTTTGAATTTCAGGTCCACTTTTTTGAGGATTTTTTTTTTTTTTTAAAGATTTTATTTATTCATTTGACAGAGAGAGAGATAGTGAGAGCAGGAACACA
>NC_138369.1:121832051-121972081 GCF_054177405.1 Leptonychotes weddellii
TTTATTTATTTGAGAGAGAGAGAGTGAGAGACAGAGAGCATGAGAGGGAGGAAGGTCAGAGGGAGAAGCAGACTCCCTGCTGAGCAGGGAGCCTGATGCAGGACTTGATCCCGGGACTCCAGGATCATGACCTGAGCCGAAGGCAGTCGCTTAACCAACTGAGCCACCCAGGCGCCCCGGAAACTGCATCTTAAGTGATGTGTATGCACGGTAGGTTTTGAGAAGCAGAACTCTATAGAGTTCACTGCTGCTGTCTTGGGAATATATTTTTTTATAGGCATCCCCTCCCCATTGTTTTCATGGGTAGGAACCTCCTGGGAATGGACTTCGGGTATTCACTAAGTCAGGAGCTGGCCTGCTGGGCTAGTACAGTTTGTTTAAGATTTGGCATCGGCTGCCATCTTGCCTTGTGAAACCCATGTGGCTGCCATTGCTTCTGGCTGGAGATGGAGGTGATAGTAGAAGGAGCAAATGTTTGATTAGTACCTACTGTGTGCCAGGCCCTGTGCCAAGTTCTTTACAGTTGTTCCCCCAAGAATGAGGCTCGATGGTCTCAGCTGAAGGAGACATGGGGATCTTAAAGACCACTGATCCTTTTTTTTTTTAAAGATTTATTTCTTTATTATTTTAGAGAGAGAGCATGTGGTGGGGGAGGGGCAGAGGAAGAGGAAGTGAGAGAATCTCAAGAAGACTCCCTGCTGATTGCGGAGCCCAATGCGGGGCTTGATCTCAGGCCCCTGAGATCATGACCTGAGCCAAAATCAAGAGTCCGACGTTTAGCCCACTGAGCTACCAATGTGCCCCAAGGCAGCTGATTATTAACCTTCAGAATCAGCCAGGGAATTTAAAAAATGGATACCTGAATCAGAATCTCTGAGATGCAGGCCTGATCATGAGTACTTAGAAAAACTTCCCAAAGTGTTTCTGTCGGGCGACCCCGGTGAAGAACTGACAGTCTTGGCGGGTATCCTGTTGTGTGGATGAGCAAAGTGAGCCTCGACGAGCTCACTGAGCCTCCCAGGGTCACCTGGATTATAGTGCCAAACCGGGCCAGGATCCGGTGTCTTTTACCTGCGGACACACTTCCCGGGACCTGGTTCTGCTTGCCCGCCTGCAGCACTGGGCAAGAAGTAGAAGCTGGGAGGAGGGTGCACCCTCGTCCTCCATGTGCTGAAGTGAACGTGCCACAGTGCGGCGGGGGACTTGGCAGTGGGGGCCTAGGGAACACACACCAAGTCACGTGCTATTCTTCCCTTTCCTCTCCCTCCTGGTGCCTGATTTTGGGGCCCTGACGGGGGGCTTGAGCAGTGTCGACAACTCCAAGTGATCAAGGCAGCTGCCGTGGCATCTGGGGGCCTCCTGCAGCTTTGCAGAGTGGTGGACAGCACCCTTAAAGGTGGGAGCAAAACTGTTCTCTCCGATTTTTCACTGGGCCAGGGTATTTTAATGGGAAGCCTGGTCAGCCCTTGCTTCCAGTTCTGCTGGCCAGAGGCAAACAGAACGGGCTGTTTGCCGAGGCGTTGCAAAGACATGCTATGGAAGGGCGTACAGATGTTGTAGAGAGGCCCAGGGTGTGATTGGCCCTCTGATCATGTGGCGGCTGGACTGGGAAGCAGGAATAGTCTAGTTACCAAGAGGGCTGCCATGTATGGAATGCTCACTGGGCCATGCACTCTGCCTGCCTTATGTTTCTTCTAGGCCTGTAACAGCCAGCAGAGGCCTGGGACGTTGGACGCCGTCCCCCAAGTAGCTGGCTGGGGTGTGAAGCCGGTTCTGCTTGATTTCAAAGTCCATGGTCTTATTTGTCCTGTGACACTGCTTCCCTAGTTGGCTCTGTGTTGATTTCCCCCTCACCTGCCACTCCCAGGGATTTCACCAAAAAGCCCATGGAGTTAGACTGAACTCCATATTTAAGGACACATAGAAGGAGGTATCAGAAAATGGGGTGGACTGCATCAGGTGGTCAGGCATTTCTGGCTGGTGGAGGCTTTTATTTTTTTATATTTTATTTATTTATTTGACAGAGAGAGAGAGAGAACACAAGTAGACAGAGTGGCAGGCAGATGGAGAGGAAAAAGTTCCATTTTATCTCTGTCTTCTTTTCTCCTCCTTCAGCATGAAATAGATTGCCCTGTGTATTATTAACCTATTGGGTACTTACTTTATCTTCTACCACTTCCAGCGGGGAAAAGTATTGAAGGAACTGACGAGTATGTTCTAGCAGTCTGTTTGAACGGCCCAGGAATGCTGGCTTATGGGAAATGTGCATTGCTGCTGGTGTGGAGGCTGGAAACCGGGGGTAGATGGCATGGTTTTAGCCGTGGCCATCACTGGTTTAACAGTTTGCTTGTCCATGCCCTCCTGTTAGGTTCCATGTGTTTTCGGCTCTCTATCCAGGCACTTCACACAGCATGGCGCCTACGTCAACTAATTGCTCGGTACATTTTTGCCAGATGCATGAGTGAAGGACGTCCCTCTGCCTTCACGTGCTCATCCTGTATGTAAGTTACTCCTTCCCTCTTCTGTAGGGTAAGACCATTAAGAATGAGTGAGAGAATGCCTGGAAAGTCCCTTTAAATTCACAGGCTGGAAAGTTTTGAAGAATTCATGGAAAAATCTCATGGGAGTATCTGGGTAGCTGATAGCCAGGCGCTACACTTGCTAATGTGTAGTACATTTATAAGCATGGGCCAAGGCATGCCCTGCACAGCTATATGTAAGGAGCTAATTTCAGTACCAGCCTTGGTGCAAACTTCATGAGGTCTAAAGAAAGGGCCAGGAGTGTGCGTGCATGTGTATACAAGGTGTGTCGTGAGACAAGCTGATCCATGGATGTGATGTGGGGAGAGCAATCCTCAGGCTGTGTTTTTGTAGTGGAACCCCAGGCTCTTGGGTTTTGTTCTTGAACAGGATACCAAAGTGATGTCCCTAAATCCTGGAGTTGCCTCATGGAAGGGGGAAACCGGCTCATCCAGTAGCTGAGTTGGATCTCACATCTTCGTTTGCTGACAGGGTCACACTTCAGTCCTGTTTAAAGCCTCCCCTCTTCTGTGCCTCTTTTCCTTCCCAAAACAGAGGAGGTTTGGCATCACTCCTGTCGAGTTTATGGGGAAAGATTTTGAGGGATATGCAGGGAAAATAAGCAGATGGACATAGAGCTACAGAAGGCAGACTGCCCTGTGCCGTGTTCGGAGAGTCGTGTCCGGTAGAGCTTCTGTCTCTCTCGAGAAGCCTGGCTGTATGGGGAGGGCCTGACGCAGGAACTCCCGACACTAGGCTCATGGCGGTGAGGCTCAGACCTGTGGGCTTTGGTAGGTTGTGCTGTGTGATCTTCTACTTTCCCAAGCAAGCACCCTGTGGCGTGTGAACCCCTGGGAGCCAGGTGCTGCCCCAGTGCCCAGGTTCGGGAAGGCCCTAAATGCTGCCGTGGTGGGCACGACGGTGTGGGACATTATGGGAAGGAGTCTCTAAGCATGGGCACGGCTGTGGCGTGAAATTTCTGGAGTCCGTGACAGTGTTGCCCTGGACTCTGAGAAGTGTTTGCAGATGGTCACTGAACCATCTCCTTAGCCCTGCTGGTAGAGACACCTTCCTTATCTACTCCTTTTGGTGGCACACGGAGGAAAGGCTTGGGCTGTAGAGCCCGAGACCAGGTTTTGAATTTGTGCTCTGTTACTTTACAACTCTGTGACCTTGGGCAAGTTGTTCCTCCACCCCTGAGCTCCAGATTCTTCATCTGTATCCTAGGGGGAAAAGATTCTTTCCCTGCGGGGTGTGGCAACGATTGGAGAGAATGTCTGTCAGGCGTCCATGCTGGCCTGTGGGGGGCACCCAGTGAGTGAGTCATGAACACGAATGTTCCATCTGCAGTAGGTAGCTCTCCTACCATAAGCCCCTCAGTTGGCTGACTTCCTGCCTCTGCTAATGGAATTTCTACTTTCTAGAAAGCCACCTTTCCTCTACACGTTCTTATTTCCATTTGTTCAGATCAAGCCTCTGTGTGGTTTCTAGGACACCCTCCCCAGGCATCCCAGCGAGCAGCGGCCTGCTTGATCCTCCTCTTGTGATGTGGCTCATTTCTCGTCCAGTGCTGTGTGCTGGGAGTTCTGTTTATGCACCTCTCACGCGTCAGCTCCCTGAGGTCAGGGGTTCGGCGTGATTTGTCTCTGCCCTCCTGCACCGTGCCTGGCAGACAGTAGTGGGTGCCCGGTAAATGGCTCTTAGGCGACTGAGACAAAGAAGTGATCGGGCCGATGGCTGGCGTGCCCCTGGCTTTAGAATCGGAGAGGAGAAGAAAAAAATGGTTCAGGAGTGGAGCGTTAGGCCTGTGGGTTCCTATTTCCTCATTCAGGGTACAGGTTGGGATTGCCCGGAGCCACAGTTCCTTGAGACTTACCACCTCAGGCCTAAATCTGCCTCCTTTAATTACCTCCTTTCCAGGGAACAGGAGTCCTTGTTGTCTGCCCAGAAGCAGCTAATTATAGCTCCAACCTCCAGGCCCTGGGGCGCTGCTAGGCCACAGGACTGTGCCTCCCGAGCTGTTTGTTGACTTTGGGATTTCCTCAGGGATTCTTTGTATTTTCAAGTTTTCATTAGGGGCTGCTTTTTATTTCGGAGCCAGCAAAGAGAGTTGAGGGGCATTATCTGTTCAGACTTTTCTAGGAGGATGTTCAGGGAGAGTTAAGGATCTTGAGGAGAATGGGAAGAGGGGCAGAGGGGCTTTAAAAGGGGGCCTTGTGGTGCACTTAGCTATGTCCACAAGAGTGGCGTCTTATAATGGTTACCCCAAGAAAGTTGCCTTGCATTTGGCTTTTATGACCTCAGGATCATGCTATTTGCAGGGTCATGCTATTTGCATCCATTTTCCTTTGAAATATTTTTTTAATAAAATTTTTAAAAATTTAAATTCAATGAATTAAAATATAGTGTAGAATTAGTTTCAGAGGTAGAGTTCAGTGATTCATCAGTTGCATATAACACTCAGTGCTCATTACATCACGTGCCTTCCTTAATGTCCATCACCCAGTTACCCCATTCCCCCACTCTCCTCCCCTCCAGCAACCCTCAGTTTGTTTCCTATGATTAAGAGTCTCTTATGGTTTGTCTCCCTCTCTGGTTTCGTCTTGTTTCATTTTTTCCTCTCTTCCCCTATGATCCTCTGCCTTGTTTCTTAAATTCCACATATGAGTGAAATCATATGATAGTTGTCTTTCTCTGATTGACTTATTTCAATTAGCATAATACCCTCTAGTTCCATCCACGTCATTGCAAACGGTAATATTTCATTTTTTTTTTTTTGATGGCTGCAATTTTTTTTCCTTTATTTTTTGAGAGAGTGTACGAGATGGAGGGGGATGTGGACAGAGGGAGAGGGAGAGAGAGAGAATCTTAAGCAGGCTCCATGCCCAGTGTGGAGTGGAGCCCGACGCAGGGCTTAATCTCACGACCCTGAGATCATGACCTGAGCTGAAATCAAGGGTTGGATGCTTAACCGACTGAGCCAGGTGCCCCCTAATTTTTTTTTTATTTTAAAGATTTCAAATAAATGTTCATAGTAAAAATAAAGTGAAATAATACAAAAGCATTTATATAAGAACAAGAATTTCTTGTCCTATTTCTCCTCACCCTGGTGTCATTCCCCACATATAACCATTTTTTTGTTTTTAATTCTTCTCGTGGTTATTGTCATATCTGTAAACAATGTGCTTATATCTTTAGTTTTTGAGTTATTAGTTTTATATATGTCTGCTCACTTTTCTGATAGGCAGGGACGAGCTCGTTAATACCCCACAGGGACTTTGCATCCCCCTTCCCAATTGTTGACAGTTACATCACTGATTTACTCTCTCTGTTCATTTCCTTTATAAGTTTATATAATGTGCGTAAATCTCCATTTCTTGCTGTATCAACCAAGAGATACTTTGGACAGTATCTCTTCACCCACCATTTTGTAAGATGAAGATGCTGGGGCTTCTCTCCACCTTTCCTGACTCACTTCTATTCATAATTTGTCACTTATGTTTTACATGACTTTTGCCTGTCCAGTGTTTATAATTGATCATGTAAAATGCACGTGTGCATGGTTTTGTAACCATAACTGAGTCTTCTGTGCTGTGTCTGTGGGTTGATTTCAAAAGCTGAAAGCAATCAACAACATTTACATTATGATTTCTAGGTAAATATTGCTCAATATGGGGCTAAGTCATGTACTGTGGTTTCATTTCCTTTTCTAGGGTTCTGAGGTCACCACCTTCAAGCCACTCAGGGGACTGAACTTTCCCTTAGCATCACAATCTAGCACATTCTCCTATTTCTCCTCTAGTTGTTTAAAATGGTCCCGGGTTTTTGTTTTATTTGTACAGTGAGCTTCTTGCCTTTTCTTCTTCTTTAATATTTTTGGAGTCTGAGGTTGTATTTTTTTGGTTGGAAGAAGAAAATTAAGTATTCTGCCATATCCCATATATCTTCTGTCTTTCTAATTGTTCTCTTGCCTACTTGGAGTCTCTCTTCTGTGTTTCTTTTTGAAGTTCATTAACTTTTTCTTTTATATTGGGCTGGTTTCTCTAAATTTGGTTATGATTTCTCATGCCGTCTTTTGTTTTGTTCTGGAGTTTCTGATTGCCTTCTTCTATTTAAATCTCCAGCCTTTATTGTAGCTTCAAGTATTTCCAGGATCTCATGGAGGAGTCCTGAGTCATGCTATTAGCCGTTAGTCATCATCATTATTATTCCAAAGCAGGTATATTATTAAAATATTATCTAGCAGTATTTTCTTATATATATTCTTATGAGGCAGTTTTGTTTGCTCTTTTTTTCTCTATTGAATATTCATTAACATTTCCAGATTGTTTTATAATTCTTGTGTTTTTAATGGCCACTCATAGTCCATTGATTAGGTGTGCCATTTTTAAATTTAGCCATTTACATATTTTTGGATATGGATTGTTACCAATTTCTGCTCTTATAAATAACACTGTTGTGAACATTTTAATGCGTTAGGCTTTTTTCACTAATTTCTTTTATGAGTGCTTTGTAAGGAAAAAAAACTGGGAAATCTGTGACATCTTTACGGACATCGTCCCGTGATTATTCTCGTGTTGGAGTCTAGTGGGGATCACTTGACATTTTGTATTAAGAAACATTTTTGTGGGGGAAAAGAGCAGTAGGAAGCAGGAGAGAAGTACCACCTCTGAATCAACATGCTTATTTTTCTTGGAAGCTTAGGAAGATCTAGTGTGTCTTACTGCAAACTTGGTATTGCCTAGAAATCCACTGAGTGTTACCCTCTTTAAATGAGGCCTCTGGGCTCAGCTGGGGCTATGTGACTTATGACCTTGATGTTATCACCCACAAATTTTATGGTTTTTTTTTTTTTTTTTGGCCAAGTATTATTCAGCCTGATCACCTCTAGCTGGATCACCTACCTCCCTTATTCACTGGAGTTGTCTTTCAGTGACTGTTGGAAAAATCAGAATCATTCTAAAAAATCAAAGAGGTATTCCCATTGACAATATTCTATAGTATCTACAGCTGCTTCCATACATAGTTTCTAAAGAAGGGACTTGAGCAATGGCAAGATTATTAAAGGGACCCCCGTAAGAAAATCCACAGTCACAAGAAGCCTGAATTGTGATCTATTGAAGACACTGCCTTATTGTTTTATTGTCACCCCACAGCTTTGCATTACTATACAACTTCATCAGTCTGGCAACATTTACTTTATGGTATTTACAAAGTCTGTGTGACATAATAACATAAAAGTAGAACCCTTGCCTTTGAAAAGCTTTGTAGTTCATTGACGAACACTGATCATGTATTAAAGGATATATGCCCAGTTTGCATTCAATTCTGAGCTTAATGAATCAGAGTCTAATTGTTTTGGATAGTAGGTGATAACATTGTACTGAAAGTGATGATGAGACACAAAGATCTGGAATATCACAGCCTGGAGAGGACCTGGTTCAACAGTCCCAATTTAATACGAGAAAAAGGGGATCCAGAGGGGAGACGAACTCCCTTAAGGTCATGTAAGTAGTTAGTGGCAGAACCAAGTTCTTGTCTCCATACTTTCTCACCTCTAGTCTGTTGGTTTTTCTTATACCGTTTCTTATAATTTAAAACATTTTCAGTTTTATTTCTAGGTGTATGAACTGTACTTCATGGGGCTGGAAATTAGAGAAATTCTCCATCGTGTAGAAAGATGCAGAATATTTAATAATGGAGAGAATACATTTGCCTGGAATGGAATCAGGAAGAATTTGAACTCTGAGACATAAGGAATCCTGAGATGAGGGAAAGTGGTAGGCCAGCCAGGACCCTTTGTTAGGATATAATTGGAGCCATGTTCTTGTTTCTAATCATTGGGGGAATTCGGGGGGTTGGTTCTTGGCTAATATACTTCCATTCTCCAGAACACAGATTCTACATCTATAAAATAGCAGAGTTGGACTTGGTGGGCTTGGCTGCATAGACTCTGCAGCTCTGAGCTCCACGAGTCCACGATTCTGGGTTATGTCCCATGTCCAAGATGACTTGAAAAAAATAAGCGAGTCCTTGCTGAATCATTACCAGTGTCACCTGTTTCGGTTTGGCTGGGAAGTAGGTCAGAGCTTGGCAGACATGAAAATGTGGTTGGCTCCAGCTGTGAGTTCTGCCTGGCTACCCCTTATAGACACCTGCCTTCAAATGGGTCTGTGGGAGTGGGCTGACATGTTGAGGTAGGGAAGGGCCTGGTGCTGCAGTGATTGGTAGGAGAAGGAGCTATGTGGGGTAGGTAGGGGGCGAAGGAAGCACAGCTGGTGACTGGTACAGAAAGAGAGAAGCAGGCATGTGTTGACTGCTTATCATGTATGGAGCTCTGGTGAAAATTCTTTTCTTTAACTACTCCCAAGTACCTGGGAAGTAGGTGTCATTATTTGGATGTTAAGGATGAAGAGACTGAGGCTTGGAGAGATTGAGTTATTTGTCCATGGTTAGGTCGCTGGTGACTGATAGTTCAGGGAGTCACTGTTGGGTCTGGCTTCAAATTCCCTTTTCTTTTCACAGTCCAAGTGTGCTCTGATGAAGGGGACAGGCAACAGGCACAGTCCAAGGCTTCATTCTGCTTGCAGTCTAGGAAGCGAGACAGACAACAGACAAGTAAACAAATCCCTGCTGTCAGAGAGTGAAAGGGGCTACGTGGGAGAACAAAGCAGCATTAAGGGACAGCGGGTGACAGAGCTACATCCTAGTCCCATACATCCTAGCCCAAGAAGATCATGCATTACTGACCTGGACTGGCCCTAGGTAACCAGACAGCTCTGGACTGAGATGCTTGAGGTTAGACTTTAGCCCTGGCCCTGCTATGAACCAACTGTGTTTCTTGGAGAGGTCACCCCCCCATCATTAATATCGAGGAGACCCTGTCCTTCCTACCACACTGGATGATGAGGGAAGAGAAAATGAATCAGTGTGATGTGCAACCATTTTTTCAAACCTCAATAAGTTATAAAAATACAAGGAAGATTTTTAACAGTTTTGGGTAGCTTTTAAATGGACGACTTCTTAAGTGTGCCTTGAGGGAACATGTTTCTTTTTTTCTTTTTTTTTTTTAAAGATTTATTTATTTATTTGAGAGAGCGAGAAAGTACATGAGAGGGGGGAGAGTTAGAGGGAGAAGCAGGCTCCTCGCCGAGCAGGGAGCCCGATGTGGGACTCGATCCAGGGACTCCAGGATCATGACCTGAGCCGAAGGCAGTCGCTCAACCAACTGAGCCACCCAGGCGCCCGAGGGAACATGTTTCTTTTGGTCACTTCCTTAGTCCAAGAATGAGGACCCCAGGCCAGTCTCAGGCAAGTTCGGGTTGGGTTTGTCAGCATCAGGGTCACTGGAAATGGGCAGTGGAGAGCTGGCCTCAAGGTTGTGCCATTGGAGGAGAGGGAGAGGGGTGGGAGGACAGCAGCTGGGGCCAGGGAGGCGGACTGGGTGTCTGTGGGAGACGGGAGTCAGATGGGGTCCAATCTGACACACAGTAGGGCAGTCAGGCAGGTGGGCAGCAAGAGCGTATTGAAGGCCTAATATGTGCTGGGCCATGGCTGAGGAAGGAGAGGTGTAGGAGACGTTATGAATCACGTCACTCTTTGCTCTCAGCTGAGTGTTCTGGTTGCCGAGGAGTCATGTGCTTCTGGCCCTGAAGGAACATCCTCCCTCGTAATTGGTATCTGTCCTGTTCCACAAAGTATGCAAATCAGCATTTAGTTTAGTAGGTAAATTATCCATTTAGGCGGGGATGATATTTAAAGGTATAGAATACCCTGTACTGAAGGGCTACCAGCTCTGCCAGGGGAACCTTTGGTTCCCGGATTGTGGAGAGGTTCTGGGGTCTTAAGGGAGGGATTGGGAAAGTTGGGGCACACCTAGGGGCCTTGAAACAGAAGCTTTGTAACAGCAGGCAGAGAAGTACTGATATATTTTAGCAACGTGTGTGACCATACCTCTGTGTACTGGTGAGGACCAGCCTTGCCTTGGTATGCAATGCCTTGATTGCCTCGGTATAATCATTCATGTGCGCACAAAGCACAAATGAGAGAATGACTGGAAAGGCGTCATGGGGTCAGTGGTGTGGAGTTGGCTTCTGTGAGATGAATAGGAGTATGGTAAAGAATGTTCTAGGATAGGGCGCCTGGGTGGCTCAGTCGGTTGAGCGACTGTCTTCAGCTCAGGTCATGATCCTGGAGTCCCGGGATCGAGTCCCGCATCGGGCTCCCTGCTCGGCGGGGGGTCTGCTTCTCCCTCTGACCCTCTCCCTTCTCGTGCTCTCTGTCTCTCATTCTCTCTCAAATAAATAAATAAAATCTTTAAAAAAAAGAATGTTCTAGGATAAGGGGAGAGCGTGGGCAAGGGCACCAGTGTGTGAACCAGCCTAGAACTTGCCTGGTTGAGGGGTGGGGGCATAAGGGACCCGGTGCTCAGGTGGTGGTGAGTGAGCACAGTGGAACCACTGACAGAGCAGGGAAGGAGGGAGGAAGAGCAGCATGTCCATGTTATCCTTCTCACAAGGGAAGGGGAAAGATCTGGACCAGGAAGGAGCAGGCCAATTGTAGCTGCCATGTGCCAGGTGTGAGGCGGTTTGCTAGCAGTCTCTGATCTACCAGCAGCCCCATGAGGTAGGATTTTCATCATTCCCTTATCTTACAGGTTAAATCAGAACTCAGCGCGTGCCCTCCACCGGGTCACACAGCGGCATGCACAGGCTTTGAACTCGGATTTGTCTAACTGCAAAGCCTGGACACCCCATTCCTACACCATGTAGCCTCTGTGTCCTGTGAATTTGTAGTGACATCTCTGAGGAACGGGCGCTTTCCTTGCGTGGAAGTGTAACTTGTCACAAAAACTGGAGGCACTGGTATCTTCTTCTGTAAAATGAGGACCAGAATCCTTGCTCCAAGCATTGGCAAGGCTCAGGGAAGAGGGAGCCTCGGCTCAGGTGCTTCAGTCTATCTCCTACCGTCCCTGAGCCCTGACTTGACTTTCACTCTCGTGAGACCACTTCCTGATGGCGACAGACAGAATATGGTGATCATACAGACGCTGTGTATTTCTGGTCTTGTGACAGGTCTTCCTCAGAATAAATCAATAACATGGTCCCTGGTTAGGATTTGACCTCTCCTATAACTTTAGGGCAGGCGAGGGCACGCGTCTGTGTGTGGTCAGGCACAGGAGGGTAACACAGAAGGGTTCTGTGCGTGGTCTGCTGGAAACTGGTTGTGATGGCTGCTTGGCCACCAGGATTTTACTGGCCATGGAGAACGTGTGGCTGAGAAATGCCGAGTGGAACAATAATTTATCTTTTGCTGGTAGAACTGATTTTGGATTAAATGACATTTGCCACAGAGTTTATCTGTTTTTTAACTTTTGCTTTTAAACTTTGCAATCTGTGTATCAGTAGTTTTATCTGTAGCTGGGTGAGTCAGTGGGTAATTTTTAATTTGGCTTTAAAAAATGGGGTCACATAAAGAGAAACAGCAGAAGATGCGGATTTTGACCAACAGGGTTAAAGGCTCTGCTTTGCCACTCACATATTGTGTCCTCATGGTCCCCTGCCCCCCATCCCCTATCCCATCTCAGGGCCTCCATAAGTTCTTCTTCTTTTTCTTATTTCTTTCCTGCTCAATTAGGGTGCTAGATGGTCAGATGAGTGTCCTCATCTCTGGGGTCTGTGAGTGACCCTCACTCTTGGTCAGTTAGCGGCAGAATTTTGAGGGAAGTTTTTTTCTTTTAAGATTTTATTTATTTATTTGACAGAGAGAGAGACAGCGAGAGAGGGAACACAAGCAGGGGGAGTGGGAGAGGGAGAAGCAGGCTTCCCGACGAGCAGGGAGCCCGATGTGGGGCTCGATCCCAGGACCCCGGGATCATGACCTGAGCCGAAGGCAGACGCTTAACCGACGGAGCCACCCAGGTGCCCCTTGAGGGAAGTTTTTTAATCAGGTTTGTCGACGGTGACCTTGACTGGCAAAAGAAACAAATTGATGGTCTTCATTTTTTCCCTCCACTTGACAGCTGTGCACCTAAGAAGTCTGTCTTTCAGCTTTATACCTTTTCTAATCCCCCCAATATTTCTGTGTTTCATACTCAGAGTAGGATGAAGCCAAATAGTTATTACCATGTACATGGAGCTCTTGGAAGTTGGGTGGCGTAGAGAAGATTTTCACTGTGAAACTCTGAGTGATGTCTGTATAGGACATGTTTCATGTGCCGTTGGTAGAAAGGTGATTAAGCCTTCAACCACCCCATCTCCCAGCCTTGGTCACACCCTGAGCAGCATTTCTAAGTCTCCTCTTTGGAGGCAAGCTCTATCCAGTTCTGCGAACCTCAGGAGTGTGATGACTCTGGAAAAATCCTTGTTGTTTTTCTCTGGGAAAATCCAAGTGGCCACACCTTCTGTGGTTCTTGCAGGGAGAAGGGAAGAAGAGTGATGTTGGAAGTGAAAATATTCGTGTTAATGTAGCCAAACCATGTATATGAATGTGTGCACGTGGACCTGATGGTGGTTTATCATGTTTTAAGCTCGTATGGCATATATTATTTATAATACAGAGAGACTTCTAGGTGGTACCCTACTTCTGTATAATATTTTAGTGTCTTCACTAGTTTGAGTTGTACAGTGAGTCTATGAGGTATGCTGAGTTGAGGTTATATTTTTAGGGTGGGGGAAGTGGAGGCTCAGAAAGGTAAGTGGCCTGCTTGAGATAGATGTGAGCCGTAGGTCTTCTCATTAGTGTTTCACAGAGTTTTTTTGCTCTAAGACAATTAGACTGACAGCATTTGTGATTTTTGAAGGAAGAGGTTTAGAAGGAATGGGAATTATGCTGTTTATGTTAATATTAAGCTATACCAAGGCTCTAGTCATAATATGACTCAAGACTGGGAATTTAAAGTACCATTGGTAGAGGGAACGAAGCCATGGAGAGTTCACAGATTTCCTCAATGGATGACGGTCCGTCCATCCATCCATCCATCCATGCATTCATCCTTCCATCCATCACCTGTCCATTCATTTCATCATATTTTTTTTTTTACAAAAATGTACAGTGTGCCAGCTTCCATGCTGAGCCCTGATTCATCGAAGTTAAATCAGAATGACGTGTGGCCGTTGAGAGTTTCAAGTGTGGCCAGTTTGAATTGAGATATGCTGTCAGTGTGAAGTATTCATCAGATTTCAAAGGCTTTATAGAAAAGAAAATGTCAAATATCTTATTAATAAATGTTGTGTTCCTCACTTATGAAGTGGTAATATTTTGGTTGTATGGGGTTAAATGAAACGTATTATTAAAAGTAATTTCTCCGGCTTTTTTCTTGCTTTCTGAAAACGTGGCTTTGGCTAGCAAATGACAAATTCCATTTATGGCTTGCGTTGTATTTCTATTGGGCAGTACTGCCCTAGAAGCTTGTTGTCTAGTAGGGGAGTAAGATACACACCCACGTGTCCTTCTCTGCTAGTGCACCATTCCCCCTCTTCCCCCCCACCCCTTGTCTGCCTTGCCTCGCCTTCTTTGGGCTTAGCCCATTTCAGTCTGACGGAAGCTGTCCTTACCCACGTCTGTGGGGGCCAGATTCATTTCTTTGTAGCACTGCTCTGATCTGGCCCCGGTGGTCTTGTGACTGTTGACCAACTCTTGCTGCCTTCATTCTTCCTCTGCCCCTCTGGCCCCTCCTCATGGGTGCTTCCTTGCCTCTTGTTCTCCTCACATCTCATAAATGTGGGGGCATTGCAGAGCTTTGTCTTCAGCCCCCATCATTGTCTTTGTGCTCACGACTCCCAGAGGTTTACATTCAGCTTACACCTGCTGAGCTTCAGCCCCGTCTTTGTAAGTGCCTTTTGGATACTCCCATTGGAAGGGTTAAAGTTACCTCAGACTCAACCCGTCTTAGCATTGTCACCTTAACAAATGATACCCCCTTCTGTCTCTTCAGTCACCCAGGCCTAGAAACTGGGACTCAGTTGCCAGATGCCTGCTCCCTTCCCTTCACCTTTCTCTCTTGTCATCCTCAGATCTTATCGGAGTCAAGCATGGTAGACTCCTACCTGACCCTCCTCCACCTTCACTGTCCCGCCTCAGTTCCCACCCTCAGCATCTCTCATCTATAGTGGCTTAATTATTCTGCCCTTCTTCCATCCCATTCTCTGTTCTTCTTCCAGAGCGACTTTCTAAAAATGCAAACCCATTCATGCCATATCTCTGTTTTTAAAATCCTTGGATGATTTCTTCATTCAGGATAAAATCCACAGTCCTTTTCCTGAAGTAGAAGACTCTTGGTATTTTGGCCCCTGCCTCTTTCCATCATTGTCTCACTAACCTCTGAGACAGATCCTGCATTCCAGGAATATCCATGAGATTCTCTGTAGCCTCCGTGACTTCACACGCACTGTTTCCTGGTGGGTGAAGACCTCACTCCTTTCCCCAGGTTATCACAGTAGCTCCCATATGCCTTTCAAGATTTCGCTCTGACATCTCTGCTTGGAATAAACCTCTGACCCCTGGTAACTCCACTTCCCCCATTTTCAGCTATTTATTGAAGTTGGTTGTGTTTCCTTGAAAACAAAGGTCATTTCTTCTAATTCTGTATCTTCACGTCCAAAGTAGGTGTGCAAGAACTATTTGTTGAATGACTAAGTGCCAAATAATAAAGGGTAGAGATACGTTATTATAGAAGTTGTGGTGGAAATTCTAGCTAGGTAGGGATGGGAGTAGGGAAGGCCCCAGGAGAGGTGGCATTTGAGCTCTGCCTTCAAGTCTGGGGGCATTGGGTTGAGAGGATGCAGAGGAAACGCTGGTGGTCATCCTCTATGTGCTGTGTTCTACAGGGTACAAGAATATAGAATAGGCCCCTCCCCTGCTCAGTACTGTCATCACTAGAGTTAAATAAGGAGGCCCGTCTTAGGACTCCATCTGGGCTAGTGTCTGTCGGTCCTCAGTTTGGTTATATAACTCGGCAGAGCCTCCTTCCCCCGGTCCACAGCTGGCACGGCAGACAGGCACCCCATCTGGCCTCGTGAACTGCCCTGGGGGAAAGGAATATAGAGTGAAGGCTTGCATTTTCATCTTGACTTCTCCTTTGGAACTGTCTTTCTGGATAGTAGAGAGGTGACCTCAGCAGCCAGAGACAGGAAAGAGCAAAATGAGTCATTTCAGGCCCTAATGAGGTGCATGAGGGACCCTTGCTGGGAGGGTCAGGTGAGGTCGTGCTGTGCCCAGGGTGGGTTTTGCCTCGGAGCTCTAGGCAATACTGGAGCAGAGCTGAGCTAATTTTACCCACAGGAGCTGACTGTGCTGAAGGGCAAGGCTTATGACATTGGCCTGATCATTCTGTGATGTCCGGAGAGCTCCCAGGGTACAGCCCTGTTATGCAGGGGCCGATTTTCCTCTGCCAGATGCATACATTTTTCCATTCGGTGTGCCTAGCAGCAAGCAGGGTGCCCAGGTGCAAGGAGCTCCAGACTTGGTGGAAGGCTGGGGGGCTGGGTTTGGGTCTGGCCTCCGCTCCTTGCTTACTAGCCGTCCGACCTTGGACGTATTATATAATCTCTCTGAGTCTCAGTTTCCTCGTTTGTAGAGTAGGACTTCTACCTGTGTCCTCCGATTGCTCTTAGGTTCACACACCGGGTCATGCTTAGCCGGCGTCAGCATGTACCAGCCGCTGTTGCAGCTGCTTTGCTCATAGTGACTCATCTAATCCTCTAAGCAGACCGATGAGGGAGGGACTCTTGCTATCTCTATTTTACAAATGAGGAAACAAGGACAGGAACAGACATTTCTGGAAGCCTACTCTGTGGAGCTGCACAGAGCAGATGGGCTGGGTCTGCAGCCAGCATGCCTTTGAGGTACGCAAGTATTCAGTGGCAATTCTGGAAAGCAAAGAGGTCGAGCCAAGAATTCTCGGGGAAGAGTCAGCAATTCTGCTGTAAACACCCTTTATTTTATATGAATTAGAGTTTAAGTTGACCGTAAACTAGTTTATGTGGTTCTGATTAGCTTATGCCCTGCCATTTCTGTTCCTTAGGTCTGTTAGGCTTATTGTAGTAAAGTGAGCTATTTTTCTTCCCTCCACAGAGGCCAGGGAGAAGGTCCCAGGTACAGACAGACTTAAGTCGTACTTGAGCAGATCAAGAAATAAAGGAATGGATCATCCGTGAACTATCTACCGTGTCCACCCTTCCCACCCCGCCCCAGGTCTTCTGCATCTTCAGGCTTAAAGTGCAGGACAGATGTTCTACATTATTTAAGTGGAAAGGCATTAATTTGAGATGCTCACAGAATTGTTAGAAAGGCTGGAGCAGTGGGAGCAGGAGGCTGTGTCGGCAGCTATTGAATTTCTGAATTTATTCCATAGCCACAGTCCAGGAATGAGGAAGAGGGGATGAGGAAGCCACTGCAGGGGCCTCTAGACTTTTCTCAGCGTCTTCATAGCTGGTGGTAGGATGCTGGATCGCCACATGGAGCGGCGTTTTGGCTCACGATGGTGCTTGCCAGTAGAAGTAGGCAGGAAGCTTTAGCCTCACTTCCACCTTGTAGGTCTCACACAAGTACATCTTACTGCTGGACACTAATTCTTTAGCTTCCAGGCAGTGTGGGAAATGTAGTTTCTAGCAGTCTGCTTCTGCAGTACAGAAAGGTGCTTTAGAGGTGGGAAGGAATTCTGGTGAGTCCATCGAGAAAATATACCGGCCACCTACACACTCCTTTAGAAGTGCCCATGCATTATTATCCCCAGACACTCAATATGTACCGCCAGTTATAATATAATTAGGTCTAATGTTCTACTCAGTATTTGTTTATTTACATAAATATATAACATTAATACACTTGTTACCCCCCAAATTTAGGTCATTTGCCCAGTTACAGTTTCTGAATTGTGTTTTCCGTCGTGTTTTTTTTTTCTTTTTAATTCCAGCAGAGTTAACATACAGTGTTACATTAGTTTCAGGTGTACAGTATAGTGATTCAACAGTTCTATACATTACTCAGTGCTCATCATAATGGGTTCTCCTTGGTTTTGATCAAAGTGGTTGATTTGTAATCTTCTTGTTCAGTTTAATCTCCTCTTGGGAGTCATGCCCTGGACAGTTGTCTTGTTTACATAGTTTGTTGCCAACTGTTTATTAGACACTTACTATGAGCCTGACACTATGCTAGATTTGGCACTGTGGGCAGAGAAGTCATGGATTCTTCCATGGGGAGCCCTCACTGGGAAGAGAATGACTAAGTCAGGTACATAATAAGACTACAGGAAGGTTATGATTGACGTGCTGGACAGCAGGCTGAGCAAATTGAAAGAGAAATGGTTCCAACTGGACCGAGAAGCAAGGCAGGTTTCATGTAGGGTGACCGTGGCTGGGTGGTTCTTGGGTGGGGGCAGTAACATCTCTCTAAGGGACCTATGCAGATGTGGTGGAGTGTTTTTTGTTGTCTCAGTGCTGGAGGCCAGAGCACGATTGTCATTCAGTAGGCAGGGTCAAAGATGCTAGATGTCCTATAAGGCATGAGGCACTGTGCAAAGAGCTGCCCTTCTTCAAAGAGCAATCTCATTCCTGTTGGGAATGACCAGCAGACCTTGAAGAATATCTAGGATATCTATATTTGATCTTGGGCTGGGGAGGGTAGTAGGTCAAGCAAAGGGAACAATGCAAGCTAAGGGTTCAATCTGAGTAAAGCGAAGGTTGTGTGCTGAATGGCAGCGGGAGGGCGTCAGTTCATGATGAGACTAGAAGGCTGAGTCCCAGTTACTGAGAAATTTGAGGTGTTACATATAGCACTTGGACTTACTCTCTTGCCATTGGGAAGCCACTTGAGATGTTAGTGCAAAGTCCGTGGAGCAGAAACCTAGCCTGGCCTTACCACCGTGTCTCAAGTAGACATCAGTGATGCCTTCTGAATGAATGAATGCCCCGGGCAAGCCGTTTACAGGAGTTGGACTAGTTGGTTCCTGAATTTTGCCAGATACAGGATCCTGTGGTCTAGGCAGAGCCCGGCAGGCAGCATTTGGACTTGGGAGAGTACACGGTGGCCTGCCACACGCATCCTGTCTCCACAGCAGACGAGAGGGTGGAGTTCAGGCAGTAGTCGCAGAGAGGAGCTGATATCTTAAGCATCTTGAAGGAGAGGGGGGGTTTCTTCCACGGCTCTCCCTTGTGGAGCCCTCAGGCACGTGAAGCGCAGACTGAGAGTCCTCATGAATGCTCTTGCCTCTCGAGCTGATTAAAAATCGCCAGTCACACCAGCAGTTGGCTGACAAGCTTTCTGCGCCATGACCATGACTACAGCTGCTCTTGGGGAGTGGCTTGCCTGTCTGGGTGGTGACACTGTCACGAGGTGTGCCCTGGGCTGTCCTGGAGAGTTCTGGGGGCCCTTTGACATTCTGGTCAGTCCTTCTTCCTTCTTTCAGGATGGGCTTCTGGGCTTTGGGAGGGAGAGCTCGGGAGGGGACTGACCAGACCTGTGTGTGAGATGCTACCTTGTTAGCACCTCTCTAACATTTCATTCTGAAACCCTTCAGGTGGAGAGAAACGGTGTGTGGATGTATGGCGTGGCCCCGGGGCCCTCATTTTATGGTCCAGGGAAGGAAAGTGATTTGCCCAGGGTCACATAGCAAGCTAGCCACAGGCCAGCCCAGCACCTTTATAGCAGGGTTTTGATCGATTGATTGATTTATTAATTTATTTTTTAAAGATTTTATTTTTATTTATTTATTTGACACAGAGAGACAAAGTGAGAGAAGGAGCAAAAGCAGGGGGAGTGGGAGAGGGAGAAGCAGGTTTCCTGCAGAGCAGGGAGCCCGATGTGGGACTTGATCCCAGGACCCTGGGATCATGACCTGAGCCGAAGGCAGACGCTTAACGACTGAGCCACCCAGGCGCCCCTATAGCAGGGTTTTGATTGTACTCTGCTGCTGGGGGAGAGTGGGTAGTGACACTGGCTCTGAACTTGGCTATGGGCTCAGCTACTTCACTATGTTATGGACCCCCAGCTTCCTCCTTTGTTAAATGGGTGTCATGGTCATATCTGACATTAAACATTTAAAAAGATGGGGCATTTGAAAAGATTTATTGACTACGAAGAAATACAGAAGTATTTCTTCTTCTTTTGATGTGGATGTTCATGGACTGGATATGGATGGCACTGTCTGTAGAGAAAGGATGGGGCGTGAAGACTTGGGGATCCACTCCCCCATTGCATGGTAAAGAGATTTTGCAATCGGATTTGAAGGCACAGCACTAGTGGGGAGATAGGGCCAAATCTTGGGGTTGGGAGGAAGTGTGGGTACCTTCTTTCCTGGAGCCAGGTATTCATGTAGCAATATCATGGGAGATGTGGCTAGAGAGATGGGTTGGGGGCCCATCCTGGACATCCTGAATGCTGGCCTGAGGGCTGTTGGACATTATTTTTTGTGCAGTTCAGATTACTGGTTGGGGTCCGCTGGGAAAGCCAGGATGACACGGGGGTTAAGCTGGCAGCACCTTCAGGATGGGCAGGGAGCCTGGGGCAAAACTCCAGCAACAGACAGGGAATCGTGCAGTTGGAGCAGGGGCCTTAAGATGGGATGATTCCCAAGTTTTGGGCACATTAATTTTTGTAGTGGTTCAACTTTCTACTTGAGGTTATAAAAAAATCATGATACAGGTATAGAGCTGAGAAGTTTTCAAGAGTTTCATACCCATTAACTCCTTGGGGTTAAATTAAGGGGAGATAGAAAACAAGATTGTTCTCATCCCTATTTTATAGATAAGGAAATGGGGACTCAGAGACAGATGGGATTTTTGAAGCCACTTGGCTGGTTGGTATGGAAGGCGGAAGCTGGGACGCCCAGTCTAACCCTTCTTCCTGTGCTAATGACGTGGGTCAGTGTATTTCTCAAGCTTGCTTTCTCCACCTTTGCCTATCTTGGTTGACTTTCTTGGAAGCCTAAAATGGCCTTGGGTTTCAAAGGTTCCCGAAACAAGCTGTAAGATTTTTCACAGATGAGCTGTGGGGAATTGGGAACACAAATGTTTTCCTCCCTCGAGCTCCTTATTGCTATGGTGTTGTTTGTTCAGGTTGAAAATGTCCATGAGAGCATTGAGCCCCAGGCACTTCTTGAGGATCTTCTTTGCTTTGGACACAGTGCTACCTCTTTTACATCTGTGACCTTAGATCAATTTATAGATGAGGTGATCACAACATAGTATTTCTCGTAACATTTTATTATGCCATTAGGTAGTTCTAATGAGAGCCTTATTTGATAGATAACAATGTTATTTCCCATTTTACAGATGAGAAAACCGAGGCTTAGTGAGATATGAATAACTTGCTTGTTGGGAACACAGGTCCTAAATAGACGATAATCCAAATTTTCTAATCTGAGAACTCTTTCTTCTCTGCTACTCTGTAGCTGTCTCTCTGGTAAAAACACAGAGCTTCTTAATTAAGGAGGTACAGCTCACCTTGGAGGTTACTACCATCAGAGCTGGGAGGTACTGTGAAGAGCTCAGAAGGCTGCTGGTTTTCAAGCTCTGCTTTCCTGAGTAACACAGCATTGCAGACCTCCAGGAGTGGGGTTGGGGCTGGGGTGCTGGGTGGGGGAGGTGGCAACTGGGGGAGAAGAGCTGGGGAAAGGGGAGCTCCGGAGCCCAGCCTGAATAGCTCTGGTGTTACCTACTTTACAAGTAAGCATCTGCAAAGCATTTTGTTTAAAGGAAAATCTCCGCTGCTGGGGGAAAAAAAGTTTGAAAACCACTGTGCTAGCCCAGTGTGTCTGTTCACCAAAGCTGAGAGACAGAGTGGCTTAGCACCATCACACTTGTAAGGGGTCCTGGGTTTTTATTCCCTTGTTCAAGGAAATGTGCGTTCTGTCTACCTCCTCCTGAGGCCTTTGGGCACCTGGCTGCAGGCTCAGGGTCATGCAGCCTCAGAGTAGCTGCAGAAGCTTCAGGCT
This sequence comes from Leptonychotes weddellii, assembly GCF_054177405.1. Lineage (NCBI taxonomy): Eukaryota > Metazoa > Chordata > Mammalia > Carnivora > Phocidae > Leptonychotes > Leptonychotes weddellii. Next base: position 121,853,503 of record NC_138369.1, read on the forward strand.
GCCCCATGCACATGATCCTTGCCCTGTGTCCTTCACCTTGGCTGTGTGTCTTCTCTTCAGACCTTGGGACCCTCACTGAGATTAGTTCCATTTCTGTGAAGGATAGAGTGGAAATGACAGCTGGTATTGTGTTACTCCCCTGGCCCAACCTTCAAAGACATTGTCTAACTGAATACATGTGAGTATTGAGTGTTCATTGTATGCACAGTGCTGAGAACACAGGCAAGGCTCCTGACTCCAAGGGTCTTCCAGGGAGACAGAAGCAAATAAGGAATATGGTCAACTCTTTCTGTAAAGAGTTATGCTTGTGATATATATGATCGTTACCTGTGATAGTTACGTGAGGATGATTTCATCTCATAGAAATGGGATAGGGAGAGTCTGGACAATAGGAAAGAAAGTTAGAAATTGGAGCGTGCATTCTAGAATTGTAAGGGATTGAATTTGCATTGGGAGTTAGTTAATCCTGTCCTCTTCCTCTTACTGTCTGTGGGACTTGCGCAGTTTACCCTTCCTTTAAGCCTTTATTTCCTCATCTGTATAATGGGTGAGACTGCCTAGGTCACAGGGCAGTTGATGGGATTAAATGGGATGATATATGCAGCCTGCTTGTACAATGCTCAGCACAGATTAAACACTCATTAAATTATAGTTATTTTTGTTATTATTATTATTTGCCAGTGAGGAGTGAAAGAGACCATTTTAAAAAACCTGATCAGAGTTTTGCTTCTCAAAAAAACCCCAAAAACTAAAAAACAAAAACCAGGGCGCCTGGGTGGCTCAGTTGGTTAAGCGACTGCCTTCGGCTCAGGTCATGATCCTGGAGTCCCGGGATCGAGTCCCGCATCGGGCTCCCTGCTCGGCAGGGAGTCTGCTTCTCCCTCTCCCACTCCCCGTTTGTGTTCCCTCTCTCGCTGTGTCTTTCTCTGTCAAATAAATAAATAAAATCTTCAAAAAAAAAAAAACAAAAAACAAAAAAAAAACCACTCAGCTTTCAGAAATAGAATCAATCTAATCACCTTAGGCTAATTATTCAGCTTCAGTTTATCGGGCTGAGTTACCTCTTTTTGTCTCCACTCATCTGCCCGCCTCTCCCACTAGTGGCCTACACACATAGCTCCTCACTGGACATGGCTCTTCATTGCCTAGGCTCAAATGCTTCCTTTGGCCTGGAAATGTCCTTTGTCACCACCCCCGTCCCACCCTCATTTAATCCCTAGCCTGGAAGTCTGTGCCTCCCACTGAGGATACACTACTGAAGTCTGAACTTCTGGAGTTGGCCACCTCTTGTCCCCTCTTGCAGTTATGTCTGTATCTCAGAGCCCTCTGCTGTATCCTCCCTGGGGATTCGGGCACACGCTCTTAATAGGTGCTCACACATCGCTGTGATCAATTAATTTAGTGCCTTTCTCCAATGTTAAGCACAAGGAAGCAGATGATCCCCAAAATGCAAACCAGAAAGTAATCATCACTGAGCTGTTTGCTCATCAGCCTTGGGAATGGATTCCTGGGGAAGATCTGGCCCCTCCTTCAATGACATTGATGACTTGGATCTTTGCAGAAGTTGAAGAGAATCCTGATGACTAACGTGTTGGGAGAGGCCTGAAGGAAGCCAGCCCAATGAAGTACACTCTCAGAGCTTCTTGGGTATCCTCTGCTCCCAGGTGGATCTGCAGCAGACCTCTGGTATGCAAATGGACCTCTCTGTGGCCTGGGATGCATGAATTCCAGGTTGAGCCTCCAAGAGGAAAGCTGTGCTGGGAGGTTTAATGGGTTGCTGATTTCTGTCTTTTTGGTATCTGCAACCTGAAATATCCTGTGCCCTTGATTAATTCATGCTTGGGAGCTTCCTTACTGCTCTCTGGTAAATAGCTTGTTACTGTACGTTTATTTCCCCACGGGCTTATTGCAGAGAGACTGGAGCCTGTGTTTCTAACAACTTCTCTAAGGAGAACATCACAGGTCACGTTTCCGGAACTGAGAATCTCGGGGCCTTCCGTACATCCCTCTCTATTGCCTCTCTTTGGGCTGGCATTCGCTTGTAGCTGCAAAGGGAGCGCCGAAAATCTGACAGTGAAAATCCCAGCTTCAGCTGCCGGGGAGAAGCATAGTGAATTCAGAACCCTGTAGAACGTCAAATCATTTCCCTTTCATTCCCAGAGCCTTCATGTTTCTTTGTCTTGAGAATGACCTCACTGCTTTTTGTATTTGTAATGGAATGCACAGTCATTTACAAGTAATCACACAATAATCCCTTACACTTTTGGACCGCCTTCCCGTTTTCCAGAGCGTTTTAACTCTCATTATCTCATTTGATCCTCCTAACTGCTCTGAGAGGAGGCAGGAAGGCCATTTTAATCTCTAATTTTCAGGTGTAGAAAGTGAGGTTTAGAAAAGTTAAACAGTTGGCCGGAGGTCACACAGTGAGTATGTGGTGGAGTTGGAACTGGAATGTCAAGTAGTCTAACTTCCAAACCAGTGTTCCTTTTATTACTTGCTGTGGGTGTGACCTTGGGAATATAGTTAGGCTCTCTGAGCCTCCTCTTTGCTGTCACGAGATTGGGTACACTACTTCCTGTGAAGTAGCCAGTAGGGATTACATGAGACTGTTTGGGAAGGGCTTTACAAGCTGGGAAAGTGCGCTGCTAACGTGAGACGTCACTGCTGCATCTACCTTGAATCCAAATGGTGCCATCAGAACTGTGGCAGAACAGAACCTTTTCTCCCCCGTTTGGTAAAGACGGTGAGGTCCAGAGTGGTGCTGGAGTGGTCAGGGATCATGAGCCCCCAGCCCTGTGATCAGCACGTTGGACCCGCCGTCCTGCCTGTAGGCGGCTTTGTTATCCTGAGAGCGCTTGAGCTGGCAAGGCCCTCTTTTCCTGCAGAGCTCTCTCTGAATGTTCCTTGGAACAGCCTTGTCTCCTGGAGACAGTTTTAGGTCTGGCAGGACAGGGGAGCAGGAATGGGGAGCTGGGAATGGGATCTGTGTCCCTGAGCTTCGGCCACAAACGGTAGGAATGTGGCATGGGGGAGGAGGTAGAGGTGGACCGAAGAATGGGTCTCCAAGGTCTCTCTCCTCATTTCTCAGTGACTGGGATTTAACAGGGTGCGTCTTGTGAGTCCACAAGGCCGGCAGTTCACGTGCAGAATTGGGGGTTGGGAAGAGTTGCTTAGCAGTAACGCTTCCTGGAAAAACCCGAAAAGGATGGATTTCAAGTTGGCAACAAATGCTTTGGGAGTTAACGGTGAGATATGGCCGGGAAACGGCTAGAGTACCCGAGGGTTGAGATATTGGGTCCCTTAGTTTCTGTATCCATATTCACTTACAAAAATTCCAGGGCAGTGGAACAGATATAGGTTGTTTGTATGGTTAGAAGGGGCAGGATGAGGAACAGGAGGTTGAAATCCAGGAGCCAGATTTTGTTTCCATATAAGGAAGAACTTTCTGTTGGGAAAATGGAATTTGCGGCTGCAGGAGATAATGATCGCCACCTCACTGGAGACCTCCTGGCCACCACGGGGGGATTTATGACCAGGGGGGATGTCAGGCTTAGTGGCATTTATGGTCTTCTCTCGTTTCAAGATCCCACAGCCAATGGCTCTCAGTGGTCAAGGGGAAGAGAGGCACATGTACATTAGGGAATGCAGGATATGTGGATATGGAAACTGATTTGTGGATATGGAAACTGATCTCCAAATGTGATTTTGCAAAATGGAGGGTAGATATAAACTCTTCTTTCTTGGTTTTCATTCCTATCCCTGTAGTCTGTTTACTCCTTGGTTTTCCGAGTTTCTAGGCCATCCATGGACAGCTATTCTCCATGGAATATCTTTTCTCTCTGCTGGTATGTTCCTGTTGGAGTATTGGAAGGGACTCCGAGCTCCTGACAGGATGACAGTTTTTCTACAGAATCACTAAGTCGCATGTAGTCTTCTCAGTTACAAAAGAGAACCATCCCTTTACCCTCTTCAGACCTGCCTCTGGGACCTCTTGGGAGTACTGCAGTGGCAGGAATTCTGTACTGAGTTCTGGTTCTGACATGCGGTGGAAGGTTCTCTGACCCTGTTTCCCTACCTCATTTAATGGCCCCTTATATTAGTGTGCCTTTCTTAAACATGCAATAAACGAGAAATGCTTGCTGCTTCGCGGATATTTATGGCATGCTTGCAAAAATATAAAGCAAGTAACCAGGATAAATGTGTCATGACTATTCGGACGGACCAAGGAGAAGCTGCTTTTAGAGCATGTAGTTGGACAGTTTTGGGTTACCCACTCGGTTTGTAGATGATAGAATATAAGCTACAAGAGGAGAACTGATTTTTCCAAAATCTTGAGTGGCTGACCTGGGCTTAGGGCTTGGGTGCCCTGGCTCCCTGAGCGGTACTGTTTACTGCTGGAAGATTCCCTGGGGATGAGAACTAGCGTCCTCATGGTGCAGACCAGGAGGTGGGCAGGGATTCTGAAAAAATGGCTCACATGACCTAGAGAAAGCCTTTACAGCCAACAGTAGAATAAGATCACTGTAAAAAATAGAACTGCTGGGAAGACGAGGTATGGATTCCTTTGTCCAGGCAGACCCCTCCTCCCCTGCACTGCCATTTTCCCCAGCATCCCATCTTTCTCCTTTCTCTTCTGCTAATTCCATCTGGAGTCATTTTAGACCAGATCCATTCGTGACTGACTTTACTGGTCCAGTTTAGTTATCAGACACTTCTTGGGACCTTCTGATCAACAAATTAAATTGGGCATTCAGCCCTCCTTCTCACCCCCCCCACCCCCCCACCCCCACCCAGCAACGTTCTCCTGAAAGTCTGGTTTTATTCTGGGTTTTCCTGCCTGGTGTCTGTCCTATGAGTAACTCATGCAAAACTAAGTTCCCAGGAGGATTTTTGGCCCAAGGGAGTCAGGGAATTGTGACCAAGGGTATGGATTGTTTTAGGGCTCATCTGCCATCAGAAGAACTATGGACTGGCTTCCTGGTGACCTCTTCAGTACATCTCCCCCAGATACCACCCACCTCCTCTGAATTAATAGATTGACTCCATAAATGTCATTGTATTCTAGATGGCCCCATTCCTCAGGTGAACTTAAAGCCTTTCAAACCCGTCACTTCCTTGTTTGGGCTGGGGAGCCTTTTTCCTGTAACAGGACAGCCTATGGAGCAGTTGAGACTCTACTTCTTTTGGGGTTAATCATTTACTCCAAGTAAGGAATTATGTCATAAGTGGGGGCATGTTCTTCAAGTGCCAGAGGAGAGAAGGGTGATTTTTCTGACATCCTCTAGCCTGCTTCTCCATATATGGAAATGTTTACCCACCACACTGATCTATTGGAAGAGAAGGAGGTGACTCAGGGTTTAGGAGAAGCAGGATTTGAATTCTTGTTTCCAGAAACAAAGTCGCCCCCGTCCACCCCCCTCCCCATCCCCAGTCCCCTCCATTCCTTTGCCCCTTGTTCTGGAAGCTGAGGAGAGAAAGTGTCAGTGCTGTTCCCCTCGGGCCTTGGGACCACCTCTTGCAGTGAGACTCAGGGTGTGTGAGAGGGAGTGAGGGCCAGCGGAGGGCCAGCTGCCTGTGGGGCCCGACTCGCGTGAGTACATCATTATTGACAGAGCGAATGGCGTTTCTGCTCACAGACCTGGGGCTTGCAGCCCTGAAGGCTTGCACTGCAATGGGACATGTTGCTGGGAGCGCTGGCCACTTTAATTTGGGGTGTAGACAGCTGCTTTCCCAGGGGAGCTCTTCTCACAGTGGGATTTAGAGAGGGACTCTGCCTGAGGGAAAATTCTATTTGTATGTAAAAAAAAAAAAGAGAGAGAGATTTCCTCCCACCTGAGGCCTAGCCAGAGTTGGGTAGAAAGGTAATTTGGGAGTGTTGTCATCTGTCTGATTGCTAGGGCTGGAGCCAGAAGTGAGAAGGACATTTGTGGATACTTGGGGAAGGATAGTTTTAGCTTGAAAAGCAGAGTTATGGTTGGCCTTAAGGGCATAAAAAATATTGCTATATATGCAGCATTTGCATGGCATCCGCAGTTTGGAATAAATTCCCGGCGTGCAGTACGTTGTGAGGGTTGATGGACTGTTAGAGCTGGAAGGAGCCTTAGAGATGATTGGGTTGGTCTGCCTCGGTTTGCAGCAGGATGGTGGGCAGTGGAGGCCCAGGGGGCACAGCTAACTTGCCCTGTGGGTACAGGGCTGATTAGTTGGTATTGGAATCCAGGTCTTTTGCCTCTCGGAGCGTTCCTCCTTCCACTACACTTCAGCTGCCCCCGTAGGCAGAGATGGAGGAGAACATGCCCATTTTGCAGATGAAGAAATTGGGACTCTGGATGCCAGAGCTGCCCACGCTTACTGATCTGATGGGTGAGACTGAGAACTAGCACCGACTTCTCCCAATTCAGACCTCCTTCTATCATGTTCATGGGCTCAGATGCCTGAATTTGTTATTTGTAAAATTTTTCCTTTTTTTTTTTTCCTTTTTCGGTTTCAGCTTACTTTTGTTCCGCTTACGGTCTTGCGAATGTTGTTTGAATGTGAGTTGCTGCCTTCTGATCTGCTTTGCTGTCTGTATCTTTCTCTTCCTGAAAGGGGATGATAGCTTGTCCAAGCTGCAGGACTGAGTAGTGGAGGCCCTTATTTCAGTTTCAGGTGGTGGAAATTATGCACGGGCCTTGAAATAGACTGTGCAGGGCTTTCCATCTTAGCTTCTACCACTGTTCTTGAAGCTGTCAGAATTCTGGAGTGTACTTCCCATTGAAAGGTGAGCCCGACTCTGGATTTTATACACACACACACACACACACACATACACACAGCACACACACAGACACACACTCAGTAGACACAGACACACACACATATACACATACTTCTTTGATACCATGGCACCTTTCAAGAGAGACTAAGAGGGCACCACCCTCTCTTACAGTCTACCAGATATTACATGGCCAGGAGTAGTTCTTTGTAGTCAGTTTGGTTTCTGGCGAACCTGGGGGCCCTTTTCCTCCAGTTCAGGGAAGATGGTGGAGATGTGTCTTGGGGAAGCATCTGCACACCAATGGCATTAGGTGACGGATCGTAATAGCACAGGAAAGTGCTCCGAGATGTCTGTCCAGGGCTGAATGGAGGGCCACCAGCTCCCTAAGCTGCTCTGAAGCACCAGGGAAGCAGGATCTTGCTCGGGACCCCGGGAACCTGCACCGAGCATGTCTCCTGCCCCATGACTATGGTGGGGCTGCTTGTGAACCCTGCTCATCGGATGGGAGGAGGCTGCCTGGAAGCAGGAAGGCTTGGGAGGTTTCCCAGCTGCGGTGGTGACAGACAGGGGCACTAAGAGGTCAGGGCTGGTGGTGGTGCAGGTGTGCATGCTGGTACAGTGAAGAAGGAGAACTGACGTGAATGGAGGGCTTTCTGGGTGCCAGGCGCTGGGCTAAGCACTTGACCTAAATCACCGAGTCACTTCTACCGCTACCCATGAGTAGGTGCTAGTTTTTTTTTCACTTTATTTTTAATTTTGGTAAATTACACATAACATTTACCATCTACACATTTTTAAGTGTATAACTCAGTAGTGTTGAGTGCAGTCACCTCTCCTGCCACCCATTTTCAGAACTCCTTTCATTAAGCAAAACTGAAACTCCATAGCCATTAAACACTTGACTCCCCATTCCCCCCTGCTGAAGCCCCTGACAACCACCATTCTCCCTTCTGTGTCTGTGAATTTGACCCCTCTGGACACTTCACATGAAGTGGAACCGTACGTATCGATCCTTTGGCAACTGCCCTATTTCACTTCGTGTAATGTCTGCAAGCTTCGTCCGTGTTGGGGTGTGTGTCAGAATTACCTACGTACGTACCACAGTTTGTCAGTCCACTTAGGTACTGTTGTTTACCTCCATTTTCGAGAGGAAGAACCTGAGGCTTTGAGGGGTTAAGTGGCCCAGAGGCACGTAGTCAGTAGTGGAGCTGGGATTTGAACCTAGTACTGTGACATCAGAGTGCGTGTGATCTGGAGCAAGCAGATATTTGATTTTAGTTGACAAGAGTGTGACAAACCAGGGTGATTCTTAACTGGATGGTGATACCTCCTCACACCTTTCTGTGACATTTTAGTAACCAACTATTCCAAAAGACCGCACGTAGGTATTTCCCTCCATTCTCGAGCCACATGTGAAGCCCTCCTCTGGCAAATGGTAGAAGATGGATGGCTCTTCTTGTTTGTAATCCCCGTCCCTTTCCATCACCTTATTTTTCCATCTCCCCCCCTAGTTTTCCCACTGGAAAAAAAATCACAAACTGTGCGTCTTTGTTAGGTACTTCGATCCCTTATGGAACAAGACAGAATACATAAGTCAGTGACATGATATCAGGTCTTTTTTTATTACTGAGTCTAGGGAATAGCTGGACTGCAGAGCAGTGTCCAGAGACTGCACATGTGATTTTCTGACCCGGCTCTGTTGCTCACTCAGTGTTTAACTTGGGTGATGACGCTTCTTTCTGAGCCTCAGTTTTTCCCACCTGGAAGATGGGCTGGTTGTCCACAACAGGGAACGTTCTGTGCTGAGCCCACATGAGGCGTTTTACATGATTGATCTCCTTCTATCCTCCCAGTGCTCCGCAGGTGCTGTTATTCCCATTTTACCTGAGAAAAGTCAGGTCTAGAGAAATGGGAGAACTTGCCCAAACTCCTACAGCTCCTGAGTTGCAAGCAGTAGTGATCCACATCTGACTCCAAGGCCCAGAATTTAGCCACAGTGCCGGGCGACTTGCCCTAAGTGATCTGTAAGGTTTCTTTCCTTGGTGGCACGGATTCATCTAATTTTATTAAATGTTTATTGGATTCCCACTTATGTGCTTCATACTGTTCTGGGCACTGAGCCAGCACTGGGTTTGGAGTGAAGAAAAAGACACACAGAACAATGATTCTTTGGAGCTTACATTCTAGTAGGGGTGTGTGGAGGAGGCAGATAATAAATGAACATATAAATAGGAGGGAATTATAAGTAACACTTAGGTGGATTCACACAGGGCACTCAGATGGTGAGTGAACGCAGGAAGGGATCTGGGAGGTGATGTTTAAGCTGAGATCTTAATGGTAAGGAGCCAGCCATGCAAAACTCAGAGGGGAAGAGCATGCAGAGGGCACTGTCCCAGGCACTGTCCCAGGCCGTGGAGTGGGAATGAGTCTGTGCTTGAGGAACAGAAGGAGCCCAGAGTGCTAGGAGGTAGTGGGCTGCAGAGGGAGAATCACCATAGGAGGGCAGAAGGGTTGCTGGGTGTAAGTAAGCTAGAGAAGGGGCTTGACCTGAGTTTAGGGGTGATGGGAAGCATCTGAGTATTTGACAAGCATCATTCTGCCTGCTCTCAGGGAAATGGATTACAAGGAGGGTGGCAAGGTAGAAGCAAGGAAGTTAGGAGGAGACTCTTGCCGGAATCAGGTGAGAGGTGGTGGCAACTTTGATTAGGGCGGTAGAAGTGGGGCCCGAGAGAAGCGACTTCGTTCAGGACATGTTTTGGAGGGATTGTCTACAGGATGTCAAGTGCAGTGTCCTTCAGAGAAATGTCAAGGTCAATGGGCAGGAATCTGGGAGACCCTGATGGAGGTGAAAATGTGCAGTGGGGGGTGCACAGACTTGCAGCTGATTCAGACTAAGGAGTCTGCTCCCCGCTTTGGTTTCTAACCTTGAACTTCTGGCTAGGGAACAGAGGGCAGTGGCTTCCTGCCTCTGACTTCCTGGCTGAGAGTTGCTGGAACGCCCCAAAATAAGCCCTACAGAACATGCTGCTTCCTTTGCTCTCCCTGGGTATTTGTATAAAGCATTCTTTCCCACCAAGCCTACGGAACAGAGTGATGTTGACTTTGCGGGCGATATTTAACATATTGTTTTTCCTTGATGTGTCGTCTGCTCCTGCAGGGATTCCTGCTTCCTGTAGATTCCCTGGTCAGGAGCCTTCAACCACCCTGTAGGATCGGTCTGGAAGGCTCAGTGGGAGCTCAGTAGAGCTGGGGTTTCAAGGCCCCACCTTGGCTTGAGGACCCTGGTCCAAGGGCACCTCCCAAACCTCCTCTTTCATTGACATTTGATTTCACACTTTCTGGCCCTGGCCTCCCCCTTTGTAATTCCTTTTAATGGGCTGGACTTTACTGTAAATCCCCCATTTCTCAGTGGCGTGGAGAAACCGGTCTCATAAAAGTTAGATGATTTAGGGGCACCTGGATGGCTCAGTTGGTTGGGCGTCCGACTCTTGGTTTTTGGCTCAGGTCATGATCTCACAGTTGTGGGATTGATCCCCATGTTGGGCTCCACGCTTAGTGCGGAGTCTGCTTCACCTTCTCTCTCCCTCTCCCTACCTTTCTGCCTCTTCCTCCTCCCCCGCCCCGCACATGTGTTTTCTCTCTCTCTCAAAACAAATAATAAGTAAAGTCGTAAAAAAAAAAAAGTTAGATGATTTGGTCAATGTGAGGTTGTATCTGAGTCAGGCTGGGAATCTAAGATTCCTGACCAAGCCTTGTGCCCTCTGACCACCAGGCCAAAGTGACCCCGCATGAGACTTCGTGCCACTGGGTGCTTCATGGCATTCTTATACTGCACTGGGCCCTGAGCCTGGTGATGCTCAGAGATCATAATCTAAATAACCTCTGAAGGTTATTTAGAAGAAGCCTGGGGCTTCTTCTGGACACACTTCTCTTCAAATGGTTTGCAGTCTGTATTACCAGGTTTTTTTTTTTTTTAAATAAAAACTCTTGAACATTCTCTCTTAAAAACAGTGTTTTGTTTTTGCTCTTTTGAATTTCCTTTAAAATTTCTTTCATATTACCCATTCATTTAGTCAGCAAACATTTATTGAGTTCTTACTGTATGCCAGGCATTGTGCTAGGTGCTGGGGATTGATTCAAAGATAATTTGGAGGCGTATGGAAGGGGAGTGGATAATTACAGCACCGTGAGATAAGTGCTATAATAGGGGGATATGTAAAGAGCTAGAAATAGCACTATGAATAACATCTCGGAACAAATTGCCTTCTTTTTTCCTTTTGGATTATTCCCTTATGTATATTGCCCAAAGTGGGATTACTGGGTCATTTAAAAGATGAAAACAATTTGGCACAAAAAGATGTAATGACTTGCCTGGGAGAATACAGATCAATTTTCAACGGGGGGAGAATTGTTGACAACTCCAGATTTAGACACTTCACCAGGAGGACCGCGCCGTTTTTATACCACCCCTATCATTATGGTGGCTTTTAGGGGGAGTACCTATTCTCAACCTGTCAGGCTGCATGTAGAAACACATATCCTTATATTTAATCTCACACATTAATTGTTAATTTTCACAAGAGCCTAGCTATATAAGTATGATTGTTTCCATTTTACAAATGAAGAAATTTAACTTCGTTAAAAGGAAGTGACTTGCTCAGGGTTCTGTAGTTAATTCGTGGGGAATCCAAGAAACAAGTGTAGGTTTTTTTTTGATTCTAGGACTCTGGTCCTGTTCTCCATGTTCTTTTCACCAGGCGGGGTACTTGAGCTCCAGCTAGGGCCTGGAATTCATGTAATGAGCTGTAGGGACTCTTCTCAAGAAGGTCGGAATCTACCAAAGAGGTATAGAAGTTCTAACCTTCAAAAGGTCCAGTGATCCTCTGTGCATCAATCGGAAGGGACCTAAAGATCCATTATTCCTGACCCTGTCCCAGATCGTGGAAGGTTAGTGCGTTGCCTGAGCACTGAAGCACAGAATCCCAAGTAGGGCTGAAACCACGCCGCAGTTCTGTTTTGAAACATTTATTATTTTCCTAGTATATTCAGCTGTATGTCCCTGACTGTAAATTTATTGATTTTGCCACTGAGGAGTAAAAAGTCCCACCCTGGTACCCAGCTCATCATAGCCAGACAGTAATGCCTTCCACTCTGAGCTTCCTTGAGGCTTTGGCTCACTCGTCCCTAAGAGAGCCGCATTCCCTGCCATTTTCCAGAAATACCCTGCTTTTCCTCATCTTCATGCTTTAGCTCATGCTGTTCCCTTAGCCTAAGGTGACCTCTCCCATCTTCCTCCAGAGAACTTCTGTTCCTCCTATGCACTTCTGCACAGAGGCCACCTTCTGATGGAGGTGACCCCTGATCACCGTCTACTCTCCACCGTCCACACTGCCCCACACTAGAAAGGATCTCTCTGGTAACTCATGCCGTGGTGGGCTGTGGGGCAATAGAGTATAACTCTGTGGTGCTTATGAGCTTGGGATCTTCATTCAGATCTTGGCCATGACACTGCTAGAGGTGTGATCCATCAGGTCAGTTAATCTGCCTGAGCCTGAGGCTCCTCATCTGTCAAATGGCTATAAATAGTCCCAGTAAGTCACAGCGTTGTGAGGATTTATACCATTATCTGTGCTGCTTCTATGGTTATGCACCATCTCCTACTTTATGTCTTGACTCTCCTTTCTAGACTGGGAGCTCCTTTAAGGGCTGGAAGGGAAAAACATCTTGCCTGTGCCTTTAACAAATGGGACCTGCCACAAAGGCTCCTTTAAGGGAAAGATTCCAAAGGACCTAACTGTTGACGTCAGTGCAGGCTCATTACTAGTTGGAAGCCCCAGTCACATGGTGCCTGGCCTGGATGGGAGCTTTGGGCGCACACAGTGTGTGCTGAATAGGCCTCTGGCTCCCTCTTGGTAACAGGAAAGAGGCTGGAACCTGTGTGCCCCCTGTGTTCTGATTCACCAAGTTGGGTAGTGCTGGCATTTCGCCGAAGGCAGAGTGGAAATCCTGCTTGGAACATGAGACCTGGTTTCTTTTCTGGGTCTTTCATGGACGGGAGTTGCAGATTAGAGGAGAAGGTCAATGGATGTGTGGGTTTGGGCCACTTCTGAGAGCTACCTCCTCCTCTGACTTCTCTGTGAGTGGGGCCACGGAGAAGGGGTCCCTTTGGAGGGGGAAGCTGCCCTTTAGACACCCCCTACCCTCGCTGTGCTTAGAAACTGACCGTGGAAGGGGATTCAGTTCTTAAAGGGGGAGCTCTGCCATTTAACTTTTTCTTGAATCATTTCCCAAAATGTAGTACCCATGAGTCTCAAGATCCAAGTGTTTTAGCCTGGCACACTAGGTCGTTCATGTCTTGGCCGCAACATTCCTTTCCAGCCTCGTCTCCCACCGCATCCCTCCATGTGCTCTGCCACTGGCCTCACCAGATTAGTCACTTTCCCTAAGAACATCCTGAACTCTTCTTGCGGCCCTTAGCACATCATGTTCCCTGGGCCTATTTTCCTCCTCCTCACTCATGGAAACCCTCTTGGGTGTTCAGGCTCGGTTCAGAAGTCATCATCTGCAGAGTTCTTCCAGACCCTCATATGACAGTGCGTGTACATGTGCTTTGCACACTTTTCATTCTGTCTTACGTATTTGAGCGTGTCCCCGGTGAGCCTAGGAGCTCTTTGAGAGCTCAAGGCAAGTCTGACTCGGCACCTACAGCTGCTAAGTCCATACGCAGTGCCTTATTAAGGACAGGAGGTGCTAGCAAGTGTCTGTTTTGAGCACCTGCGAATGCAGGGCACATGACATCGTATCAGCTACCAGTTGTGCCAGAGGGGGTGTTGAGAAGCTCGTTCTAGGGTTACCCGCGGTTTGTTTGATCATGAGCCCAGCCATTGGAATTCAGTTGAATTGGCCTGATAGCAGCTCACTGCTAACCCTTTCTCAGGCCTGCTTCCCACATACCCAGCAGATGTCTGCTTAGTGCCGGGGCTCGGAGCTTTTTATTTCACTTAAGAACGTAGAGCAAGGTGGAAGTCAGGGAGGATTCTGCTTCGAATGTGAACATTTTTTAGTTTGAAAGTTCAGGCTTTGTGTTTTTTTTTTTTTTTTTTTAATCCCAGAGCTCCTTAAAATGTAAAAACAAGGGGAGAGTTTTTTAGTCTGTTTCTGCTTCTAGCAGAAGAGCTGTCCATAGCAGAGCTGTAACTGCCAAGTAAAAGAATCTGGGTCATGGAGCTTGATTTCAAGGGCTTGGGTTCAAGTCTTGGCTTTACCATTTGTCAGCCCCAAACTCTTGGGCAGTTGCCTGACCTCTCTGACCCTCAGTTTCTTTAGTGGACAATTAGGAAATTGTTCTTATAGGGTTGTTGGGAAGTTTAAATGAGGTTTTGGACATTAAATTGGGATTTTTATTCCTGTTTGATTCATGAATTGGATTTGAAGGCCATTTTTTCATTAGATTTTTTTTTTTTTTTTTTTTTTAGTGCAGTCGACACACAGTGTTACATTAGTTTCAGGTGTATAATATAGTGATTCAACATCTTTATGTGTTATGCAGTGCTCACCAGAAGTGTAGCTACCATCTGTCACCATACCTCACTATAACAATATCATTAACGGTATTCCCTATGCTGTGCCTTTTATTTTGTGACTTATTCATTCTGTTACTGGAAGCCTATACTTCTATTCCCTTTGGCCCATTGTTGCCCATCCCTCCAGCCCCTCCCCTCTGACAACTATCAGTTCTCTGTATTTTAGGTCTTATTGGAGGCCATTTTAATTAATTAATTAATTAATTTTATTTTTATTTATTTATTTTTAAGATTTTATTTATTTATTTGACAGAGAGAGACACAGCAGAGGGAGTGGGAGAGGGAGAAGCAGGCTTCCTGCTGAGCGGGGAGCCCAGTGCGGGGCTCGATCCCAGGACCCTGGGATCATGACCTGAGCCGAAGGCAGATGCTTAACGACTGAGCCACCCAGGCGCCCCGGGGGCCATTTGAAAATAGCAGTTCCTGGGGCGCCTGGGTGGCTCAGTCGTTAAGCATCTGCCTTCGGCTCAGGTCATGATCCCAGGGTCCTGGGATGGAGCCCCGCTTCGGGCTCCCTGCTTGGCGGGAAGCCCGCTTCTCCCTCTCCCACTCCCCCTGCTTGTGTTCCCTCTCTCGCTCTGTCTTTCTCTGTCAAATTAATAAATAAAATCTTTAAAAAAAAAAAATAGCAGTTCCAAAAAGTTTGCTTTTGAAGGAAAATGCTTGGATGTGTAAGTTTGCACACACGTGTTTTATTTTATTTTTTTCAATGACAAGTGAATTTTCATACAGCACACTTAGGGAGCATACATAGCTTATAAGCCTCCATTATAGTCCACATAAGTTAGAGCCACAGAATCATAAGCTTTTAGAAATTATGGAAGCCTTGGAAGACAAGGGGCTGACCATTAAGGTGTGCTGTGTGCGGGCTTTGTGCTGTGTGTGCTGGAATTGGAATCCTGGGGCACGATTACTTAGACCCCGATGGGTAGGTGGTATTAGCGCTGTTTTGCAGACAGGGAAGCTTGAGCTCAGGGAGGTTAAATAATCTACACAAATCCTGTATCCAAGCATTCAGCTTCATCCTGTACTCATGGTGGCCTCTAGAATTCCTTTCCCCTTCCAGACGTGACGAGGCCTGCCTTAGCTTCGTGGATCCTTTATCCTCTCCCTGCGGGAGCAGCCCCTAGTTCCGGACCAGATAGAGCAGTGGAAATCGGAAATGTGGATGTCCCATAACTTGTTTAATTAATCTGGAAGAGTGTCTTTCCTGTTCCTGCCAAGCACCTGCTCATTTTGAGCTCCTTTGACTACTTATTCGTCAGCCTGTTCTTGTGTCCCATTCGGAGAGAGATTCGCCATTGCCTGGCTCTGGTTTTGAGGTCAGGAGTGTATTTGAAGAGGACTTCATATTTCGTTTTAAAAAATTGCAGGTGGAAACCACCTGAGGGCTGCAGGAGGGGACGTGGGTGGGGGGACGGGGTAACTGGGGGATGGGCATTAAGGAGGGCACGTGATGTGATGAGCACTGGGCGTTATACACAACTGATAAATTACTGAACACTACATATGAAACTGATGACATACTACATGTTGGCTAATTGAATTTAAGTTAAAAAAATGGAAAAAAATTACAGGTGGAAAATAAAATTCATTGAGTATTTCCCATCATCTCGTACAGACATGGGGTGGTGGGAAGAGACAGCACAGGGTGGGGATTCGGAGTCACGGCTGTCATACTGAGCCTGTCACTGACCAGGCAGGGGACTTTGAGCCAAGCCCTCCTTTTCCTGTCAGGACCCCAGTGTCTTCCCCTGCAAAGAGCTGAGGGCATTCTGAGGTGACTCCTAAGATTTTAAAATTCTGCATGTTTTGTGGTGTCAGAACCATCAGTTTCTGCTGAGCTGCCTAATCCTGCAGCTGTTTCTCTGATACTTTTCAATCTTTAGGTTTAATCTATTCAACAATGTATAATTTTTTAAAGGGAAGCTTTTATAGACACTTCTGAAATATCAGGGTGGGGGGGATAAATGGATGTTAAAAAATAGAAAACAACCAATTAAATAGTATATAGCATGTAATTCTCCTTGGAAACTTACCACGAAATTGAGGAGCACTTTAACAACTGGTAATTTAAATTGCATTTGAACTCTGCTAATGGTTTGTTTGCATGGGAACTTCAATCATTTCACAGTGGTTCTTTAGCAAAGCTCCTTGTTCTCTTTATGGAAAAGAAGAAAAAAAAATTGAGAGGAGTCGATGATGGAAGAGGAGACCACTGTCATTTGGGTGTGGAGGGAGCCGCCAGGTGTGTTAGAGATTGCCCCAGGGTCAAGGTGGAGAGCCTCACCTTCCAGTTCAGAGATCTAGCAAGTCCGACGCCCTCTACTGCTGTTGGAGAAACCGTTCTGATTTCGATCTCCCTCTGCAAGGAGAAACTTAGGTTTCCTGGGGCTTGCAGGGGAGCGGTGTCTTACGAGATTGTGCGGTCCATGGGTCCGGTGTTTGCCTCTGCATACTCCATTCCTCAGCAAGTGTGAAATGATGCCTTTCTCATGTCAGTGGAATGGCATTGAGAATTCTCATGTCCTTGAAGACCACTAGGTCTCATTGCTTTGCCAGGCTTGTCTCGATTATGTGCCATTTTCCTGACTTAATTTCTTTTTGCTGTCGGGCTATCCTGACAGCTCTGGACCGGAGCCCGGGACCATCTGCCACAAACTGTGGCTCTTGGAGTGGCCACCTCTCTTCTCTGGCCCCAGCTTCTCCCCCTGTCAGTCGGAACGGTTGAGGCGGGTCATTTCTTTCTTTCTTTCTTTCTTTTTTTTTTTTAAGATTTTATTTATTTATTTGACAGAGTGAGACACAGCGAGAGAGGGAACACAAGCAGAGGGAGTGGGAGAGGGAGAAGCAGGCTTCCCGCTGAGCGGGGAGCCCGATGTGGGGCTCGATCCCAGGACCCTGGGACCCTGACCTGAGCCGAAGGCAGACGCTTAACGACTGAGCCACCCAGGTGCCCCGAGGCGGGTCATTTTTAAGGTTCCTCCCAACTTTGAGCAGATCTGAGTGTTTGAGGCCTGAATGAGATAATATACACAAATCAATTTCATGGTTGATTGAATAATGTTTAAAATGACAACAATGAAAATGGGAGTAGTGGTTTTTCTGGTATGTGGGTTCCTCCTGCATATACAAAGCATGCATGTTGAAACAGCCACTGCCTTGGAATACTCGTCTGTTGGAATATGTACTGCATAATCCTTAGCAAAATAGTAATAGGTTTTAATGAAATAAAACCTGTAACGAGGACTTAATCTGGAAACGTCCAGATTGTCCAGCTCTCTGCTGCTCATTGGCTGTCCTTTTTGCAGACAAGGAAACTAAGCTTCAGAGGGGTCACTCAGTCCCACAGTTAGAAATTGGTCTCCAGGGGCACCTGGGTGGCTCAGTTGGTTAAGCGACTGCCTTCAGCTCAGGTCATGATCCTGGAGTCCCGGGATCGAGTTCCGCATCGGGCTCCCTGCAGCAGGGAGTCTGCTTCTCCCTCTGACCCTCCACCCTCTCATGTGCTCTCTCTTTCTCTTATTCTCGCTCTCTCAAATGAATAAATAAATAAAATCTTAAGAAAAAAAAAAAGAAATTGGTCTCATTTTTTCTGGTCTATTTTTATTTGTTGTTCAGGTTTTGCTATTAATTTTTTCTTGGCTAGAGTGTGAATATCTAGCTATTGATCTCTTTCCCCTCTGTGATGATGATGAAGCTGTTTTCTCAGGAGAGCTGGGATGCCTGCAGCCTCCTTTCAGTGATTCTGTGACAAATGGGTGCAATAGAAGTGTCAGGAGCTGACTGGGGGCTTAGCAGGTGTAGAGGGAAGCCTCCAAATTTGTCGGCTTCAAGCCTGGCATCATTTCTGGTATGGCCTAGTCAGTGAGTTCATAAAGCTGGAAAGTTCTAAAGCTGGCAAGATCCTAGAGATTTGTTGTGCCTTTTTTTTTTTAGATTTATTTATTTATTTTTAGAGAGAGGAGTGGGGGTGGGGCAGAGGAAGAGAGAGAAAATCCTGAAGCCGACTTCATGCTGAGCACAGAGCCTGACTCGGGGCTCGATCCAAGGACTCTGAGATCATGACCTGAGCCGAAATCGAGAGTCGGCCGCTCCGCTGACTGAGCCACCCAGGCACCCAAGATCCTAAAGGATTTGTAAGCAACCCCCTTTTCCCATTTTCCACAGGTGGAGACATTGAGGTGCAGAAATACAACTGAAGACAGAACCCAGTCACCTGGTTCTCATTTGAGGCCTTTTCTCCTTGGTCTCCTGAGCACTCATCAGAGGGAAGCTATTTTTCTTCAACTGGTGAGCCCTATGAAGAAAGAGAAGACTTTTTTCTTTTATAATTAATGCATATGTTTAATGAGTTTGAAAATCCATGGTATCGATTGAATGCATGGGCACTAATAGCTTGGGTGGAGGACTAGGGAAGAACCACAGTCTTCTTTCTTTTTATCTTGAGTCGATTTCCTTGGCAATGGACAAAATAGAACAGTGCTCATAAAATGTATGGCAGGACTCAGCTCTTGGAAGGAGACATGAAGAGGAATTGGAAGAAAATTGGGAGTAGTGATGAGTCTCTGTTACTTCCTTCTTTCTCCTTTGGTGTGGAGGGATGCGTTCTTGAAATTGAAAGCCCAAAATGAAAATGTCGGTGAACGGTTTTATGGGCGTTTGCGAGGAAAGCCAAGTTGTACTGTTGAATGATTCTTGTTCACCCCTGTATGCGATGCTGCCGCTTCTGCGCTCTCATTTTATTTTCACCAAAATCATTTGAGGTGGTAGGGGAGGCTAGATTTGCTCAGGCAAAGGGTGTGAACTGTTGTCTTAAAGGGTCTGCTGGAGTTCCACTGGGATCCCGTTCCACACTCAGGAAGGGGAATGGCGAACAGGTAAAGAAAGCTTTCCCTTGTGTTTTGAAATACTTCTGAGTTCGGCTGGTAGAATAGAACATCATGTTCTCGAAAATAGGAGTAGTGAAAAGAGTAGTGGTGTGGGCCACCCTTGGCGGGGCAGAGATCTGAGGAAAACAACAGGAGAATTCTGGGAATAGCTTCCATTTAGAATTTGAGACCCGTGCTCTCCATCCTGAGGGCCAGTCCCTGTGTGCCCTGAGCACTGGTTGTATACTGAGTAAATAATACGCCTCTCCATGTTTAGGGCATAGCAGATGCTGTAGTGAGTGATAAAACCTAATTTCACTTAAAAGCGTGGCAGAGTTTACAGTTTCATTTTGTCACCTTTTCTTCATCAATGTACCTTAAAAGAACAACTGACCTTCTGTGTGCCAATCGATAACTGACCTTCTGTGTGCCAGTCGATCTGCGTAAGATAAAAGGCTGACAACCATTGCTTCGACTCTTAAATACCTTAGCTTGTTCAAATTTCACACATTGTATTGAATGTTTTGCCCCCGAGTGTACACTTTAGGAATCAAATTGTGAATCTTTGTTACCTGCTCTACTTCCTGGGTTTTTTCAGTGTTTAAAATGAAAATGTGATTAATATGAAGACTTTTACTTGGATTAAAAACAGATAAACACAGTGTGTGATGACAGAGTGGGATAGAACGCCTAAGCGGGAGGAAGCTGGAAGACACTCAGAAGTTTTCATTGTCTGTAAGCTAACTGTGAGCCAGCAGTGGTTTGTGTCTCCTAAAATGCAACTGCAGCCTTGGACCGCATGAAATAGGGTATGCCCTCTAGAACGGGGTGGGGGGGCGGGGGAATGGCGGAGATCCTGCTGGAAACCGGCGAGTGCGGAGGTGAGGTGGGCTTCAGGCCTACTTTGAACAGGACTCAGCTCTGCTTCTCTGTTAGCGCTACTTGCTCTGCCTTCTGTGTGTTGACTTCAACCTTGGAAGTTTCACCCTGTGGTCATGAGATGTCTGCCTGCTGCATTCCGGGCTCTAGGCCTCCTCTTCCCACTGTGCGGGGAAAGAACCTGTTTGCCATGTCCCCATGGCCTCGGGTTGCTGTGCATTCCCGCACAGTCACTGAGGCCAAGAGGCCGGGACTGGGCTAACTGGCCTGTGCACTGGGGTCTCCTCTGGAATTGAGTCTGAAGACAGCCCCACGCAAATCTCATGGCAGCTACATGGTGGAGAAGAGTGGTGCCTCAAAGGATATCTGGGTGCTGCTAGGAGGGGTGGTGAGAGGCCTTCTGCTGTTTGGGTGACCGTGAACTCTCTTCCTACCTTCCTAACTACCTTCTACCTTCCTAACAGAGCTCCCCTACAGTGTCAGCCTTTAGTACTTGCTCCGTCCTCTGAGAGGGACATTAGCCAGCTGGACTGCCTACACAGGAATGCTGTGAGGACCGGAAATGGTGTCCCACCAGGAACGGTTACAGGAATGAGACTCCACTGGAGAGGGCAGGAGGCAGGGTGCACAAGATGCTGGCCTTTAAGAATATAAAACCTGGTCAGAAGAGGGATAGCATCTTTCTTTTTTTTTTTTTTTTTAAGATTTTATTTATTTATTTGACAGAGAGAGAGACAGCGAGAGCAGGAACACAAGCAGGGGGAGTGGGAGAGCGAGAAGCAGGCTTCCCGCCGAGCAGGGAGCCCGATGTGGGACTCGATCCCAGGGCCCTGGGATCATGACCCGAGCCGAAGGCAGACGCTTAATGACTGAGCCACCCAGGCGCCCGGGATAGCATCTTTCATAAGTTCAAAAGTATATCTCGAGTCTGGTGGGATCTCTAGCACATAATAAGTGCACAGTGCATTTCGTGGATAGAAAGATTGAATCTGAAGGTAGTGAGTGTCCCTTTCTCCAAGGGCATTCCATTAGACACTGCCCATTCTCTGTTGGAGAGTTTTATTATTTTATTTATTTATTTCTGTTGGCGAGTTTTAGGAAATCTAGCACAATCTCTGTGAGATTGAAACAAATGACTGGCAGAATGAGTCTTTTGGGGCCAGTATGGCTTAAGAAGTTTGTGAGTGCATGACAAGGCAGTGAGTACAGTGGGATGGAGTGTCAGAGGTCTGCCAGTTATTAGAGGTGTACCTCCAGAAAAACAACATCCCCCTGCTTTCAGTTCCCTGATCTGGGAATTAGGAATGATAATCATTGCGCTGCCTGCCTCTCTTGTTTGCTTAGAGCAGATGGGTTGATAGATGCCAGCCTGTTTTGCAGACTGTAAAGTGTGGTCCATTTATGATAGATTATTACAGTTGTTGTCTTCTTAACTAAAGAAAAATGAGACAGTGTAATGTGTAGTCCCCAGCACCATGTCAGCTACATGGTGTAAGCTCAGTATATGTTCTTCCTCCCAACTCTGCAGCCTCATCATCCCCAGGACTGGATGGGCACTAATTTGTCCTCAGGCTTGGAAAGGAGCTAGATCCGGAACCTTGTGTAATGGTAATGGTTGACATTGAAATGAAATTGTGTACTATTACTACTTTTCATATTTGATTTGGCTCGAGGTAGCAGGAGGTGAAAGGAGGTAGAATTGGGAGACTGAAGAAGTCTCCATGCTTGAGCAATCCCTTAGAAGTTACAGTCTAGCTATTCTGCTCTTGCTTTGTTTGATTAGATAATCACACCTTCTGCTCTAGGCGTCACCGGCCCAGTGGGAGTCAGGAAGGAAATTATTTTCCTCTGTTGATACTACTGTACAATTGTTGACGGTAGCCAAGGGCTTTCATTTTTAATATTTCCTCTTTGGTCCTTAGAAGGATCAGGTATTAGTCTGTGCCGGAAGCAAAGCGACGGTCACTTCCGCCAGCGGTGAATGTCTTGGCTCCCTACAATTACTCGGTCAGGTGGTTTCTGGGCATGTGTGACAATCCGCTGAGCCAGCTTGCATTGCTTTTTATGTTATTGCTTCAAAAATACAAAAGGACTTGCTGGGTCTGAGCAGGAACCCATCCAGCCACCTAGGGCTCTGTGGCTGTTCTGTAACCCAGGGATGTCTTGGAGGAGATGTTTGCTATCCATGAAAGTCCAAGGTAGAGCTCTCTCTCTCTCTTTTGTTTCCTTCCTCCTAATTCCATATTCTCCTCTGACCTCAGCACAGTGGAGCTATCTCTGTTCTGTGTTGCTCAGGGCCCTGGGAGGTCAGAGGAACTCTCAGGTTCTCCTCCTTAGATTCCTGTGTGGTAGGAGGGGTCTGATGCCTAATGGATGGGGTGCCCCATGAGTCCTTGGTAGATTGCCGCCAAATATCTACCCCTGGTCCATAGACTGTGCTTGTGCTCTGCCCTGATCCACTGTTTGTCTGGAAGTTAGTAAACCTCAGGGTCTTTAGGACACCACTGTGAATGAGGCACAGTTCCTGACCTTGAGAAGCTTATAGTCTAGTTGGAGACAAAGACATACACATAAGAAATACACATTAGAAAGAAAGATATTGTTTACAGCACACATTTATTAATCACCATATCTGTTTCAGGTCTCATAGTAGGTGTGTGGGAAATGGAAGTTAAGTTATTGTCTTGGATCTCATGGGGCTAACTTGAAAGGTTGGGAAAGTGGGAAGTCTTGGGAGTGTTGAGGAAGGTTTCCAGGAGGAGGGGGTCTGATCTCAAAACCAGCGAGTGAGCCATGGAACCTTATAGCACAAGCTCAGAGTGCTGGCAGGGTATGTCTGTGTACGTCTTCTGGCCCTCTAGAGCTGGACAGGTTCTGAGGGTAGATGTAGCTGATAGCACAGTATGGCTGGGTAGGTAAGGACTCTCTCACCTTCCAGGTGACCATAAGAGATTAGCTATCAGGAACTCTTGGGAGGAACGCTTGCCCCACCCCACCCCCCAAATGCAGAGATGCTTTCCCACTTGGTGACACATACCCAGGCATGCTCTGGCCACACAGAGAGGACCACGGAAATAATAACAAGGAACGTTTATAATCTCACACTGTCTGTGATTTGGGACTTGGCAGCGGCTTAGATGGGAGGCTCAGGGCCTGTCCCGAGGTTGCAGTCTAGGTGTCTGCTGGCCTGCAGTCTCATCTGAAGGCTCAGTGGGGGAGGACCCACCCCCAGGCTCTGGCAGGATTTATGTCCTTGCAGGATGTTGGACTGAGGGCCTCGGTTCCTTGCTGACGGTTGACTGAAGGCGGCCCTCGGTTTTTTGCCATGAAGTCCTCGCCATAGGGCAGCTCACAACATAGCAGCTGCCTTCCCTCCAAACAAGTGAGCAAGAGAGAGTCCCCCAGATTCTTACAGCCTTTATGTAACCTGGTCCTGGAAGTGGCACACCTTTTCTCTCTGCCTCATTCTATTTGCTCAAAGCAAGTCACTAAATGCAGCCCACACTCAAGGGGAGGGATTGCACAAGGGCATGAATACCAGGAGATGGAGTTATAGGGGACCATCTTAGGGACCGTCTACACAGATACCCTAGGTTACGTGGCATGTATGAAGGTGGGAGCGTGAGTTACATGGAACCACTGAAGAAACTCAGCACACTTCTGTGGACCAGCCTTACTTGAAGGCTTTTGGGAGAGAACTCCATTTAAAATCAATATAAGCATTGATGTGTAACTGCACAGAATGCAAACGTGGCCTGGCTTTTCAGAGGAAGAACAGAAGTTTTCAATGACCGCTGTATCCCCATGCCTCTACATTTTTACCCTCCTTAGCAATTAGAGCTACTTTGACAGAAGTGTTTGGATGTTCTTGCTTGAGCTTTTGCTCTACAGGTGAGATGCCAAGACCCAGAGAGGGGACAGACTGCTTCAGGCGCCACAGGGCTATCGGCAGCCGTTGCGGGGCCCTCCAGAGACTCCTTTGATCCTGGCCCCACTGCTTCTTCTCCATCTTTCTGCACCGTCTCTGCTTCAGAATCAGTCCATACCAGTTTTCGGCATGTTTTCTCTGCTTTTTACAGCTTCTAGCCTGTCTCAGAAACTGATTAGGGGAAAATAGGTTGAAATTTGGAGTCTTGAGCCTTCATGTTGTCCCCTTAGTTAGATTTCAGGATCTCCATCTCCTGTTGGGTCATGCTGTGTCCTGAAAAGTTGCATAAATCAGTGTTACTTGGCTCAGTGTGTCTCTGCAGTATGAATAACATTTGTATTAAGAACAGTGAGCTGATACACAACGTTGCTGTGGGACTGACAGGATCAGACATAAAACCTCAGCCAGTACTTTCTGTCTGGCAGAAAGTTCTTTTCTAGAGCACTGGTTACCCCCCTTCCCCCCACCCCCACCAACCAAACTGTCTTTTATAAAACCAAGCCCATCAGTCTTCCTTAACAATCCTAAAAAATTAATGGAAATGGAAGACTGAAAATTATGGTCAAGCTCATTAGTAGCCCTGCAGCCAAAGGAAGGAAAGCCTGCTTGGGTCAGTAAGACTGTCACTGGCCAGAATGTTAATACTACTCCCCCCTGCTCCATGGCTCCTTTTGACTCTCAATATTTTTTTTTTTTTTTGTATTATTAGTGCTTTCAAAGTGTTGCTTGTCTCTTATTTAATTTTTACTGAAAGTCTATAGCAGGAAATAGTTTTAATTGGGTAAAGGCAACAAGGTAGAACAGAATTTGTAATAAAAGGACTCTTCATGTATCAGCTGCCTGATCTTAATAGAAGTCACGTAATCATTTTTTTAAGTGGTCTCCATATTTGAAAAACGGGCGCAAAGAACAGCTGCCTTGGGTTTTGTTGTGTTCACAAAGCAGCAGAATGTATACAGAGGGCCTGCTGAGTCCGGGACTTAGTACATAGTTGGTGCCCATGAAACATTAGCCTGTGCTCTCCATAATAGTCCGTAAGTGTTGCAAATCACCCTCAGTTCCGCACTGTCAGGCTGTTTTCTCAATGCCCCCCCTTTGCCCTGTCCCCTTGGCTTGGACCAGACCCTCAGCATTTGCATGTGTTGTCCCAGAATAAGTAAAAGCCTTCACGTTTGTAATTTTGCTTAATGACCACCAAGACATAAATACAGACATCATAATATGTTCATATTTTCTGGTATTTGGGAATATAGTAGCTCTGAGAACAAAATACACACTGTGTTTTATGAGCAAGGCCTTGGGGGCACCAGGACTTGAAAAGTAAGTGTTGCTTTTCATGACAAGATTGTCTGGTCCAGAGAATGAGCTCCGCTCGGCCGCCATCAGCCACCTCCTCCTTTGTATGTGGAAGCTTCTCTGGGCCTGCCCAGCACTGACCCTCTTTGGCTCCTCTTTGGACTTCTATAGGATGACATCACCCCACCCGGCTTCAATGGCGACTGGCTTGAGTTATATCAGTTATTAAAAATGATCTAATATTTCCCTTTTAAATCTAGGGCCCTGGCTCGTTCTATGATTAAGCTAGTGATTTATTTATAATACGGTACGAGACGGCTGTAGCCACTCTATGATGTAATCTAAGAATGACATGAAAACAAAATAGGCTTTTACATAATGAAAGTGTTCCTGTAATACATTTTATAGCAAGGCTTTTTTTTTTCCATTGAGAACGAAGAGAGTCTTTCCTTTCCTCCCACTCCTTCCTTATCTTCTTTTCCCATTTATGAGTCTTAAGGCCTTTAAGTCAATTAAAAACACACACACACGCTAGCTTTGGAAACACCACACAGACTCTGGTTTGCTCTTCTAATCTTGTCTTGTCATCTTTGCCCCTCTCCCCACGGCCGCCGTGTTGTCATTGTGGCTACTGTTCTGCCCAACTGCCTGTAGCCTCCTGTCAGAGCACAGCAGTCCTCACCCTTCCGTTGCTTGTGCTGTTCCTACTACTGTTAACACCTCCACGATCTTGAATTTTCTCCTGCTAAAGTCAGATACACTGCACTGGGTTCCTATAGATGGCAAACTTCTTCAGGCTGGCTTGGATGCACCTCTTCTCCAAGCCTTCTCTGAAGCTTCTGTCCCCTACTTAGAAGCCCTTTCTCTGTCTTTCTTATAGAACTCCATGCAGTAGCAAGCTCCCCATCCCCATGTCAAGGCACATTCGCAGTGTATCAGAGTTAGAAGAGAAGTGACTTAGGGGAGTGGGGAAGGAGCCTCTGTAGTTCTGGTTCTGCCCTTGACACAGTCACGGGGAGGTCATGGCCTGTCTCCGAGTGTCCGTTTTCTTCCTCTGAAGAATGAGTGGTTTGCAGTTCATTTCATGGGGCCACGTGGGAGTATTGGTAGTGGCTCCTTGAGATGATGTGTGTTGAGAAGGATTCTGAAGCTATATCCCGATGGAGCAGGAAAGAATCCATGGTCATGTAGCATTATCTGCTGTGGCTGTGGTTGGGGAAGGGAGGGTGGAGACATACAAGAGGTCTCTTTGCTATTTTTGGGCTAGATGGCTTAGAGATCGCTTTCTCTTTTACCTTCTGGGATGCTTTGATTTGGTGACTTGAAGTATCTTGCCCAAGGACACACAGCTAGCAGGGGCTAGAATCCAATCTCAGGTTTAGAGATGGTTAAAAATGCATGTTCTAGGGGCGCCTGGGTGGCTCAGTCGTTAAGCGTCTGCCTTCGGCTCAGGTCATGATCCCAGGATCCTGGGATCGAGTCCCGCGTCGGGCTCCCTGCTCCGTGGGGAGCCTGCTTCTCCCTCTCCCTCTGCCTGCTCTGCCTGCCGCTCCCCCTGCTTGTGCTCGCTCTCTCTCTGACAAATAAAGTCTTAAAAAAAAAAGGGGCACCTGGGTGGCTCAGTTGGTTAAGCAACTGCCTTTGGCTCAGGTCATGATCCTGGAGTCCCGCATCAGGCTCCCTGCTCAGCAGGGAGTCTGCTTCTCCCTCTCCCACTCCCCCCTCTTGTGCTCTTTCTCTCTCTCACTCTCTCTCTCAAATAAATAAATAAAATCTTTAAAAAAAAAAAAAAAGGCGCCTGGGTGGCTCAGTCGTTAAGCGTCTGTCTTCGGCTCAGGTCATGATCCCAGGGTCCTGGGATCGAGTCCCACGTCGGGCTCCCTGCTCAGCGGGAAGCCTGCTTCTCCCTCTCCCACTCCCCCTGCTTGTGTTCCTGCTCTCGCTATGTCTCTCTCTGTCAAAAAAAAAAAAAAAAATGTATGTTCTAGTCTCACATGCATCCATGCAGGCTGGCTGTGGGAGTTGAGAAGCTGGGCTAAATAAGACTAGAGGGGCCATGGTTTATTGGAGGCACAGGACTCCCCCAAACCTGTATGTCTTGAGGTGGGGTAGGGCCAGGAGATGCCTTTCACCTCTTTGTCTGATTTGCTTCCAAAGAGTTGTCATGTCCATACAGTTCTTATTTATGTCAGATATGGCATTTTAAGGTCAAAGAAAGTTAGGTGACTTTGCTGGGGTCTTCTTGGGTCAGGGCTGACAGAGTTAACCCATGGAATCTTTTGGATCCTCAGTGCCTCTCTCCCTGATCCCAGACAAAATGCTTAGCTCTCAGCAGAATGCTACATTGTTTGGACTCTAGGTCAGCTCCGAACAAAAAAAGGTCCTGGAATAGTAAGAGAGATAGAGGAGAGAAAGGAAGAGGGAAGTTTGGGATGGCTGATGACACTGGAAACAGGGATGAAAGAAGAAACTGGAAGTGGTTAGTGTGGAGAAGAGAGAAAGGGGATGGAGGAAGAAGGAGTAGAGTGGGACTCTGCCATGGAAGGGGACACAGACTCACTCCTTGTGACCTCAGAAGGAGTTCTGGAAGCAGGGGGTGGAAGCAACAGAAAGACATATGAAGAAGGACTTTATATTATGGGTAGACCAGCAGTGGGATGTGCCATTTTGAGGGATTATGACTTCACTACTATAGGTGTGTAGGTGGAGGCTGAGACTGATGGGTCTTTTGTAGAGGGAATAAGAGGTTGGACTGGATGCCCATTAAGGTCCTCCCCGTCCCCAGAGTTTGGAATTTTCTGAAGGCATGTTTTATGTGCATTTAAATAATTCCATTTTAAAATGAAGGCTTTATGGAGGAAAGTGATTCCTCCCTCTTCCATGGTTTTGGCACACATAAATGCTGACTTATCTTGGGCAATCTTTTGTTTCACTTAGCATTATTGATGAAGGAAAGCAGGCTAACAGAGGGTGTCTTAGTACTTTTTTGTACGGAGTGTATTTTTTGAGGATGATTTCTGTGCTTTGAAGGTATTTCCAGAGAATTCTGTTCTGTTGGCCTCCCTCAACCCTCCCTACCCCACCATCAATGGTTTGCTTTTTCTGTACTATCAGAGTGCTTTGTTTATACACCCAGTGGAATATTCGTGTCACTTAGCTCTGCTATATAAGTGGATATTCAGTCTTCCTTCTTTACTGGATTATAGAAGCTTCTTAAGAGCATGAATCCTGTCTTATTCCATAAGAGGACCTATGGTGCCTAGGGCAGTGGTTTGCAAATAGTAATGATGGCTCATTAACTTAACAACTATTGAGCATCTGCTGTGTCCTAGACACTATTCCAGGTCTTGTGAACAAAATCAGACAAACCTTCTATTTGATGGAGACAGACCATATACAAATTAATGCGTAAATATATACCATTTTGGTTGTAATCTATATTCAGAAGATAAATAAGACAGGTTAAGGGCACAGGGGTTGGGGAGGACACAGATTTAAATTCAAAGGTCTGAGAAGTTCTTCCTGATAAGCGTCCACAAGAGGACCTGAATGAAGTGAAGCAGTAAGCTGGAGCCAAGAGGAGGAAGAATGTTTCAGGTTGAGAGCTGAGAAATTGCAAAGGCCCTGAGGCCGAAGCCTGCTTGATATACTCTAGAATAATGAGGAGGCTGGTATGGCTGGAGTAGAGTGCCTGAGCAGAAGAATATAGGAGAGGAGCTCACCCATGCTCAGAAGAACCATTGCAACAACAAATACTTGTTAATAAGCACCTATTGAAGATTCTCAGAAAAAAAATGCCTTTGTGATATAGAGAATCCACCGAAGTCTAACAAAAGGATGACAAAAGGTATTTCTGCTTTTCTGCTTTAGGATACAGGGGCAGAAGATGGGACCTGAGACTTTAGCAGTGCACAGCTCAGAACCAGTCCAGATGCGAAGGGTCCTGGTTTCCCTGGTGGAGGACTCTCCTTTTTGATTCTCTGCTCCAGTGGCAGGCACACCTGCAGGGAGGTTGGGGCAGATGGGCAATTGCATGCCTAATCACCCATTCAGGCACCCACTTATTTGTTTTCCACATGCAAATATGGGTTTTTTGCAGATGGATTTAATATATTTGTTGCTTCCTCATTTTATTTAAAACAAAACAAACGACCAACCATGTCAGTTGAGGGCAACAAATAGAAACATGAGTATTACGGTCTTGCTGTGCATGCTGATTACACGGCTGAAAGGAATCCTAGGCAAATAAGTATTTTCTGTGCTCAATTATATTATTATTTTATATACTGTCATTATTACTGTCATTATTGTTAAACAAAAAAGGGTTTTAAAGAGGGAAGCGGTATTATTTTTCCTAAATCATTTTCTCACTATTTTAGGCTCCGTATTTTTACCGTCTGGTTTCCACTTTCACTTTTTTAGTTTCTGAACTTCTGGACCATTGTTTAAAAAGAGGGCATTGTGGAATCTCCAAAGGCCATTGGCAGGTGGTGCCTGCAACTTCTTTAGCCTGGAAATAAACAAATAAACAAGCACAAAGTAGAAGTGTTTGCCCCTATCGATGTGCTATTATTATTTGTTGTGCAAGATCATGCAAAAAGTCACTTCCATTTATCTGAGAGCCTGTAGGTCCACAGCAATACCAGCTAGAGAGCTTTGGTGGGTGTTTGCTTTGATTTCCAGTGACATTTCAGTAGGATGTCCAAATTCTTAGATACTTTGGCACACT
Organism: Leptonychotes weddellii; assembly: GCF_054177405.1. Classification (NCBI taxonomy): domain Eukaryota; kingdom Metazoa; phylum Chordata; class Mammalia; order Carnivora; family Phocidae; genus Leptonychotes; species Leptonychotes weddellii. Next base: position 121,883,546 of record NC_138369.1, read on the forward strand.
CAGGGAAACTGAGGCCTGGAGAGGTAAAATGACTTATTCAAGGTCTCAGTGAATGAGAGGTAGACTTGAGCAGCTGATACTCTGGCAGATGGCTGCCCCTGGGGCCTGGGGTGATGAAGATAGTGCTGGAACCCATCGAAGATGTCATCTCAAGGTGAGGTCTGTGTGTAAATGGTGTCGACGTGTCTCATTTCCCTCTCATACCCTAACTTAAAAATCCTTTTGATATCAAGTCTTAAGCAGAGAAGCAGCGGTGGGGAATGTGGGTGGAAACTGCTTGCAGCTTGCCTGACAAGGCTGTGGACTGTGTAAGAGTGAGTATGTATATACGTGTGTGTGTATGTGTGTGTGTGTGCCCGTGCGTGAGAGCCTGGGGCGCAGATGGCCATACTCGGAGGGAGAGGGCAGACCACTGGGCAGTAGGACTTCATAATTAGGCACAGAATTTCTGAGCCAGAAGGAAGGCTAAAGCTTACTGAATTTGACTGTTTTATTTTGTAAAAAAGGAAGCTGATGTCCAGAGTGGTTGAGAGCCTTGCCCCAAATCATTCAACTTTAATTGAGTACTTAGAATATCAAAGCAGCAGCATCCTTTGATAGAAACTTTTATTTGGAGAAGTACCAGGCATCACTATCAAATCGTATTTACTATTAGCCAGTGGGGCTGCTCCTGTGAGATGGAGCGTCTGCACACTTTGGGGTTCTTTCTTGAGGTATGGTTTTGGCAGGAGGAGAATGTCAGGGGCTGCAAGGGCTCCAAATGCAGGCCTTCTCTGTTCTTGCAGACCTCACAGATACCTAATCAGACATCAGATGGACGCTTAGTTCACTGACCTCCCCAATGACAAACTTACAAATGATCCTCTGAAAAAGTTAAGGTTGGAGATCAAGACCAGTTAAGTAACGTTTTGTGGATCTTTTATATATTCTTAAATGTAGGACCCTTTTGCTTCTATCTATGTCTTTAATTTTTTAAAAAGATTTCTTTATGAGAGAGAGAGTGCGAGAGAGCGCATGAGCACGAGTGGGAGGGGCAGAGGGAGAGGGAGAGAGAATCTCAAGCAGACTCTGGGTTGAGCACAGCGCTGGACGCAGGGCTCGATCTCAGGACCTTGAGATCATGACCCGAGATGAAATCTAGAGTCAGATGCTTAACGGACTGTGCCACCCAGGTGCCCCATCCCTTTCACTTTTAAATGTAAAACATTGGGATGCTGGATTTATGGGGTATGGATGCAGAGTCCAAAGTGGTATTTGTGGTGGTGGCCTGAGAGCAGGAAGATCCATGTGTATGAAAAGGGAAGCTTGTCAGGAACGTACCGAGAAAGGGTTCACGTTGTGTGTAGTGGCTATGAGAATGATAAATGGCACTGGGACAGCCTTGACACCAAAGGCCTCTAGGAGCAGAGGGTGGTGAGCAAGGAAAGGACTGTTGACATAGCATGAATTGAACCTGCCGTGCCTGTTGTCAGTGCAGGGGTAGCTCTCCACAGCTGTTTGCAGGGAAGCACGTGCCGCCCGTTAGCTCCCCACGGTGTGCTGGGCAATCCCAGACACCAGTGGCAGCCTCTGTGCCCATGTCAGACACAGCATGATAGGGTTTGGGTCTCTCGACTTACTCCCCATGTTTCTCTCTTCTCCCCTACCAACCCCCCCCCTTGGAAAAAAATCCTCAGAATTGTTTATTTATGTTGATTTCTTTGTGTTTTGTAACTAATTTGGTTCTTGTTCCTGAAACTAATTCCCTTTATGTGCGACCACATTGTCATATACTTGAGTTCTCTTTGGCCCTGAGTTCTTTTTTTCTTTTACTTAAAAAAATGTTTTACCCTTTTCTCCTCGGCTCCAGCTTTCTTGTCTACACGGACAAACGATTTTTGAAGAATCTTTAGGGAGTTATTGACTGTGTTAGAACTACTACTATAGAAGCAATTCTGATGACAGAATCCCACATTTAACTTGCTTTTCCAGAAATAATTTATTTTTACTTTAGCTTCAAGGAGTAGCAGTGGGGAAGAGGGCATTCTGAAAATAAGAAAAACATGCCAAATGAGTTGCTGATTTCTAGCTAGGCACATGGAAAAAAGGTTTTATTTCAGTGACCTCTCTGCTCATTGGAAAACTCTGGGCTGGTGGATTTCATGATCCCGAGACTCTGGGCACTCTCGAGTTACAGTGAGTGATGAGGGCAAATCGCAGGGTAGAGGATGTTCTTATTGGGCGTATGGAGACATGCTGTACTTTGGCATTAGGACACATCATTTCTTCTAGTTGGGTAAGGTTGAAGGAATAGCTCCACCAAATCCCTAAATACGTGGGGCACGTGCAGAGCTCAGGGCTGGTAGAGAGTCATCCTTAACATGGGTTAAGTTTTAGTGTGGCCACTGGCCAAACTTGGTGATTCCTACTGGATTTGTCCAACTTGTAGACACAGGTCTGTTTCTCGTTCTGCCCCTCCCCCAACCCTGAGTTGGTGGAGTCTTTATTCAGTTCTTCTTGAGTTCAGGTCTATGTGGTATTATTAAGAATAACACACTTACTAAGAAGATGGGATTGCTGAACTCTGACCCCAGCTCTGCCACAACCACCTGTGGAACTACTCACAAACATTTTCATTTACTCAACAAATGTTTATTTATTTATTTATTTTAAAGATTTTATTTATTTATTTGACAGAGAGAGACACAGCGAGAGAGGGAACACAAGCAGCGGGAGTGGGAGAGGGAGAAGCAGGCTTCCCGCTGAGCAGGGAGCCCGATGTGGGGCTCGATCCCAGGACCCTGGGATCATGACCCGAGCCTAAGGCAGCCGCGTAACGACTGAGCCACCCTGGTGCCCCTACTCAACAAATATTTAAATGAGCACTTTTTACACATCAGGTACCAGAGATACAAAAATGTGTAAGACACGGTTCTTACCTTTACTACTTTCAGTCGGGGGTAGAGAGCTAAGTACACAAATAGATTATAGAGTGACTTCTCCTTTTGGGTCTCCCTTTTACATATCTAAGAGCCAGAACTGGATTAGATGATGGCCCCAAGGTCCCGTCTGAGGCTAACATGCCATCATCTGTGCACGATTCATCAAATAGCCGAAAGTCACTTGTTTAACGGAGAATTGGCAAACATTTCCCCTTTCTCCCCAGTTTATAGGGGGTGATGTTGAAGATGAATGCAGCAGTATTGACAAAGTGCTTTAATAAGCAAGTTGCAGAAAGACATGATATAGGTTTGAGGCATTATTATTAACGGAAAAATGAAAACAAGGGCTGATGTTTTTAGAGAGAGAACAGATGGTTCTTTTGTTTAGAATTTGAGTATAAAGGAGAGAAAAAAAGGAGATACTTGCCATATTGTGTAGGCCCTGAATGTGAGTGACTTTAAAATGCCAAAACAATCTGGTTAGGAAAGTCCCATGGATTCAAAATAGCTCCTACACTGATCAAACTATAATTAATTTAATAAAAAAATGACAGTAAGAAAAATCCTAATAAGAACGGTGACAATTGACAAAACCTAACAAAAACTCCCGTTTTTGCGTCAGCTCTAGAAACTTAATTTTTCCTGTGCTCAGGAGTTCTACCACAGAGGAACAAATTAGTGGGAACTGATTTAAAACAGTGTTTCTTTCTCAAGTCATCCCCCCCTCCCCACCCCGCCGAGTTATTTCAGTTTTCCGTGACTCATAAAGGAAATCTTCAGGATTCACAAGAAATTGGCAGTCCTCCCCCACCTTTGCTGTTGGATACTGATAGAATGGTGGGAGCTGGGGCAGTTGACTGAGAGAGCAAACCTCAAAGGCCTTGGGGGACATGGCAGAGGGCAGGGGCTGGGAAGGGCCTTCTCTCTCAAAGAGAAGACTTTGAAATGGTTTCTTTCTCTTTCTTTTACTTTCTTAGGATGTCTGTGCAATATATGGTTAATTAATGTCTCCTTTTGGCAGCATGCTTGCCCTCTGATGGCCTATCACTCGTGAGGTGACAGAAGATGTGGACTTTGAGAAGGAGTTCCTGGGCCACAAAGCTGGGGGCATTTAGTAAGATGTGCTGCTAGACCTTTCTTCCAGGTGCCCTCTGACCTGTGGTGTGAGTGGGCCTCAGTTTCCCCACTATGGAAGAAGGAGGTTCCTAGAATGTTCATTCTGAGACTAATCTGAATTCAGGTCCACATCCTCTCATACACGGCCGTAGGAAGGCTGGGGATGGCTTTTCATTGGGAGTGTTTAATATAAACATACCTCCTCAAGACAACAAGAATGAAAAGTCTGCTTTGCCGAGGTAGGAAACTTTTGTCCACGATCTGAGCCACCTGCCGAGGTGGTGCCTCAGTCCACTGCCTTGGATGGCAAGGTGGCATGGCTGGGCGTGGCCAGCGCCTTCACAGACCCAGAGGACCAGGGTGGGCTAGGGTAAGAAGCACCGTCTGGTCATGTGGAGTTCTGGGTGTCAGTCCTACTTCTGCTCCTACCCCTGTGTGACCTCCTTGAAGTTTCTCCAGGTCTGATTGGCTGGTTGGTCTGTGAGTTATCAGTGGGATGAGAAGACATTTCTCCTCCGCTCTCGATCTCAGGCTTTGCTCAGAAGAGTCCCAGGGGCCCTTTCATGGTGCGTCGCACGTGTTTCTATCGGATGCCTGTTTCCGCCGATCTTGTGTCTGAGTCAGAAGGATACTTATTAGTTGTAGAGGTGCTCCTTTCCATGCCTTTCTGATAACCCACCCGTCTCCTCCGAGTCACTTCCTCTCACAGCTCCAGGTGCCCGCACCTCTCTTTAGACCTGACATCACCGCATGCTGCTTATTCGGTATTACGTGTTTGTCTTCCGCCCTGGTCTGTGAAACCAGCCGTGTCCTGCACGTTTCTGAAGCCTCAGGGTGGCCCTCGGCACCTGGTGTATAGTAAATTTTCAATAAATGTCAGTTAAATGAATGAGTGGTGGATGATGATCCTGGGTTTCCTCACCAGGTTGTCAGTTTCTTGAGGACACGGACTATGTCTAATGAGTTTCTTTTCGTCCACAGGATGCCCAGCCTAGGGCTTTGAGTGCAGTTTGTAGTCACCTGCTGTTTGTCGAACTGCGTGACAAGAGGTGGAGATGGGTCCAGAGCAGGGAAGGCACATGTAGAAATAAATTTTGTAGCTTGGTCGTCATGGGCTGAGAGAGGTCGTGGAGCATTTGTGGGTCTCTGATGGAGCACTGTCGGGGGTGGGGAGGGTGATGGCTCTTCCTTATTCCCTGTCACACCGGGTCCCCTGGGCTGGCTGTGCTAGTGACGATGGGTCTCATCCTTGGTCTGGTGTTAGTTTTTTTTTTTTTTCTTCTTTGCCTTCATCCTTCAAGGCTTGAATTAGGGTAAATTGTTTGCATAATTCTACCTCATGTGATTTTCAACATTTTGTGGGCGGGGCTGGTGTTTCTCATAATTGTGTTCCCCACGGGTCCTGGCACAGAGCTGTCCACGGAGATGCTTAGTAAATGTTTGCAGACTTGAATTTCATCCCACTGACTTTGCTCTCCAACTGCCTTTCATCTCCTCTCAGGAGCCAGCTTGTATGATAATGCCACCCATACAATGAAGGCTGCAGAGTTAACTTAATAATCAAATAACAAACCATGCTCCCTTCTCCACATTTTTTGTAGATCAAAATAACTTTGTTTTTGGGTGTGCCCTGCTTTTAAAAAAAACAAGTAATGGCAAATATATCGTGTTACCCTTACTGTTGCCCTTTGCTTATGAAATCTTAATATGTTAGGAAAAGAAAAAGATTTGTTTCCTTTTTTATTTATTTATTTGAGAGAGACAGAGAGAGAGAGAGAGAAAGTGTGAGGGGAGGGGCAGAAGGAGAGGGAGAATATCAAGCAGACTCCTTGCTGAGCATGGAGCCTGACATGGGGCTTGATACCATGACCCTGAGATCACGACCCAAGCTGAAATCAAGAGTTGGTTGCTTAACTGACTAAGCCACCCAGGCACTCCAAGATTTCTGTTTCGTGACTAATTGATGAACTGTATAGTCAGTTTTCCGTTTTATTTCTTGACAGATAACCATAAAGCAGTGTGACGTGATGTGAGGATTTTCAGATGGAGAAATGAGTTAGAATATCCTTGGGTATTCCATCTGCTTCTTAATTGTTTTGTTATCTTGAGTAAGATTCTTTATTCCTCATTATTTCTTTATCTCTAAAAGGAGATTATTGAAAAAGGCAATTTCCACAACTTTTTTTCCCCCCTGTTGGCATTAAATCCATGGAACTTGAGAGCTTTGGGAACAGAAACATCTATTTATTTTTCTGCCCTTTAAGTGGGAAGGATGACCCCTAAGCCTCTGTAACCATCAGCTTCAGTAATGTTCAGAAGCCTTTGGGAAGCAGACACCCTACAATTCAGCGCACTCACTTGGGATTAACATCCTCTGCCCCTTCTCATATCCCAGGCTCAGGTTTTGATATTTAATTATAGGGGATTCTTTCCCTCTTGCACTAAATATCTTGTTCAAAGTCACTAATCCATTTAGTGAGTTAACAGTTTATTGACATCGCAAGCCTCTTTCATTTTACCGTCTCAGATGAGAGGTTGTGGGGCCTCAGCCTGCTTTGCTAGAGATTAGTGAACCAAGGCCTAGAGAGGGGACTCTGGTTGTCTCAGGTCACCCACATGAACCAGAACAAGCACTATATTCATCCGTAAAGGCCCGACAGGAAGGTCTCTGACCTTCAGAAATCAGAGAGGCGTGTCAGCGTGGAGTGCAGAGTCTTGAGTGTGCTTCACTTGACCTGCCTGTGAAATGGGTTAATGATCTCTTTTCTGTCTGAAATCAGAGGGCTGTCCAGATGATCTCTGGAGAACTTCTCCTACCCTTGGATCTATGATTCTGTGAGCACAACTCACACCCAAGATACTAGTTGCCAAGTACTTTGATGGGGAAAAGAGGGTTAAGGCTGACTTTTAGAGTACAGCCCCTTTGTTAGGAGTGCAATGCCTTTGAAAACTTAAGGAAGAGTTTTATGTATTATGCAAGGGAGTTGATAAAAACTGATATGCACATATGCAAAGTACTTCAAAATTTATTACCTTTTTTGCTGTAGACTAGCGAAATTGGTTTGTCATTTGTGCCATTTTATCTTTGTGGACACTGAACCAGGGTGAGAAATAAAATGATGCCGTCAATGTCTGTCTGAGGACACGGTAAAGCCACAGACGGCTGAAGCTTTTCCTAGAGCTTAGGAGCTGCAGAGGAGTTTAGAATCTTCTAGGTCAGTGGTTTGCAAGTGGGGCCACCAACCAACATCTCCAGAGGAACTAAAAAAAACTTAAAACACACACACACACACACACACATACACAAAACAACAAAAAAAACCTCCCTCCCTCAGCTTCTCACCTGATGTCACAGTGTCTGTGGGTGGGGCCTTGAGCTTTAGTCTTATTTTAAGGAAGTTCCTGGGAGAACCACTGATCTGCTCTTGATTTTTGACCTGTGTCTTTGCTGGCCTCTTGATTACCATCTTACTCAGTGGGCAGCCCTGGCACTGTGGGGCCATCCCTCCCCGGCCGCCCCAGTGAAAACTGCTGGAGGACAGAGACACTGGAGACTCTACGGAAACGGCTCAGATGTTCTGGGAGGCCCTGAAATAAATGTCGAGTAAAGGAAGAGAAGGAGTTAACATTTTTTACATGGGGTTGTGCCTTCTTTTTATGCTTCTAAGAACATTTAAAAATTATAGCAAGGAATATATTTCATTGCTTTAATTGCCCAAGGTCTTTTTAAAGTATGTGCAATAAAATACCATTTAAGCTAACTGACCTTTATATTTTAATGCTTTTTGGAAGGGAACAATACCTAGTATTCAGCTGCAGTATATGTATATATATATACACACACACACACACACACACATATTCAGTCAGCAGAGACTGTTTTGGAATCAGAGGGCTGAGAGTTTTGCTACCTTCACAGATATTTTACCTCTTTCTCTTTAAGCATCAAGTTCCATTTGGTTGATGGTTCTTGACCTCATGATGTCTAACCTTCATATCTTTTTATTTTTCCTCTCTAAACTTACCCAGGAAGGGAACTTCGAGGGTCACGACTTTTTCCTTCTGCTGGGAAGTTCAGGTGTGTGGCGCAAGACAGCACACGTGACCTGATCCATATTTTGACAAAAAGAGGGCTCCCTGCCCCTCTTCGCTCATCCATTTGGTGATACTTAACTTCAAAGGCCACTGCTGATAGATTTTTAAAAATTGATGCTAGCTATTAGCTTGTTAGATACAGCTCATCCTCTAACTCTAAACTTGCTCTTTCTAGAAGAGATATAGTACTCGGATTGCAAACACGAACTGGAATTTCAGAGGCTTGCATTGACCTACAAATCTTGTAATTGTAGCCCTGGTTACATATCCACGGTGGCCTTAGATATGTTAGGTGTTGTTCATCCACAGGAGTTTCAGGAAAAGAAATTACAGAATCTTTTCCTGTGTTAAGAAATTAAAATATACAGATTTCTTTGTGTCGCTGTGAAATACATGGGCATGCCACTATTATATGGAATATATATTGGGATTAATTAATTTATTATTTTCAAATCCTGCTGATAAATTGAGCTAATTTTTCCTGACTGTATTTTTTCCTTCTCTTTCTCGGTGGTTATTTTTTCTTTAAGTTTTTATCGCAAATGATTTCAAATGTGAAAAAATTGCAAGAATAGGAAGAGTCCAAATAATACTCCCATGCTTTCATTGGATTCCTCTGTTGTTAACATTTCATATTATTCACATTCTCCCTCTTCCCTTCTCTCTCTTTTTTATATATCATATACTATATGTTATACATTATATATTATATATTACATATATGATTATTTTCTACAGTATTTGAGAGTAAGCTGATGCATCATGATATATCACCCTAAGTACAGTGTGTTTTCCTAATAATAAGGGTTGTCTCTTCATGTTCACGCTATAGTTACCCTGTTCAGTACACTGACTCTGATTTAGTATTTTAATGTCTCTGCTTCTGTGTTGTCACTGTGTCCAGTTGACAGCATTTCCCCCTCTAGGACAGAGTCCAGCCCGGGATCAAGTAGTGTATTTAGTTGTCATGACTCTTTTGTCTCTTTCACTCTGGGACATTACCACAGCCTTTCTTTGTCTTTGATGGCATTGATAGTTTTGAGGCATACGGTGCTCCTTTCTTTCTTTTCAGTCCTCTCATACTCCTCATTTGCGTTAGTCAGTTGTTTCTTTGTGTTTAGATTCAGTTGTGTATTCCCTGCTAGAATATTGCATAGATTAATTCTCCTCTGGGATTAATTACATCAGGAGGCTCACGATGATGATGATCACCTGGTCAAGGTGTTGTTCGGTTTTTCCACTTTAGAGTTACTATTTATCCCTTGCAGTTGTGAAGCAACCCATGAGATACTTTGTTCTTGCTCGTCATCAAACATTTCCCCTGACTTCTTGCCTAAACCAGTCTTTTCTGGATGGCTGCAGAATTATGCTGTCCTGTCTTCAGCACTGCCTTTACCACTATTGTGAACATTCTAGTATATGTGCTGCTGAAGGGACCGTCCCAGAGTTCTGCATTCCGCTCTAAGCAAGAGCCCCTCCTGTCTCTCTCTCTCTCCCCGTTTCTAATATAGGGATGGACTTCCCGACTTCTGTTTCCATCTTGTATAATTTATTAGTGCTATGTAATTATTTTGATGCTTAGATTGCCCCAGATTTGTCCCGTGAGAGCCTCTTTAATCTGGCTTCTATGTCTCTGTGGCGTGTTCCTGTATTTGTTGTTGTTAGCACTTATTTACCTGCTAGGATAAAAAGAGGTTCTGGTTTCGTCTCGTATCATCTCTGCCTGAGCTCCGAAATCAACCATTTCTTCAGTATGTCCTGGTTCTTTTAGTGGAGAATGGGATTAGGGACCAAGATTTGAGTGCTAGGTGTGCTCATGGCTACGGTGGGGCCTTTGGTCAGAGGCCCTTTCGATGGTCAGAGTCAGGAAATTATACACATAAAAGTATATACATGCATCTATATATAGTTATATCATCTATATATATACACATACCTGTAGCTTTAGGGATGAAAAAAATATATGAATACACAAATAATAATAATAATGATTTTTTTTGCTCATACCACTATACAAAACAAGCCTGCTAAAAACAGTTCAGGATTTGCTTGTGATGTCCCTCCCCCAACTTTAACCCTGCCTAAGACTTAGGGTTTATTGTCAAACACTATGTTTGGGAATTGTGGTTGTTTTTGTTTGTTTGTTTGTTTTGTTTTGTTTTGAGAGAGAGAGCAGGGTCGGGGGGAGAGGCAGCCGCAGAGGGAGAGAGAGAATCTTGAGCAGGTTCCATGCCTGGCACGGAGTCTGGTTGGGCCTCGATCTCTGTACCCTGAGATCATGACCTGAGCCGAAATCAAGAGTTGGATGCTTAGCCAACTGAACCACCCAGGTGCCCCAAGGAATTGTTTTTTTTTTTTTTTTCCCTTTATAAACCTTCCCCCAATCCCCTAGTGTCATTATGTTGTTCATTTAAAGTATATTTGGGTTTAATTCTTTTAGTTTGCTTTCAGTTTTAGCTTTCCTCCTTCCCACCCTTGCCTTGTTGATTTAATTTTATTTTTTGAATATGTAAAACATTAACATGCTTTCAGATGTCAAAACTAAACAAAAATATATACCCAGAGACGTGCTACTCCCCCCAGCATTCCTTCCACCCTGATACTCCCTCTGCCTCTTGTAGGGAACCAGCCTTTTTGTTTTCTTTGTTATCTTTCCTGTATTTCTTTTAAACCTGATTTATGTGTGTTTTCATACTTTTTTTCCCTTATACAAAAGGTAACATACTATAAAAATAAGCCTTTTTGTACTTTCCTTTTTAAAAATTCTTTTCTTCTTTCTGTTTCCTTCCCTCCCTCCCTCACTCCCTTCCTTCCTTCTCCATCTCTCCCCTTTTCTCTCCTCCTTTCTTCAGTCTTTCTGCTGTTCCTTCACTCCTTTCTCTGTCTCTCTTATACAACTGATCTATGCTTGGACAGTTGAGTGGTTTCCTGCAATGGATAATATTATTCATATTTATTTTCATATCCGTGGAGATTTATCTTCAGGCTATATTCTTGGAAGTGGGAATGCTGGGTCAAGGATGAATGTTGAGTTAGGTAGGTAGTGCCAAATTCCTCTCTGTGGGAGTGTCTCACCAGACCCCTCAACCACAGCGTATTTTCAGGGTTTTGAATTGTTGCCAGTGTGATGGGTGAGAAATGATATTTTGATGTAGTTTTAATTTGCATATATCCTATTATGAATGAAGTTGAACGTTTTTTCATGTGTTTAAAGACCATATTTGTTAGTTTTATAAATTTCATTTTTGTGAATTGTCTGTTCATATATTTTGCCCATGTTTTTCAATTGGAGTGTGGTCTTTTTTCCCCTCAAAAATGTCTTTGTAAATAAGCTCTTAATCTATGAAATGTATTATAAGTATTTACCCAATTTGTTATTTGTCTTTTGACTTTGCTTATGGTGCTGTTTTTTTTGTAATGCAAAAGTTTTTACATTTATATAGATGAATTTGTGTGGAACTTTCTCTTCCATTTCTCGGGTTTTTGATCATGGTTAGAAAGCATTTCCCAACAGCTATGTTCACTTGTGTTATTTTCCAGTGCCTGTATAATTTCATTTTTCACATTTAGATGTCTGATTCATTTGTAGGTTATTCTTATGTATGATGTGATGATGAATGGATCTAATTTTGTCTGTATCCAAATGGCTATCTACGTGTCCCAACACCATTTAGCAAGAAAATTCTTTGTCTCTGTGATTTGAGCTTGGTGGTTACTCTTTAATGCACACCATGCCTCGATGTGAAGGGGACTGAATGGTGGTGACCAGTGGAACAGGGTGATCAGAGGAGAATGGGGAACCCAAATCTGTTGACTTTCAACTTAGAACTCAGTTTCTCTTTTACAAGTCAGCCTCTCCCATCCATTTCTCTTACTGATAAATGGATTAGCATATTTAACAGGAAAAGTATTTAAAACAAAAGAGGGGTTTAGGGATTGTCTGTGCTTTCCCTCCTGTCAGCAGTATCCATAACCACTCCCATTCCCTGAAATAGACTATGAGAACTTGGTGGCATACGTTTTTGGGAGCACCTGTGACTCTGTGTCTGCTGTCTGTAGCACCTGGTCACATGCTGATTACTCACAGTGCCCTCTTCTGCCACCTGCTCGGTTCGGGGTGCCTCTCTGGGAAGCCTGTAGCCACACGGGGTGAGCAGTGGACTCTGGAGGTTTTGGGGTTTGGGAGGCCTGGCATTACAAATCCATAATTCTCTGGCAAGTTGGGATATATACCAAAGTCTCTGTCTCCTAGATCTTGGGGAATGAAGAATTCCAAATAAATTTTCATACCTTCAAAAGTCAGTACTTAAAAGTCTGTTAATTTTTATTGAAAGCATAATGAACCTTCCTGTCTTTTTTAATAGAACTCACCTCATGGTAATTTAATATTGTTGGCACAGCCATTATTGTATATTTTGCAAGCTTAGTTTTGGTACATGTTAGTTTTCTATGATCTGTTGATAGGTATTCCATAAGAAGGGGGATTTTGTGGTCAAACACGTTTGGGAGATGTCGGCTTAAACAAATTTAGACATGTTTCTTTGCTATAGAACTTCTCAGAACTTACAGAATGAATTTGTCCAATTTATTGGATCAGGAACCAAAATCTACCCCCACCCCTCCACCCTTTAGCAGCTTTGATAGTTTGACCTGCACAGTCAAGTTCATTAGGGCTGCAAGTGTGTCCTATGGTACCAGCGTTCCACATCTACTTTTTGTTTTTATGGTCTTCTCCTGAATTCCTCCAAAGTTAAGCTGTTTGAAGGCAGGGACTGACTGTTGCCATTTTAGTCCTTACTTGGCTGTACAAATACCTACTACAGTGCCTGGCATATAGTAGGTGCTCATTAAGTATTTCTGGGCTTGAAGTTGTCAGCTCTCACTTAGCTTGTTGCAGTGTTTCTGGTTTGGTTTCCCCTTCCAAATGTATGTTTTTTTTTTTATTTATTTATTCATGAGAGACAGAGAGAGAGAGAGAGAGGCAGAGGGAGAAGCAGGCTCCCAAGGAGCAGAGAGCCCGATGCGGGACTCGATCCCAGGACCCTGGGATCATGACCTGAGCTGAAGGCAGACGCTTAACCATCTGAGCCACCCAGGCGCCCCCAAATGTATGTTTTTAATAGCAGTTTCTAAACAAATCAAATGAACATATTTGCAAAGAATTATGTGTGTAACGTTTCTGGCCTTTCTAGAGGTATAAAGCTTAGCCGTGGACCTTCATTAAATAAATGATTTAGCTATTCCTGCTTGTCCCCAGGAATAGGCACATAGAATTGCCCCTCAGACAGGCAGCTCGTGCATAAGCCAATGCCTGTGGCTGGGAGGTCTGTCCTTCTGCTTTTGCAGTTTAAGAGCCAGACCAAACGGCTGCTGGTTTTCTCTGCTTCACGCATCTTCTGTGTTTGGATAGCTTTTCTGATCAGCAGCCACTGTGATCTACTCTGGTTTCAGCTGCTCCGAAAGGTGACCCCCTGTCTCCCAGAGCTCATCCAGTCTTCCTCTACCCAATCAGGATCCCACAAAGGATCCATATTTTAGGTTAGTTAGTATCAACCATACACGTGTGTGACACAGACACACACATGGATTTTTGGAGTGAGGGACTAGGGTGTCTAGTATCTAGGCTTAGCACAGGAGCTGTTTGTGAACTCAGAATTCTGAAGCAGTTAGTGTGCTTTATTTATTTTCAACATTTTATCGGTGCCCTCTTTGAATATACAAGTAACTAATTTTCATTGTAGACAATTGGGAAAACAAAGAAAGTATAAGGAACAAAATCTAGATGGCCTGGAATCCTATTGCCCCAATGTACATTATAGTGAATAGTGTTCCATTGTGTGTGTGTGTGTTTGTGTGTGTGTGTGTACATCACAGCCTGCTATTCTGGGGCTTGCTTTTTAAACCAATTCTCCATTGTTAATTATGTCCTGTACTTTTGACATCACAGTTAATATTTATAATATTTATGTATTGCAACACGGAACCATTAACCTTTATTTCGTGCCTACAAGGCCAATGATTGTGTGACACGAGTCAGTGATTGTATCTTCATTCACCCTTGTGCTTCCAGGGTCTTGCTCAGGGCCATCTGTGCACATGTTTTTGGCTCAGTAGATGCCTGATGAATTTAGGTGACTAAGGCATTAAATTGGAATTGGATCTGCCCACCTGTTCTTAAGAAATTCAACTCTCCAAATGATGTATTCCAAAACTGCAAAAGAAGGTGACAGCCAAAGCAGATGAAGCCACCCTTATAAGGATAGGAAGAATTCAGTAAGACCCTACCAGCTCAGTAGGTGTTGCCCCTTGGTGATTTGAAAGTCTCTGCCAGTTATGAGACAGGGCTTCCCTTGATTGTATGGTTGGCACGGTTGGTATCTGGTCCTCATCATTTTAAGCCTGGAACTCCCCACCCCCCTTTTGAAAATAGCAAAGCAGGGTTTCCATGGTGGGAAGGGGAGGAAATCGGTTTGCATTAGTCAGACGTGGAAGGCAGCCCAGGATCAACCTGATGCCTTTTTCATACGTGCCTAAGAGCAAGAGTTTTGCATTAATTGGCTTGCCTGTATCTGTGCTCTGCCTCGGATGCTGTGGAAATGGGATTGGTTGGCAGAGGCATTGCACGGTGAAGGAAGAATCAGAGCAAGGGGTTTAAAGGATGTACAGGAGAATATTCCCTGCTCCACAGGCATCTTCCTCTTTGGGGCACCAACAAACTCATTTCCACCAGACGCAGTGGGTGGAATTCCTTCATCACCTCTGCTCGGGTAAGAGATGAGCCTCGTGTAGCTGAATGATCAAAACTCCCCTGGGCAACCGTTGCCAAAGGTTCGTCGCCTTCCTGCAGTGTCACCTCCCCACAGGACTTCTAGCAGAAATGGATACCTAACTATTCAGCCCCCCAGAGGCCTTGTCTTTCTCAGCCGTACTCACCAGTCACGGCACAGCGTCTCTCTCCTCCGTGTCGGGCTGGATAAACACAGATCAACCCTCACATCCTGACTCACTCCTACGTCATGCCAGAGAAGTTATAAAATGTTGGAGTGACTTACTTAAGTATTATTCCTATCATGGTTTCTTGGGAAAGTACCCTTTGCCTTGATGGAGATGTGGAAAGCCTCTTGATTCCTTCCGCAGCAAGGTTAGGAACCATCTCGTAGGGCAGGGTGCTTCTCTAGCAGGCTGAGCTCATCCCACCGAGTGTGTGGGTTCTTAATTGGAGGGAGCAAAGGAGATACGGACTGCCGTATCCACAGCCGGGGTCTGTCTTAGGTGCTTCTACTGGCATTGGGATAGTCTTTCCAACATGCACTCGAGACAGATGTCACCCTATTTTACAGATGAGGATCCTGAGCGCAGAGACTTGATGTTACTCTCCTAGGTCACAGAGGTGGTAGTCAGAGGACTGAGACTCCAAACTGGGTCCGAAAGGCCACGAAATCTGTGGCTCTTCCTGTATATGCGGCCACCTGGCATGCCGTTCTGGAGCACCAATTTCTCTGATGGTGTTCATAGATTCAGGGCCTGCAGCCTGCATTTGGGGTTACGTGTTCTATTCTCTAGAAGCCTTTCCTGACTTCCTGCTCCCCACCGCACACACTTCATATCCAAGTGAACACGTAATGGTTAGTTGCATTTATAACATTTAAAAAGAATGTCCTCTAAGAACTCTTTTTTAGTTTTAGTCGTTTAATTTTACTGAAGGCCACAAATCTTTACAGAAAAGGCCTATTTAAGAATTTTTCACATGATTTTGGAAGACATATTGAAAGTAGAACGCCGAATTTGCTGTCCTCAACATCTCCTGATCAGGAAAACCTTCAAAATCCTGCACAGCAACATCAATTACCAGTTCTCTTCAACACCGAGAAATTTCCTATTTATTCTTGTCTCAAGGAAATTCAGACGATGATGCTGATAGATTTCAGCCTCAGCTTTGGCTTAATATTGACTCTAACGCTCAGTTATTTGGCATTTGACCCAAGCAGGTAATGGGTACAAATCTTCTTTCAGCGGATTTTTAAGCTTTTGTGCCAGAAGGCAACATGTAGGTGTCTCAAGGTCAGACAGGAACAAATGGTTTCCATGGTCACCACCCACTAGTTCTCCAGTAATCCTTAAGGAAGTCAAGGAGCATCTTGTTAAAGAAAGGGAACCCGCGGCTTAGAGAAGGGAAGGGCATTCATATCCAAGGGTACGTACCTGGTGGTGGTAGAGCCTGAGCATTGGACCCCTTCTCCATCCTGGGGCATGGGATGCCACAGACCTGGCTTTTAGTCCTGGCTCCAGGGCTGACCCTGGCACATAAAGAGTAAGGCATGTGATTTCCATATTGCCTGTCTAATGAGCAGTGTTGGTAAACTCATTAATTAGTGTTGTGTTTATGGTTTTATTATGACTACTGAGTTGTAAGTTTAATTGAAATTGACTACCTTCTGGCAAGCCTTGGTTTCCTCTCTTGCACGCGTGTTGAGTATGATGGTCGTATCACCTCCCGAGACGATTCGACTTGGCCGTTCTGTGGTGTGATTAGGGTTGGATAGAGGAAAGGTGAGACCTAATGGCTTTTGAAGTCCGAGCCAGTTTGTAATTGCTGAGAGGCATGACTGAGGGCAGTACATTGACAGGCTGGGTTTTAGTTGACATTGCAAGTATAAATACACTTCTTCCTGGTCCGTGCGATACAGATTTGGTTGTCTACCACGTGTATTTCTCATTTTTGTCTTCAGTTCCTGGTTTGGTGATGGAATGCAGTTTTGGAGACAATTTCAGGTTGGTTTATTTGCTTAATAATTATAATACTGTATTCACTGACGTTTCTTGGTTGAGCACCAGAGCACACTAGTGTGTGCTGGACTGTGCACACCATCATCCCTAGTCATAAAAGAAAAACAATATGCAAGGCATACATTCTAATTCCTCCTTTGCAAATAAGGAAGTTGAGGCTCAGAGAGATTAAAGCACTTGTTTAAGTTCACTTCAATAGTGGCAGAGCCAGCGTGTGTCTAACTGCAAAGCCTAGTCCCTTCTTACACCCCCACATCGCGGGACTGATAGCTGGATGTTGGGATCTACACACTCCTCCTTACCCCCCATCCTGTGACAGTACCTCACAGGACTTCGCTTGGGCTGGTGCTGGCTCTTACGGTCCCCGTGGCCTTGACTCGTGTTCTGAGGCCAGCACCCACCTTCACTGATTATATGATGCTGGTGACCCTCCCCTGGCCTCTGCCGACAGCCTCCGGGCAACCTGACACCCCCCTCTAAAGAGCTCACCCTGGATGCCCCAAGCAGGGGGGAAGAGGCCTTGAAAAACTACTAGTGTGTGATTGGGAGTTACTTTGAGCTTGAGCCGAACAGTTGGTCAGTTCTTGTCATTAATTTGACTTTCGGCTTTTCTTCTGAGCATTTTTACCCAAACCCCCAGCAGTGACTCTCAACCCCGGCTGCGTGTGAAAATCACCCCGGGGAGCTGTGTAATGGTAACTGTGCCTGGGTCCCCCCTCTACACATTCTGATTGGAATAGGGCTGGAGTGGGGCCCTGAGTATCTGCATTTTTAAAAATTAAGTACCCCGGGGGATAATAATGTTCAGCCAGGGAAGAGAACCAATGCTTTAGGGGCATAAAAGCCCTCTTCGCTCTTTTGTTGATGCGGTATGCAATCTGCTGAACTCGTGGCTCCAGAGAACTGGATGGAGCCACTTTGGATTGGATCACTGGGAACAGAGCCACGACTTCTGCCATTTTCTTTTCTTTTTTCTTTTCTTCTCTTTTCCTTTCTAGATTTATTTATTTATTTGGGAGAGAGAGAGAGAGAGAGAGAGCACAAGCAGGGGGAGCAGCAGAGTGGGGGGAGAGGCAGGCTCCTTGTTAAGCAGGGAGCCTGATGCAGGCCTTGATCCCAGGATCCCGGGATCATGACTTGAGCCGACGATAGACGCTTAACCGACTGAGCCACCCAGGTGCCCCTGACTTATGCGATTTTCCCTCCTAATTCATTCTCCCCACACTTACCAGATTTTCATCATCGAGGGCATGTGTTCTCTCGTTTGCGAGATATTTACAATCACTCCCAGATTTTACTCTGGAACATATTGTGGGGTATTTATACTAGCTTAGGTATTTGTCTGTCGTCTCTACTTTTTGTTTACTAATTTAATTTACTAGTACCTGTAAAGGGATGGCTTCAGGTGAAACGGTCACTGTGGCACCCAGATGCATGCGGAGACAGTGCGCCTCGCCCCAGTGGAATTACGCCCCAACTCCCCAGCCCGGCGTCCTGTGTCCTCTTGATTGTCTGACAACAGTCTTTCTCTCCAGAATGAAGGCCACTCTTTCCTGTCCCTGGGCTCCAGCCGGCTGAACTGTACCCCGGACCAGGATCTGCCCCATCCCTGCCTTTGTTGGCGTTTCTTATCCTGCTGAGACATGGACTCTTTCCCAAAGCTGTCCCTCATCCCGACAGCTAGAAATAACCTTTCCTTTCCTAGAACCCCCACCCTGCTTTGAGCGGGAACACGTTTAGAATTTATCCCATTGTACCTTGAGCTATTCTTATTTATGCGTGTATATTAATTCTTGCCCTTCTGTAGGTTTCTGGAGGGTGGGGCTGCCCCTTCATTTTGGTGTGTCTTGCTGTGCCAAGAATATTAGAGGCATTCCCTAAATGCTTTTTGACTAAATGTGTTCCTTTTAGTTCAACTCAGCAGTTGTCCAAAATTAACCTCATGAGATATTGGTGGCTTTGGTGAACATTTGGAGAGGTACACCGGGATGGAGTGAAATCCGGTGACCTAGTTACAGAATATCCCCTGCAGGCTCACTAGTGAGGAAGGCTCATGTTTAAACTCTGTGAAAGGAGAGCCTGGCTTATTTATGGTGGTGTGGTTGTTTACAGGTCTTTAAAAATGATCCTCTGTTTTTTGAAGTATAAAAGCAATATTCTATATGTAGAATATTGAGAAAATGGGGATGAGAGTGAAAGAAGAAAAGAAAAATCACCTGTAATACGTCCAGCCTTTATGAATAAAACCTGCCCCGTTGTAACAGGATGTGATAATGTAGAGCGTCCTGTGGTTGGAGAAAGGAGTCTGCTTCTTTGTAGTTTTAATAATTGGCGGCAAGGCCAGTGTGTCCAGTGGGTGAGCTAGCTGCTTGTTATTATTATTGTTGTTGTTGTTGCCATTGTTGTCATCATCACATACTGTGAGGACATCCTGGGCTGCTCTGTGATTAAACACCTTATATTGACAAAGGGCGTGCAGTCCTTTTATTTTTAGCAGCTGTGCCTCGACAACAGCTGTGTGAGGAAAGCCACTGTCTTCACCATACTTGTTACCACATAGTAATGGATTCCAACTAATTGGGAAAAAAAAAAAAGGGAAGCTCTGAGTTTAAGGAACGAGTCTCCCCCGCCCAACACCCCCACAGCCAGGGCAGGAAGATTAGTGTTTAGAAAATGTGTTTGGGCGGGGCGCCTGGGTGGCTCAGTTGTTTGAGCGACTGCCTTCGGCTCAGGTTATGATCCTGGAGTCCCGGGATCGAGTCCCGCATCGGGCTCCCTGTTCAGCAGGGAGTCTGCTTCTCCCTCTGACCCTTCCCCCTCTCATGCTCTATCTCATTCTCTCTCTCAAATAAATAAATAAAATCTTTAAAAAAAAAAAAAGAAAATGTGTTTGGGCAAGGGCTGGGGGCTGAGTTAATTTTGTTTTTTTCTTCTTTTTTTAGGTTTTCTCTCTTTGTCTTGTATTTTTAAATGCTGTAGTTTGATTATTTCTTAAAAAATGTTTGCCAAGCACCGAAGAGAATTCCAGAATGCAGAAGAGTAGAACGCATGCAATGAAAGTCTCCCCAGATCCATTCATCAGTGAGAATCATTGTTCAAGTTTTGGAAAACACTTCAAGTTAATCAATTTAGAAGGTACAGGAAAAGTCTAAAAAACAAAAAACAAAAACCAAAAAAACAAAAAAAAGGAAAATTACCTATCTCACCCTTTACAGGGATCCACTGTGCCATTTTATTTGTGGAAATCTGTTTTGCTCCATAACCCCACATAGCAAACTCACCCTCCACGCCCTAGTTCTTGGCTCTACTTTATAGAACATTTTGAAAGGATTTAAGAGTAAAAAAAAAATCCTATCTCGACCAAAATGCACTTGTATCTGTTTTGACACCCCTCCCCCACCACACACAGACACACGCACACATGTTCAAACACAGGGGAGCAACCACTGTGTTGAGCCCCAGCCTCTTATTTTACAGACAGAAAGACCGAGGCCTAGAACTTATTATCCGAGGTCACGTGTAAAAGAAAGTGGCCGTCAGCGCTCAAACCCAGGCCTCCTGAATTCTGGCCCAGTGCTGCTTCTACAGTGATCCCTCCTTACTAGGTCATAGAAGCGGTGGTAGAGAAAAGGAAAAACACGTCAGTTCTAAAGAGTGCAGTTTTTTTTTTCCCTGTGTCCTTTAGCCGAGCTATTTTTGTGACCGTTCAGTACATGTACAGTGCTGCCTCTCGGAGCCTTCGGCCGGACTAAGAGGCCACTCACCTCTGACCGCAGCCATGCCATCCCTCATGGCAGGCTCCATGGAATCTTTGGCCCAGAAACCAGATGGGAACAGACTATTCCAAGATAAAAAAATCAAATCTCAGGGTCTGAGCATACACAGAGAAGAATGACTGTATATCCTGTTGGACTATGTGCACGACAATGGAACAGTGATTTAGGAGTGTGTCTGGCTGGGGGTGGGGGCGGGTAGGGGCTGATGCTGAGGTTGATTCATCTCTTATTCCCTAATCCATCCATGAGCTCTGATAAATCTTATTACACAAATGCAAATGATTTTCCCTAAATGTGACCCTATTATTCTAGCTCCCCAAACCTTGAGTTGGTTCCTTTTGCCTGTACAACAAAGCATGGACTCCTCAGTTTGGCCCTCTGGGACCTGTCCAGAGGACAGTGATATAATCTGGGGATGTAATAATCCCCCATGTGCAGCCAGGCTGCTCCACCGTCCGCCAGCCCTCTTATCCGGGGAGGTTTCTGAACCTCCCTGGGCTCCGGTTTCCTCCTATGTGAAATGGAGGTAGGCTCGTTATGGGGATTAAATGAGTTTGTAACAGCGCACCGGTGACGAGGTCATCCATCACATAGAAAGTGCTACAGGGTATTAGTTTGTCAGGTGAATACCTCTCCGGTCCCTCTACTGATAGCATTTCCCTTCTGCACTAGACTTCTGAGCGTTCCTGAGATGGGCCTCTCATTTCCCTGCCTCTGTGCCACTGTGACCCTCACCTGTGAACTGTGGGCTCTCTCATTTCTTCCCGTCCAGCTCTTACTTATTCTTTTGAGGCTGAACTCAAATACACCTTCATCCATGTATTTCTCTATTCATTCCTTTAACAGATTGTTATCGAGGGTCTACTGTGTTGCAGGTGTCTTCTGTAGGAAGGCTCCCACAGTTCCTCGGGCTCGGATGGTCTATCCCGTATGCCTCTCCAACCACATCACTGTTGACATCTCTTTACAGTTTCTGACGGGCCCTGGTAGAATATTAACTCTTTCAGAGTAGGTGCTTATTAAGCTTTACTTATAAATGGATAAATGAGTGAATAAATGAATGAATTACCCTTTGTGGGTATTTATTGTGTTCTAATGAAGGTAAAAAATAGAAACAAAACTTAATTTGTGTGTGTGTGTTTGTGTGAGAGAGAGATAGAGAGAGAGAGAGAGGAAGAGAGAGCGAGGGAGGGAGGGAAGGAGAGAGGGAGGGAGACGGAGATTTTAATGGGAGAAGGGTTGAGAATGCTCTGAGGGCAGAGGACTACCTCCAAGTCGCAGAAAGGCATGAAGACAGGGAAGAGAGGGGGGTGCAGAAGTAGAGAGAAGCAGGATGAGAGAGTAGGTTATTCTCTGAATCATAAAGCATTCACTCCAAGAAATGGTTTTCCTTAAGTGGTAGAAAATGTGAAGTTGAATTGGGTCTCATTTTTCCTTTCCCTGTTTAGGAGGTTGGAACTCATTTTTTAAATGAGGTGGGGGAGGGAGAGAGGGTTTGGAGAAGGAAAGTGAAAACTGTTTTCTGAGGCTGTCTTTGCCAAGTAACCTCGGAGAGAAAGTTCAGGAGGTGGGCCTGCCAAAGCTGACCAGGAGCACGCAGCCAACTCACTATTTCTTTCATTGTTGTCCCTGTCGCCGTCCTGTCCCTACTCTCCACTT
Organism: Leptonychotes weddellii; assembly: GCF_054177405.1. Classification (NCBI taxonomy): domain Eukaryota; kingdom Metazoa; phylum Chordata; class Mammalia; order Carnivora; family Phocidae; genus Leptonychotes; species Leptonychotes weddellii. Next base: position 121,905,900 of record NC_138369.1, read on the forward strand.
CCAACCATCTCCTTCCTGCCTTCTTTCCATCCTCTCTCCCTCACTTCCTTCCCTTCTTAATATGTAACTATTACAAGTAAGAAAATGGGGAAAGATACCAAAACAAACAGAAGGGAAGCCGATGATTTCAACTTTTTTGATGGGTTTTAGATCTCTTTACCTCATCACCTCTTCTGTTTCATTCTGGAAGTTTCCCCTCCTGTCACCCCCTCGTCTCTTTGTGTCCCACCCTTCTACCTACTTCCAACTCAAAGCAGGAGAGGAGACTTTAGCAACATAATGGGTTTGAGGAGGGAGAAGGGCTGATTCTAGAGGTTTAGTACGAGCAAATTTCCAGCCTTTTTCTTCTGATGATTTCCCAGCTGAATTTTTTTTTGGTCTCTCAACTTTACTGCTAAAGATGCTTCGCTGTGGAAGGCACAAAAGATCAGTGATGGGCATATGTCCACTGAGTCCTCAGACTCCTCTGGGGCATTCTGAGACGAAGAGAACCCCCGATGGCCGAGCACTCAGTGTTGATGTGTGCATGCACACTGTGGGTGCTTCGGAGAGGCTGGTTTCTGGGGAGAGAGGGTGGGCCAGGGAGTAGGCAGGCAGGTGTGCCAACAAGCCACGAGTACCTGGAGGCAGGCTGTCAAGTGATCAATGCCGGAGTTACGAGCCTGCTGAGGGTAAGGTGTCTGTTGGCTGCCACTGGGGAAGGCTTTGCTGTGGGTGGCAGTGTTCTAGGTCTTGAAAGGTAGCTAGGCTGTGATAAACATGGGAGAAGAGATGTGTCGTCGAGACGGAGGGAACACCAGAGGCATGAGAATCTGTCAAGCAATGGGGGATGGCGGGCTGAGTCTTGAAGGTGCGCGGACGTGAGGCTTCTCCATCAAATCATAGACGTTTTACGTGTCCCGCTCTTGTGTTTGGGGCTCTTTCCTGTAAGCAGTAGGGAGCTTTTCTGGGTTTTGGAAGGAGCTGTGATCGGATTACTCTGGTGAAGTGTGTGTGTGTGTGTGTGTGTGTGTGTTTTGTTTTGCTTTGACTTTTTCATTTCCCCAGTCTTTTGAGGAACTGTTGGGCAACCTTGACTCTGGAAAGCATGCACTGCCAACCTTTATCTGTCTTCTCTTCTCTCTCCTGGACTGGCCCCACTCCTTCTTGCGCTTCTGGGGAAAAAGCTTGGCAGTGCCGGCTCCAGGGGCTCCCGCTCGAGCTCTCGGGGGCAGCCCTCTCTGCCTCTTCCTGTTTCCCATTCCTCCCCTCTTCCCTTCCTCCTCCTCCTCTTTCTCTGTCACCACCCCCGCCCACCGCCAGCAGCCGTGCTCCCCTCCCTAAAATAAATAAACCAGTCGCTCCAAAAGGTTCCAGGCACATTAGTCACATATCCCAGAAGTTTAATACAGAATTATTTTGACAGTGAGAACAAGAAGTGTTTTCTAGTTGAACGCACAGAACTTGCTTATTCCAACTGGGCTTTCTGCCGCCCAGACAGATGATATGTTTTTTAGATGGATCGGCCACGCAGGGGGCTGTGTCGCTTCCCTTGGATGCATGACAAACTGCTCACTACCAAAAGTGGTTGGGGAAAAGATGTGAAATGAGACAGGGAGAGAAGAATGAAATCACATCCTTATTGGGAACATAACTTTCTCCCTGGTAACTTCAGCAAGCCGCCGAGAGATTTCTGCATGTTTATTTATTTATTTGGCTGCCTCTGGAGCTGTGAAGTCCCTTTTTCAAGCCGGGCTCGTGCGTGTGCTAAAAGATGAGGACAGATCGAGTTATTGCAATGCGGGTGGCTCTCCAAGCATTCCAGTTGAATAGCTCTTCCAGAAATATTTCTTGACTCACTTATTTAGCACTTTCTATTGCTGTTACTAAGCAGATTGGAGGGCCCTCCCTGTGCTGTTGCCAGACAGCTCTTGGGTTGATGTGGATCCCTTATCCCTATTTGGCCTGTGCAAAGATGGAGGAATGAAAAGCTCAAGGCCGTTGTCATCTCAGAGGGCTTCCCCCCCGCGGCCCCCCTGCCCCGAGGTGCCATCACACCGTATGCATCGTCAGAGAAAGAATGAAAGTGTGTGCTGCCCTCTGTCCAGCTTTGCCCCTCTCCTTCTGGGTCCCGGCCCCAAGCAGGAAGGCCTTTCTCCTGGGGCGGTTCACTGGGTGTGAAGCCCTAGAGATGAGCACGGAGGAGAGAAGTAAAGAAGTTCCCGACCTGGGATGTTTTGTTCTGTCTGGCTTCCGTCTTCCTTCACTTCTGCTTCTCAAATCCTTCTAGAGATCTCCAGCCTTCTGGGGGGGCTGGGTTGATCTCTCTAATAGCAGTGCATGCTCTCTGGAGCTTTCTGACCTTCTCTGCTTGTTTCTCATTAGCCTGTCATTCCCAGGCCTTCCTCCAGGAAACCTCTGTGTGGCCCAGGCATTTACTGGCTTTATGACTTTCGACAGCAGGCTCTTTGGGCTTTGGTGTTTTCAGACGTTGCTCCTTTGTGGAATCCTATTTCAAACCCCTCATGACATGTGATGTGAAATCCCAGGATAAGAGATAACCGAAGCGCAGTTGTATGGTGGTGCTGTGGTTACATGTGGAGGATCCAATAAGCTTCCACCCTGGGCCAACGTAGCTTTCCAGAATTCTGTGCCTCTGGGGAACCGACTTTGAAAACCACTGTCTTGGAGGTGAGTCAAGACTGCTGGCAGCACCTAAGACCACGGTACTGCCTTCTTTAAGCTTTCTGCCCACCCCCCGGACATCTCTCAAGGTTGAGGAAGCGGCACCTGTGTAGATGAGGAAGAGAGGCCCAGAGGGATACGTGGCCTTGGCTGTTTCCTCACACTGGCTATGACATTCTATGTAATGAAGGCCTTTTAGCGTGGTCACTTTGGGTGACTCTTCCCCAGGCCTCCTCACGGGCCCATGCCTGGCTTGTGAGTCAGGGCACCCCCTGGCTAGCACTTCATTGTTACTCATCACTCTGTGCTGAGTGGCAGTTTGCAGGAATCCTTGCTACCATGGGGGCGTTCTGGGCCTACAGCCTCTATCTCAGGAACATTTATGAAAGGAGTAGCATGGCAGTCAAGCTATTTTTTAAGGTAACTTTTTAAAAAAGATTTATTTATTTATTTGAGAGAGAGAGAGAAAACGAGAGGGAGAGACAGAAGAAGAGGGAGAGAGAGAATCCCAAGCAGACTCCATGCTGAGCACAGAGCCCAATGCAGGGCTTAATCTCACGACCCTGAGATCATGACCTGAGCCAAAACCAAGGGTCGGACGCTTAACCGACTGTACCACCCAGGCGCCCCTGTATTTGCTTTTCGTGAGGAAAGTCGAGCATGGGCTATCTTTCATTCCTCCACTGATATTTATGCGGCACCTACATTCACATGACACTCTGTTAATCCCCAAAGAAGGTTCTTTTTCTTTTTTTAAGATTTTGTTTATTTATTTGACAGAGACACAGCGAAAGAGAGGGAACACAAGCAGGGGGAGTGGGAGAGGGAGAAGCAGGTTTCCCGCCGAGCAGGGAGCCCGATGCGGGGCTCGATCCCAGGACCCCTGGGATCATGATCTGAGCCGAAGGCAGACGCTTAACGACTGAGCCACCCAGGCGCCCCAACCCAAAGAAGGTTCTGACCTTTATGATTATACTTTCCATTTTTACATTGCAAGACCGTTTCTAAAGAACTTTTCCCAGCTAAGATCTCAACCACGACGGGGCAGAGGAGACTCCACAGTTAGGTTCATAGTTCATAGTTTGGATGAGACGAAGTGCGAGGACTTGAACCAGAGGCTCCTTGACCTTTACCATTACACCAAATCACTCATGGTTCTTGTAGTGGGAATTATGAACGGGTATACTATTAAGAGGTGCCATTTATTAGGTGCTTACTTAGATGTCAAACACCGCTAGGGCGACACTTTGTAAAAAGCCTATTTCATCTTTTCAAGTGCCCCATAAGGTAGACATGGTTATGTCCAGTTTGCAGATGAATTGCTAGAGATATTGAAGGGATAAATAACTTGCTCAAGTTCTGCTTCAGAGAACTGATGGACGTTGGATTCTAAACAGGACTGTGTGCCTGCCGTATGGGATGCGGTCCCTGTCCTTCCTTAGTCCTCCCCGAGAAGATGAAAAGTGCACTCTTAAAAATCACAAAGCTAGTTTGTGGGTGGCCATGTGCCACAGCGAGGGTTGTGCACTCACTGTTAAGGGTTCACAGGTGGTTTTCTCTCTCTGTTCTTGGAGGTCGTAATGCCCTTAGACGGTCCCTTCCACTTTCTTTTCAGATCTTATGTGCTCCACATCGAGATGTGCTTCATCGAACTGATTGTGTGCCATGGGGCAAGTCATTTCTATTCTTGGGGCCTCGGTTTCACCCCCTCTCAAGCTATCCTTTTCTGCTCTGACTTTGGTTTTCTTTTACGTGTCTGGGGGATGTGTTCATCGAATTCTCTTTGTATAATTCCTTTCAAAAGTATTGTTTGGAATTATAGATACAACATTTTTGTTTTAGTGGAATGACAATTGCAGATTACCCCTGTTTTCAAAGAGATTTTCTGCTTCTGAAACGTAGTTTGCAAGTGTTTGAAACTCAGACACCACATGAAGAGATAACTAAGTCATATCAAGAAAGATGAGTGCCGAGGACATGTTCTGATGGGCTAGCTGGCTGCGTCTTGCTTTTCCAGTGTCAGTTTGCCTCTCTAACTCTTATGTTAGAACAGTGCCCAACACCTGTGTGAACATGTGCGTGCACACACACACACACGCACATTCAATTCTTGAGATAGAAACCCTCGTACCTCTGTTAAACTTGACACTTTCTCCCTAGAATCTGGTTAGCAAACCTTTGGGTGAGCAAAAGAAGAATCTTTTTCTCTGTGCCAAGTTCAGGGTGTGAATCAATTCTCCCTGCCTTTTGCATTTTAGTAAATGTTTCCTAGATGGATTCTTCAGATTTCCAGTAAAGACAAACAGCTCAGAAACCGGATTGCATTCATACCCAAGGCCTGAGTTCTGGGACCCAGGCATCGGAGCTCAGTGCCATATAAGGCCAAAAGAGGCACAGGGAGAGGGAGTTGGGAGAGAATACCAGACATACAATGCATTCCTAAGAAATGTGCATTCGCAACTGACAAAATGGGACCCCATTGGTTTCCATCTTCTTCAGAACGTGAACTGTGAAATTTTGAGAAGGAAGCCAATGTTCCAAGCATCTGCCACCGAGAACAGTTTATTTTCCCTTTTCTTTTCAGTCACATGTAGGTTTAATTTGGAGTCAGTGTTCAAGTCAATGCTAGCTTGGAATGAGGGCTAAGAAATTATTCTTGGAGTCAGCAGATGTGGGTTCTCAGCCCATTCGACCGCCATCCAGCTGTGAAGCTCTCTCTCTGGCCTGTTTTTTTCAGTCAAAGTGGCAGGGCTGGATTTGGTGATCGCCAAGATCTCTGCTATTTCTGTTTTCTTTGGTTCTAATTTTGCCCAAGATTTTCCAGTTTCTGTGGAATTCCCTGTGGAAAGTAGTTTCTGATTCTTCCAAATACTTTCTGTGGTTTGAACTTAAAAAGACAAAATAAAACCCTGGTCTTGAATTTTTCTTTGTGATTTCCTTAAATATGCCTTGGACACATTATTAGACTTCACTTGGCAGATAACTTTGTGCATTTACTGCATCGTCACAGTCATGTGCAGCACCAAGTTGTGGGGTCAGGTGTACACTTAGTGAACGCGGCCCCTGAGTGGCCTTGTTGGTAGTCTGCTTCTCTTATAAATTCTGCCTTCCCTGTGGGAGAAGCAGGACCCGTAGGAGGCAGCCCCCACAGCTTCCTCACACCTTTAGAAAGGGAACGAGGGATGTGAAACTGAGGTGTTGGCTTTCCAGTCAGTCATGGGATGAGTCGCTTGCCTGGTGTGGATATTAAGAAGGTTAGGAAGAAACAGAAATGCAAAATTCTGGCCCTAGCGCAGACTGTAGTCAGTTTTACTTTATGAGACGAGGCGTGATATTCTAATAAACGCTCTTTGTCTTAACGGGTTCTGTAGTTGGTTTTCAACCCACTACAACAGTTAGGTTGCAAAAGTTTGTACTTTTCCATTCCTTCCAGAAGGCGTTCTGGCCAAAGGTGATCTCTCCCGTTTCCCTTCTGAAGGCAAGGCATTATTTTCTCTGCTGAGTTAAAGGGAGGTTTCTTTGTTCCTTCACAAAATATTGCAGCCCTTGGGCTCAGATGCCTTGGTGCAGGCTGTGCCTTGCTAGTACACTGAGTGGTTGTGGAAGGGTATTGTGCTGAGGAAGCCGTGGTGGAGGAGCCTTCCTCCCCTCGGGGGCTGAAGAACCGGGCGCCGCTCTGCCCAGCCACGCTGCGGTGGCCTCTTGGCTGGAGCGGGCCACTGCACGGCCACTGAGTGCTGGGAGTAGGAGAAAGGGGCAGATTGGAGTGGATAATGAGGCAGCCCTTGCTCCAGAGACGGTGGAAGCTAAGAGGTCTGTGTTCCGATGGCAGCCGTGCCATGCACTTGCCCTGTGAGCTGGTCAAGATGCTTCAGCTCTCTGGGCCTTCATTTCTCCTTCTGAAAAGTGAAGGGCCTATGGGTCTTGAAGGCCTCTTCTTTCTGGCTCTTAAAGCAGGAATGTAACGTATTTCCAGATGGGCCCTTCGTGTCTCATACTTCTCTTGAGGAGTATCCCCAGCGATCCCGAGCTCACCAACTTGCACCAAGCTCTGACCATGCCATAGAAGAGGGCACAAACAAGATGCCCGCTCTGCGGACCCCTGCTCACCGTAATATCACAATTTTTTTTTAGCACAGCATTCAGCTCCCTTCACCGTCTTCCTCCACCTGGTGGTCTTTGGTTTTTGGGAATGGGGGCTTCTGCAACCTTTCTTTCCATGGGTGGCATTCATCTTGACTGAGCTAGCTGTGGGCCCTTTGGTGCCACAGAGGTGGGTGTGCGAATGAAAATAGCACACGGCACACCCTGATGAGGTGGCTTTACTGGGTTGAAAGTGGAGTTGAGAGGAATGCATCAGGTTTCAGGGTTCTGTGGTAGACTCTACCCATCAGTTAGGGGGGATCTTGGGGAACCAAGCACAATGTGTCTTCCGCTTTGGTAAAAAGCATACATTTTAATGGTTATCAATGCTTAGTGCGATTATGAGAAAACCACAGGGAAGACCCATCATAAAACAGTAATAATTTGTTGACTGCGATTAGCCCGTTGGGGACTCTCATATGTGACATAGGTTCACACAGGGCTTTACAGTGGACTCACCCCTTTCCACGTCCCGTAACTCAGCAGAGCCTCACAACAGGTCCACGATGGTGGCAGGCTAAGGAATGTTACCCTCATTCTACTTAAGAGCAAAGTGATGCTCGAATAGAAAGAAGGGGCTGCCCAGTGTCACGTGGTAAAGAGATGGCATGGGGAGGACTTGCCCCGTGTCCTTGTGCCCGCACCCTGTTTCTTGTTTTTCTGAAGCTTCAGCCTGGCAAGTAAAACAGGATAGATGCACACACGTGTGTGTCCTCACCTCCTCCATCAGAGGATGGCAGAGAATGGTATTTACTTAGTAGTGAGTTGTGTAAGCCATAGTATTTGGTGAATCAAGCTCGGTGATTAGTGGGGTGATGTGCCAGTCAGCTCACTTTCACAGCTGTATTATCCAGTAGGGCACCATGACGGTTAACAGAATTGAGGACTTCCGGTTTCTGACTGTTCATTCTTGCCCGTGTACTTCATTTATTTTAGACTGCAAAGAACTCATGATTATTGAACATTTTATATGTGCCATCATGCTTTGTGTGAGATGCTGATCTCTAGAAGTGAATCATAAACTGAGGATTGGAAAGGACTTTAAACTTTTTGTCGAATACCCCATCTTCCTTCTCATCCTACAGTCCCTCCTCTGATAGTCTTGCCAGGTGATAAGTCCAAATGTACTTCACGATTTTATGTGATATTTTATAGTAGAGAGTAGAGTTGCTCCAAAGGCTATAATCTTTAATGTTTAGAGATATACATAAACTATTTGTAACTTCCATCGATGGTAATATATGCATCTATTAAGTGGCTTTATGAAAACTTAAATTTATGTTTTCTTCTTAGAGTAAGTTTCTTGGGTTGGCTACATGCTCTCTCTCCCTCTCTTTCTCTCTCTCGATTATGAACTCATTTGTCCTAATATTTCCTCTTAGGTGATTTGGGGCTGCCTATCTCAATTCTGGAAATTGAAAATTGGGGCCGTAAGCCCATGCCGTATTCTTTCTTTTCAATTCCATTTTTGGGACTAGAGTAATACCTATAGAATTGTTCAAATTTTGAGTCACGTCGGATGATGTTTCTGCACATGATGTTTGAAACCTATTTATACTTTCCTAGAACCACAGAATCTTCACGCGGGAAGGCACCGCAAAGGTCCTCTCAAATAGCCTTGGATGGTAGATTCCTTGAGGTCAAGAGCTGTGTCGCATTTCTTCCTGTACCTCCTCCTGCTGATCTCCAAACACCCAGCCCAGTGCCAGGTGGCCTCCATAAATTGAGTGTTCGATTGAATGGGAGGTCTCCTTCCTGGTGCTTCCTTTGCCTCTTGTTCAACCTGTCCAGTCTTTGGGAGGCGGTGTGTGGACCCGTTGAGTGTGAGGGATGAGTAAATCAGGGGTTTTCTGCCGTCCACTAGGGTTTTAGCTGTGTTTAGATTTAAGAACGCTGAGTAACTAATAAAAAGCGATTCCAAAGCACTCTGCAGATGGAAAGTACTTCATGTGTAATAAATAATAATGGTCTTTCAAGATTAGGTACAGCCACAGAAAGAAGTGCTGACCTTGCAGGCTATCGAAACGTCCAGTAGACCTCACTGTGGAAGAGTGAGACGGTGGATTTTGACCTTTCCTCCTTTTGTAATTAGCACTTTTATCTCCCAGTCACTGTATTCCTCGTTGTGGACAAAGTTGCCTTTCTGAGCTATCTACGAGCGAATCCTTCCAGTTAAGGCCTTCCAGTTAAGACTTGAATCCAGTCCTTTCTGGATCCTGCCCTCTCCCCCCACTGCTACTTCTTCTAAATAGTCTGTAGTCACCTCTGTTCTCAAGAGGTTGAAATTGGCACCTTTCTCCAAACTAGTCAGTGGGATGGCCAGGGCCCTTCCTGGCTTTGGAGCATCAGATTCAGAGTAAACATCATTTGCCTGGGGAGACTGCCTTTTCCCAGATACCCTTTCTCTTTTTACCGAGCACCCCTCCTTTTTCTGTTGGTGTTGTATCCAGGGAATGGCCTCCCTTTCCTTTGTCCTAGAGTGTGGGTCAGTCTGATTTATATTTGGTAAATATATGGTGACTGCACCAGGAACCATGAACTCTGTTTGCACCTGTGTTATTCCGTGTTATTTAAGTGAGTACACTCAAATATGAACAGTCTTGCTCTTTTTCCTGGTGACTGTAAAAGCCTCTTTCTTCTCAGGAACAGCGACCTACTCTAGCTGGGCATTATTCATTCAATCAGTAAATATTTATTGAGCACCTACTATATTCCAGGAATGCTTCGTGGTGCTGGTCAGTGACCAAAACAAAGTCCTCTTGAACTAACATTCGAAGGACTTCACAGAAGTAGGGTTTTTACAAAATGACTGGACAGAAGTATGCTTAAAGAAATAAACACAACAAGCCCCAAACACAGCAATTTCCTTCCTCCTACTCTTTTCTCTTGTCTTCCAATTTTCTTCCTCTTCATAACATGAGTCCACAGCCTTTACTCTCTCACCCTGCCTTACCACAACATCCATATTTTCTTCTCAGTCCCCTCTTTGTCTCTTCTTTATGTCTGCTTGAGCTTTGCCTGTGGAGATGAAGCAGATGAAACTGAACGCTGCCTTAATCTCAGCTTAGTATTCATTCCCTAGATTCACCCCCAGTCATGGTATGGTGGGTAGGTACCGTGTTGTGAACCAGAACCTGGAGGCGAGAGTGGCCACTGGCCCTGGGGCTTCTGGGTGCCCACCCAGCAGTGCTGCATTGTCAGGATCCTGCTGGAGAAGTGGGTGTGGCCCCAGAGTCTGTGTGCCCCAGCGTGGTGTCAGCTCAAAAGGGGCTTTGCTCAGGAAGTCTTCCTTGCTTCTCTCTTCTCTCGTCATTTTTCTAATGCATCTTCGCCAAGTAGGAGCTCAGTAAATTTTCTTTTCTTTCCCTTCTCTGAAGTCCCATGCCTCTTTAGCTGTGCTTGACCTAATGGGGCTTGGTCTGTAGTTTCTTGGTTATTGTGCCTTGCTTTACCTCTGTAGGAGCAGGTACTATGTCCATGTGTGTTAAAGTGTGTTAAATGAACCGGGACTGGAGGGAACATTTTCCTCCCATGAAAACTAGTTCCTTGTTTTGGGATGAGGATCATGCAGCCACATTGAATACCCAGAATCCTAGAATTTTAGCATTTAGTTCAAATGCAGAGAGCTGACCTCTGTGCTGACCAAGTGGTTGGATTTCCAGTACCCTTGGATTTCCACTCAATTCTGGGGTTTGCAGGTGCCTCACCATCCCTGGGTTAATGCCATCCTAAATTAGGTATTTGGGAATGGGGCCAATGATAACTCCTTAGTAGATACAAAGTAGAACCTATGGGATAGATCTTTCCTTTTCTGTCCCGGTGATCTTGACCTCTGACTTTATGCCTTAACGTCTTACCATTTGTTTTGTGCTGGATTCTAGCTTTAGATCATGCATGCTTAATTAGCACAATAACTGATGGTTGTTGCACACTTACTACGTGTCAGGCTCCGACTACATTGCTTTCCATACCTCATTTCATTTAATCCCCAAAGCCAGACTGTGTGGTCGATCCTAGTGTCCTCTATATTGGATGGAGGAGGAGACTGAGGTTTAGTGAGGTTTGAATAACTTGTCCAAGGTCACATAATGTGTAATGGCAGGGTCGGGGTTAAAAGCCAAGTCTCTCTGCCACCAGCTTTGGATTTTGTATTTACTCTGCTCACCCCTGTTTCCTCTCCTGCCCTTCTCTGCTCACCTTGTGTGGGTCCCACGTGAGAACCAAGGACCACGCAGTGGCTGGGAGGAGGGCTTTGCCCTCCCCTCTTTCTCCCATTGACACCTGCCGCCCGAGCCCTTGAGTGTGTGCTGTACTCTCCTGACCTCTCACCGGATTCTAAATCGGCTCTCAAGGCTGACTTTGCTGACAAGCACTTTCTAGTGGGCTCATTGTTTTTCATGGTTTACTTGGTTTATAACCAGCTAGGGACAGCTTGACATTTGCCTTCATGCCTGCTGGATCCAGACCTCCTCTACAGTTCCTCCGTACTTAGTGAAGATTCTATGACCACGCGAACTGACAGAGAGGACGTCGCTGCAGATCCATCCCAACACGATGAGTTACTACAGTGTCTAGAGGCGCGCTTGAGAATTTGAGGGAAAGGAGAGTGAGGTTGAGAGAGAGGCATGGCCTTCACATCTGCTGGTGGATGACGATGGGCACAGCCTGGCTGCTTGAAATCATCATGCTCTTCAGGGAACTGCCTTCACCTGGGACACTCATATTATTGGTGCTTAGCATTTTTGTATTACTTTACATTTGCAAAGTGCTTTCCAGTGATTTATTAGCTGTTCTTGTTTTTAATAGCCCCTGGAGGTAAGTTGATATTCAGCCTTCTGAGAACATAAATGCAGAGAAGGCTCATCTCATCAGATATTATTGGATCTGGGGTCAGGACTCTGAACTCCTGGGATGAGGCCATTTGGGGTCACTGCCTCATGAGGATTAATAGGAGATCAAGTGGACTTAACTTCAGCAGAAGCAGGATGATGGCAGCTATTTAAGGAAATTGCACAGAAGCCATTATCAAAGGAGCTGGATTCCAGTCCTAACTGCTGTTGGCTGCTGTGTTGACCTTGAGCCGTCACTTCGCCTCTTTTCGTTTTGGATTCACATTCTGATACAACAAGCGTTATTGCTCCCCTATCCCTTTATGTCCAGCGTTGCGTTCGATCTAATTCTATGACTTAGGACTCCTTCTCTGAAAGGGGTCACCAAGGGACTGTGTGACAGGGAACACTGGGGATATGTATTAAAAAGTTGCTCACCTTCTTTTTCCAGGAAGCAAGCACTAACTGACAAGGATATGCCTTTAGATTCATTTTAAGAAGCACGCAGTCCTCATTCACTCCAAAACCAAGAGAGCAAGTGGGGCTGCCGGAGGAAAGTCAGACTGGAGCCAAGACCATCAATCCTGTATCTTATGGGTGTTGTAGAAAGTAATTAGCAGGCTTGATTATCTCACTGGTTCAACGCACGTTTTAGGGATGTGATGTAATGCGAGGAAACATTTAGTTGTCAGATTTTAGGGCTGTATCAAATTTATTCTTGCAGGAAAAGTCTAGTTGTCCTGGCAACCTGAAATTGATTTTCTTTTTGCTCTTGTCAGCTGAAACTGGTCCCCTTTGAATCATTCCTCTAATTTAATATAGAGAACTGTATGTCCCCACCTGGTGACCAAATCGTTCTTAATGACAGGCAACCCCAGCAAATGGTTACTCTTTCATACCTGAGCCAGAAGCTATAGTTTATTGCTGCCTTCACCCTATGCTGTTCTCTTTGTGCTTATTTATTTGTCTGTGGAGTCAAGGGTAGAAGTAAAGTGGCATTCGGTTAATTAAGAATTTAATCAGGCCTGTGGAGCAGTGATGTAATTAGCAGCCAATCAGGGCCTTTCCTTTCCAGTTACCTCCTGGGCAGGGATGGGATTAGAATGGGCTCCAGGAGGGGGAGCTTTTTTTGGGGGGATGCCCAGCATTCTGTAACCTGGGGAGGGTGATGTCATGGCCCAGATGACAGAGAAAACGGAGCTGCGTGCCTGATTGTCATCTCTATCAAGCGGGGGGGTGATCTTTAAACTAGGGAAGGTAGAATCAACATCATTCAGGAGGGACTGATGTCCACACCAGTGGAGGAGGCTGTGTGCGAGCAGTGTGCTCAGCTCACTGATCTACGGAGAACTTCTGAGGAAACCTGGAAATCAGCAGAAATGCCAGAAGTGAGAGATGAGGAAATAGGTATCAGTTATCAAAACAACAGGTATCCGGAGTCCACAATCTGCTGACTCTATTGTGATTCCTGGTATCAGTTTAGACTGGCTTATTAGACAGGTGATTTGTGAGGCTTTGAAAGGAAGCTGTGTTCACGAGGAGCCAGAACGGGGTCACTTAGCTATTTCCCTTTGTGTCTGGGTTAACCTGGTGGTGGATCAGAGTGACATCCCAGACGCAGCGTGGACAGTGCCAGCTTTGGAGTCAGATTGTCTGGGTTTAAATCCAGGGTCGTCTGCTAAGTAGCCACTTGGCCTTAGGCAAACTGCTGAATTTCTGTGACTTGGCTTCCTCCTCTCTAAAATGGGGCTGATGATAGGACTGAGGAAGGAAGCTGTGCAGGCTGAAGGAGATAATGCATGGGAAGTGCTTACAACACCTTGCATATATTAAGCATTCAATAAATGTTGTACCATTACTCAGTAGGAATACATTTGAATTTAGTATGGATAAGATGGAGACCTATAAGCTGGGTTATGAAATAGGCAGTGGGTGAATTTGTGGATCCATGAACGAATGCACATATTTTAGTAACATGGGTAGGGAAAGAGTCCATTTTTTTGATAGGACAACCTTCAAAATTATATTGCAAGGGTGAGGATGCAGAGACAGGGAGAGTTTGAGACCGTTTTTTGCAACTTACCAACCCCCGTCCCACTCCCCCATCCTTTTTTCTCTCCCAAGAAGTAACCATCACTAAAATTGCTATGTGTCTAGTTCCCCCCCCCCATAGATTTCTATTTCTGTAAATACATATTTATTTTTTGGTTAAAAAAACTTCAGAAGTTATTTTTACAAAGTTTACATTCTTCGTTCTTTCCTAAAATACCCAGACTTTCAAAAGAAAAACAGTCACTTGAAGCTGCAGTCTCACATTTGATTTACATTTAATCATCCTTCTACCCATAGGCAGAGCTGCAGTCCCACATGTGATTTACATTTAATCATCTTTCTACCTGACTAGCAGGGAAATCATCCTTGTACCGTTTTCCCTTCTCACTGTGGCCCTCGGGAGACCTTTCTTTCTTTCTTCCTTTGTACATTCTGCCCTCGTACCTCCCCTTCCCTTCCTTTCCCATCTGTTCCCCTTCTTTTCTTCCTTCCTTCCCTCCCTCCCTTGCCATCTACTTCCCTATCCTGCCTTCCTTTCTTTCTTGTCTTTAGCTTAAATTGGGTCTTAGTGACTATGCGACAGGCCTTTGGAGAGTCAGGCCCCAGCTACCGAGGTCCAGCTCCGAATTGTCAGGTTTCCACCAATATGCTTTCTTGGGCTTGTTTCCTTGTCTTTTACACTGGAGGTTGTGATACCGTTGTCCAGCCTCAAGAGGCCACGTTGGGGCAGGGGTGGTCCATGTCTTATGTAGTTTTCTGTCCTGTATGCAGGGTGATAGGTTGGCTTGCATACTATGCACGTTCCTTAGGCTTATGGAGGAGTAGGTTTTATTTTGGTGGGCTGCCCCTGAGTGCAGTGAGCTCAGAGGCTCTGTCATGAGACTTGCCATGTGTTGTTCTGGCCTCCCCATGTCCTTAACATAAGTGACATCCTTCTGCGGGGCCCCACCCATTCTGGCTTCCGGCTACCTTTCTGCGGGCTCCCTGACTCCTCCCTATCCACCTCAGGCTCATGCCCTCCACCCCATGGGGAGGGCCATCTTGCATGGCTGGCTCTGCTGGGCACCTCCCTCCATACTTAGCTCAAATTCTACCTCATCAGAAACATCAGCTTTCCCACTTGGAATCAGTCTCCCTGCTCCTATATTCCCTATCCCCTGGTTCATACTTTCAGTAACATTTTCATAGACCACCTTGGATTTGAATGAGTGGCATCTGCTTCTAAGCTTTGATTTCCAGAGGGCAAGCATCTCTGCCTTTGGAGCCCAGCTCAATGGCTGGCAATTTTAGGAATATCATAAATATGTGTTGAGTTGGAGTACTAAGGAGGTCTGAGGGGTTGGAAAGCTAACTACAGTTAAGCCCAGGAACTAGAAGGGCCCCTGGGGCATGTCGCTTTTATGAGCAACTCTTCAGCTTTCCCCTGGGCTCCTTCTGCATCCTGACCTCTCTAGAGGCAGAGGACGGGTGGGCCCTGGTGAAGATGCTGGTGACATTCCCAGAGAGATTAAGTCAGAATCTCTTCTCCTAGCCCTCAAGTTCTAGAAGATCAACCTTTCTCCTATTGGAAAAGCTCACCTTCTGAAGAGGAGGGAGTGGTTTATGTGAGGACCTCTGAATTCCTGATTTTGATTATGAACTTTCTTGAGGAAGACTTTGCGGCCTTTATGAGATGGAGTGAAAATCCAGCCTCGTTTTGTGACTCGGACCTTTGGGAACAGTCCAGGGTCAGGCTGTGCTCACGTGGTGTGCTTGACAAATCCACTTCCCACCCTCACTGTGGGATCTTAACTGCTGCTTATAAAGCATCTTTCCCTGACTAGCAGTTCAGACTCTGCATGTACTGCTGAATGTTTCTTCCAGTGACTCATGCACAGGAAAACTCAACATTTACCGCACCGTGGATAGGACTTTAGGTGGAATAAGGTGCACGATGCAGAGGAGAGGGAAAAAGAGCACACTGAGGACCCCTGGTTCTGGTCCTGATCTGCCAGAGACATGCTGTGTGTTTCCACACCTGTGAAATGGGACACTAACAATTATTAGGAAGGGTTCTTAGAGAAATGAACCGAGATTATTTAGGGGAAGCTTCTGGCAGAACACCTGACACATTTCCACAATAGAGTATCTCAATGAAGTTGTATAGACGTGGCCGGGCTCCCAACGGCCATTGTTATTAGGATGATTTATAGGACTTCAGTGACACTGAGTTACCAAGCCTGTTTGAGTCCCAGTTTAAATGGGTTTTATTTTCGGTTAAATAATACCTTGCCTGCTAAGTTACAAAGATTAGAGAATGTTTGTAAAAGGTCTACCACAGTTGTGTGTCTCAGTATCTGGCCCAAGGCTTGATGCTCATCACTGCCCCCAGCTTCTCTGGAATGATGATGTGCTCTGTGGTGGACCTAGAGAAAGATGGCTTTAGGATGGGAAGGGATGGGAAGATTGAGATTGGTGATGGAGAGAAGAGTGGATACCTGTCCAGTGTGGAGGAGGCCAGGCCTAACCCAGGACCGTGGCAAGTGGCAGGTGAGGATGAAGAAGTGGGGCTGGCGGGAGGGGCGGAGTAGAAGAAGGGGGATGGGCAGTTGGAGGCCCGAGGCAGAGGTGGAGGTGTCTGCTCAGAGCACTGGGTGCAGAGGCTGGAGGGCACTACCTGAACCCATGAACTGCTAGGGTGTAGCTGCGGTGCTTTGCAGGGTAAGAAAGATAGGGGCTTTCTGCAGTCACCATCCCTCCAGGTAAATGAAGGGATGGTCTCGTGTGTGTGTGTGTGAGTGTGTGCATGTGTGTGCGCACATGTGTGTGCATGAATGTGTATCAGTAACAGGACCAAAGAGGTCGGGGACTTACCCAAGGCCATACAGCTAGGAAACATCATTCATTTGCTTAAAGTGATGACTTCGGTAATGACCGAGAGTGACTGAAATGGGCAGGGGGAGCCTGTAAGGGAAAGAACCTTGGCCCCATTTCCTGCTCCCCCCCACCCCAGGCAGGTCGTGAGTAGGAGTTTTAAGTTTCACTGTTTGATAGCATCACCTCCTCTGCTTTCCCAGAAGTTATTCCTCGAAGTATGACTCGAATCGTTACTCTGCTGGGAGATGTCTCTGTTTGGAGGGGACCTTCTGCTTTGGTTGTTTACTAAAGACATGGTGGCCCCAACGAATCAGGGGCATCAGAAGCAAGTCGAAAGAAGAAGGCAGTCGGGGCTAGGGGCCTGGGTCTGAGTGTTAGCCCTGCTAGAACTGGGCAAGTGGAAGTACTTCTTAGTGCCTTGGCTTTTTCCTCCTGTAAAGTGGGGGGTAATGATTTCTACTTGATAAATTTGTTGCGGCGGTGCTTTGCAAATTGCGGTGTTGGGCATGGTACAATAAAGGTAAAGGGATATCTGGCCTTGGGTCCCATTTCTGTGCGTGTGACACAGTAGTGGGCGGTGGGGAATTGGTCAGCATGGTGGTGCGTATCTCTCAAGAGTAGGGAAGGCCAGGCTTGTCTTTGTGGGGGTGGGCAAGGGAGGCTTGGAACATGGTTGTAAATGACTGTAAAATCTGCTGACTGCTTGGTTCCCCCCCCTGCCTGGGCCAGCCACCCTACCGGCGGTCCCCCAAGCCCCAGCTATGGGTGGGAGGATCTCCTAGCTCCTGTGTTACCTTGGGAGAATTTCTGAACCCCTAGGCCTTTATTTGTTCATCTGCAAAAGAAGGAAACAGCTTAGCTTCACCTGCATTATGAGGGTTCAGTGAAGAAAGGGATATGAAGATCCTTTGTAAGTTCTGTTGAACTCTTTGTATTTTGGGAGCCCATTTTCTCTCTCTTCTCCCCTCTTCCGGGGTCGTGGCCAACAGACCTCTTTGGTCTTGAAAAGGTAAACTGGTACAGAGGCAGAAATGGGGCCTTAGAGAGTGGGAAGTGACTTTTCAAGGTCTGGGACCTCTGCCTGGTTTTTCACAGCATGCCAGATTCCACTCTGCAGTGTGAGCCTGACTTGTCCCTTCCTCAGACCTACCCAGAGGGAGACAGAAGCTTCTGGAAGGGCTTCAGCTCTTTGAAGCCGTGACAGGGGTGGGAGAATTCTCTGGTGTGGCTACTGCTGAGTGTGTTGAGGTTCCCATTTATCTCCATGCTTGTCCAGCAGTGACTAGTTACTTGGGTATTTGGGTTTTGGGTGAGTCAACGGGCCCGTGACCCAGAGGACGTGTGGTGTTCTGGAATTAGTCAGAAGGCACAACTGCTCATCCTGACCCCTAAGCCCATGTACTCTGTATGGATGAGAAAACTCTCTCTGATCCTTAATTGCTTTGCCCATAGAATAGGGTTTTCTCTCTTACTGATTCAGAGTGTTCGTATGGAAATCAAAGGACAGAGGACTTTTTTTTGGGTAAATAATATCGCAGTATTTAGATGTCTGCACTTAAGACAGGCAGCTGACTTCTCTTCTTTGCTCCCACGTAGAGTAAAAAAAGAAAACCAGTTAAATTCCCAAGGACAGTTGGTAAACAGTCCAGTCTTTTTATATTTGGCACCTGAGGTCTCTGAATTTAAACCTAGACCATTTCAAATATATATTGGGGATACAAGGTAAGAGGGGACAATGTACATCAAAGCACAAGGTCAAGGATTTCAGGTTCCCACCTGCCTTATCTCTACCTTGGCTTATGATACTCAGTTCTTCTAGACACAGGGGCTTTGGTCTCCCCTTTTTTATGTAAAACAAGGCATAGAGACTTGATTGTTGGGCTCCAGAAAGTCCCTGTTTAAGAAACCGAGGCCCGGCAAGGCCCCTCATTGAGGAAATGGCAAAAACGAAGACGAGAAGTTGGTTCTCTGGATGCTCCAGTCCCTGCTCTTTCTGAGGCGTCACTCTTCCCTCCTGTCAGGTGTGGGGAGGAGCCAGATGGTTTGACAAATGGTTCTTGTTGCTGTCAAATCTGCCTTCTCTTCTCTCTCCGACACAGTTCGTATCTTCCCTGTTTTGGGGGGATTAGGTGGGGTGGGCAGAGAGGGAGGGAGGGAGGTGGGTGAAGGAAGAAAAAGATTTTATCGCCTGGTTCTTGATGTGGCTGAGATGACCAGTAAGTTCTCGTTTCTCTGTCAAGAAGCAAAGCTGAGGCAATAAGTAATTGTCACCTTGACTTTAAAGCACAAAAAAGCCTAGACATGGCAGGCTGTATTAGGAGACAACATTGATTTCATATATATTCATCTTTAAAAAAAACACGTTTAAGATGCCATATCCATAAATACTAATAAGGCTGTCTGATTCCAATTTTCAGGTGAGATTAGCATTTTATTGAGTATTTTATCTGTCAGATTCAATACTCGATGTACCATCCTCCCAGGCTTATTAGCATAATTGCTGTGCTTAAGCAACAATAAAAAATTCAGCAATAAAATAGCAGTTAGTGCAGGCAATTTGTTATCAAAAGCTTTTACTTAAGGACAGCTCCAGCCTGCATTTATTATCAAGTTAGGGTTATAATTTATTTTTATTTGGAAAAACAAAAGGATGGGGGAGATTTTGCTTTTTTTGTTTTGGAAATAATACAGAATTAAAAAGCATTGCCTCTTTGGAACATTGTCCGCATCCCTTCTTCCTTTGCTGAAAGCAGCCTGTGATAGGAATAGACTCCACTTGTGAGGCTCATTGGCTCAAAAAGTCACTCTCCTTGGCATTGGAATAAACGGGCCTAAGTGCCCGTTTGTGTTCACGTAGGTTTCTAAATCGCTCTCAGGGCTCTCTTCTTGCTCACATCTCACACCAGTCCTGGGAGGGCTCCATTCTGAGAATAGAAGAGCTGAAATGCCCTGTTCCAGATGAGGCAGTTGAGTGGCAGAGCCCAGCTGTGAAACCCAGTCTTTCAGCCCTCAGGCCCGGCTCAGCATTGTAACCCTTCGCACTGTTGCCCAAACATCCTCGTGTGGGTGCTCTTTCTCCTGCTCTGTGGGGGGTGGTTTCATTCCAGCTCTTTTCCATATGTGCACATGTGTGCGTGTGTACACCTCTAAAGACACACACACGTCCATACATGCACCCACCTGCACACACACACACATCTGTACATACATGCACCTGCCCACACACATCTATATGTGCACACACCTGCACACGAGCACAACATACACACACACCCATTCATATACACACCTGTTCACACACACATCTGTACACACAGGCAAATTTTCCCCCAGATTTAATGATGTATGCTTGCAGCTGTTTTTCCTTTGATGTCCTGGTTAAAGCAATTCTGCCATGTGAATTTTCTCTTGATAACAAATGTCTTCCATTGCTTGCATTTACAATCCCTGTCTCTCCCATTCTCTCTTTCTCTCACTAGTGACTAACTCAGGAAAGCACTTGGGATTACCATCTGTGAAGGACCTGGTACAAAATAAATGATTTTATAAGTAACTTGGCAGTCTTTGTAGAGAAGACAGAGATAAGATTTAAAAGTGTGGAGACTGGGAAATCATTTTTCTTTATTTGTTGTGGAATGTATCAGAAATAAATTATAACATTAAATTGTGGCTTCTTAGCATGTCTTAGGCTTCAATTATGGCTAATAATTTTTAAACTGAAGATAAAATTTGGGGTGAGAACGGGTACCTGAAGCTCCCAAACTTTCAGAGAAGCATCTTAGATAATCCTAGATTTTCTTTCCTTCCTAGTTCAGAGAAAGAGCATATAATCATTGCCTCTGAACGTCCCAAGTGTGCAAGGTGCTGTGTGGCTATAGGGTTGTGAGACTCGGGACATATTTAGGCTATTAGGATATTAACAATAAATGAATGGCGTTTTTTGTTTTTGAGCAGCTGTTATATGACAGGAACTGAAGTAGGAATTTTTCTCAGATTGTCCCATTTAATCTTAATGTTTCCTTCAGTTATTTATTGGATTAATTTTTGTTGAGCACTTAATTATGTACCCGTCATTGTTCTAGTGTTTTAAGTGCCTCATCTCATTTAATTTTTATAACAATTTCATGAGATGATGGCAGGCACTATTAGCATTGTTTTCATTGGTTAGATGAGGAAACTGAGGCTCAGAGAGGCTAGGTAATTTATCCAAGTCACACAGCTAGCAAGTGGTGGAACCTCTCTGGTTCTTCTGTCTCCTCAATCCAGGTTCTTTCTATTGCACCGCTTGGCAAGAAAAGAATGAACAGGTAGGTAGACCATGCTAATGATGAGTAGAAGGCTGTGGAGTTTCTTGATGTCAGGGCTGGTGTAGAACCTAGATGTTCATAAAGAGCACTGAACTTGAAACTGGACAAATCCTTGTGTGTTTCTTAGTGTTTGTAAAAACGTTGGTTAAATGACCTCTTGGAGTCTCAGTGTCTTCCTCTGAGTTAGGGATGATAAAATCTCTCTCCCAGTGACATTGTGAGAATAAATTAGAAAATGTATGGGAGAATCTCTGAAGGTGTCCAGTTCATGGTGGGTGTTCAGCCAGCGTTGGGAGTGCCCACGAAGAGGCAGTGTGATGTACTGGATAGGAACGGCCGCCCAGACGGATCGCCTGGGCTTAAATCTGTCATTCCACGCCACATCATATTGTATGACCTTGGGCAAATGGCTTCCTCTCTGTGTGCTCCAATTTCCTCGTCTGTAATAGGGACTTACCTCACAGGGTCCTCGCAAGGGTTAAATAAGTTAAAAAATAAGTTAAAGAGTGAACGTAATGCATGTAGAACAGTGCATGGCATAGCAAGCCCTCTGTAAGTGTTAAGTCTTATTATTAAATATACATAATTCTATGTAAGTGTTAGCTCTTGCGATCCCATCACACTGCAATGGTGAAAGAGACAGGGGCAGAGTGAACAGTTCAGGACTGTTTTAGGACCCCGGACCTTTACTCAAGGACAGGGAACCAGTGTAGCCTGGGACATAGGAGTTGCACTTGCGTGGCCACTAATGACCTTGGACAAGTTCTTGGCTTCTCCTCCCTTGACCTTTGCTTATCTGCAGATGGTAGTTGGGAGGGTAAACTTCAGATGGCAGAGTGTGCGTGGGAGTGGAATGCGTCCACGCCCTTGATTAGCTGCTTCCTGGAGAGTTGTCATGGAGCTACCAAGGGTCACTTTGCTGGTAAAGGATGGCTGGTAGGCGCTATTTTCCCCATGTCATACAGACAGGTTCTGGCCTCCCTCAATCTGCATGTGCCTGGCTCCTGTCCTCAGAGCTGTCCCCCATGTTCCTTCTCTGTAGAAAGCGTCGATATATTGCGGCTGCTCTTCCTGAGACCATTTCTCCTGCACCCGAAGGAGGTGAGTGGGAGTTTTGTGTACCACTTTTTGAAAGGTGATATACTTTTTTTTTAAAAAGATTTTTATTTATTTATTTGAGAGAGACAGAGAGAGAGAGAGCATGAGTGGGGAGGAGGAGCTGAGGAGGGGAAGCCAGACATGGGGCTCCATCCCAGGACCCTGAGACCGTGACCTGAGCCATAGCCAGAAGCTTAACTGACTGAGCCACCCAGGTGCCCCTGGAAGGTGATACACTCTTAATATATTTTGCCCACCTTCAGAAGATACTGAAAGACACTTAATGTTAAAGTCATGCTACTGAGGATATCTCTAAGGCAGAAGATTCTTCAGGATTTGTGCTTTCTTGGGCTTGTTGTTCTAAGCAGCACTTTCCCTTACAAAGGGTGCATGTGTGCGTGCGTGCGTGCGTGTGTGAAGCTTCCAGGAATTGGTAGGGTTAATTTTGGGGGTGTTTCTTTGGCTTATTCAAAATAGAAACAGAAAGGCAAAAGTGTTTGTTCATGTCATTTAAAAATGTCTTTATAGGAAAGGACACTAAGATAATACCTTACATTGTATGTGGAGCTTTGTAGTTCTCAAAGCCATTGAAAACACATTTTCTTATGTGCATCTTATGGCATCCCTATGAAGTAGGCAAGGCAGAGCTTATTGTTTTTCTTTTAGAGATGATGTAGCCAAGGTTCAGAGAGATGGAGTGAGTTATCGTAAAGCAATGGTGGATGCAAACCCCGAATCTCTAACTCTGGGGTGCTTTCTGCTTCACCACCCTGATTTGAGTGTAATGAGGTCATTCTTACCCAGCACTACCCAGGTCGGATAGAGATGTTATAAATCTAAAAAAAATTGCCTTTCTTTTTCTTTTTTCTTTTGGTTAAAAAGTTAACTATGATTTGTTATGACTTGTTTCTCCCCAAGTATAAATAGCAATGAATCTCTAGGATTTCTTGTAAACCAGCATGTGCTTTTCAGAAATCAAATGTTAAAGTATTTCCTGAAACTTGCTTTAATGAACAGGAGAGGTGAAGGTAAAAGTCTTCTTTTGCACGAGTTAATTAGGAAACAGGATGTGAGAACTTGCTGTGGGAATTTAAAGAGGAATACTTATACTGATGTGCAAACTCGATCAGTATATTCCAGAGGGTTTCATGCTGGTAGAAGTTTTAAGTGAAGAAAACTTTCATTAAGTAGATCAGTTGTATTTGGTTTACTTGAAAACCTAATCTGTTCCATGAGTTGGATCCAAAAGGGGTCAACCAGTCTACACTCCAAAAAACAGAAGCATGAGTTGGACTTTTAGTTTTGATTGGGAGGTGCCTTTATCTGGAAGCTCGAGTGTGTTCTCTGAATACAGAACAGAGTAATGGAAGATGGTCTTGAGTTTCGTAAAGACTCGGAGTCAGTGCGACCCTTTCTTGGGAGGTGGGAAGGACTGAGTTTTCTTTGGCAAATGTCCTTGTATCCCTCAGACACATGGCAACAAATAAGTCCAGGGCTGTATTATTAGCCTCATGTATTGGAGTATGGGTTGGAGTACATGTATTTTGGAAATCTACTACTTTGCTGCACACTACATGGTTTCTTAGATGGCAACTTCTGAGTGAGTTGCCAGCTTCCTGAGAGTGTCTTGGCCACTTAAGAAGAAGGCAGAAAGTTTCGGTTTGGACAGATGACTCTGTTTACTTCCCATCGCTGATGGTTTCCTAAGTCTAGGAATCTGATCCGGTAATGTTACTGATGGGGGTGCTGAAATTGGCTCTGATTTATACCCCAGCTTGTCATATAATAATTAGCTCCCACAAGGTTAGCAATGAAATCACTAGCACAGCAAGTGAGACAGAACAAGCCGAAGGTTTCCTTCTCTGAGTTTCTCTCCCACCTTTAATTCTGTTTAATCTGAGATGAATCTGTCCTTTGTGTGTTGGTCTTTTCTGCTAGATTCTGAACTCCTGGAAAGCAGGTGTCGTATCTTATTAATCACCATGAGTGTGCCTGGCACATAGTAGGTGCTTATTACTATGTAGTGGGGTCATATCTGAAGAAGCTGAAAAAGGTGGTTTTTCTTGCAAGAGAGACGGTCATGAGTCTTGTGCCTTAGTACATTCCATGCTTTGCTTGGAGCCTCGGGGAAGTCAAGAGATACAGGTAGCTCCTTCCTGAGGGAGCCACAATCTAGCTGTATCATGTCAGTGAGAACACCTCCCGAACAGTGAAACAGTGCACAGGTGGGTGGTCCTGATGAGTTTTCCATGCAGAATGGCTTATGCTACAAGGCTCTGCCAACTCCTGCCACATTTAAGAAGTTCCTTCCAGGGGGTCATTTTCTTGACATGTGTGAAGGGATAATCTTGAGTGGGTCATTGAGAGAATGAGAAGATGACCTGTCAAACGGAGTGCTAAGTAATTCGCTATTCTGATGTAGATGGGGGTCTGTTTTAGTTTTAGAAGGTAGATTGCTGAATGGATAAGCGAAATGTAGTTTGTCTGTAAAACAGAATATTATTCAGTGGTAAAAAGGAGTGAAGTCCTGATACATAAACTATCAGATGAATGAATCTTGAAAGCATTATGGTAAGTAAAAGACCATTTACCAGTTACCGAAGACCACATATTATACGATCCCAGTTATATGAAATGTCCATAATAGGCTAATCCATAGGGTTTATAGAGACAGAAAGTAGATGAGTGTTTGTCAGCAGGGGTGGCATGGGGCATAGGGAGAGACTTCTAATGAGTATGAATTTCTTTTTGGGGCAATAGAAAATGTTCTTACATTACGTTGTGGTAATCATTGTACAACTCTGTGAATATGTATACTAAAACTGAATTACAGATTTTAAATGGGTGAATGGTATGGCTTGTGAATGGTATCTCAGTTAAACCTGTTAAAAAGTAAGTAGATTGCTTTTCAGTCTACAATCCCTGAGGGTTGCTTCAGTGAATCAAATAGTGAGGGTCGAGTTTTTAACTCATTTTGATTTGTTTAGGGCCCAGAAGTCATGCTTCCTTAACAATGGTGACCACGCCTAAGGAAAACTTGGTAACACCCAGGGCTCCCAAACTGGAAATCTGTCCCCGCTCCCCCCAACCATGCACAATCTTTTCAGGAGCTTTAAAATTTTATACTTCCAGAAATGTTGATTAGTGAGATACCCGATAAGAAATAACAGAGTACTGACAGCCCTGATTGTATAAATAGGCGTTTGGGATTGTGTTCATGGTTTGCTTGTCAGTACAAGAGAAATGTGTGATTATGTTGAATGATGGTTAATTTCCTTATCCACCCATTTTAAAAATAAAGACGTATGCCTGGAAGACAGGTGCCCAGGGAAATGAAGGAGCCCTGTAGCTTTGATAACGAACCCCAGGCAGGAATAAGATCCTATATGGGAGTAGGAATTTGAGTCCTGTCCGAGGTCAGGCTGCTGCTGCTGAGTTAGGGAAACAACGGCTGTGCCTCACTGAGCATTTTTCATTTACTCTCGTTTTGTGTTTGTCTGGACAGCTTTTCCCCCTCCTCCTTCAAGATCACTGTTACCCCCCTCTTGGACTAACTTACCGTGTTAACCGAGTTAGAAGAGTAGCCAGTGGATGTGCGGAGATGCTGGAGGGAAGGGGCGCTTTCTAGCTTTGTATGGGAACAGTTCATACACAAACACTTTGCTTTGATTAAGTATCCGGTGAAACCAATTTACATGAACTCCAATTAAACTTTAATGAACAAGTGGGTGTATTAATATCAGCTGAGTAATGCAGGCAGCACAGATTCCAGTAAGTGACTCACTTCTCTGAGCAGCTCATCCCCCATGCACGGTTGGAGTTACTAGAAAGCTTCCAGCTATATTTGAGCGGGTCTGGTCTGGGCCTTCCAGTTCTAGCAGTCTTCGTGCTTGTTATGAATTTAGTGACACAGCCACAGTCATCCAGGCCTCTTGTTTTCAGAGCAAGGATTGGGGATGGGGAGAGACTTGCTCACTTTGAGCAATGAGGCCTTTCGTGGAGCAATGACATATGGACTTTTATTTTCTCCATCTTCTTCTTCTTTTTTTTTTTTAAAGTGAGAATTCTTTTTCTCCTTAAACCCAGGGGCTATATTGCTGAACATCAAGGTAGTGAGGGCAGAACCCATGGTTTTGAGCTAAACTTGGCCCCCTGGTTCTCACTTCCTGTCCCTGTCTGCTCTTCTGCCTCACCTCTACAAGAATCCCTATAGTTATACCAGAGACGGCAAGATGCGCTTAGAAGGGTGAGCCTTTTTGAGCATAGATCCTGTTCCTTCTAGAGAATAACGGTATCCACTTCTTGTATCTATTCATTAAACGAGATAATGTATAATACCCTTAGTTTCATGCCTGGTGAATAGTAAGTTTTCAATAAACATTAGGTAACCTGCGCCAAAGAATGAGGCCATGGAGATGAAGGGCACTCAGCTCTCGTCAATGAAGGAACTTAGACCCTCCTAGAGGTATGTCTTATACTTAAAAATGCCTTTGTAATTACAGACTGTCAAAGACCAAAAGCTCGGAAGAGATAATGCACAGAGAATGAAGAGATCCCTGAGGTTGGCTACATCGGAGAAGGCTGGGGGTCAGGGCAGGGCCAGGTAAGGGTTTGGGAAGGTAGTCTGAGGAGGAACGAAAAGCACGAGGCCCCGTGCGCACTTGCACGTAGGATGCCATCAGTGTGGTTAGAGTAGGTGGTATGTCGGGGCCTGAGGAGACTAATGGAGACTGAACTTAGCCTCCGCCTTGGCCCCTGAGCCTCAGTCCCAACTGCCTTTGCTGCTTTGCCTCCTGTTCTTTTGTACCATCTAGAACCTAGTTGAAAGTAGTGCATTGGTCAGGAAGCTGTAGATAAAGACAAGATTGTATAATGGGCTTTACGCCTGCAGCATCCCTGAATCAGAGTTTCCTTCTTCCTTCAGATAACCCCTGCATGTGACAGCTCCCCATTCGGGGACAATGCCTGTAAAATCCCTGACCTTGAGCAGCAGGGAGTGTATGCTTCCAGCAGTCAGGTAAATCCCAAGCCTTGGGGGAAAGGGGCAGAGTGGCCCATGTCCTGTTCCTTCTCTAAACTGAATGTTGGGGTAACTCACTCATTCCTCCACTGAAGACCAGGCAGGCGGAGGGGAGGCCTGCTTGACTAGGCAAAAAGGGAGGTAGAAAGCTCTGCTAACACAAGGCTTCGTGCCCCCAACTCTCACCCACATCCCAACATGGTTCCTTCAGGGGAAAAATGGGTAGGACAGGGCCATAGTGTGGAAAGGAGGGACAGTTTTTTGAGCAGAGAATGCTGTTACGCAGTCTGTAATTCAGGCTGCTTAATCTGCTTGAAGGACACGCTTAGATAACTCAGCCTGGAGTAAGCAGGTCTTGTGTAATGTTGTCGAGGTCTGTGGTGCAAGAATCAGCCCCCATTTCAGAAATAGCAACCACATGTGAACAGTGGACTCTTTGCTTCCCTCCCAGACTTCTTAGAGAATGTTACAGGATAAAGAAATCTATGAAGTGAAGGCCTAAATTCCATCATGATAACAGAGGTGGGAGAGTCTCATCAAATAGATTAATTCCATGTTTGGAATTTTGGATAAAGCAGAAGGGATTCTTGCAGATCAGGAATCGAATAGGTTGATGATGTAAATTAGGAACTATATGTTGCTTCTAGAAAACAAAGGAATGTATATTAGGTTTTAAAAATATAGGTCAATAGTTAATTTAGCAATTAGAGCTAGGTGTTTCATTATTTGAGAACTCTCTAGGACCTTATTTTTTTATATACTGCTGAGAAGTATATTTCATTTTACAAATGAAGAAACAGTAAACAGATATAAAGATCATTATCTAAGGACACCTGGACCAAGTTTCATTAACTACCTTATTCCTTTGTTTTATATTGGGTATTTCATATTTAAGTGAAATAGGAATTGCTTTAAGGGATTCATAAGATGACTGAATTACACTTGGTTTCGACATCCAAAGAAATCAGGGAGATGTAACTAGTTAAACTCTCTACCTTGTGTAGCTGAGGAGATTTGTCATAGCAGTTTAGTAGCCATGATGGATTATACATCTTTGATTTGGGGGCCTGTGACAAATTCCTTCCAATTCAGGCTTTATCCAGAGTCTGTTGTTTCAACAATGTGAAAGCACTATACAGCGGATATGCTTACTACCTTTACCTCCTGTCATATTTTTTCAAGATCACAAACTGCATGTATTGTGTAGATTGATTACTTAGGCTTTCTTTTTTTTTAATTTTAAAATTTTTAAAATTTTAATTATTTTTTATTTTTAAAGATTTTTATTTATTTATTTGACAGAGAGAGAGGGAACACAAGCAGGGGGAGTGGGAGAGGGAGAGGGAGAAGCAGGCTTCCCACTGAGCAGGGAGCCCGATGTGGGGCTTGATCCCAGGACCCTGGGACTATGACCTGAGCCCAAGGCAGACGCTTAACCACTGAGCCACCCAGGCACCCCTAACTAGCCTTCCTAAGGTGAATTCCTTTTTTGCACACCTGTCCCTGCCAAACCTAAATCCTGCCCCAATTTCCCCTCATTCCTGGGCTCCTAAAGTGGATCCTCTTTTCTGGAGATATTTGACAGATGACACTGCTCTTCTCTTAGAGGCCACTTTCTGGTGCCTTGGGAAACCTCACAGTCCCCCCAGTTGCTCCCCGGTCTCCTTTCCTTTTGTCCACCATGAGCACAGGTTATCTACTGGCCACTTGATCCTCCTGGGCACTCTTGCCCAGGTACCCCAAGTGCTCTCGGGTACCCAAGTTGATGATTGCTCCAAACAGCTGCAGTTTCCCAACTGAGTTCGTGGATCGGCATCAGTTAGGGCAATTCTACCAGAATTCAGATTTTCAGTCTGCATCCCTAAATCTCTGGCTGTGGGCCTGGGCATTTGCATTTTGAAAACCTTTCTGGGTAACCAGATGGGCACCCCTGCTTATTAAAATCTACCATTACCAGTTTACTTATGGCATGCAGTGCTTAGAGCTAAAGCTGTTTAAAAGACACTTCATCCATTGGTTCCAGGATGAGAAAGCCACACTGAGGGCATGAAAGAGAGTGAGAAGGTTTCTAAAAGGCTATGGCCTCAGCTGGAGAGGAAGCTGGATGATGCTGCAAGGGAACAAAGGCTCAATGTCCTGACCATCTGCTTCTTTTATTCTCCAGGCTCATTCCCATAATGAGTATTTATTCTGCCCAACAACACTTGTTCCTACATGTATGTGACTATGGGTTCCGTTGTAGAAGTTTCCACAGGAGGGGGACTGAGGGCAGGCGTTCTTCACTCAGCCCCACCAAAGTGAGGCCAGTCATTTTATCCTGTAGGTTCCAACCTTTCCACAAAGACTCGCCTTCTTTTCTTGCCCCAGGCCCTACGCAGGCCCAGCATTTCCCTCTACATATTCCTAATTAATCTGTCTTCTACCTTTAGTAATGTACCAGATTTTGTCAAACTCCGTTAACTCCGTTAACTGTGAGTTAATAGATTTTGGTGAGTTTGCTCACAGGTGGAGGTGAAGTGGAGGCCAGTGTTCCTCCAGCTGAGGTTACCCTCTCCTCGGGCTTTTCTGAGTGTACAAAGTGGAATCGGTGTTACGACTTCTCAGTCATATCTTCCCCATTTTAAAACTGCAGAACTGATCTTACCACCTCACTGGGGAGCACACAGTCAGTAAATTCTAATGGAAAAACCTGTCTGATGAACGGGGCAGGAAGGTGTCACAGCCGTACCCGTGAGTCATCTCAAGACCAGCTAGATTTGAGCTGTGGTGCTTCTTCCATGCTGACACTAAACCTCCCTCAGCATTCTGTCGCCTGAAGCAGCTTTTGAGCCTTTGTCTCGGATTTCCTTATCTAGGTCAGACTTTGTCTTTTTAAAAATGGTGCCCGGACATCTCCTTAGTAGATTAGACTGGTCCCATTAGGATAATTGGCTTTATACATTTATGAAAAGAGCAACAGTGGGAAATTTTGTTGTTCTCGAACAGGGTCTTTCCCTCTCACTGTGGGGAAGGCACTAAGGGGCCCAGGTGTGTTGTATGTAGGTTTTCTTTTCTTTTGTTTTCTTTCCTTTCCTTTCCTGTCCTGTCCTGTCCTGTCCTTTCCTTTCCTTTCTTTTTTTCTGTTGATTTTGTTTGTTTGTTGGGATAAGATGTGATGTCTGTACTCGGGGTAGTTTTAGAGCACAAGAGTTTTGGAGCCCCCATTAGGGAAAAAGAAAAAAAAAACAACCAACAACCCAGAGACCAATTTTTTCCTTCGGTAAATGAATGGTCATTGTAAAGAAGGCTGTAGAGCATCAGGAAACTTTGAGTCACGTGAGCTGTCCCATTTCACTATATGAGCTTGAGTGCCTGCTTGTCGGTGGGGATCCTCAAACCCATCTCTTGGAGTTGTTGAACGGATCAGATGAGTTCATGCATAGGAAAATACTCTGTAAATGGAAAAAAAAAAAAAACTATTCTCATTTGTTTCCTTAGCACAGGTGCTGGTCTTTTTCTTAAAACAAAATAACCATTCTTTTTCAATTGTAAGTTAAGTATACTCATTTTAGAAAATGAAGATGTCAAAAAGTAGGGAGAAGAAACTTCACCCATACTCACCATCCAAGATAACTGTTGTTCTATATTTTATACATATCTCCACACTATTCTTTTTTTAAAGGGGGGTCGTGTTATATGTATTTATTTTTACATGTTTTCTTTATATAATATTATATTGTAAACATTTTCCAATGTCATTGAACACCCTTCAGAAGTATACATTTTAATCATTATATCATATCCGTCTTATATGAGTAATGCCTTTGCATGTCTTGTGATATATTTGACCATTGTTTCCATTTTTCCAATGCACAGTAAACAGTGCTTCCTATTTACCAGGAAGAGAACTTGCTGTAAAACAAGGCAGAGGCAGTCAATACTGTTTTTGCAGTAGAGGAATTGGGCATCTTTTATTTCATCCTAAATTAAAATGTATTAGGCTGCAGTTGAGCAATACTTTTAGTTAAGATCTCAGTCAAGGTAAAGTTAGACTTGTGGAATTGTTAATTTAGGGAAAATTCTGACTGCAACCCAATCTATGAGGCCAAGTTCTCTTAATTAACATAACGTTAATTACAGAAACATTGAAAAATAATATGGTTCGTTTCACGAATGCACTGCATTCGATAAGTTGCTTTATGCCTTCTGGAATACTTTTTATATTCTCTTATTAGGAGGATGTGGTAAATTTGTTTTGCCCAAAGGATTCATTTTCTGTTGCTGGGCACATATATAATACTACAGTTACTGCATTTTGGGATGTGATGACATGATGATGAAGAGAGGCCTTTGGATATTTTAAAATGGAGATTTAAGGAGCAGTAGACTAGGAGACGGAATTGTGCTGGTATTTCAGTCTTGATCTTTTTGTCATGGATTTATGTCTTTGCCTCTTTTTTGTGTGTTTCTGTGTGTCTGCTTAGCATTTTGCCAGGTACATCTGCCTGAGTTCCTTCCCCCCATTTGTCCATGTGCCCGCCCATCCCTCCTCCCACCTGTCCATCCACTCATCCGTGTAATCATCCATCCTCTGGCCATTCTCACCTTCTCTCTCATTTATCTCTCTCCATCTTCATCTGTTGCCCTCATCCATCGACTCTCCTATCAACATCTATCTGTAAAATGAATGGAGACTGTTTTGATGGGAGCATGTGAATTTCTTTGTTGTGTTTTACAAAGGGGTTCACAGGGGCCAAGGGCACCAGACCCAGAAAATGAAAATGACTAGAACTTGACCATTTTTGTTTCACTCGGAAATCTGGAGGGATGTTCAGAACTGACCTGATAACCCACTCTGTGATGCTCATCAGGATGCTGTTAATATAATGCATTTTGGGGAATGTTGTTTCAACTACTATTTTGCTAGAAGTCAGTCACCAGGAGATAGAATAAACAAGAGCTATTATATCCCTTCTGAGTAGTAAATTCAGGAAGGGAAAATAATTTTCTTGAGTTTGGACTAAGAAAAAGTCAAAGATGTAGAGATGCCATCTTTCCAAATTTATTGAGTAAAATAAAATATTGTAACACTTTCAGGGACTTTAGGTATATTATACAAAAGTATTTTTGAGGTGTGAGGTGAACATTTTGAATGTTCTATAATAGGTCTGACCAGTGTTGCACTTGATACTGGGTAAAATGGGAGGAAAGGAACCAACTGTTACTGAAAACCTGTTTTCTTTTGATTCTGAGAAAGCTGCTTTGCACTAACCTATCTTTAGGACTTACCTGTCTTACTTAGTTCTCACATCAGCCCTATAATGTAACTTGTGTTATTCCCATAATGTAAGGCAGAGACTTGTAGAGGCTAAATGATTTGCCCAAATTTACATGGTTAACAAGTAGCGAAGCTTCAGTGAAATCAAGACTTGTTTGACCCTGAAACTGTTACTCTTTGCAGTAAACTACACCACACCATGCGTGTAAAACCTTAGCTGTAGATCAGCTCTCCACTTCCAGTTTTATAGTAACTCAGCCTCTGAAAAGCAGCCTGCACCTAGCACAGCTCTCAGATCATTCAGTTCGTTTCGTGAAAGGTGAGAGGGTTTGCATGGAGACATGATAAAGAAGACAGTTCTTAGGATCTGGTTATAAGATTGAATCTCTAAACTTGACTTTGGTATTTGACAGAATGGGGTTTTCCTCAGGTACAGCTGTGTGTTTGTGTTCCACTTAACTGGAGTTATTCATTAGCTTGATCCAAAAGATGCAAAGGTCTCCTCCCCAAGGGGCATCTTAGGGAGGCAAACAAACCAATGAAATAAGGTAAACAACTCTCCTCAAACTTTTGTAAGCTCTAGAAAGCCAGCAGGAAAGCTATTGTAATGTATTTTTGCCATGCAGGCTATTACAGTCACAAATGAGCCTGAAATAGCAACAATTTTTGAAGACATAGCAAATTTATGTCCTTAACTTTTTCATAGGTTTGAAAGCTTGCCCCCTCCCTTTTTAATCATGCTGAACTGTAGCATTGCTAATATCATTCTATCCTGGGTGAAAATTCGTGTTGCATAATTAAGGTGCAAGATGGCGGCTGGTGAAAGAGGTTCTGCCTTAGGACCTGCCTTATATGATCTTATTCTCACTTTCCACCTTTATTTTATTCTCTAAGCATCTATTAATTGCCTACTGTCAACCAGGCATGGTGCTATGTGGGAAGGATACACTAGAACAGGGGTCAGCAAACTTTTCTGTAACGGGACAGATGGTAAATATTGTAACCTAAATATTTAGGTCCATATGGTCTTTGTTTAGCTACTTATTCTGCTATCTGACAATATAAAGTAAATATAAATATTACAGTGTAAAGAGTAAAATACATAACTCTGTCACAGGCAATATGTAAATAATTGAGTGTGGCTATGTTTCAGTACAATTTGACAAAAACATACAGTGAACCAGATTTGGTCTGCGGGCCACAGTCTGCCAACACCTTTGCCAGAATGTCCATGAAAATAGGGAACTTTGTCTTGTTCATTGCTACATCACCACGTGCCTAGAGAAGTGCCTGGCATATGGTAGATGCTTTATAAATATTTGTTAATTGAAAGAATGAGCGGATGAATGAATCACACCCCATCTCCGATCTCTAAGAGCTCATTCTCCAATAGAGGAAATAAGAACTACATGTATGGGAGTGTTCAGGGTAGTGGAATTGGGTGATATTTTAACAGGGACCTGAAGGATAGGGAAGTGTGTGTCACCAGCCGGAGATGGGAGGCACGTGGCAGATGGAAGAAACACACAAAAGGGACAAGAAGCAGGTCATTTGTGGTGAAGGATGAGTAGTTTGAATGTTCTATAATAGGATTTCCCTGACTTGCCTGATCATTGTAATCACTTGCTATGAATAATACAGATTTCTAGCACCCCCCCCCCCCCCAAGATTCTGATTTGGTAAGGCAAGTTTGATCAATACTTGTTTATAAAATAAAGATTTGAAAGGAAGTAAGAGTGGGAGATGTTATTGGAAAGATATACTGGGGTCATTTCTGATGGGCAATAAAGTTCTTACTTTTCCTACCACCTGAATCGGTACTGACTGATGGCAACTGGACTGAGAATTATCCTGTACCTTCTGTGCCATGGCATGGAGGGGAGCCATGGTGGAAGTCCACCCAATTCATCTACCTGCCTTCATATCAAACCTACTGATCTTGTACTTCAGCCTTTATGATGAAATGACATATAATTTAGCCACTCATTTAAAATATAATGAAAATAACAAATTCTGTGTAGCTGCTAGACTTAATTGCTTTTGAAAACTCTTGGTTGACTCACATCTAAGGGGGCAAATGGATTTGAACAACACAGTAGAAAACTTGCTTTCTCATGCCATAATTCTAGTTCAGAAGGTTATTTAATTTAATACCCAGATCTGTAGAATGTGACCACTGGGAAGGCCCTATGTCTCCTTTTTAATGATGGGGGAAAGATGAAGTCTAAAATGTAGGCAGTAACTTGCTCAAGTTCTGTCACCAAATTATTGGCAAAACCGGGATTATAATGCAAATGCCAAGTTACTCAATTTAGTTTTCTTTTCATAGTGCTATGCTACATTTATCAATAGAATTCTTGATTTACATAATTTCTCTCCCCCTTGAATCTCATAGCCTTTTGCCCACACCTCTTCTATGCTGCTTATCATAAAGTTATATCCTAATGTTTTCTCCTGGACCAGTACCCCACTGTTACCCCAAATAAAGACTGAGCTCTGTTTCCTTGGAGAGCTTAACATATTTCCTGGCACTTAGCATGTGTTCAGCAAATAATTGTAGACTTGAAATATCTTGAGCATCTTTTCCTTTCTTGTGTGTTTTGACTCAAGTTTCTTTGCACTTATATTGTCAGAAAAGTCAAGCTCTTCTAGAATTGCTAAAATACAAAGCTACTTTCCCTTAAGCTTCCTTTAAAAGAAAAAAAAAGTTGAGTTCTCCATTATGGCTGAGACCTTTTTAAATAGTTCTTTTGATACTTAAATGTCAGCAACTTCAAAAATGAAATACAACTGAAGGGTCGGCTTTGACTTCAGACAGTTCTGGTTCCATATCTAACTTTGCCATTTATTATTTATATGCCCCAGGATCATTGCTTATCCTTTCCTAGGTTCAGTTTCCTCATCTTTGGAAATGGTGATAATGGAAAGTACATCTCAAAGTTGTGAGATTACGGAGTTAATGTTTGCCGAGCTCCTATTTCAGTGCCCGGGACACAATAGGTCCTCTGCCTACAGGGCCAGATAAGTTATGTAAAAGAGTGAACAGGTGACATGCCAGGTTTATGGTTTTGACACAGACACACTGCATTTGCATAGTTAATATACAGAACTAGCCTTGACTTCCACAAACAAATACTTCCCTTGTCTTCTTGAAACACGACGCCCTTTTAGCTAGCTTTTCTTTTCCCACTTAGGAGTCTTGGGTACAGGTAACATTTTGTTCTCCTCTTTAGTGTAGAGAAGATAACAGTGCAAATGTGTTGATGAATTGTGACTGGTCCTTGGCCACAGTCATTGTGCGTTTCGGGAAGAGCTACAGGGTGTGGTGGGGGACATGGATAGCTCGAGAAGACTCGCTCTGAAAAAGGTGGCAGCTGACTGGTGCTCATTAATTATTGCCTGTGGGAATGCATTGCCAGATTTTTTAAAGAGAGAGAAAGTGCATGAGTGGGGATGGGCGGGGCAGAGGGAGAGGGAGAAGCAGACTCCCTGATGAGCAGGGAGCCCAACGCAGGGCTCCAGCCCAGGACCCCAGGATCATGAACTGAGCCAAAGGCAGATGCTGAACCGACTGAGCCACCCAGGCGCCCCAAATTTCCAGATTTTTATGTGCGATCTTCCTGTTTTTCAATGTTGACAACTCATTGAAATTTTTAAAAAGCATTATGGGAGATACTTCCTCATGGAAGGAGAGAAATGCAATTTGTGATCTCACTCAGTAACCTCAGCTTTGGCTCTTAAAAGCAACAACAAAGCACTTTGAAAGTCCGCACTGTACATGGCGAAGAACACTTATCAAAGGACCAGATTGGATCTGCAGCCCTCTACTCTGCATCTCCTGTGCATATTTTTAATTGATAAAGATTACAGTACATCATGGCCAACACTTACTGAGTCCTCTGCATGTGCTAGGCACTCTGCCATAGATATAACAGATATCATTTAGTTCTTATAATAACCCAAAAGGTGTGCGTTACTATTATTATCCTATTTTTACAGGTAAGGACACTGAGACTCAGAGAGATCAAGTATCTTTCCTGAGATCACACAGATGGTACATAACAGGTGTGCTTCAAACCCAGGCCTGTTTACCTTCAAAACCAAGCATACCAGTGGTTCTCCACCCTGATGGTATATGTTAGAATCACAAGAATACCCTTAAAAACATTGTTGCTCAAGCCCATCCCCAAACTAATTAAATCCGAATGTCTGGGGGTGAGATCAGGCATAGGTATTCTTTTAAAAGCTCCAAATTGATTGTTAGAAGTAGAAGTCATATAGATTAACAACACCTCTCCCCACATTAAGCACTCCCTATCTCCTATACCCTGTTTTATTTTTCTTTGAAGTATTTATTGCTCTCAGGAAATTATGTGTTCATTTACCTGTTTGTGAACTTTTTGCCTTTGTAGGCTCCAGGAGTGCAGACATTTAGTCTTTTCTCATTCTTTGCCATATCTCCACCATCTAGATTAGTGCCTGACACATAGTGGATACTCATTAAATATTTATTTGACTGAAGAATTGGTCCTTCCCTGCAGAGAGTTTACAATCTAGTGAGGGAGGCAAACAATGCAGACTTAGTTCTATGAGATAAGTTGGTAACGGTGATGGTCAAGCCAACTTCATTAAAACTTGTAAGACTGTGTTTATCTCTTTGACACTGATAGGATAGATTGTCCTGACCTGTACCGAATGAAGTGCGGGATACTTTTTGTCATCTGCAGTACTAGACTGGATCTGTTCTGTGCTCTGAGGTGTGTGTGTGAGGGGGTGGGTGTTTGTGAGTGTGTGTACATTGAGTAATAGCTAATGCACTCCTCTGTTTGGACAAAATTTTTTAGTGAGGCAGCTAGGGATTACAAGCAGGGCATTCTGAGTTTTGTTATCCAAACATCAGGCCATAGAACAAATTCAGGACTGATGGTACAGGGTTACCCAGTCATTAGGGAATTTAGATATTATCTTCTGTTTCTGGGAAAGCCAACTTCTGTGGGGCTCTCTGCTCTCCTTATCTACAGCAATAGTCCTCAGCCTTTACTCATCAAGACTCTGACAGTGGATTATGTTCATCTAACAGCACCCCTTGGGCTGGGACCAAGGGAAGGCAGGCAGACGTTAAATGAAGTAACTGTAGACCCATCCATAACTCTGTCTCTTCATCTCCCACGTAAGGAGGTACATGAAAGTGTGAGTTACAGTATCATAGGGATAACCTTGAGAGAGTGCTGGTTTCTAAATAAAAAAAAAAATTCATTTGGAAGTTTAGGACTTTGAAAATGACTATTAGCAGGTTGTCTGTGACAGAGCTGACAATCAGTGGACCCTAGTCATCGTGAAGATACCTAAGCACTGGTTGGTATGGCCCAAGCACTGAGCAGTCAGAACCAATCCCCACATACACAGTTGTGCTCCCAAGTACAAGCTGATGGGCGGCCTTCCTGGTGGAGTCATAGTGTGTCATGAAGAAGCAGCTAAAAGTCAGTGATGTACAGAGGGTTGAGGGGAACTCCAGGCGATTCTCCTCAGGCAGCACAGAGAGTGGGAAGAGCCCTTTCCCTAGAATAAGAAAACTTGGATGGAGAACCTGATCTTGCCACTTATTGCGGGAGGCTCCTGGGCCGTTCACTTGCTTTTATTGAGCCTAAGTTTCTTCTAGATGTAGTAGAGGAGAGTAACTTTGGCATTCCCTATTTATCAGGCTTGTAGGATGGTTAAGCACCTGTGAAGGAACTTCTCAAGATGTTCCAAAGTAAGTTACCAAAGTAAGGATGATGATTCAGGAAACCGTGACAGTGGTGACTTTTCTCCTGACTGACCAGCCCTGATTTCTCTGTTCCAGTTTAGCCCAAAATGAAGGTTGAGGGGACTCTGGGGGAAAGGGGAGACGAGCAAAGGCAGGACTGGGCTTTCTTCCGTGCTTCTCCAGAACAGTTCTGTCCTGTGGAGTCCAAGGACAAACTTTGGGCATTTTGGTTTCATGTTGGAGATTGTTTAATGCAGAAAACTGGATCTAAACAGGCTCATGCCTGTGGGATATTCATGAAAAGTACTGTGTTTGAGGTGGCCCGGTTGTCTTAAAGATGGGCTGATTTTGACAAAGGGGAAAAAGTCGGGATTCGTTTACTGTAAATGGCAAGTAAGAAACAACAGAAAGTTGAATATTAGAAGAACTTTGCTATCGCCAAAACCACACACTTTCACATTAGTAAAACATGGAGTTCTATCGGAGTGAAATGTGAAACTACTTGCAGACCACAGAGAGTAAAAAGTACTTTTGTTTCATTATTAATACCATTGTCCTTATTTCTTTAAATGAGAATTGATAGCCACCATAATAGAATCTTTCTCAAAGACCAAACACAGAAAGAAAGAGAAATAAACCAAAATAAACACACAAAAACCTCAGCAACACCATCACCGCGAAGAAAACCGAGTTCTCTCAGGATGCGTGGTCTCCATCCATTGTGAAGTCATCAGGTTCTAGAAAGAAGGGCCACAGTTTGTTCTGTCAGGATCGAGTCTTCATTGAAGTTTTTTTTTTTTTCTCCTCCCCCCTCTCCTCTTTTGGAAGACTGACAAAGTTGGCAGGGTGATTTTATCCTCTGATGTTTGTGAAAATCTGAAGAGGAGGCCTTGTGGGTACTGGAACTCTCCATGCCCACAAGGGGGTGAGACAGGGGTGCCTGATGGAGGGATGTGCTCTAGGCGCTTCAGAGTGAACATAGAGCTCTTGGAGGGGAAACAAGGTAACCTTGAAAAATGACGAGCCTTTGGCCTTGAGGGAAAGAGGCCCATTCCTTGACCTCACGGGAAATTTTGTGGTGGAAAGTCTGTATGATGGAGGTCAATAGACTCCAGTTTTCATCTCTCTCACCGGTTCCCTAACTATAGCTATCGCCTGCTCATTTGGGAAATTTGGGAATTGAGATACATGTTTTCTTGTTACTCTCCTGACTGATGTTTAGGATTGGTCATTATTTATTTCAGCTCTTGCTTCATGGGGACTTGGAGTGTTCTGGTGAGGAGACGGGAAGTGGAGGCCAGAGGGCAGGGTGGGTGTAATGTATGTGGTTGAGCAAAATGGCACATATATTCCTTGCCAGCCTTGGATTAGGTGCTTGATATATGTTATCATGCTTAATTTTAACAGCAACTTGTTGAGGTGTAAATTTTAGCTTGCTGTTTTACAGCTGTGGAAACTGAGACTCTGTAAGAATAAAGAACTTCCCCAAAGTCAAGGCTCTTAAGTAGCTACATTAGGCTTCAAACCCCAACCCCTTTGTCATCCTCGTTCTTATAGGCCATAGTAAATTGCAGAGCTGGAAGGTTCCAGACCATCTATCTAGCTGACTCCCTTACCCTGTATTCGACATTCTCATTGGTGCATTGTTTTCAGTCTTTCTTTAAAGAAAACTAAAAAAATAACTGAATAAGCAACACAAAAATATAGTGCAAAATTAAAAAGTCACAAAACAGAGGTATAGTGAAAAATAAATTTTTCTCCTATCAGGGTCTCATTCTCTCTACTTTTCTTACCCAGAGGCCAACACTGTTATCAGTTCCTTGTATCTCCTTCTAGGAATAAACTGGGTCTAAACAAACATGTATATGTATTTACATTCCTTTATATTTCCATGCTTATAGAATATTTAGACAAAGGGGAGCACACTGCACATGTTATTTTGCATCTTACTTTTTTCATATAATCATAAATCTAGATGATCATTTCTGTATTAGTTTTAATTAGCATTTCTATTGCTATTAGTGACTTTTAACATCATTTTAAATAGGATATAACCATTTGTTTTTTGTTTTTGTGAATTCTCCTTTGCCTCCATTTCTATTGGATTGTTGGACTTTTGCTTATTTTTTACAATTAAAAAAATTAGTCCTTAGTGTGTGATAGGAGTTGTAACACCCCACTGTTTTGCACTTGTCTTTTTAACTTGCATATAACTTTTCTAAAATTACAGACTCACATCAGTCTTTTGGTTTTATAGTTTTGGGGTTTTGCGTAACACTTAGAAGTGCCTTCTCCACTTTGGTTATTTAAAAAAATACCTTCCAGTTTACCTGTTTTTCATTTGCTTGTTTTTTTTTTACCCTCTGTCTCTCTTTCTCTATCTCGGTCTCTCATCATTGATTCACTGAAATTATATTTTGGTAAAAGATGTAAGGTAGGGATCTACTTTGATACTTTCTTTTTTTTTAAAGATTTTATTTATTTATTTGAGAGAGAGAGAGAGTAAGAGCAGGGAGGGGGCAAAGGGAGAGGGAGAGAATCCCAAGTAGGTTCCATGCTCAGCACAGAGCCCGATGCAGGGGCTCGATCTCAGGACCCTGAGATCATGGCCTGAGCTGAAACCAAGAGTTGGATGCTTAACCAACTGCGCCCCCAGGCACCCCCCACTTTGATATTTTCTGGATCCATCTGTCCAAATACTGTTTATTGAACAGTCCTCTTTTCCACACTGATTTGAAAAGCCACCTTTATTATATATTAAATTTCTTAATTTCTTAAATATTTAATACTTAGGAATTCGTATCATTTGGGGACCTTCTGTCCCATTCATGTGTCACTTCATGCACCATTTTCATGCTTTCAATTTCTTAAATATTTAATAAATTTCTTAAATTTATTAATTTCTTAAATATTTAATACTTAGGAATTCGTATCATTTGGGGACCTTCTGTCCCATTCATGTGTCACTTCATTCACCATTTTCATGCTTTCAATTACTGCACCTGTATAATGTGTTTTGTTTTCTGATGAGTCTACTTCAATCTTATTAGTTCCTCTTTTTCAAAATTTTTCTTTTAGTGCTTCGTTTCCCCATGAACTTTAGAATGAACTTGTTGAGTTCTGAAAATAATGTCCTGTTGGTATTTTCCTGGGGATTACTCTAAACTGATTCATTTACATTATGTGTTGTAAACATGTCATTTATTTTTCCTAGAACACAATGCCTTTCTGTTTGTTGCAGTCTTGTTTTATGTTACCAGGAGCATTTAAAGTTTTCCACATGTAGACTGTGCATATTTCTTATACGTTTATTTTCCTAGGTATTTTTTGCTTTCTCTAGCTAATGGAATTCTTATATTATATCATCTGATTGTACATGTGTGTGCACGTAGCCTCTCAATATCAGTATATCATTTTTCTACCAGCCCCTTTACTGAATTCTCCATTATTTGAATAAGTTTTAGGTGAATTTCTTTGAGTTTCTAGTTCAGTAATCATATAATCTGACAATAACTATAATTTATCTTTTTCTTTCTAGTTTTTATAACTCTTACAGATTTTTCTAATTGTATTATCTGCTCCCTCTGGAAAAGTAAATATTAAATAGCAGTGTTAGATTGAATGTCCTTCTCTTTTTCCTGACTTTAATGGGAATGCTTATACATACAATGTTCCCTATTAATTGTAATTTTGGCTTTGGTTTGAGAAATATATTGTGTTAAAAAAGTATCCATCCCTCTTCTGAGAGTCTTCTTTTATTTTTAAAATAGAGACTGGTTGTTAAATGTTTAATACTTTTTTGGAAACTATGGAAATCATCATGCATTATCTCCTTTTCTGTTTGCTGAGAAAATGTCTTAGATTTTTATCTTTTATTCTGTAATTTGGTGAAATAAATAAGTGTGTTTTTCAAACATGAAATCGTGCTAGTGTTCCTGGAATAATATCCACTTAGTCATAGTTTGTGTGTTATATTTTTAGTGTTGTTGGAATCTAGAGATTAATAATTTATTAACAATTTTTGCATCAATTTTCCTAAGTGAGATTGTTTGAAAATTGTGTGGGTGGGTATATGTGTATATTTGCATTGCCAGATTCCAGCATAAAAGTTATATTTAAATCACCATAAAATAATTTGGAGGCCTTTCTTTTCCTTTGCTTCTTTTTGAAATGGTTTGAATGCCACTTATATGATCTGTTCCTTCAATATGTGATAGAATTCCCCTGTGAAACTGTCTTGACTTGGTGCCTTTTGGGGAGAGGTGGAGGTGTTTCCTCTTTGACAACTTTGAATATTTCTCCTGTACTAATTCGACTAATTTGCTTTTATATCTCTTCTGTGGTTACTGTTGTTAATTGTATTTTAGGAAAGTCACCTATTTCATGATTTGCATGGAGTTCAATAATTTCTTACAATTATTTTCATTTCCTTTGTGTTTATGTTTATTTCCACATTATTACTGAAAGTTTTGTGGTTTTGTGCTTTATTTCTCTATCCCCTCTTTTGATTAGTTTAACACAGGTTTGTTTGTTATTTATTCAGAAAACAGCCCTTGTACTTCTTTATTGGCTCAGTCAATTTTCTCTTTAAAATTGTCGATAATATGTTTCTTCGGCTTTGCCCGAGTTTATTTTGTTGTTTTTCTAATTGTTTGATCTTGACTCTTAATCCACCTGTTTTCATCTGCTTTTTTATTAATGTAAATAAAAAAAATGCCAGATCCAATTAGAATAAGCCTCATGGGGACAGGAACCGTGTCTGTTTGTTCACTTCGAGACTACCATAATGCCTATCACAAAGCAGGTGCTGCAGCAATATTTTTGTATGAATAAACAAATCCCAGTGAAATAATTATGGGATTTGTGGTGGGTTCCCTCCTGTTGTTCTAGTTCTTCTCTGCTGTCTTTGGCCATTCTTTCTAGGTATCTGCTCATGTGGAGGCATAAGAAAATATTGACATGCTTCACATTACATTTTCAGAGTATGTTATTAACATCTTTATTTTGAAAATCTACCAATACAGTTTCCCCCAATCAAGTAAAACTAGGTAAAAAGATCTCAGTAAAGATTAGCCCGGGAGCAAACATACCTGAGTAGAATCAGAATGTTAAGAGCTGCCGGGTTAGCAGACATCATACCCATGATTTTTGTGGGTTTGGCCCCTTTGTGGAAGCTAAATCTTACAGAGAGGCCCCACCGTAGAACGAAAATGATTAAAACAGATGGGCTGCAGTTGGCAGGGCGGGTGCAGAGCCAGGGGAAGCCCAAAACCCTGGGCTGGCTGCCTTCCCTCCTGATCTTATCCCATGTCTCATTTGAAAACCAATAGTTCAAAGACTCTCAATTTTCAGATGAGAACGAAAACAAAAAATGCAAAGAAGGCAAATGATTCATTCAAAGTTACTCAGTGAGTTAGAGTCATCATGTGGGACTACAACTCCGGCCTTCTGTTTCTGAATCTTGTGGTATTTCCAGGCGCACAGGAAGCTTCCCGTACCTTGCTTCACTGTGTGTTTTTGGATGGACCTGGTGTTTGATTACCTCCCGCGGCAGGCCCAACAGTCCTTGCTAAGGCACAGACTGCATATTTGCTGATCCCTGAGGGGAAAGCTGTGATTCAGACTTTGAGGTCTAAGAATTGCAGACTTAGTTTCTAGTCTCCTGATGAAACTGCTAATCTGGGTGCCAGTGGTGTTTCTGCTACACGGACACCTGCCCACACAGCATGATTAGAAATTATAATGATGACGGCGATGAGTCTTCCAGGACACCCACGTTCTTTGCAAGATATTTCTGCTAATCGTCTCTACCAGAATCAGTTGGAGAACTTTTTTTAGTTTTTTTTTTAATTTCTCCCTTTCTAAGTCAAGTAAAAATACTAGTTTAATTCTGGTGTAGGGTAAAGATTGGTCCTCACCATTAGTGGTGTGTCATTTTTTTGTGCATGGGATCCTTGAGCCTCGGGTGCATGGGGTGATGGAAAGCATCCTGGGCTAGACGTGAGGAGATTTGGGTTCAGATTGCAGCATGCCCCAAATTTCCTTTGAACCTGTGATAGAGATTACTTCCCTTCTTTGCACCTTTGTTTCCTCTTCTGTTCAATGGGCATCTGATTCTGTTGTGTCTAATTTACTAGAGTCCTGGGAGTCGAATGAGGGAATGAGTAAAGAAATGCTTAATTAACTCTGCCTTACAAATTGAGAGGGTTGTTACTGAAGATCTTTTGCACTGTTGGCATCTTAGCTTCTTAGGGTTTTATGGAGTGTACTACAATCAAACAGTGTAGGTGTGAGAGCTGTGAAGGTAGTTCTGATAAGGACCGAAATCATGCCTGAAATGTTATTGTATATGGGCTCTACCTTGC
The DNA here is from genome assembly GCF_054177405.1 of Leptonychotes weddellii. NCBI lineage: Eukaryota > Metazoa > Chordata > Mammalia > Carnivora > Phocidae > Leptonychotes > Leptonychotes weddellii. Next base: position 121,950,237 of record NC_138369.1, read on the forward strand.
ACCAGGGAAAAATGCTACCATGAGGGGATGGCACACAGGGGAAAAGGGAGGATCCCAGGAACTGGGAATCTTATTGGAGAAGCAAGAGCGAAAATTAGAGGTGGGAGAGTAGGAGGCTAGAGTCTGGTTGTGTGACAGTGCAGTCATGGCCTAGCGGTGACAAGAGCATCAGAAAAATGCTGGCACTGGCTTTGGACCCTGTGTATCTGGAGTGTAGGGGGTCAGGAGGGTGCAGATAGAGAGGCTGCAGGGACACCTGGGTCCTCACAGAGCCATGTCCAAGAAAGCCCGCCAGATACCCTCCAAGGAGGAGGGAAGCAGTTCCAAAGCTCCTTAGGGCCAGAAAGAGCTTGCTATTCTTTGTCTCTGCATTCTGTTAGTTAGCATGGTACTTGGTTCACAGTACTTGCATTTTTTTTTTAATTGTTTTTGGCCTTGCTTTTTAATGTAAAGTCTGAATATCTGAAGGAATATTTAAGGAATTTAAGAGGGGTTCCAATAGGAAAGAGCCATGTGGGGTAATTCTGTGTCTCTTTCTGGTTCACTGTTTCCTCATCCAAAAACTGTTGCTCTCCATGACTTGGTTTCTATAACATGCACTACCTTTGTTGAAGGGCAAACATTTTTCTAAAAGTAGGATGAGAAAAAATACTTGGCGAATATGTTGATATTTTTGTTATAGTGTTGAGGGCTCAGGAAGGAGTGAAATGTTTTAAAAAAGACCTTTTCCTTTAGCAGAGGACTTCAGCTTGTAAATGGGGCTCAGATAACTTTAGCTTTTTTCCTTGTCTGTCTATCTATCTATCTATCTATCTATCTATCTATCTATCTATCATCTATCCATCCATCCATCCATCCACCTACCCATCCACATACCTATCTATGCAAGATAGTAGAATTTAATTTTTCTTATTCTTTGATCTTTGATTGGTTTGCTGAATCAAGTAAACTGAGTTGAAGGAAAACTGACTTTTGAGAGAGAAATTTGGGGAGAAAAAAAAGTATCCTGATTTTTTGAAAAGAATTTTTCCCATGCTAGGTTATATAGTTTCACTGATACTTGGGATGGGAACTAAAAGGTCTGGACACACTGAATCTCTGAAAACCCTGTGAACGTGTTGGCTGAGCTTTTTTTCTTCTTAGCACAGATAGAGAAGCCATTTTTGTTTTTGGTTTTTTTTTTTCAGTGAAATAAAGCCAATATAATATCTGAAACCTTCAAGCATGATTTGGGGAGATGATTATCTATTGCTGGTCCAAATATAAAATAAAAATTTTTAAAAATTAGCAAAAACATAAATTTTTCAATTACAATTTCTTTTTTGGCAAAGTTGGCCTTTCTCATTCTATTCCTTTATTTATAATTTAAAAAAAAATTCTTTAATTCAGCTAATTCTTAGCTTCCAGTGAACCTTTTAACTAATCAAATGCATTTGAAATACTTTTTAATTTATTATAAGAACAATACAAAGTGAGAAATCATTTTTACGTAATGTCTTTTCTTATTGTTCAGTGTTGTCAGCTCTTTTTCCTGATGGAGTTTTGGTTTGTCTGGAAGCAGCCTTAGGGTATTCATCCCAGGTAATGTTTACCATGTTGCTGTTGGTGAGTTACAAAAATAGTAACTAGCAATAGTAACTGGTAACAGAATCCCTGTATGCCTTCACCTAGCTTCCTCTAATAGTAATATCTTACATAACCAAATATATCTGTCAAAGCTAAGAGATTATCGTTGGTACAGTGCAGTTAATTAAACTGCAGATGCATTAGAATTTCTCCAGTTTCCCCATTAATGCCTTTGTCTCTTCTATGTTCAGGTTCAGGATACTACTCTGCGTGTATTCATTGTGTCCTTTTAGTCTCCTGTCTGTAACTGTTGCTCAGCCGTTCCTTGTTTTTCATGACCTTGATATTTTCTAAGCATACTGGGAAGGTATTTTATAGAATGTCCCTCAGTTTGAGTTTATCTGATATTTTCTCATGGTTAGAGTGGGGTTGTGGATTCTGGGGAAGACCACCATACAGGCGAAGCGCCCGTCCTATGGATTCATATCAGGAAGTACATGATATTAATCTGAGATGACCTATTACAGAGATGTTCACCTTGCTGGTGATCAGTTTTGTTTTGTTAGGTTTTAACTAACAACTGTTTGTCTGAGACTATTAACACTCTGACACTTTTGCAAATTAGTGGTGACAATCGCTGACTGGCCTTCAAGCTACTAGCTTCATTGCAATGGAGGGCTCTCAACACTCTCAAAGCAGGCAGCTCCCACAGCTCAATTAGGAAACGTGGTGTGGACCTGTAGCCCATGTTTGGGTTTGCCAGTCTGTCCTTCTGTCTTAACCCTGGTGCCTGCCCGAGGGGAGACCTGAGCTACAATGCTGGCTTTGTGTATTCTTACCCAGTGAACTGCATAAGGATCAGGACCTGTTTTAGAAATAAAATTTCCAACAGAAAGGAGAACAGTAAGGAAAGCAGGTGGAAATGAGAGGTGGACCTTGCCTATCCCTCCTAATGACTTCTGGAGATGATCCTTCCCTTGATTATTATGGTATCATGGATGCCAGCCATTTACTGGTCAGATAGAAGCACCCCTCCTCCTGTCATGAAGGAAGAAGTATGGAGAGTAAGGAGGGAGAGCTCTTTATCATTTGACGAGGGAACAGAGTCTTCCATATCCGTGGACCAAAACCAGCGTCCCAGTGGGTAAAGTGGTTAAGTTGCCATTTTGTTGGTAGTGGTCCTTGGTCTTGTTTGGTTCTCTTCCATCTTCACATGCAGTGTGGAGCCATTTGCTAGTCTTGCAATCTCTTGATCATGAGATTGAAGATTGAGAGAAATAATTGGCAATATTGGGTGGATTGGGTCTGCCTGTGGGAATCTATGTATTGCAAAACTTGTCTCTCTGTCTCCACCAAACGTTTCATTTTGTTCACTTACTGGGAGGTGAAGTTTCGGAAGAGGTTGGGGACATGTTATCCTGTGTGATGGCCGGTAGCCACATGTGACCACTGAGCACTTGAAATGTGGCTAGTGCCACATGTTGAAAGGATAATATTTTGTATATGTTTGTAAAATAAATCTTTTTCTCTTTATTTTATTTTATTTTATTTTCCCACTAGAACATTTAAATTTTGTATGTGGCTCACATTATATTTCTGTTGGATGGTGGTTTGAGCCTGGGAAAAATATGGAACACAGTAAATTGACCTTGTGTTCTTCCCTGAGTTCTAATAATGTTGGCATTAAAAGGAAAAGCTTCAACAGTCATAATTTTCATTAAAAAAATCTGATTCAGAAGAATTGGCTCATTTTACATTATTGCTTGGACTGGAGAAGAATCTGACATTTGGTATTTTCATAATTGAGAACATAACTTGCTGACTTAAAAAAAAATCACAACATTTTGTGCTTGGCCTTAGGTACCAGACTTTGAGCTCTTTGAAAATAGGGATTGTGTCCTTTTCTCTTTCTACCATCCTTTCCCCCAAAACCACACATTAACTTGCACATAGAAGGTGGTTAGCTGGCATTTGTTGAGAAACAAAATAACTTTTAAAAAAGAGAAAACCTTATGAAGTTACCCTGTATTTATGGTTGGAAGAGAGAAATATCTACCTTTATAAGGCAACCTTTTTTCTTAAGTCAGCCATCAAAATTAAAGAACATTGATCTGAGTGTTTATTTACTTCTTGATTTGATTACCATTCTCATCAGGTGTCCCTGTCAGCTCTGCTTATGATAAAGAATCTTTTCAAAATGCTTAACTTCATCACCCCTCTGGGGAAGGGGAGGCAGAAAAGGATGCTGCTTACACATATTAATTCTCGCCTTGTTCAGACAGTATGTCTAAGGCCCTGAAGATTGGATTCTTCTTATTTTCCCTCCTGTTTGATCCTTTCTAACATCTACTGATATAATGGAGGGTGTGGGAATAATGAGAGATGAGTTTAAGCTTGGACTATATTAACTTTTCATTTTTTCTTTTTAAATTTTATTCTACTTCATAATGAGCCAGAGCCTGTGTGAACCCAGGACTTATAGGCCCTCAGTCTTCCGTTATAGGTACTCCCCTGATTCTTTCTTCTTTTGTGCAAGCCCTGGGGCTGGGGGAGGGGACAGTCTTTGTTAGATGTTATTTGGTCAGAACCCTGTGCTGGGAAATTCAAGAGCTTCCGTGATTCCATGCTGGGCATGGTGCAGATTCTAACTGATTCCTGAATCCAGCTGTAGTCAAGACCATGTTGCCTTGGTCAGGGGCAAGCCTTCTAGAGTCTACCATGGCTTTGTTGCTCATGACTCCTACAAAAGACCTCTTGAAAGAGCCCTTTGGTTATAGACAGCCTTATTTCTAAGAAATATTTGAAGCTGTGATTCTTCTGCAGAACAGCATGGAAGATCACAGGTTCTCTTGGAGACATGCTCAGGACAGCTGTAATGAGTGGAGAAAGGATTGGCCTTGGAGTCAGAAGGCCTATGTTTACTTTCTGACTCTCCTATTTTCTGCTTTTTGGATTCTAGACAAACAACATATCATCTCTGGGCATTAATTTCTTCATCTGTCTAAATTGGACAATATCTGCTTCCCGGGGTTGTCATACGTTAATGTAAAGGGAGTGCCTATTTTAGGGACCGATATTTAGGCTTTATAAACACTAAATGAGTTGGTTTTTTTCACACATGTCTTGTGATTTTGTTGGTGATAGACGAATAGCCATCTTCTGTCTTCATTTTGGAGGTGGGGAGGAGGGCACTGGGTAACTGTGTGGTAAATTCCACTTTAATTCTAGCTTTGAGAAAAAGAGCAGGGAGAATGTGGTAAGCAATTGCTTCTAAAAAGCTCGGACTAAAGGCACTTGATGGATTTGTGCTGGCTTCCCGGTAGACTCATCTCTGCACTGCCCGCATAGCACAATTAATAGTTATTACTCAAGAAGGAACAAATAAAAAAAAAGCGAGGGCAGGCATAAAAACATCCTTTCATCTTCCTGACGATGGTCCCCTTTGTCAGGTCTGTGGAGCCATACCTGTGAATCATCCTGGGAAAGCACAGTGTGGGTGATTAGAAGGAAGATCTTGTGGCTCATTTCTTACCCACTTCCTGGGCTGGGGAAATGTCTCAGCTCATCTTTCTTATCTACTGATGTCTTGTCAATATCCACTACCGTTCCCCATGCATCTTCACAAACAAGGGCCTCTTTCTCACTCCAAACCATCACTGTGTAGAGAGCCAGTTCCTCTCTGTGCAGACAAAGTTGTAAAGAAAAAGCAGAATAAAGCTGAGAAGAGAAGAATGGGGCCAGGGAAGAGCACTGGAATAGGGGTACAGAACAGTGTCTGAGCAAGAGCATAAAAACACTCAAGCTATGTTTGTGTTATGAAGAAGCTATGACACGAGTCACAGTTCTGCTACAGATCGGCCACTTGACCTTGTGTACTTCACTCTTAAGCTCCTAGAGTCCATGAATCAACGTTTGCCACTTGCAGTTTTGAAGGTTAGTCAGAGCCCAAGGAAACCCTGACTTTGAGAATGGATGCCCCAAGTGGGCATCTGATTCTCCCATAGATTCAACTTCTTAGGCAAAATGGAGGTGAAGGTAACAGATTTTATGGTTTGTTCCTGTGTTTGAATCCAGCTGAAGCAGGAGTGACTCTGGGTGAGCTACACAATGTCTCTTGAGTTTCACTTTTGTCGTCTGTGAGATAGGAATAAGGTTGTTGTCCGAACTGGAGATCATGCGTGCTGTAATGCACCTGGCACTGAATAAGCTCTCAATAAAAGATGGCTATTGTTGTTGTTATTGTTCTTATTACTATCTGTCACCACAATCATTTCCTTGGCCCTAACTCATAGGGATAGACTGTGGCCACAGGCAGTATTCATTGTGAAAGCGGTTTGCACTAGATAGATGGAAACTATCTACACAGTGAATAATGCAATTAAAGAAAGCTCAAAATCAATTCCACCATCTTCTTTTTTATTTTTGCTCATGGGTTATTTGTCGTCAAGTCTTGGATTATATCTTTTTTTGCTAACACTCTTGGAGTTTCCCCTTCTTCTCTAATTCTACCCAGGATTTCTCTAAGCCGAGCTCTCGTTGCCTCCTGCTGCACTGGTGTTCCTGCCTCCAGGCTCTCCTAGAACCCTGGTTCTAAAGTGTGGTTCCTGGGCCTGTGGCACCCCCAACAAGCCTCCCAGCTTGCTGGAAATACAGCATCTCAAGTCCCACCCAGACCTGCGGAATCACAGGGCATGTTCGCCACCATGCTGTAGGGCCTCCATCCACCTCATTCGCTCAGAGTACATGCTTAGCCAGCATGTGTGTGTACTGCCTTTGGACTGTTTCCTGTTTCTGGGAGCTCGCAGTACCTTTTTTGCAAGAGGTGGTTGAGAGGGTAAGCATGGGGCCGTGGAAAGGCACTAGAATAGGGGAATAGTGACTCAATCCAAGTCACCATCCATTACCTTGATTATGACAACAGAGTCTCTGAAATGGTCTCTATACTTTTATGAGTTCCCTTTGTTTCTCTTCTCCACACCACATGGGGAGATCTAAAGTTGTTGATTGGATCATATCTCACCCCCCACCATACAGTGGCTTCCATGGCATCTAGAAACATTCAGAAGACCTACTTGTAGCCCGCAAAGGCACTGTGAGGTGGGCTTTCCTTATCTCCCACTCCATAATCACTTTACTCAGTAAGGTAAGGACCTTATTGACCTTCCTTTTGTACTGTGTATAAGCCAAGTTTGTTCCCACCTGACCTTCTTCTGATTCGTATATGGCTGGCGTGGACTCTTCATTCTAGGCTCAGTACAAATGTCATCTCCTTGGAGAGATCTTCCTTAACCTGTAGCTAAAGTAGCACACTTCTCCGCTCCCCATTTCTTTCTACCTTTATCTTGTTTTATGTTCTCTGGAAGCATGATTACCATGCCTTTGTTTTCTTTCTGTATATTGCAAATTCATTCGGCGAGAGCTATCTTAGTTAAAACAATGATGGTGATGATTTGCTGAGTGCTCACTATGTGCTAGGCACTGTACATAGTGCACTCTAATGGATCAGTTCATTTGGATTATTTCCTTCTCATTAATGGATTCTTTGTTTCTATCTTTATCTTCCCTTAGTCTTAGGATGTCAGCTCCCAAAACATGGGGACGGTATCTATTTGTTGGCATTCTGTTCCCAGCCTGTAGAAGGTTGCCCCAGCGTAGGCATAGGAGTGTTGCTCAGGAAATGGTTGTTTAGGAGATGTATGGATTCCAGAAGGTTATCACTGGGGAATGAGTCTACATGGAAGGAAAGAGAAAGAGTCCCTCATCCCCTATTCGAGGAGAAAATAGCCTAAAGTTCATCTTTATCTTTAGTCTAAGACAGGGAGCAGGCGTTGGAATCTGAGTTGGGATTTGCTGTCGCAACCTTGGGTACAGAAGCAGATCCTGACAGTCTGGGAGAGGGGTTTTCGAGTGGCACCTTAATGAGAACAAGTCCTTGCTAAAGCTTTAAGTTTGGTGCGTAGTGTGGTTGGAAATACAGGGTCTTATGACTTTTACGTTCTTTGCGCACACGCTGCCGATGTGCGTATGTGAGCCTTGTATTATTATGGACTCAGTCGGCAGTAACCATGGTGAGTAGACCTATCACACAGCATTTTTTCTGAGTCAGTTTAAAATGCTGACAATTAAATATACCGTACTCTTTTAAGCGATCCATCAGTCTCCCTTGTTGTCATGGTGACCGGAGTATATTTAGAAATGTGACAAGTACACTGAGTTCAATTGCACTTTTGCCAAAACATAGTTTTGCAGCTAAAATTGAATTTCCTGATTGAAGATCCAAGTGCTGTTAAGGGGACATAATCGTTTCTATACATTATTCTGGAAGCATAACTTACATCATTCTATTAAATCAGCAGTTAAAGTCTTACCGGGCTGGTAAGATACTGACACTTGAGGGGTTGTACATGGACTTGATGAAGTAAAATAAAGGCGGCATCATGTTTTTCCTCTAAAAATGATATTGGGCCTCACTAATATAACTAGTTTAATGATTAATTCCCTTATATCTTTATGAAGAAATTGTAGGTAAGTGTGCATGTGTCTGTTCCTCCAGATTACATTTTTAATTGAAAGAAATTTATTAAGCACCTCCTCTCTCCTACATGCAATCTATTCTTAGCAGTATGAGGGCATCTCTTTTTCTTTTGGTTTGACCTCGGATTGACAAGCATCCTTATTTTGTTTTGTTCCCGCTGGGTTTTACATGGGGTAAAGAGATGAAATGAACATAACTTTTTGCCAGAAAAAAAAAGGGAAAGTGAAAGTCCCCTCTCTTGTCTGATCAGGAACTAGGTTCAGATTCTCACTCCCTGTCCTTTGACCTGTCACTCCAGTGCTAGGAGAATGATATTGGGGATGCACTCCTTGCTCAGTCCACCACAGGAGCTTGAGGAAATTATGCAGTGCCTGGTCGCTCTTACCACCCTGCTTCCATTTCTGGCCAAAGACAGATTGTTTTCACTTGGGGGATGAGAAGTAAGGACTCCTGGATACTTTTGCCTCTGAGTTTTCCTGGAGCTGAATGTGTCAGCAAGTGGGGTAGATTTTGAGCCCCTGATACTATATGGTTAAATTGTTTTTATTTCTTTCATGTACATCGCAAACAATAAGAGACATCCCAGTTATAATAACAATGGATAAGATTTCCTGAATTTTTTTTTTCCTATATCCTAGGCATTGTGTATAGTAGGGTTGGATTTATTTATTTATTTATTTATTTAAGAGAGAGAGGGAGAGAGAACATGAGCAGAAGGAGAGGGAGAAGCAGACTCCCCCCAGAGCAGGGAGCCTGGCATGGGGCTCGATCCCAGGACCCTGGGATCATGACCTGAGCCAAAGACAGATGCCTAACCGACTGAGCCACCCAGGCACCCCTGTAATAAGTATTTTAATGGATCGTTTCAGTGGAACCACAATAAATTATTTATTGCCATTCTTATTTCACATTAAAGAAACAGATATAGAGAGATTTTGTATTTCAACCAAGAGTATACCCCAAATAATAGTGGAGTCTGGATTCTGATCTAAGTGCCCTCTTAACCAGTGCCTGCCCCATGGAAGGCACACAGTAAATATTTGTTACTAACAAGTGGCCTACTCCACGGTGAAGTCATACAGATGTTTCAGTCTTTCCAAATGTTCACGGACGGGGCCACTACATAACAGTAAACAGGTAGCAGGTAAACAGATAGCAGGGTCTGAAGGCTTTGCTGAGCTGCTCTGTGTCTTTGCTCATGGCTTAGAAGCAAAGTAGATTGGGACTGGGCAGGAAGGGGGCATACTAAGTTGCATCCGAGTGCTGTGGTTTGGTCTCAGGACCTGGTTACATTCTTTAACATGAGGTTTTGTTTATGTGGGTGATAGCTAAATTCATCTTAGAAATTAAAACAGAAATAAAAAAGATTTGAAAGAAAAATGTTTGTATGAAAATAAGTACATTTTCAAAAAAAAAAAAGTGAGAAAAATGTCAGTTTGTCACAACATATGCTTTGATTAATGTTTATGAAGAAAATCCAGAAAGAATTTACAAAAGGATTGGAAAAAGAAGTAGAAAAGATGCAGTTATGGATTTCCTTTTTTAATACTACACCAAAACTTGACAAGTGGTAGTTCCCTAATGTGAAATCTGAAATGGTATCATTAAACTTCTCTATACTGTGTTATATTAAAATTCATTGGTCTAATATTCACTTTGAATTGATCTCCACCTCTGTGTAATACCACAAATTGATCATTTGGAAATACTGGCTCACTGAGCTATGCGTATTTTGCAAATGTTGACAAGTTTCATTCTGTAACAGCAACAACAAAATCACATTCATTAATTTCACCACTGCTTTCATCAAAAAAGTATTTTATTATTATTATATTTTTATGTTTATTTATAATGATAATGTATCATATTATTTTAAAATTATTAGGAATATGTCAAGTATACAGTAATAGTAGATGCAAGGTTTTTGAACCTTTAATTTTCACTTTACAACTGATTTTTATCATTGGCAAGAAGGTCTGTTAATTGTTTTCCTTGAAATTGATGGATTCTCTTGGTTTATTTTTGAGACCGTGTCTGGCAACACCAAGTCTGAATGACCGCAGTTTGTCAATCATTCTTTCAGATAAAAGTGATGTTCCATGCAAAGTGCTGTTAGTTTAGCTCTCGATTCCGACAGTCACTCAGGTGCATTTCTTGGAGACAACCATTATAATTTGGGATTCAGCAGAAGGTCTTTGTGCCTACTTTCTGTTCTGTCATGTGGAATATTAAAAAGATGTGTGCTCAAGGATTGAGTTTAATAAAATTAATCACTTTCAGTGCATGGAGGAGACTTGGAAGTGAAACTAGCCCCGTCTCCCCTTTCCTGTGGGGACCTGGTGGTGAAATGTACGACTCTCAGTACGTTTTGGTGCCATTGCTTGATTCACGTGAAGACTCTGGCCATTTTTACCCACTCTTGATTGCTTTTGCACCATTGGTGGTGTTAACACTGTGAAAAACACCCATCGTGGACACTGAGAGCCACTGATCTAATCCTGTCCTTTCGTTTTTTAGGCAAGCAGAGCTGAAAGGGGACTGGCCAGGACCACAGCGCTGGTTAGTGGCAGAGCTTGGGCAAGAACCCAGTTATTAGTGAATTCCTCTTTTCTTCTTTTGATTTCCTGCACCAGTTTCAGGAATCTCAAGGTGGAGGTTTCTGAACTTCTTTTGTGAATATGGGATGCCATATATGTGTGTGTGTATACATACATATATATATATATAATTATTGAATTTACTTGGGAAAATTTCCATTTTTTTTTCTTTTTTGCTTATGAAGCCCTTGGCGTGTTTTCCCTGCTGTGTGCTCACCCCCGCACCACGGACATCTCCCCCACTCTTCCATAGTGACCACTGCTGCCGTTTAAACAGAACGGGTTTTGTCTTTGCCAAGACCTGAGAGAAGCTGAAGGAGCGGTTCGGGGCTTGTTCATTGTCTGGTTTAGAATTCCAGCTTTGTGGGTGAAAAAAGACTCAGGGAGTTTGGGCTGAAGTAGCCACTTCCTTCTTCACCTGGATTAGCTCAGAGTCCCAGGGCAAGTAACTGCACACACACCCATTCTCTTTTCTGTCACCGCGAATTCATCTCGCTGGGTGACCCCCCTCCTCCCACTTCTCTATTAAAATCCTCTCCCTCCCTTTTTTCTTTCCTGTGGGAGGGAGGTCGTCCAATAAAAATTACCCTTTGCTTTTGCTTTTGCCGATGTTAATATTTTATGTGATCTGTTTTCTTCAGTAAAAACTGGTCAGACTGACATTGTGATGGTGGATGCTGGGAAAGGCCGTAGCACCGGACCCAGATATCACATTTTCTCTTCAGTACACCTCTCCGATTTACAGTAGATTTTGGGGGGGGGTCGGGGTGAGACAGGTCGCAGTGTATGAGAATGAGTGAATCTGGCCAACTGTAAAAAGTGGGCTAGTGTGCTCTCAAATGGATTCTTCTCTCATTTTCCAATATGTTGAATGTTCTTTTGCGAGATCTCCTTTGTTCCTATTTCTCATTCAACATCTCATTGCTCTCTCCCACCTGTGAGCTTTTTTGCCTTTTTTTCTTTTTTTTTTTAACTTTATTTTCTAACATTCTTCTGCTTCTTCCTCCATGGCTGTCTTGGTTACCCGGAAGTGAGCTCTGATTTGACCTTTGGTCACCCCTGTGAATCAGCTCTTCCCTAAACTTAGGCCTTCAATGACTTCCTTTTCTTTGCATAAAACGGGTGGTTTGTACCCTTGGTTCCCTGTGAACCATTTAGGTTTTTCTCTTTCCTTCTGAGACTTCTGGTTATGGCTCTGTCTAGCCATTTATTAGGCTCACATACTGCGTACCAGCAGTTCTATTTTAAGTCTTTAAAATGTGTTTTCTGCCTGTCTGAACTTCTTGAGCATGGGCACTGTCTCAGGTGTGGCACATCCTAGCTGCTCCGTGGATGTGCTGATTTTTTAACCCAGGGGTTTCTTCTTCAAAGGCCATTCCTCAGATTTGTATCTGGAGATCTGAGCTGTTGTTTCTCTCTCAGTATTGGGCAGCTAAATCTCTAAAACACAGGGCTGCCGTGGGCCATCTTTTAATGCTGACTCCCTCCCACTGCCAGGATGCTACACATGCCTTCCCTGACAGATGGCCATTGAGCCTCTCCTTGAGCACTTCCAATTCTTTGTGAGGCCATTTGTTCTATTGCTCGACAGCTTCATGTTTAAAGTTCTCCTTTTCATTGTTCTGAAACTGGAGTTCTCATGGTTTCAACCCTAAGAGTTCTAGTGTTGCATATTTTGCAAATGTGTAATATGTCTTATTCATGACCAGTCCTCAGATTCTCAAGGGTAGCTTTAAGTCCTCCATCCCCTTCACTTCTTGCTACTCTCTCTTAGGACTTGAACAGGTATGGATGCTTATATTCTTTATTCCCCCAATCCCCCCAGGTCCACATCACTTTCTAGATTTCGGCCATGCCTTCCACCTCTAAAGTTCTCTTTCGAGCCCACTTCTCTGTTAGATAGGGAAACAGTATGAGCCTGTGGGTCTAAAAGCTGGGATATGCATAGGGAATACAATCAGTGATGTTGTAACAGCATGATATGATGACAGGTGGTAGCTACACTTGTGAGCATAGCATGACTTACAGAGTTGTTGGGTCACCACGTGTATCATGGAACATTTTTGTACTTGGAACTAATGTAACCTGTGTATCAACTATACTTCAATACTTAAAGAAAAATAGCTAGGATATAAATTCTAGTACAATAACTTACTAGGTGGGGGAACTCAGTCAGATTACTTACTTGTTCTGAGCCTTGGTTTATTCAGAAGCAAAATGTATATAATAATGACTTCTAAGAATATTTTAAAGGATTGAAGTTTGCAAAATGCTAGCTGTGTTACAGAAACATAGTGTGTTTAGTAAATGTTACTTTTTGCTTGATTAACTTTTTGTCTTTAATCTTTCCAATGATTTCGTTTTTAAAAATTTTAATTCTAGTATAGTTAACATACAGGTAACATACAGTGTTACGTTAGTTTCAGGGGTACAATATAGTGATTCAACAATTCCACACATCGCTCAGTGCTCCTTATGGTGAGTGTACTCTTAATTCCCGTTGTCTCTTTCACCCATCCCCCCTCCCCACCTCCCCTCTGGTAACCATCAGTTTGTTCTCCATAGTTAAGAGTCTGTTTCTTGGTTTGTCTCTTTTTTTCTTTGCTCATTTGTTTTATTTCTTAAATTTCATATATGAGTGAAATCATTTGATATTTGGCTTTCTCTGACTGACTTACTTCACTTTAGCATAATACTCTCTAGCTACGTCCATGCCACTGCAAATGGCAAGATTTCATTCTTTTGTATGGCTAAATAATATTCCATTGTATATATACATACATATATACATACATACATATATATGTACATGACATATATATATGTATATATGTCAGGGCAGGCATGTGTAGCATCCTGGCAGTGGGAGGGAGTCAGCATTAAAAGATGGCCCACTGTAGCTCTGTGTTTCAGAGATTTAGCCGCCCAATATTGAGAAATAAACAACAGCTCAGATCTCCTTATGTATATATGAGTGTGTGTGTGTATGGAGGTGGTGTACGTATATGTACTCTTCTTTATCCATTCATCTATCGATGGACACTTGGGCAGCTTCTATAATTTGGCTATTGTAAATAATACTACAGTAAACATAGGGGTACATATATCTTTTCAAATTAGTGTTTTTGTATTTTTTAGGTAAATACCCAGTGGAATTAATGGATCATATGATACTTGTATTTTTAATTTTTTGAGGAATCTCCATTCTGTTTTCCATGGTGGCTATACCAGTTTGCATTCCCACCAACAGTACAAGAGGGTTCCTATTTCTCCACATCCTTGCCAGCACTTGATGTTTCTTGTATTTTTGATTTTAGCCATTTTGACAGGTGAGGTGATATCTCATTGTAGTTTTGATTTGTAGTTCCCTGATGATGAGTGATGTTGAATATATTTTCATGTGTCTGTTGGCCATCTGGATGTCTTCTTTCGTGAAATGTCTGTTCATGTCTTCTGCCCATTTTTTAATTGGATTGTTTGGGTTTATTTGGTGTTGAGTTGTATCAGTTCTTTATATATTTTGGATACTAACCCTTTATCAAATACATCATTTGCAAATATTTTCTCCCATTCAGTAGGCTGTCTTTTAGTTTTTTTTTTTTATTGTTTCCAGTGATTTTCATTTTTATAGACATGACTTGATTTTTAGAATTCATTATTTTAAGAATTTCTCCCTCTCTCCTTTCTTTCTCTAGTCCTTTCTTTTTAGATTTGATTCATACCTACAATCCTAAAAAAAATTCCTGTTACTTCTAGATTCATTTCTCTTTTACTTTGTAAGTTTGTCTAGAATTTAACATGGTTTTTTGGCAAATACTATTTTTAGCTACATGAATTTTTTCAACTCCTGCCTACATCTCTACTTGTGTATTCAGCTTTTATTATTCTTCCTGTGGAAAACATTTGTCCATGCCTTTAATGGGTTAATGATGGACTGGGACATTGCAGGTTACTTAAGTCCTCATTGAACTCCTCACTCAGTAGCTTTTAGAGTTATTTAGTTGAATAATATATATATATATATATATATTTTAAAGATTTTATTTATTTGACAGAGAGAGACACAGTGAGAGAGGGAACACAAGCAGGGGGAGTGGGAGAGGGAGAAGCAGGCTTCCTGCAGAGCAGGGAGACCGATGTGGGGCTCGATCCCAGGACCCTAGGATCATGACCTGAGCCGAAGGCAGGCGCTTAACGACTGAGCCACCCAGGCGCCCATATTTTAAATTAAATATTCAATTAATGCCAATTCAATCAACATTTTCTAAACACTTCTAATATGACATGCTTTGAGCTTGGGGCCTTAGGAATTACATAAAACACTGTTTTAATTTGTTCATGAATTCATTCATTGAACATTTTCTTGAGTACTAAAGATCAGATTCTGGGTTTGGGGTTCAAAAAACTGAGTTAGACAGGGTTTCTCTCCTCAAGGCACATAATCAAATAAAAATGTTAAGACGGTGTGGTAATTTTAGTGATCTAGAAATGGATCCAACCAGGAATTACGAGAAGGGCTGCTTCCCCATACCTTTCTAGATTGAGAAAAGCATCACAGCAAGTGGGATGCTTAAAGGCTGAGTAAGGGCCTTAAAGTCCACTGGAAGGATAAGACCCCTACTAGGGTTTAGATTGTGTTTGGTTATTAAGCCGTTTCTGTGAAAAACAATCACTAAGTTCCGTGTATTACCCTTGACTCTCCTCTTCCCTCCAATTGTATTCATGCAACATATTTCATTCTTCTGTTTATTTGAGAGGCCTTAGAACCAGCAGAATAACTGAAAGATAGATGTGATGCTGTTATATGTAGGTTTGCTTTTGAGACCTTATTACTGCCTGAATGCATATTTCTGCATTCCAGAGTAGCAATAATAACATAAATACATAAAAATAATCTCATGATAGTATGACACATTACAAAGTATTTCTCAATCCATCATTTCATTTACTTCTTATAGAACAGCTTAGTGCTCGTGGGTTTCCTGAGTGTCTTAAGCACTGTTACGGATAGATAAGAGCATAAGAGTTAGCACTGAATAATTATGTATGGAGGGTTTGCAAAGAATTTTTTCTCTCTTTTATTCCAAGGGGATCATGCTGTGTTTTCTGATTTTATTTAGATCACAAGACCCAGTTTGCCCATAAGGAGGCACCTAGGAAAGTGTCCCTTTGCCACTCTGTGCCTCAGCTTTGTTATTTGTCGAATGGGAATATTGCTACTTTTACTAACAGTAACACCAACTTCACCCCACTGGATTGAGATGAAGAGTAGAATCATTAGTCTGTGTGAGAGCGTAATGTATATAACTGGTCACAATTGTAGATGCAAAATGCACCTTTTGAGTGACCAGATTGTCAGCTGCTTCGGTCAAAATGTGGTCAACTTCATTTTTTACCTGTTTCTCCACACTCTCTAAGGTAGCTTCATGTCTCCCTCTCTTCCGTTTAGCCAAAAGGGACTGCGGGCAAGTGCTATATGTCCAATAAGCACTTGTTGATTGAATTTTTTTTAAAGTACTGACCTTTTAAAGTCCAGTGCTAGAAATTTATAAGCTACTTATATTTTTGCTTAGGATTCCTAAGGCCTCTCATTTAATTTCTAGATTATAAGTTCCATTGATAGAGCCCTTAGAAGTATCACATTAAGAAGCTGAGCATTACTTTTAGGCCAAAGCAATTTACTTTTTAAAAATCTGATTAATTTCAACACAATCAGCCAGGATGTCAGAAGATCTCAGTGCTTCTGATAGATGCTGACAGGTGAGGAAATTAAAATCAGGGAGGGAAGCAATTAAATACTGGCAAACATTACTTTAATGAGACAACCAAATCATTCATAAGCCATGGAATATGTTGTATTCTTGATAAGTATCTTAGGGTGGTGGGTGAGAGAGTGCATTTAAAAATGTTCTAGAGTGCATTTAAAAATGCTCTTTGTATGGGATCTGATGATGGGAGTAGAGACCTTTCTATGTTTGTTACCTAATGCCTTTGGCCTGGTCTAAAATTTCAATTGTTCTCAGAGACAGACTTCCTAATAATCATGTTAAAGATTATGACAGTGTTTAATTTTAAGCAAATCTGGTATATGATTTAATTTAAACAAGTAAATAATTTAATTTAAATCGATCTTACTAATCCTTTCACTCTACCTCTCCTCCTTCCTAAAACTCAGGCAAACACACAAAATCCAGACAAAGTAATTTTTGGCCTTTTCACAAGTGGTTTAGGGATAACCATGGTCAAGACCTATGAGAAGAGAAACCAAACCAAACCAAACCAAACCAAAACAAAATGTATTTTGTACAACTTCTAATTCAAAAGATTTGGGAATTAAAGTGCTAAGAGCAGGGACGCCTGGGTGGCTCAGTCGTTAAGCGTCTGCCTTTGGCTCAGGTCATGATCCCAGGGTCCTGGGATCGAGTCCCACATCGGGCTCCCTGCCCGGCAGGAAGCCTGCTTCTCCCTCTCCCACTCCCCCTGCTTGTGTTCCTGCTCTCGCTATCTCTCTCTGTCAAATAAATAAATAAAATCTTTAAAAAAATAAAATAAAATAAAGTGCTAAGAGCAGAACCCAGGCACTCAGTCCCCATTCAGCTCTTCTTTTCAAGATGTTATCTGGGACCACAGTGCTAAGGAGTTACCCATTTGTTGGCTTAGTGCAAGTTTTTACAAGGCTCTGTCGTGTTGCTCGTTGGTAATATAGCACTTGTAAAATATCAAGTATTAAGAGGTATCTTTACATTGGCCACAGTGATTCTGGTGTCAATTGGTTGGAGTTTGTGTTCATAATGTGAGGTTCATCATCGTAGACTTGTGTTGCTTAAAAATTGTCCTAGGGTGCAGGGGTCGGTTCAGAAGACATTGTGGTTTATGAAAAACCTTTTGGAGCAGTTCTCTCTGCTCCTTTATTTCTCACATCCTTCCATTCCTTTCTGCCTTTTTCCTTATTCCCTGTCATATTTCTTTCCTCTCTCTCTTTTTCATTGGCTTCATTTGTTCATTCCTGTTTTTCCCAAAATACAGTGTAAATTATCAATTATTCTCTACCAGCTCCAAGTTGACTTGGTGAGTCTTGCTTTTGCACATACTTTAATTAATAGGTTGAAAGTTTGCAAATTAAATGCTGAGTATACAGGTTTCTTTATTTTGGGTTGAAATTGCTTCTGAAGATGAGAACATTTTTCTTGAGAGAGAGCGGGTGGTTTGACCAAGGATGCAGACTGCCAGGGTCTTGGTCAGCAGTCATAAATACAGAGGAGGCTAAGGATGACTGGCTTTATTATCAAGATGCTCCAGTGGGGTTTGCCAGTTGTCTAAGATGCCTTTATGGGTCTAGTGGAGAACTCCATTGCATTAGGTAATATGTATGAGTTATTGAGGACACTCGAATCATGTGAAGAGGGCCGGTGAACTTCATAGCGAGGAGGCTTCAGCTTCTCTATTGCTGAGCACTGAGACTTCTTGATGAGAGAGAATTCAGGGTTGCTGGCTTCTGTTGTTTCTGTGGTTGTGTTTTGAGAGTTTGCCAAAGATGTTGCATCTCTGAAACTGCACTGGGGAGAGCTGAGAAAGTCTGCATGGTAACCCTGCTTTGAACACTCCTTTTGCCCCAGCTTCATAATGTGTCACCTTCTGGTTAGACCACAGTTATGAAGTCTTCTCTCTCTCTCTCTCTCTCCTTTTACTTGCCAGGGAAGCAGGCTCAATACTAAATGTGCTTTGGTGCCTTGACAGTTGACTTTTATATGGTAATGTGCTCCCAAATGGGAGGTTGCATCATGTAATAGAAGGGCCCTTCCTGGTTTTGGTGTCAAGATTCAAGGTTACATTTTGATCTGATCCATTTTAACCATACGATCTTTGAAGTTTGGTTTCCTTATTGGTAAAATTGGTAATAAAGATGATGACTGTTTTGATTTTGGTGGCCTATGACAAGACTTTCTTGCAGGGTATCTTATCAACCACATTCTATTTTTTTTTTTTTTTAAAGGTTTTATTTATTTATTTGACAGAGAGAAAGAGACAGCAAGAGAGGGGACACAAGCAGGGGGAGTGGAGGAGGGAGAAGTAGGCTTTCCGCAGAGCAGGGAGCCCAATGCGGGGCTCGATCCCAGGACCCCGGGATCATGACCTGAGCCGAAGGCAGACGCTTAACGACTGAGCCACCTAGGCGCCCCATCAACCACATTCTATTCTTAATCTTATTTGAGTCCGATATGTTCTTCTGTTGGAAGCTCCATCTCTCTGAATCTAAGGGACAAACTTCAGGCACAAAGGCCCAGACTTTCAAATGATTTGGGATGCAGCTGCAGGTCCTTCACCTAGAGCAGCATCTCTTGCTTTTTGGGGTCGAGAGGACACTTGATTTTTACATTTTGGGGTGTTGTCTTTTGAAACAAACATTCTTTGTGTCGTTGTTAGGTGAGGCCATGGGAGATACACACAGATAAGTATTGCGGTGTTTTAGAATTAGGCATATGAAATCGAAGAAATTCCCAACCTAGAGATATTCTGTAGATTGTGAGCTTGTAACATCACTCTTTGATCAGATAAACATGGGCTCATAGGAAGAGATATTAATGTTTTGTATATCACCACTGTCCATATCTATAGATATGAAATAATGGAGGAAAATCTTACAAAAAAAGTTTAACTGAGCTTGGGCTATGAAGTAGATATTATAATCCCTATTTACATATAAGGAAATTGACACTCAGAGAGTTTAAGTAACTTGCCCAAGGACATCCTTAAGAGGAAGACAAGTCTGACTGGCTCCAAATCCCATGTGTTTTTGCCACTTTCTCACGTCAATCAAATAGCTGGTTTTATTGTATTATTCCCTCTTCCACCCACCCTAGTAGAGAAAGTCAATGAGTTGTTTGTGTTTTCCTAACCTAATAGCCCAGGACAGACTAAGCTATAAAGGAAGGATCACTGGACCAACAGGCGGAGTCCAGAGAGTCCAAACTTTTACCCTCTGTGTACTGTACTGTGTAGTCTTGGGCAGGTCACCCATCTTTCCTGAACTTCCATTTCCGTATCTGTAAGATGAAGACAGTAATAGTCATTCAAAATATATTTGTGAAGTTAGTCATGAGAAATATGTTAGTTCCCTTCTCCTTCTGTCTCTTCCTCCATGAGTTTTTGTTTCCTCACCAATGAAGTGAGTAGACTAATCTCTTCCTGCTTCTTCATTGGGGGGTTATGGAGTGAAATGAGATAATGAATATGAAAATGTTTTGCAAAACAAGAAACTGCTATATATATGAGTTTATGATAACTATAGCTTAGTACCTAAGAGTAATGTTTACCTTTTTCATTTACAGAAACCAGCATTGCAATTTGCTGAACCTTGTGTCCACTGACCATTCCAAGAGCTAGCTATCTGAGGTAAGAGAGGATCGGCATCTTTATGTTTATGAAATGCTAATAGGCATCCTAACAATAATGTTGAATAAATGCAAAAGTATTTCATGAGCACCAAAACCTGAAAAAATGGCCAATGCAATGAACTGCCATCCTTTTATCCCTTCTTGATTTAATTTCCCCTTTCAGTTTGTAGCCTTCCTGGTTTAATACCAAAAGCACAAAAATCTAGGCAACACAGAAAATTCAGATTTAACAAGTATTTAAGTGTCTATAATGTGCTGTGTTTTTTTTTTTTTTTTAAGACTTATAAGAGCATGAGTGGTGGGGGTGGAGGCAGAAGCTGCTGAGCACGGAGCCCAATGCGAGGCTCGATCCCACACCTGGGAGATTACGACTTGGGCTGAAACCTCGAGTTGGACGCTTAACTGACTGTACCACCCAGGTGCCCCCATAATGTGCTATGTTCCTTTCTACTGTCTCTTTGTATCCCCAGCTAGCATGTGGCAGGAGGGCTTCTCTCTAATTTCCTGGCCCTTGATGGAATTTTTCACTACCCTGTGCTGCCAATGCTTCCTGGCTCTGAAGGGATCAAACACCACTTGTCGAGTCTGTCACTGTCTTTTAGCTGCCCCGAAAAGATCTCAAAAAGACATAATTCAAGGCTACAGTGACATCACCAAAGTCCTAAGAATACGGAAAATGAGTTAGAGGATTTTGAAACTCAGACCCCATCGTATCTATATGCCCTTGTTCTAGGGGACCAGTGCGAAGGAGCTAGGACTTTGGCAAAAGAACGTATTTGTCTGGAGTTTGTCAAGAAAACAGAGGCCAGAAAAAAATTTAAAGGAAGCATGATGGTTGTAAAATTTGCAAGATGGGAGTTCTTTTACAGCTAACCAGCCATCATTGCACTTCCCAGTTAGGTCTGCTGGGTTCTATGTTGTCTTTGAGAAGCCTTGGATGAGAAAGAGGTGACGTCATCAATATGGTGTTCCTAACGGCAAGCCCTGTAGGATAGCAACTTTGTGGAAGATTTGGTATCGGCAGTTAAAATGCTATGAACATTTGTTTTGCTGAATATTTCAGTCATTCCATTGGTATGTTACTTCCATGATCTTGAACTGTCAATGTGACTTTAGTTACACAGACCTTTGAAAAAATTGAAGTTTGGGCACCTGGGTGGCTCAGTCAGTTAAGCGTCCTCCTTCGGCTCAGGTCATGATCCCAGGGTCCTGGGAACGAGCCCCATGTCAGGCTCCCTGCTCTGCAGGGAGTCTGCTTCTTCCCCTGCCCCTCCCCCCCACTCGTTCTCTCAATCTCTCTCTCTCTCTCAAATAAATAAATAAAATCTTTAAAAAAAATTAAAAAAATTGAAGTTTGTTGTCATGCCCCATATTTGTTGGAATTAATGGTTTAGAATTGAGTGGAAATTATGGTGTTATATTAATATGTTTTTTTTTAAATTAACATGGTTTGTTTAAAGCTAATATTCACCATACACATCACATAAGATGTCTTGGGCAGACAAGGTGGGTGATGTATGGATTGTGAAACTCCTCTATAATTAGATCAGACAGAGCAGTAGCTTATTGTTTAGATTTTATTCTCATTCCTAAGAAAGAGAGGGCTATAAAAAATGGTAGTGGCCAAAAATACAGGAATGACTCCTGCCCATCTTTTGGTCCCTCTCTAGTCCCTAAATTACTCCTGCAAAAGCTCCTTTCTAATATAGTCCATGTATTTTCATGGATAAATCTATCAGAAAAGAGTGTTCT